>NC_044033.1:146363400-147563400 GCF_901765095.1 Microcaecilia unicolor | reverse complement strand
CGGAAGTACTGCACTGCCAGCCGCTAGAACAGCTTTGTAAACAGGGGCCTAAGTAAAACATTTGGTGACTAGCAACATCTATTCTAAAGCATACGCCAATTACATAACTAAAATTATAAAAATAAACTTGCTGGCATAGTGCCTAAGCGAGGATGTCCTGTAAATGTCTTTCACTACTCTGCATCACCTAAGAAATATATACGAAGACCAAAGAATGAGTGTAGCCATTCCCTCTTCTTGCCCTTTTCCTAAAGGTTGAAGATTAAGTTCAAAATGGTTGAACATGGAATTTTATTACACATCCTCGAATACTTTGGAATCGGAGGTAACGTTCTCAGATGGTTCAAGGGTTTCCTAACCACCCGCTCATATCAAGTGACATCAAACTCGACCACATCAGCCACATGGACATCTGAATGCGGAGTTCCACAGGGATCCCCCCTCTCACCGACCTTATTCAACCTAATGATGACACCTTTGGCTAAGCTACTATCGAATCAGAATCTAAACCCATATATATATGCCGATGACGTAACAATCTTTATCCCATTCAAACACGATCCAAGAGAAATTTCTGAAGAAATCAACCGAAGCCTACACATAATGAACTCCTGGGCAGATGCATTTCGACTGAAACTAAATGCTGAAAAAACCCAATGCCTAGTTCTCACCTCGCAATACAACAAGAAGGAATTTACCACCATCAACACACCTAATCTAAGTCTACCAGTCTCAGACACCCTAAAAATCCTTGGAGTCACCATTGATCGACACCTAACACTTGAGAATCATGCAAAAAACATAACTAAAAGGATGTTCCATTCAATGTGGAAACTAAAAAGAGTCAGACCATTTTTCCCAAGGAATGTCTTCCGCTACCTGGTACAATCACTGGTACATAGAGGCATATTTTCAAAGCACTTTGGGAGGCTAAGTTCTATAGGTTTCTATGGAACTTTGGGAGGCTAAGTGCTTTGAAAATGAGCTTATTAGTCATCTGGACTATTGTAACTCACTCTATGCCGGCTGCAAAGAGCAAATACTCAAAAAACTCCAGACAGCCCAGAACACGGCAGCCAGACTTATATTCGGCAAACCAAAATACGAAAGCGCTACACCCCTTCGCGAAAAACTACACTGGCTCCCACTCAAAGAACGCATCACGTTCAAACTCTGTACCTTGGTCCATAAAATCATCTATGGTGACGCCCCAGCCTACATGTCAGACCTAATAGAACTCAGCAAAACTTATAAATACAGAACCCAGTTTTCTAAAGTAAGTCAAAATTTATCTAATATGAGGAGGAAATCGCCTCAAGAACAAGCCCTTCCCAGATACTTTTACATGGGATAAAGGCTACATTTCATCATCATGGGCGTTTCAATCGAAACCAACTCCTCTTATTTTAAAGAAAGATTTTTTCTAAAAAGTTTTTTTTAAAGTAATTTTTCTAAATATTCAAAAAAGCCACTGTGCCAAAAAATACTGTGAATAACAGTCCAACTTAACTTTGGCAAACTACAGGTTTTTCTCCTTTCCCAACCGTGGTTTGACTGTGGTCAACGGTCCCGTTTCACTACCATCCAGAAACGCAAAAAATCATCCCGCACATTCCTCGACCTTCATCCTCCCAATTGTAAAGGCTTGAAATACAAATCAATGCATGCATCAACCTTTTCCTATACAAGCACACAGCTCTGGAACACACTGCCACGTTACCTGAAAACTGTCTACGAAATGACCAATTTCCGCAAACTCCTGAAAACTTATCTCTTCGACAAAATATATCATAAAGAACAACACGCGTAACTCTACATTCTTTAAGATATCCAGGAATGTTCTTTAATGTCTTTTGTTTTCATACTATCATGTACCTAACATCTATGGCTTTAACACTATCACGCATCTCACCATCATGTACCCAAAACTTCTGCTAAACCAAATGTATACTCTTTTCTATTTCCAGCACCATGTATTTCACCATCATGTACCTAAAACTTGCTGTAAAACCAAATGTACATTCTTTTCTATTTCCAGTATCCACAATGAATTGTAAGCCACATTGAGCCTGCAAAAAGGTGGGATAATGTGGGATACAAATGTAATAAATAAATAAATAAAAATGTGCAAGATGCCTGTCATTTATGTAAGAACATAAGCACTGCCATATTGGGTCAGACCGAAGGCCCATCAAGCCCTGTACCCTGTTTCCAACAGTGGCCAATCCAGGTCACAAGTAAAAACAGACTACTAAGCTGCTTAACCCAGGAATAATAAGTGGATTTTCCCCATCTTAATAATGGCTTATGGACTTTTCTTGTAGAACCTGTCTAAACCCTTTTTTAAGCCCTGTTAAGCTAACTACGTTTACCACATTGTCTAGCAAACGAATTCCAAAATTTAATTACATGTTGAGTGAAGAAATATTTTCTCAGATTTCACTGTACTACACTCAGAAGTGGGGATGACCACAATACAAGATGGGCAATAAGCATGCATAGTTGATACCTAAGATTGTCCCCAACCATCGCCCACCAGCCTTAGTGCAGCTGATTCTCGAGATCCATTGCTGAACAAGGGCTATCCTTGGAGGTCTTCATGCCTGCTCCAATAAATCTGCATATCTTGTATTTCTCAGTGGAAAAAATAAGGTCTGCACACTATGCTTGATGAGTCCAGTGTGTACTGCTACAATAAAAATGTATAGAATTCTAAACTAGTACTCTGCTTTGCACATTCTACGAAATGAGTGTCATACTTTAGATAGTGGTAGTCATCCACCCCATGAGCGGATGTCATCATCCATTATGGAGTCTTAGATAGGTATATACAAATGACTTTTTATATGGTGTCTTACATTCTGGTGTTTCACCTGCTGTGCAATCCTCTTGTTTCTGCACATCCTTTGGTAGAACTTTTACAGGCTACGTTCCCTCCTCTCTATGCACATGTGCGCTACGGTGTGATTCCTTTCCCATATTTTGGGTGCAGTGTTTGGAAAAACACTGTTTCTGTGTTTCCTAATCAGTATGTTTCATATTGCTTGCCTTTGACTTTCAGAATTTACAAATGTAAATAAATAGTCTCTTCTCTGTATTCCATCTTTGTTCATGATTCTTAATGTATTTATTTATTATTTGTTGCATTTGTATCCCACATTTTCCCACCTATTTGCAAGGCTCAATGTGGCTTACATTGTTCCGTAATGGCGATCACCATTTCCGGAAGGAGAAATACAGAGTTATATTGCATTAAGGTTCATAGATGACAGAGTAGATTAGGCAATCGAGTAAAAAGAATTCATTTTCATGATGAGAAATAAAATGGTAATGCGTTAAGGGTCAATATAAATGTAACCCCCATGTATCCCAGTTTGTTTTCCCTAAACATTCCCAAGCATACAGCAACCTCAAAGGCCATGTCACCAGTGGCCTTAAGGGAACAGATGCATCCTAATAGAGGGTGTAGTTGTATCTACTGACTTCTTTCCTGTTTTGTAGCTGTTCTTGCTGATTTGTCTGGGAGGCATCCCATATAAGTCGTTTTATGCTCTTTCAGCTTTGCCTGAACATTTCATGCTCCACCTCTGGGAGCAGAAAGTCCTCCACAGGCAAAGGCGAGCATCACCCCCTTAGGTATTTCTTAACTCTGATACATTTTGTTACCCCTTCACAGGGAGTAGGAATAATACTTCTATTTTTCTTTTTTTGCTGCTTGCTTTTTTTTTTTTTTAATTGGTGTCCTGAATGTTTTCTCAAATTTAGGAATATGGGTGCCTTTGTAGAGTATAGGTTCCCATCAAAGAATGACTAAGTCACAAAAACTAAATAAGCACCCAGGGCCCTCTCAGATGTGCTAATTCAGTATCTCCGATAGCAGATTTTTACCCTAGTAAGTCAGCTGCCAGCAGAAAAAAAGAAGCAGGGAGTCAGGGCTTCAGCCACAATTCCCCCTCACCCCAAGCACTGCCCTTCAAGTCAGCAGGAGAAGGGGGCCAGTGCTTCTTACCTGTTGATTCCTCCACTGCAATGAGAGCATTATGGAAACCTGTTTGTGGGAGTTGGCGCCTGTAATTTTCCATTAAAGAAAGAAAAATAAATCTAACCTTTCTTTCATTTAGATATAAATGGGAGCTATTCAAGCCAAAGCGAAGCCAGACACACTTGATCTGAGCTAAAGACATGGACAGAGGTTTCTAGAGGCAAACAACACTCATGTATTTAAAGTCAGGGAAGGTTGAATCACTTAGGAGCCAATTCTACAAAGGGGCAATTCAATGTAGCATGGGGCGTGCCTATTCTGTAATGACATCTGGGCACCCAGATTCTGTTATAGAATGCTAACAAAATCCAACATCAATGTGCTCAAACCTAAGCATGCCCACTTAAGCTAGATCTATGGTAGGTGTAAATGGCTGCCCTAAATTCAACCAACGTGAGTGAGAGACACTGGTATGTCTCATACTTTTGTGTTCACCCTCACCCAGCTACACATTATGCCATTTACACACACTCTTAAAGAATAGCACTTAGGGTGCTGGGGCACGTAAGTGGCACTTTTTACTGCATTTATGTGTGCAAAGTGTGCTTAACTATTTTATTTATTTATTGCATTTGTATCCCACATTTTCCCACCTCTTTGCAGGCTCAATGTGGCTTATAATACATCATGGATAGTGGTAATGATAAGAGAATAGACATTTGGTGTTACAGAAGGATTTGGGATTGAATGGTAATGATGCACAGTTATAGAACTGGCTTTTTAAGGAATCAGAGAAGACAATTAGTGCATAGGTGCCAACTTTTCAAAATGACTGGAGCTGCTAAACACAAATTATCCCTTCCTAGACACAATGAATGAGATTACTCCATATTTTGGGATGGTCAGCACCTACAGAACTGGCACCTATGCATCAATGAAAAGTGTAGAACAATTTCAAACTCCTACCTGGTGCAAATATCTGCATTTAGGCCTTTTCAAAATATTTTTTAGAAAGTTTGTAAACAGTCTGAACAAATACTAACATCCCCTTTTACAACTCCATATCTGAGAAAAACAGATACTTGGACTTCTTAAAGGCCAAAACATTGGTGGGTGAAGAAGGGGACCGGGCCCAAGTTTTGGAAGACTGAATCCACTTGATCTTGATTTTAAAAAAAATTACAGTGAATAAGGTCCACAGAACATACTAATGTTATAAAGTCTCTAATCCAATAACTAAAATGCCAAGTACATAATTAGAAAAAACAAAACATTTATGGAGAACTGTTACACAAATTTATCATAGACTTGTTTCAAAATAAATCATATCTACAATGTTAAATATTTGAATCCAGTTCTCTTTGCTGAACCACACAGTCAGCAAGGACATACAGGAAAATCTGTTCACCAATCTCCACACTCCTGATGGAAATAGCTCACAATAAGGATTTAACAAAAGATAAAAAGGCACAATATCAAATAATTAAACACTTACATTTGAAGTATGACCTCATTTAGGAATATGCCATCCACCAATGCCACATATTCATCGAGGTTTGTACCATTTCCTTTTACTAAAGCACCAAATGTCTTGACCTAGAATAGAAATATTGTACAATACCATTCTGTATCATTACCTGCAATCCTTATTTTCAAAATCCACTAAAGTGAATAAACTCAAGGAAATACTTACCCAAATCACCAGAGGAGTGGCCATAAATTGTTCCAGCAGGGGTGTAAATATCTCACTCTCCATTTTATATACTGGCTGTTCAGAAATAAAGGAATCCTTGAATTTTATACACAGTAGATTCCTAAATGCTTAGCAAATGGTAAGAGATACTGTAAATAAGCGCATTCCAAAAGCAAGAAATTGACGGAGACAACGGCCACAGATTCTCATCCGATCCATCTAAAAGCATGACACCAATTTCCTTCTGGTGTAGGCTTCAGTCAGTGCCCCTGGTTCTGTACAATTCTCAGCTCTACATCAGTTCAGCAGAGAAGAAAATCAAGCGTGGATTGTATATGAGACAATAAAAAAAACCGCTCCTAGGCTTTGGCTGCACAAATTCCAATGAAAGTCCGCAGGCTAATTACCCATACTGTACCCAGCCACAAACAACATCCACAGCGACCAGAAAAAAATCTCACACAGGATGTGTGTTCAGCTTTCAGCGGGTCAGAAAATACATTTTTGTAAAAATATACTATGATCAAAAATTTTAACACTTGATAGAAATGTAACACTAAATACCAGCCTGCACAAAATGACCGTCCATAACCAGATATTCTATTCAAGGGCTATACGCTGTGAAATCCATTTCTCCGAAACAGAACTAAAACAAAGAAAAAATATGATTTCTTTTCCTGCTGCTGCTTTCCGCTCCGCTACAGGAGCTGCTTGACTGCGCCCTGCCCCCCTCCCCTGTGCCCCGCCTTTTTCAGCAGCCGCCGCTGAAGCTGCTGCTACTGCCGGAGGCGGCACCGTCCGTCCAAGACACCAAAAAGTAACGGCCTCCGAACGTCAATCGCCGCTGCAGCCGCATTACTCCCCTCTCCACCTCCTTCTTCCACACACGCTTCTCCGCCCAGGCTCCACCTCGGCACGCGCTCATTCCGGATCCTTCCGCGCGGTCCTTTTGGAAGCGACGGAAGGAGGGGGGAAATCGACTAAGCGGGAGGATGGATACGAACTACAAGATGATCAAATAGTTCGTGCTTGCTAAAAGTTGAAAGGAGTAGGCGTCGCGCGGGTCTAGTTGTGTGAGGGTGGGAGGCAGCGCCCAGTTGGGTGAGGAGGTCAGTAGAGATGGGTGGACACGGGCAAGTGTGTTTGATCTCTTGGGTTTTGTCTGGCTTCCTTAGATCTTCCCATTCTGGTTTTGTGCCTTGTGCGGTTTATTCTTTCTTGTTATCCTAAACAGAAAAATCCTCGTCGTATTTCAAGGCAAGGAATTCTAAGTAACGGTGAGCTAGAAAAAAAAAAAAAAAAGGAGGGAGAGGTTTCTGTGAGACTTTCCTTGAGAAAGCTTGAAAGAAAACGGCCGTCACGGCCCCTGTGATGGAGTTTGTTGTATTGTCGAAAGCGTTATGGATAAACGGACTAACTTGTGAAATTGACTGTCAAAATAAATTTTCACTGCTTATACTGCAGGATCATCCCAAAGGATGCCTTCTCTAAATGATACAGGCAAGACATTCACGAACTGTCTGCAGCCTTGGATTTTTGCTGCTCTTATCTTTCCCATAGCTACATACTCTACAGGCTATTCGAATCCATTTCAATGTGCCTGGAAACAACCGATACATAAATGAAACTTTTCCAACTCAGTGAATACTATGCAGTAGCTGTGTCATAAAAATACGTTTAAAAAGTTTCATTGTTATAAAATAAAAAAATGTATGTGATTTGGATGTTGGCGAATAGCTGCACTTTTCCTGTCGCCAAACTGTTTTATGGGCAAAGATGTAAAACAGCTGGGCAATAAACTATCCGGTTCCAGGACCTCGCCTGTTGTATTTTTCAAAAGTCTCAACAGTTTATTTCAGCAAAGCTGCAACTAGCCAAGATCTAAAGGAAAAGCAATATCTATAGAGACTAATTTTACAGATATGTTCCGCCGTTTAAATTATTGCACATGGAGAGCGCCTGATCCTTCCCCACTGCTAGTTTCTATAAATGCTCTCCTTTTTTTTCCCTTAACGTAATTACATCCTTTGCTCTCCATAGGCTTTTTTTTTTTTTTGTCTGGCAATAGGATTTACCTGGATTGGTGCAGGCATTGAATTAGGATGTTAGAAACAACAGTTTTGAAAAGGGAAGGACCTGCCTGTTTAGATTTGAATAAAACACATGAGAGCCATGTTTGTCAATATTCTTTTGTATTAATAGGTTCTGGCTAGTGGGCATTGGCATACATTATATTGGGATTCGCTGGCTAATTTTTTACACTTGTCTCTCTTGCTTGTTATGTCTAGTAGCTATCAGAATGTAGTAAGCAGCGTGTTTCACTTTATGTTTAGTGGATTTTTTTCATCTTTTTGATTTGGAATATTAAAAAAATACATTTTCAAGTTCAGCAATGTCTGACCCAATGAGCAGTATGATAAAGCCCAAACAGGAAGATTTTAAATTCAGTTTCCTAGGGGACCCTGTAGTCATCAGGGAAGGAAAGACATTTGGGACAGTAGTGGGGTTTAAAAAAATTGAATATTTGTGTCCATTGGATGTCCAGTGTCTCATTATGCTTTTCATCACTGTGTTTATTATTAGGATTTATTTACCGCCTTTTTGAAGGAATTCACTCAAGGCAGTGTACAGTAAGAATAAATCAAACGAGCAATAGGCAATTACAGCAGTAAAGTATTCAAATAATACAAAGTATGGCATAGTATACTACTTACAATGTCAACACTATGTATAGAACATTGTAATTAACAGTGAAGGGTATAAGCAAAGATGGAATATAAATAGTAGGACATATACAGTTATAAAAGTTAGTGTGCAAAAAATAAAGCCCTTTGAGGTACCTATATTTTGATACTGTTTTATTCTTAGACTATATTTGTTTAATTTACTGATCTGAAACTGCCTTTCTGCACTTTTAATCATTGTATAATAGCAAGCTCAGGATGTGCTCTTTCTGCAGCTGTTACTATTAAACAATGGCCTTCTTATTGTCTGATGACATCAGCTACAGACAGGATAAGTTCGAAGCCCAAGCTTTTATTCCGACTGAGGAGTAACTAAGCATACAGAACTAAAATAAGCCAGTTAATTGTAATCATTAATCTGAGCAGATACAGTCTGGAAATCAAGAAGCAGTAGCCACACATAGGCAAAAATAAAGGTTTCATTTTTATTCAGTGGCTTGAGAAAGACTCAAGGAGAAAAATTCATTAGAATAGTAGAAAATGGGTTCTTTTATTTAAAATATTAAGTACCCACAAATCAGGCAAGGCACAATCAAAACATACAATGAAGCACATTTAAACACAGAGCAATAGCAGCATGATAGAAATATAGTCATGCACTCCTATATTTATACAATACAAAAAGCAGTACTAATGTAAAGTTTGCTTACTTTTTAATCTTCAAAAATGTATCCTCTGTTGCTTCCTCACAGTTTAGCAATATGTCTGTGAAAAATAAGCCAGTATTAGGATTTTGTGTTTTATGATTAAAGCTTTCCATGTTTGATTTCAGAGTATTTTTAACTTTGTTAAATGTTGTCATTGGAACTCTGCATTAAGTAAGGCTTTTTTTTTTTATTATTACCTAATTAAAATATTATTTACTGTCATTTTAAAACAGCTGGTGTGGCTTAATTTGAAGAACCCGTAGAGCTATAGTATTGTGTTCAGTTCTGGTCACCGCACCTCAAAAAAGATATAGTGGAATTAGAAAAGGTGCAGAGAAGGGCGACAAAGATGTAAGGGGATAGGACGACTTTCCTATGAGGAAAGGCTAAAGTGGCTGGGGCTCTTCAGTTTAGAGAAAAGGCGGTTGAGGGGTGATATGATAGAGGTATTTAAAATAATGAGTGGAGTGGAAAAGATAGATATGGAGCGTCTGTTTACACTTTCCAAAAATACTAGGACAAGGGGGCATGCGATGAAGCTGGAGTGCAGTAAGTTTAAAACAAATAAGAGAAAATGTTTCTTTACTCAGCGTGTAATTAGACTCTGGAATTAGTTGCCGGAGAATGTGGTTAAGACGGTTAGCTTAGCAGAGTTTAAGAAAGGTTTGGACAGCTTCCTGAAGGAAAAGGCCATAGAATGTTATTAAATGGATGTAGGGAAAAATCCACTATTCCTGGGACAAGCAGTACAAAATGCTTTGCTCCGTGGATCTTGTCGGTTGATTGTGACCTGGATTGGCCACTGTCGGAGACAGGGTGCTGGGCTAGATGGACCTTTGGTCTGTCCCAGTGTGGCAATGCTTATGTCTTATTTTTCTTGCCTAAAAAACAATAATACATATCCATGAACACAAGTTACACAGTACAAAGAAAATACTGGGACATGTCATTCCACCAATGGCCTCAAATTCATTACATATCAGACTAGATTTACTAACATTTATTAATATGGAATATTGCATATTTACCGATACATAAATGAAACTTTTCCAACTCGGTGAATACTATGCAGTAGCTGTCATAAAAATATGTTTAAAAAGTTTCATTGTTATAAAATAAAAATTTTATGTAATTTCATACACTTTCAGTAAATAAGCCCCATTGCTTATTAGAACTGCAATAAAGCACATTAACTACTACTACTTATCACTTCTATAGCGCTACAAGGCATACGCAGCGCTGTACACCATACAGGAAAAGACAATCCCTGCTCAAAGAGCTCACAATCTAAATAAGACAGGAAAACAGACAGAACAACTAATGCATGTTAACTATGGTTGCTGTAGGGTTAGATAAGTGATTTGCAGATAAGCAAATTAGATAATAAGTACTTTGGTTAGAGTTTGTGGCTTATCTGTTTGGAGTATGATTTTGCCCTAATCTGGTCCCCAAAACAAAGAAAAGGGCTCTCACGAAGGTTTTGCTGGCAATATAACAGAAGACTACCACACTTTGGAGATATTACAATTTACTGGGTAATATAAAAAAATATATATTATAGGTATATTATTATGGCAAAGCAATTACAAAACTTAGCAGCAAAACATATCAGTACTTGTTAGATCAGTGAGGTAGCAATATCAGTGCAACTAATAACTCTAATTCCAATACAAGACTAACAAATAAACAATAATAACCTAAAGAACCACTTGTGAAAAGTCCTGACTCACACTTGAAACTTAGCAATGCTCTCTATCTTGCCCACTAGACCACAGGAAGTATGACTGATGCCGTCCTCACCGTTCTGATGCTCTTGGAAAAGTCTGCTGCTTCTCCAGTGTGGCAGGTCTCCCCTCCCCCTCTCTTGGACCCCGATACTCCAAAAGTAAACGCGGGCACTAGAGGCCATTAGTGCTTTTTAAAAAGGAGACTATGATAAAATGATGAAAAGAAACTTAAGAGGCGGCTGCAAGGGTCAAAAATTTACATCTGGCGTGGATGCTGTTTAAAAATACCATCCTGGAAGCCCAGGCCAAGTGAATGATACATACCTGTAGCAGGTGTTCTCCGAGGACAGCAGGCTGATTGTTCTCACGACTGGGGTGACGTCCGCGGCAGCCCCCACCAACCGGAAAAGGCTTCGCGGGACGGTCGGCACGCAGGGCACGCCCACCGCGCATGCGCGGCCGTCTTCCCGCCCGTGCGCGACCGCTCCCGCCAGTTGAATGACAAGCAATAAAATATGAAACACAACTCCAAAGGGGAGGAGGGAGGGTAGGTGAGAACAATCAGCCTGCTGTCCTCGGAGAACACCTGCTACAGGTATGTATCATTCACTTTCTCCGAGGACAAGCAGGCTGCTTGTTCTCACGACTGGGGTATCCCTAGCTTTCAGGCTCACTCAAAACAAGAACCCAGGTCAATTGAACCTCGCAACGGCGAGGGTACAACAGAAATTGACCTACGAAGAACAACTAACTGAGAGTGCAGCCTGACCAGAATAAATTCGGGTCCTGGAGGGTGGAGTTGGATTTACACCCCAAACAGATTCTGCAGCACCGACTGCCCGAACCGACTGTCGCGTCGGGTATCCTGCTGGAGGCAGTAATGTGATGTGAATGTGTGGACAGATGACCACGTCGCAGCCTTGCAAATCTCTTCAATAGTGGCTGACTTCAAGTGGGACACTGACGCTGCCATGGCTCTGACACTATGAGCCGTGACATGACCCTCAAGAGCCAGCCCAGCCTGGGCGTAAGTGAAGGAAATGCAATCTGCTAGCCAATTGGAGATGGTGCGTTTCCCGACAGCGACCCCTAGCCTGTTAGGGTCGAAAGAAACAAACAATTGGGCGGACTGTCTGTGGGGCTGCGTCCGCTCCAAGTAGAAGGCCAATGCTCTCTTGCAGTCCAATGTGTGCAACTGACGTTCAGCAGGGCGGGTATGCGGCCTGGGGAAGAATGTTGGCAAGACAATTGACTGGTTAAGATGGAACTCCGACACCACCTTCGGCAGGAACTTTGGGTGGGTGCGGAGCACTACTCTGTTGTGATGAAATTTGGTATACGGAGCATGAGCTACCAGGGCTTGAAGCTCACTGACCCTACGAGCTGAAGTAACTGCCACCAAGAAAATGACCTTCCAGGTCAAGTACTTCAGATGGCAGGAATTCAGTGGCTCAAAAGGAGGTTTCATCAGCTGGGTGAGGACGACGTTGAGATCCCATGACACTGCAGGAGGCTTGATAGGGGGCTTTGACAAAAGCAAGCCTCTCATGAATCGAACGACTAAAGGCTCTCCAGAGATGGCTTTACCTTCCACACGATAATGGTAAGCACTAATCGCACTAAGGTGATTCCTTACTGAGTTGGTCTTGAGGCCAGACTCTGATAAGTGCAGAAGGTATTCAAGCAGGTTCTGTGCAGGGCAAGAACGAGGTTCTAGGGCCTTGCTCTCACACCAAACGACAAACCTCCTCCACTTGAAAAAGTAACTCTTTTTAGTGGAATCCTTCCTAGAGGCAAGCAAGACCCGGGAGACACCCTCAGACAGACCCAACGCAGCGAAGTCTACGCCCTCAACATCCAGGCCGTGAGAGCCAGGGATTGAAGGTTGGGGTGCAGCAACGCTCCGTCGTTCTGCGAAATGAGAGTCGGAAAACACTCCAATCTCCACGGTTCTTCTGAGGACAACTCCAGAAGAAGAGGGAACCAGATCTGACGGGGCCAAAAGGGCGCTATCAGAATCATGGTGCCGCGCTCTTGCTTGAGCTTCAGTAAGGTCTTCCCCACCAAAGGTATGGGAGGATAAGCATACAGGAGGCCGGTCCCCCAATGAAGGAGAAAGGCATCTGACGCTAGCCTGCCGTGTGTCTGAAGTCTGGAACAAAACAGAGGCAGCTTGTGGTTGGTCTGAGAGGCGAAAAGACCCACCGAGGGGGTGCCCCACTCTCGGAAGATCTTGCGTACCACTCTGGAATGGAGCGACCACTCGTGCGGTTGCATGACTCTACTCAGTCTGTCGGCCAGACTGTTGTTTACGCCTGCCAGGTACGTGGCTTGGAGGAGCATGCCGAACCGGCACGCCCAACGCCACATCCCGACGGCTTCCTGACACAGGGGGCGAGATCCGGTGCCCCCCTGCTTGTTGACGTAATACATTGCAACCTGATTGTCTGTCCGAATTTGGATAATTTGGTAGGACAGCCGATCTCTGAAAGCCTTCAGTGCGTTCCAGATCGCTCGGAGCTCCAGGAGGTTGATCTGCAGATCCTTTTCCTGGAGGGACCACAGACCCTGGGTGTGAAGCCCATCGATATGAGCTCCCCACCCCAGGCGAGATGCATCCGTCGTCAGCACTTTCGTGGGCTGCGGAATTTGGAATGGACGTCCCAGGGTCAAATTGGTCCGAATGGTCCACCAGAGCAGTGAAGTGCGGCAACTGGTGGAGAGGCGGATGACATCTTCTAGATCCCCGGTGGCTTGAAACCACTGGGAAGCTAGGGTCCATTGAGCAGATCTCATGTGAAGACGAGCCATGGGAGTCACATGAACTGTGGAGGCCATATGACCCAGAAGTCTCAACATCTGCCGAGCTGTGACCTGCTGAGACGCTCTGGTCTGCAAAGCCAGGGCCAGGAGATTGGTGGCCCTCGCTTCGGGAAGGTAGGCCTGAGCCGTCTGGGCATTCAGCAGAGCTCCTATGAATTCCAGAGACTGTGTTGGCTGGAGATGGGACTTTGGGTAATTTATCACAAACCCCAGCAGCTCCAGAAGTCGAGTAGTGCACTGCATAGACCGGAGGGCTCCCGCCTCCGAGGTGTTCTTGACCAGCCAATCGTCGAGATATGGGAACACGTGCACTCCCAGCTTGCGTAGGTAGGCCGCTACCACCACGAGGCACTTGGTAAACACTCGTGGAGCAGAGGCGAGCCCAAAGGGCAGCACACAATACTGAAAGTGCCGTGCGCCCAGGCGGAATCTGAGATACTGTCTGTGAGCTGGCAGTATCGGTATGTGAGTATATGCGTCTTTTAAATCCAGGGAACATAGCCAGTCGTTTTTCTGAATCATTGGCAGAAGGGTGCCCAAGGAAAGCATCCTGAACTTTTCTTTGACCAGGAATTTGTTCAGGCCTCTCAGGTCTAGGATGGGACGCATCCCCCCTGTTTTCTTTTCCACAAGGAAGTACCTAGAATAGAATCCCTGCCCTTCCTGCCCGGGTGGTACGGGCTCGACCGCATTGGCGCTGAGAAGGGCGGAGAGTTCCTCTGCAAGTACCTGCTTGTGATGGGAGCTGAAAGATTGAGCTCCCGGAGGACAATTTGGAGGCAGGGAGGCCAAATTCAGGGCGTATCCGCACCGCACTATTTGGAGAACCCACTGGTCGGAGGTTATGAGAGGCCACCTTTGGTGAAAAAAACTTAACCTCCCCCCGACCGGCAGATCGTCCGGTACGGACACTTTGAGGGCGGCTATGTTCCCGAGGATCCAGTCAAAAGCCCGTCCCCGGCTTTTGCTGTGGAGGCGCAGGGGGCTGCTTAGGCGCACGCTGTTGACGAGAACGAGCGCGCTGGGGCTGTCCCTGTGCCTGGCGAGGCCTTCGGGCCGGCTGGTTGTACCTACGCTTTGCAAAAGAATAGGGCGCAGCCTGCCGGGCCCGGGAAAAACGTCCACCTGCTGAGGTGGATGCTGAAGGCGCCCGGTGGGAGAGCTTGTCGAGGGCGGTTTCCCGCTGATGCAGTTGGTCCACCAGCTGCTCGACCTTCTCACCAAAAATGTTATCCCCCCGGCAAGGGACGTCGGCCAGTCTCTGCTGGGTGCGGTTGTCCAGGTCAGAGGCACGCAGCCATGAGAGCCTGCGCATCACTATACCTTGGGCCGCAGCACGAGATGCCACGTCACAGGTGTCATAGATACCCCTGGACAGGAACTTTCTGCATGCCTTCAGCTGCCTGACCACCTCCTGATAAGGCCTGGACTGCTCCGGCGGGAGCTTATCGACCAGGTCCGCCAGTTGTTGCACATTAGTCCGCATGTGGATGCTCATATAGAGCAGGTATGACTGGATGCGGGTCACGAGCATGGAGGATTGGTAGGCCTTCCTCCCAAACGAGTCCAGAGTGCGAGACTCCCGCCCCGGGGGCGCCGAGGCGGTATCCCTCGAACTCCGTGCCCTCTTGAGAGCAGAATCCACGACCGCCGAGTCATGGGGCAGTTGGGGCCGCATTAACTCTGGGTCAGAGTGGATCCTGTACTAGGACTCTGCTTTCTTGGGAATGGTGGGGTTAGTTAACGGTCGCACCCAGTTCCGAAGCAGTGTCTCCTTGAGGACATTGTGCAGCGGCACTGTGGAGGACTCTCTAGGTGGTGATGGATAGTCGAGGACCTCGAGCATCTCGGCCCTCGGCTCTTCCACAGAGACCACGGGAAAGGGAATGCTAATAGACATATCCCGCACAAAGGAGGCAAAGGAGAGACTCTCAGGAGGTGAGAGCTTCCTCTCCGGTGAAGGCGTGGGGTCCGAGGGAAGGCCCGTAGACTCCTCTGAGGAGAAATATCTAGGGTCCTCCTCTTCCCCCCACGAGGCCTCATCCTCGGTATCGGACATAAGCTCATGTAGCTGAGTCCTGAACCGGGCCCAGCTCGACGTCGAGGCACCGAGGTCTCGGTGTCATCGAGCGGTGGACTCCCGCGTCGGCGGGGACGGAGCTCCCTCCATCGACGTCGACGGGGACTCCACCTGCGCGGCGGTCGAGACCGGCGCCGCAAGCGGCGGCGGTGTCGACGGCCCCGGCGCCGGGCTAGAGCTCGCCGGCGCCACAGACATCAGCGCCGAGGGCGCAAGCACCCCCGGCGCCGGCACAGCCTGGCGCATCAGCCCTTCCAGGATCCCCGGAAGGATGGCTCTGAGGCACTCGTCCAGGCCCGCTGCCGGGAAAGGCGGTGGGGCCGGTAGGGGTGTCGGTGCCAGAAGCTGATGGGGGCCAGGAGACGGCACCGAGGTGCCGGAACCCTGGCGCGTCGGTACCTCCACAACCGACGGGGACCTCTCCCCTCGGCGATGACGCTTCGGCGTCGCCTCCTCTCCGATGTCCGGATGCACCGAGGGCGACTGGTGACGACGCTTCTTGTCCTTTTTTCGATGCGCGTCACCGGCGCCGGGAGGTATGGAGGAGGAGGAGGACGATCCCCCTCGGTCTCGAGGAGCCGGGTCAGACAGGGTTCGGTCCCGTGGACCACGGGCTGAGGGAGTGACCGGGGCCGACTGCCCACGCGGCCGCTCACCTCCACCCTCACCGGCGGGCCGACGGGACCTGTTCTCCTGGGGTCGATGCCATCGGTGCCGATGTCTCGGGCATCGATACCGATGCCGTCGAGGGGCCGGAGCAAGTTCCAAAAAGACGGTCCCGCAGAACTTGCCTCGCAACTTGAGTCCGTTTCTGGAGACCGAGACACAGGGAACACGACTTGATATTGTGCTCCGGCCCGAGGCACTGGAGGCACCAAGCGTGGGTGTCGGTCTGCGAGATCGGCCGGCCGCAGCGACCACACTTTTTAAATCCACTCGGGACCTTCGAGGACATCGACGGAAAAATCGCGTCGGCGAAGTCAAAGTCGTCAATGGTGGCGAAAATCACACCTCGAAAAAAGAAACCGACCGTGCGGCCACTAGGCCGCAACGCGGCGTCCCCGCTGGAAACGAGGGAAAAAGGGAGCGCGTGCTCCACACGCTCAGGTTTTTTTTTTTTTTTTGAAAAAGAAAAAGGAAACCGGCGGTAACAAAACTAAATAGAAAAAACAACGATCCGCGTAAACGCGATCGACTTTCCGGCGGCTGAAAGCAGAGAGAGCGGCAAAGCACGACTCTCTCCAGACGCGGAAAAAAAGGAACTGGCGGGAGCGGTCGCGCACGGGCGGGAAGACGGCCGCGCATGCGCGGTGGGCATGCCCTGCGTGCCGACCGTCCCGCGAAGCCTTTTCCGGTTGGTGGGGGCTGCCGCGGACGTCACCCCAGTCGTGAGAACAAGCAGCCTGCTTGTCCTCGGAGAAAATATATTCCACATATTAAAAAAGGAGGAAGGAAGACCAAATGACAGCCGGCATGGTTAAAAAGTGAGGTGACTACGAGAGGGATGGTAGAGATGGAGAGAGAAGAAATGTCAAGTAGACAAGAGACCCTGGAAAAACAAACAGAGAAAAGCAGAAGAAACACAGACCAAATTGAAAGGAAAAATAAAATGCTCAAACTACAAAAGGTTGAAAAAATATTTTATTTATCAATTGGACCATGTCAGCTTTGGGAAATGTGCACCTCTGATATCTTTCATTTCTGTTTCGGTTTCTCTAGTATTGCTGGGGGTGGGGGGAGCATAAACTAGGTATCTGTGCTACTAGGGGGAGGGGAGCGAAAACTGGTGTCAGTGTACTGGGGTGCAGGAGCTGGGGGAGGTATGTGCAGATGGAGAAGATAAAAAGCTGGAGAACAGAATTAAGAATTCAGTGAGGGGGAACAGAGATAGGGCTATGGGTGGGTGTATGTGTGCGCGCGCATGTGCATGCTGGCTTATTACAAGTCTGGCTCCTAGATTTTTGGGCTGGCTCCTAGATGCTAAGAAACTTTGTTGAGTCCTGCACTATATGAACAGCATATTTGTTATAAAACAAGTTGAAGAATAAGGCAAATAAGTCACATAGTAGTAATTATTTTGCAGGGTACTGTGATGTGTTTGAGATGTTTGCCATTATAGTAGCATTATTTCTGGTAGTAAGGTGATTACATGTTCTTGTTTATATATATATTTTTTTGTCTGTAGGATGTCAAGGCATAGAGTTGCAACAAAATGATCGATGCAAGTACAAGACAGCCGACAAATTAAAGAGTAGTAAGTAACCTGGTCCGGATAGCATGCATTCAAGGGTACTGAAAGAACTCAAACATGAAATTGCTGTTCTGCTGTTAGTAATCTGCACCCTGTCGTTAAAGTCGTCCGTGGTACCTGAAGATTGGAGGGTGGCCAATGTGACGCCAATTTTTAAAAGGGTTCCAGGGGTGATACAGGAAATTAGACTGGTAAGCCTGACATCAGTGCTGGGTAAACTAGTGGAAACTATAAAGAATAAAATTGCAGAACACATTAATAAACGTGGTTTAATGGGACAGAGTCAGCATAGTTTCAGCCAGGGGAAGTCTTGTCTTACCAATTTGCTTCATTTCTTTGAAGGCGTGGATAATTGTGAGCCGGTTGATTATAGTGTATCTAGATTTTCAGAAAGCTTTTGACAAAGCTTAGAGGAGAGGAGACAGCAGTAAACCTTCCACACATGGAATATGTATATGCCTACACGAAGAAAGCAAAAAGGCAGACGACCTGCAAACTCCAAGATGGAAACTGTACAAAGCAGATCGTTGATAAACCAAAATATGTTTTATTAACGTAAACCAATTAAAATATGCATACAATAGCCCGACACAGGCCATGTTTCGCCCAACTGGGCTGCTTCAGGGTCTATACAGTAATTCTCCACTACCAAATTGGAAATATGCTGATGAGAGCAAATATATAGTCGATATCCTGAAAAAAACGGCTCATCCAGAGATGCAAAAACAATTGGTAAGGAGGGAGGTGACGCTCACTAAGTTTAATGCATGTACCCTGACTTTCAAAAACTGTCTTCACCCACCCCCGAGACACTGCCCGCCCCTGTTGAAAACCCTCTCTGTCTCACACGTACACACAGTTCCTTCCAATGTCTCCACCCATGCCGTTACCCTCCCCCCCTCCGAGTCTGGCCCCGCCGATCCCCCTCTGTGCATGTCGACTCACCCCCCTACAAAATCGCCACTCCCGCCCCTACCCCTCTGTCTCACACACATACAATGTCAGTCACAGACGAACAGACTTCCTTGCGATGCCGCTACCCTCCCCCCCCCCCCCGAGTCTGGCCCCGTCGATCCCCCTCTGTGCATGTCGACCCACCCCCCTCCAAAATTGCCACTCCCGCCCCTACCCCTCTGTCACACACACACACAATGTCAGCCACAGACGCGCAGAAACTTCCTGGCGATGCCTCCACCCATGCTGCTGCTACCCTCCCCACCCCTGACTGGGCCCGCCGATCCCCCTCTGTGCACGTCGCCCTTCCGTCCTCGAAAATTGCCTACCCCGCACCCCACCCTCTCTCTGTCTCACAGACACATTCTCTGACACACACACACACACTCTGTCGGTATCTCACACACACAGTGAATCACTCTCTCTCTCACACAGCCTCGCTGTGTCTCTCTGACTGTGACACACACACACAATTGACATTCTGTCTTTCTCTCTCCCTCACACACACACATTGCTATGTGTTTAACACACACTCACACTCCCCCCCCCCCCCCGCCAATCCCTCTCCGTGCATGTCTACCCACCCCCGTCCAAAATCGCCTCGCCCACCACTACCCCTCTGTCGCACACACACACAATGTCTGTCACATACGCACACAAACTTCCTTGCGATGCCTACACCCATGCTGCTACCCTCCCCACCCCTGACTGGCCCCCCCTCCTTAAAAATCACCTACCCCGCACCCCACCCTCTCTTTGTCTCACAGACACATTCTCTGACACACACACACACTCTGTCGGTATCTCACACACACAGTGAATCACTCAGCTTCACTGTGTCTGTGTGTGTGTGTCACAGACAGAATCAATCGACATTCTGTCTTTCTCCCACACACTAAGTCGGCCCACACACATACACTCTGTCACACACACACAGTCTCTCTCTCTCACACACTCACACATACACTCTGTCACACACACTCGCACATTCACTCTCTCTTTCACACAGTCATTGTCAAACATACACACTCAAAGGAAAACTTTGCTAGCGCCCGTTTCATTTCTTACAGAAACGGGCCTTTTTTACTAGTAATCAGTGCTTTTTTTGTGCCGGTACGCAACGGTACGGCGTACCGGCACCTTTTTTTTTTGCTCCCCCTGCCCCGTGAGTCCATGTCCCGCACGCAGTGCCAGCCCCCATTTCCGGCCTCTGCTGCTTCTCCTGTTGAGCAGCAGCGGCCGCTACACAAAGAAAAAGATTTTTTTAAAAATTGAAACCTGGCTGAAACGCGGCACCCCGGCACAGTAGACAGCCATTAGGCATTGGCTGTTGCCCTGCAGCCGCTCCTCCTCTTGCCTCTACGTCACTGCGCTCCTCCGGGGTCTTCCTCCAGGGGCAGTGACGTAGAGGCAAGAGGAGGAGCGGTTGCGGGGCAACAGCCAATGCCTAATGGCTGTCTACAGTGCCGGGGTGCCCCGTTTCAGCCAGGTTTCAATTTTTTTTTAATCTTCTTTTTCTTTGTGTAGCGGCCGCTGCTGCTCAACAACAGGAGAAGCAGCAGCGGCCGGAAATAGGGGCTGGTGCCGCGTGCGTCGCGTCTTCGCGCCAAACTTGGCAGGGAGAGGGAATCCAACAGAGGGAAGGATTGGGGAGAGAGAGAAAGAGGGAAACCAACAGAGGGAAGGATTGGGGAGAGAGAGAAAGAGGGAAGGATTGGTGAGAGAGAGGGAAACCAACAGAGGGAAGGATTGGGGAGAGGGAAAACAACAGAGGGAAGGATTGGGGAGAGAGAGAGAGAGGGAAAACAACAGAGGGAAGGATTGGGGAGAGAGAGAGGGAAAACAACAGAGGGAAGGATTGGGGAGAGAGAGAAAGAGGGAAACCAACAGAGGGAAGGATTGGGGGAGAGAGAGAGAAAGAGGGAAACCAACAGAGGGAAGGATTGGGGAGAGAGGGAAACCAACAGAGGGAAGGATTGGGGAAAGAGGGAAAACAACAGAGGGAAGGATTGGGGAGAGAGAGGGAAAACAACAGAGTGAAGGATTGGGGAGGGAGAGAGAGGGAAAACAACAGAGTGAAGGATTGGGGAGAGAGAGAAAGGGAAAACAACAGAGGGAAGGATTGGGGAGAGAGAGAAAGGGAAAACAACAGAGGGAAGGATTGGGGAGAGAGAGAAAGAGGGAAAACAACAGGGAAGGATTGGGGAGAGAGAGGGGAAAACAGATGGAAGGATGGGGAGAGAGAGGGAAAAACAGATGGAAGGATTGGGGAGAGGGGAAAACAGATGGAAGGATGGGGATAGAGAGAGAGGGAAAACAGGGAAGGATTGGGGAGAGAGAGAAAGGGAAAACAACAGAGGGAAGGATTGGGGAGAGAGGGGAAAACATGGAAGGATGGGGAGAGAGAGGGAAAACAGATGGAAGGATTGGGGAGAGAGAGGGAAAAACAGATGGAAGGATTGGGGAGAGAGGGAAAAACAGATGGAAGGATTGGGGAAAGAGAGAGGGAAAACAGATGGAAGGATGGGGAGAGAGAGGGGGAAAACAGGTGGAAGGATGGGGAGAGAGAGAGGGAAGATGCTGGATGGAAGAATGCAGAAAGAAATAGGGGAGACACTGGAAGGATGGGGAGAGAAAGCAGAGCTGCTGGATGGAAAAGGGGAATAGAGAAAGACTGGAGAATAAGAGGAAGGGGCATGGGGAGAACAAGGGTGAGGAAAAGATGAAAAGCCACAGGTAGATGAAGGACATTAAAGAATGGATAGTAAGAATGAATTAAATCTGGACAGAGAGAGAGCCTGAAAAATATTGAAGAAAGCAAAGAAAAAGGAGACAAAAATGACAAATGGCACAGAAGAGTTAAGCGAAAAGAAAAGAAAGCAGAATCACAGAATGGGACCAATATGGAAAGAAAAACAGTCACCAGACAACAAAGGTAGAAAAAAATCATTTTATTTTCATTTTAGTGTTTGTAATTATGTCCAATTTGAGAATTTACATTGGCTGTCTTATTTTGCACTGGGTATACTGGAGCTGTAAGAGCTTACAGAGATTATTTATAATTAAAAAAATCACGTTATTTTTTTCTCCTATAGTACTATAATATTTTCAATGATGTCTGTTTATATGCGCCATGGCTGGTATAGGGGGTGTGGTTAATGTGGGTGTGGCTATCATAGGGGTGGAGCCATATGTGGTGACCCCGCCCATAATGAGTACCGGCACCTTTTTTTCTACAAAAAAAGCACTGCTAGTAATAAATAACATCCAGGCTAAGCACAGTGGGTCATGTCTTATTGGCACTGCAACAGAAATTTTGTTTTAAATTTCTGCTGTGTTTTTTGGCCACTGCTGCACACTGGAGAGAAGATTTCAGCGTATTGTCTACAATATCACCTAGATCCTTTTCTTGGGTGCTCAAGGTGGACCCTAACATCAGGTAACTATGATTCTGATTATTCTTCCCAATGAGAATCACTTTAGTCTCAGTCTCTTCACTTATTTACATAACACTTGTCTTCCATGCCTTGCAACCTTCTAGAAATCCATCCTCTTCAGCTACACCTTCCTACATGCAGCAGTGTTCCCCTCAACAAACAGCTAAAATTTTGTACAAAGGGTTAAAAACATTCCCCATCCAAAGTTCATTCTGATTCCCCTCCTCCCTCCAAAAAACCCCAAACAATAAGCCCACATAATAGAGATATTCCCAAGCTGTCTGGAACTTTACTCGGATGTGTTTTCAGAGATCCTCCATTGCACTCCCTGGTGTGTGGTTTGAGGTACAAAGAAAAGTGGATATGAGGGGCACTAATATTAAAATATTTACAGACCCCTTTATGCCTTTTCCCTCAGAAAGTGCTGCCACATCTCTGGATCAAGCCTCTAGTTGAATAAGCATGTCTCCTTTGGCTGCCTTCCAAAATAGGTTCCTGGTAATGGTTATTCATCAGGGAGCCAAGCCCACATCCACCAGATCTACAGAATGTTGCTAATAGTGCTAATCTAGCCAACCAATTGTTGATGTGAATCTATTGGCTAATAATTGAAAGCTATGGCTCAAAACATCCAAGCATAGTGTTAATTAATGGGACACATGTGAATTTGATTTTGATGTTTGTACACCAATTGTAAAATGACAGGCATACTCGTTTTGGAGTTGTAACCATTCACAGCTGCCTGCGATTTCAGAAACTCCATGTGTAGATTATCAATGGTAAGCAAATAAAATTGACTTTCTCATATGCATGTAGCTTTGGTTTGTTTTACCCCTCCCAGTTGAGAATGGCTGGTTCATGCAGCCTAAAAACAGTGTACTTTGCTTTTACCTGCAATTTTTGTGTGTGTCCCATATTTTTATGAGGTCCGGCTGCAGCCAGCCGTGAGCCATGCTGCCACAGTGCTATTATAATATGCCTTTGTAACTGCTTGTTCTGGTGATTTGAGGATCTTTGAGCCCATTGCTGTCTCTCTCCACCCATATCTGTCTGTTTTTCACTGCTATCATTTCCACTCATGCTACAAATGCTCTGGAGCAGCGCTCTCGTCCCTCTGCCGTGTCTGCCTCCACGAACCTCTCCCTGCTACCTTTTCCCATATCTACCTGTGAGCTCCCTCCACATCCATCCCTGTCTCTAGCCCCATGTACCATTTCTGCGTGCGTGCGTGCTTGCGTGCGTGCGTGCGTGCGATCTATCTATCATCTGTCAGTGTCTGTGCTGCTGCACTGTGTGCTAGTCTAGGTGCTGGTAGTGGGAGTTGTTGGCTGAGAGACCATGGGGGATCTCAAGGAGAGTAATGTGAGAGGAGGATAGTAAGTACAGAGGGAAGAATTGTACTAATGAGGAGTAGGTGAAAGAGAAGGGAATGAAGCCAGGGATGGAGTGACACAGGAGATGTAGGGGGGAGAGGAGGACATGGAAAGTTGATAAGTACTGGCAAGTGAAATATAGGTGGAGGACTGAAGAGCAAGAAGGTGAAATTTGAGGGGAGAGACAGAAAAAAGAGAGAGGAAATATATTAGAGAGATATAGTGAGGGAATAGGAAATGATAAGAGTAATGTGGAGAAAGGACAAATGGACTGCACTTACTAGACATAGAGCAGAAGACATACAGGAAAACAGAAAAGAAGAAACTGAAAACAATATGCTTGGAAAAATAAAGTACCCAGGCAACAAAGGTAGAAAAAAAGTGTTTTATCTGAATTTATTTGGTGGAATATGTTAACTTTGAGAAGTGTGCATCATAGATGTCTTTGTATTTTTTTTTTTTTTTCAGTACAAGAGGAAACACATTTCTGTTTTTATTTTTCCTATGTTGTGGTACATACCGAATTTGACTTCTTCGGTTTCCCAGTTCAGTTTTTGTCTATATATTTCTAATTTGTGATCCCTTGTTCTGTATTTGGTGTGTGACCGAGGTGTAGTATTCTGTTGGCAAATAGTTTCCGTTTAGAATTCTGTAGCAGTCTCACATGTTCTGTTGTACCAGTGGTAGGTGTATTGGTATTCTAGCGCCCTGTGTATTGTTTGTTTTGCTGCCTGTTTTTACATGGGGTTCTTGTTGTTTAAATCATAGGAGTCAGTGCTACTGTTCTATGGTACATTTTCTACATGTATGTTGAGCTGGAGTGAGTTACATTTAGCTACAACAGGTATTTTCTTGCCTCTGGAGGCTTACACTCTAAGTTTGTACAGGAGGTGTAATGGAGCATTGGGTTTTTTCTGCATTGAGTTTCAGCTGAAATGCATCCACCCATGAATGCATGATATGTAGGCTCTGGTTGATATCATTGGAAATTTCCTTTAAATCTTGTTTAAATGGGATGTAGATCGTTACGTCGTCTGCGTATATGTATTAAGTTTAACTAGGACTGAAAGAAATATTTATTGGATCAGTTTCTTTGGTGTCCTTTGCTAGTTTCTTTCTTCCCCCTTACTCATGCATTCTAACAAAAACAAACAAAAAGAAAACAGATGGAGCCACTAAATCAGGAGATAACAATGAATCCATAATAAGGAGCTGGCTATGAGAAGCTTGGGGATTTAGAATATAAACAGTGCTATTTGACACTAGTCACACAATTCACACTCAGTTTGAACAAGAATATAGACTTAAAAGAAAAAACACAGAGGTGCAAAGCAAACTTCTGTTGTAAGATTTTTGGCCATATAATTATATTAGATGATCTTAATATTCATATTAATGACTCCTCAGCTGACACTACAGCAGAATTTCAAACTCTCTTTGATATGTACCATTTTCCACTGATAATCTAGGTCATATTTTAGATGTTGGAATTTCTTCTCAACTCTCAAATATTGGCAGACTTCTAAATGTTTAGTGCTTCCTTGGACAGATCATTATCTAATAAAGTTAAAAATATTTTTGTAGCACTGGAAATGGCGCACGCTGGGGGTGGGAACTACCATTGGGCTGCTGCGGTAGCTGGCGGTACTTCCGGTTTAGTGAGCGGTAAGCCCACGGTGGGCTTACAGCTGCTTAGTAAAAGACCCTGTCAGCGAAAAAGAAAGATCCATGGTCTAATCCTACTGAAACATTAAGTCCATCATTAGGAATGGAAATGGTGCAATAAAAACACCATGTTGCATCGAGGTCAATCTGATGCCAGAAGTTCTAATAACAGGGGGATGGGGGGATTTTGGGGGTTTAAGATAGAATGGATTATCTAAAATGATGATGATAGATGTGTACAGAGAAATGTGATGGGATATAATTGTTATAACTGTCGCATAAAATCTAAAATTGTTTTTGCCATGGCTGTCATCAATAAAAATTGTTGAAACAAACAAAAAAAGAAAATAAAGTGTTAGTGCTGAGTGGTACAACATAGAAAAAGTATAGACAGACTTCAGACATCTCAAGATAAACAATTTCCTTGTTCACTGGAAAATATTTTCTTTGGAATTCATTTTTGTATTTGTGAAAGATTAACATGATTGAAAATTGAATTAATAGTCATTAAGCTATGCTGTGTATGATGTTCAGCATATTTTGGGGATTTTGCTCTTGTGCTTTTGGCAGGTAGTCTTAATTTAAGAATTTTTGAAGATACATGACTCCTGAGGCAGGCGCTTTGCGCCGAAATTTGGCCCATGTCGGGTCATTGTGTGATTGATTGACGCTGTGCAAATAAAGATCTTTGTCCCATTAAAAAAAAACACCATGTTGATTATTTAGCCAGGCTTAAATACTTCTCTAAATTGTATAAAAACATCGGAGAGCAATAGTACGATTCTTGATTAATTAAAGAAGCTTTGCACTCAGGTAAGTTCTATAGCATCCTTCAATCTCTTATAAACCCTACACCACAAGCACATGATCTCCCAAATTTCTGCAAAGTCTCTGGCCCAATTTGTTGCCTCAAAAATCAGTACATTACAATCTGCCTTCTCATCTTCTCAAGACCCCAATTGTGCTCAAGGAGATCCTATAAAACATTCACAGCTCAGTAACTTCTTTTCTTCTTTTACGCTACCAATTCCCACATCTCTTCAGAAGACCAATGTGAGCAGTTAACAAAAGTTCCTAATGATCCAATCCCTTTGAAATTTATCCCTCTGTTGAACTGATTTTGCTACCATTTTTATTTCAGATGATTTCAAATAACTTTCTGTTGGGTGAGGTACCATCTGCCTGGAAAACAAAATTTATTTCTCCAAGATATAAAGATGTGTCTATAGACTATTGTACTATCACCAATTTTCATCCGGTAGCTAATTTACAATAGTTTCAGAATTAGCTGAACATATAGTATTATCTCAAGTAAATGATTTTCTTGAGGGTGTTTTACATCCAAATCAATCTGACTTCTGTAAGTCACACAGCCTTGATCAGTCTAACTACATAAACTCAAACTTACTTAGATGAAGATAAGTCAGTAGTCTTTCTATCATTAGACCTCTCTGCTGCGTTTGATCTAGTCAACCATGTACTTTTGCTGAAAAGGCTTTCATCAGTTGGTGTCTATGGTACTGTGTTGTCTTGGTCTAGATCTTATCTTGAAATCAACAATGCTCAGTACTTTGGAAAGATTTCTATTCAGATTATTATACCTTCATTTGTGGAGTCCCACACACTTCATTTTTGGCCCCAATTCTCTTTAACATATTTATGGCATCTCTTTTAGCTTTCATCCAGTCATTGGGGTTAACTGCATTTGCCTATGCTGACAACTTCCAACTTCTTACAATTGATTTATCGGACACATCTGAAATTGTTTGCCTTCATTCAATACTAGATCTAATTGTTGATTGGTTAACTACAAATAAAATGAAACTTAAGTACATAAGCATCGCCATGCTGGGACAGACCAAGGGTCCATCGAGCCCAGCACCCTGTCACAGCAGCCAAAAGAACAAACAATTTGTCCCGCCCATAGTGTATTATTCCCTCGTCCATCCAGTAACATTCTCCTCCAGGAAGCTATCCAACCTTTTTTTGAATTCCGCTAAGTTAACCGCCTTAACCACTTTTTCCGGCAGCAAATTCCAGAGTTTAACTACGGCGTTGAGTGAAGAAAAATTTCCTCCGATTCATTTTAAATGTACCACACTGCAGCTTCATTGCTTGCCCCCTTGTCCTAATATTTTTGGAAAGCGTAAACAGACGCTCCACATCGACCCGCTCCATTCCACTCGTTATCCTATAGACCTCAATCATATCTCCCCTCAGCTGCCTTTTCTCCAAGCTAAAAAGCCTCGGCCTCTTCAGCCTTTCCTCATAGGGAAGCCTTTCCATCCCCTGAATCATCTTTGTCGCCCTTCTCTGCACCTTTTCCAATTCCAGTATATCTTTTTTGAGATGCGGCGACCAGAATTGAACACAATACTCGAGGTATGGTCACACCATGGAGCGATACAATGGCAGAATAATATCCTTATTTTTGTTTTCAATCCCTTTCCTAATGATATCCAACATTCTATTTGCTTTCCTAGCCTCAGTAGCACATTGAGCAGAAGTTTTCAACGTATCGTCAATGATGACACCTAGATCCCTTTCTTGGTCCGTGACTCCCAACGCTGAACCTTGCATGACGTAGTTATAGTTTGGGTTCCTCTTTCCCACATGCATCACTTTGCACTTGTTCATATTAAACGTCATCTGCCATTTAGATGCCCAGTCTCCCAGTCTCGTAAGGTCCTCTTGTAGTTTTGAATAACTTTGTGTCATCGGCAAATTTGATTACCTCACTAGTTACCCCCATCTCTAGATCATTTATGAATATGTTAAAAAGCAGAGGTCCGAGCACAGATCCCTGAGGGACTCCACTAACTACCCTTCTCCATTACGAATATTGACTTTTAATCCTACTCTCTGTTTCCTATCTTTCAACCAGTTTTTAATCCACAGTAAGACACTACCTCCTATCCCATGTCCCTCTAATTTCCTCTGTAGTCTTTCATGAGAGACTTTATCAAACGCCGGCTGAAAATCTAGATACACAATATCAACCGGCTCACCTTTGTCCACATGTTTGTTTACCCCTGCAAAGAAATGCAGCAGATTGGTGAGGCAAGACTTCCCTTCACTAAATCCATGTTGACTTTGCCCCATTAGTCCATGCTTTTGAATGTGCTCTGTAATTCTGTTCTTGATAATAGTCTCTACCATTTTGCCTGGCACCAATGTCAGACTCACCGGTCTTTAATCTCCCAGGTCTCCTCTGGAACCTTTTTAAAATATCAGCGTTACATTGGCCACCCTCCAATCTTCCGGTACCACGCTCAATTTTAAGGATAAATTACAAATCAATAACAGTAGCTCTGCCAGCTCATTTTTTAGTTCTATCAGTACCCTGGGGTGAATACCATCCGATCCAGGAGATTTGCTACTCTTCAGTTTGCAGAATTGCTCTATTACATCCTCCAGGTTTACAGATATTTCATTAAGTTTTTCCGATCCTTCAGCTTCGAATACCCTGTCCGGCACTGGTATCCCACCCAAATCCTCCTCGGTGAAGACCGAAGCAAAGAACTCATTTAGTTTTTCTGCTATTTCTGTGTCTTCCTTGATCGCCCCCTTTACACCCTGGTCATCCAGCGGGCCAACCGATTGTTTTACCAGTTTCCTGCTTTTAATGTATCTAAAAAAAATTTTTACTATCAGTTTTTGCCTCTAACGCTATCTTTCTTTCAAAATCTCTCTTTGTCTTTCTTATCAGCGCTTTGCATCTGACTTGACATTCCTTGTTCCGCTTCTTATTTTCTTCATTCGGTTCCTTCTTCCATTTTCTGAAGGATTCTTTTTTAGCTCCAATAGCCTCCTTTACCTCACTTTTTAAACATGCCGGCTGTCGTTTGGTTTTCCATTCTCCTTTACTGATATGTGGAATATGTTTGGCCTGGGCCTCCAGGACGGTGTTTTTGAACAGCACCCATGCCTGTTGTAGGTTTCTTACCCTCTCAGTCGCTCCTATAAGTTTTTTTTTTACCGTTCTTCTCATTTTATCATAGCTTCCTTTTTTAAAGTCAAATGCTAACATATTTGACTTCCTATGTTTAGCTTTTTGAAAGCAAATTTCAAAGGCGATCATGTTATGATCACTTTTGTCAAGTGCCCCCCCCCCCCCCCCCCCCGGACTGTTACCTCCCGTACCAGATCATGCGCTCCACAAATGACTAAGTCTAGAATTTTTCCTTCTCTCGTCAGCTCCTGTACCAGCTGCTCCATAAAGCTGTCCTTTATTTCATCAAGTAAGTTTACCTCCCTAGCGTGCCCTGATGTTACATTAACCCAGTCTATATGGGGGTAATTAAAATCAACTACACACAACCAATTCTACCTCGTGCACAATTAGTTTGGGGGCAACTATGGCAGGCACACCAAAAAAAGTGGAGAAAAAAAAAGACTTCAGAAAAATCGGATCACCTCGTTCTTAAAGGACACACCTTAGATATAATGAGGGAACCGTTACAATCATGTGTCTTCACAAAAAAACTCCACATTAACTTTCATCTGAGCACTGCCATGTGCCACCACAAACATTGTAGGAGACTCAACAACTCACTTATCCAAGCTTGGAAAATGTACTTAGCTCATTATAATGATGTCTTCGCCATTCATGATCCAATCCAGGTCCAAATGCTGTACTCATTTAAAATTCCTCAAATCCCAACAGGGAAGCCCTGTTTCGCTATGCCGTACCTGCCTCAGGGGAATATTTTCTTTCTTTATATAATCCAAGCACTTTAAATCACTCTCCGTCTCCATATCACCCTGGAACAAAAAATGGCTGACGGCCACAATGATTGTGGTGGCACATGGCAGTGCTCAGATGAAAGTTAATGTGGAGTTGTTTTTTTTGTGAAGACACATGATTGTAACGGTTCCCTCATTATATCTAAGGTGTGTCCTTTAAGAACGAGGTGGATCCGATTTTTCTGAAGTCTTTTTTTTTCTCCACTTTTTTTGGTGTGCCTGCCATAGTTGCCCCCAAACTAATTGTGCACGAGGTAGAATTGGTTGTGTGTAGTTGATATTTTATTCTACCCATTCCGGATATCTTCAGGGTAATTAAAATCACCCATTATTATTGCGTTGCCTATTTTATTTGCCTCACTAATTTCCTTTAACATGACTGCGTCCATCTGCTCATCCTGGTCGGGTGGTCGGTAGTACACCCCAATAACCGTCCTTAACTTGGACCAATCTAAAGACTGGATCTTCAGAGTGGAACGCCAGGAAAAGGCGCCAAACATTGAAAATTCTCCGATTTTGAGAGTGGACTTTTATTATATAAAGTCTTTATTTTTTGTGCAACAACCAGTGCATTGAGTGTTGCTTTGTTAAATTGACCCCTGAGGCAGGCCTTGGTTTATACCGAAACACTGCTTATGTTGGGTCATTAATAAAGTCCACTTGTTCCATTCTTGACGACCCTGTATACTTTTTTCTGGATTGCTTATGCATATATCTGGCATTTAAGTGCAAGCATTTACAACAATTAAATGGTTGGTTTATTACATATGTGTATATAGTGGAGGAGTGGCCTAGTGGTTAGGGTGGTGGACTTTGTTCCTGGGGAACTGAGGAACTGAGTTCGATTCCCACTTCAGGCACAGGCAGCTCCTTGTGACTCTGGGCAAGTCACTTAACCCTCCATTGCCCCAGGTACAAATAAGTACCTGTATAAAATATGTAAGCCGCATTGAGCCTGCCATGAGTGGGAAAGTGCGGGGTACAAGTGTAACAAAAATAAATATACCCAGTCATGCTAGTATTCTTGAAAGGAAAGTAGACACCTACATTCCTTTATAGAATAGACTCCAATAAAGCATCTTCTATATATCTAGGCACATTGTTATAGAATTGCCGGCAGTATTCAGTAGTCCTAAACGAAACATAGAAATTACCCAGATAGTAATTAAATATTGCTGCTCTCTAGAGAATTTTAAAGCCCACTATTGATTTGTCCCATTATATACGGATAGCACCTAGCTGTTCAGTCTGATTTTTGGTATGATATTATCCATATAAGTTTTAAAAATATATGGATAGAGAATTTGTAGATTTACCAATTGACGGTAGATAAATATCTTTTAAATATTAACCAAGTCGTTTATTTCACCTGGAATTCTGTAATGGCAGGAAATGCTAAACACTGTTTTATGATTCTTCTTACTCAGATGATGAATCAGATGGCACAGTGGAGTGGGTGAATCTATCACTGCACAAGTTGACCATACATACCCTTCTGTGGATGGTACCCACTCCTAGGAGGATGCAAAAAATAAAAAAATCAAATAACATCAAAACACAAACAATAACCAACCATACAAGAAGACATAATAGCTAAAAAATCTGATATTAATCTTAACAGTATTCACCAGTTACATTATAAATTCTTTATTCATTTCCTAAAATTCAACATGTCAGTCTCCTATGTGATGTGGATTGGTTGAGTGTTCCATAACCTCGGGCCATAAGCTTGGCCACGTGTTACTACTCTACATGTATATCATAGCATAGCAGACAGATATATAGCTAGGTTTCTTTGACCTTGTGATCTTAGCAACTAAGATGACTAATGCCACATGCTTGTTTCACAGCCATGGACATCAGTAATTATATAACTTTGAAAAACCAACCAGACCCCTGCAAATCTGATTTGCCAGTCAATTGCTGCTGTATCAGCTCTCCATTCTTGGTTTCCAGTAGCTTAGCTTTCTTGGCTACCTCCTTGGTCAGCCCTTTCTGCATGTCTTTGAATTGGTCGGCTGGGACACTCCTCTCCAACTGTCCTTTCAATTGGGCTTTCTTGCCACACAGCTCTTCCATCTGAAGTTCCAGCTGTCGGCACCACTCATGTGACTGGTCCCGTTGCTCCTCTGCAACCCGGTTGAATTCCTTGGCCTTCTTACTTCAGCAAGCAACCCCTCTGCCTGCTTCTGCAGGGTCTCAGTGGAGGATTTCATACAGGTTACCTGCTCCTGCTGCTGGGTAACCTCTTCTGTCTTCTGCTTCAGACAGTTCCTCAACTCTGTGAACTCCTGTTCTATGCAGGGGCGTAGCCAGACCTCAGCGGGAGGGGGGTCCAGAGCCCAAGGTGGGGGGGCACATTTTAGCCCCCCCACCACCACCACCGCAAGGTACCTTTGCTGGTGGGGGTCCCCAACCCCCGCTAGCCTTAGTCTTCTTCAGCGCTGCTCTCCAGCACATTTCCTTAAGTGAAACTGAGCATGCTTAGTTTCACTTAAAGGAACATACAGGACGTGCTGGAAGACTCATAGCACAGATCAGCAAACGCGCCGGAGACCAGCGCTGAAGAAGGCTGGCGGAGGTTGGGGACCCCCACCAGCAAAGGTACCTTGTGGCAGTGGCGGGTCAAAAGTGGCAGGGGAGGGTCAGCGGGGGAGGGGGTGAAAAGTAGAGGGGGCCAGGACTAAATCTGCAGGGGCCCATGCGCTCGTGGCCCCACCTAGCTACGCCCCTGGTTCTGTGTCACAGTTCAGAGACAGGACTTCCTGGGTCTTAGTTCTTGGCCTCTCAGCCATGCATTCTAGTTCTGTGATCACTCTCTCCTTTTCCAACTGCTCCTCTATATAGCTTAAGAAGATTTCCAAGGCCTGGAGCTCCTCCAGCCTTGCTTTCACTCCTGCCTCTGCAGGACCCCTCCCTAGGGATTTGGCACTCAAATTGTCTTATTTCTTCTGCCTGCTGTTCAATGTTTAGGGGAGTGGTTGCTCCCTTTGCGCCCCCCTCCTAGCTACACCTCTGACTGATATGTGGTTGGGGGGAAGGATTCTTTTGCACTGGCCCACCAGCCCCTGTGGTAAAAATCAGGGCAGCTGTCCTGGGCCCTCTGCAAGCTTCTCCCTGTACCAGGAGAAACAAATGGCATTTTTTTCTGGTTTTTTTTTGCCAGCTGACACTAAACATAATCAGAGTCCACATCTGCAACTTGTTAAAATAACTTTTGAGTGTTCTGTCTTCCAAGAAAAGGCTTCATCCCTAATGGCTCACAGAAATCACCTCAGCATATATATTTTAAGCCCTGAACACATGAATCAGTGCCATAATTCTCACCAGCTTCTTACTGACAACTTGCTCTGCCCCTCAGCTCTACTGGGATCAGTTTCAGAGTTATACTCCCTCCTCTCCCTTCCTGCTGTTTTTCAGTATCCTCTCATTTTGTTTTTGTGGCTCCCAGGGCTGTAATGATCTCCTCTCTCTCCATATGCTTTGGTTTCTCTGTTCAGCATAAGAGGAGGGTCTCTGTTCCTGTAGTCCTCCAATTGCCTAATGCATGTGACTTGTTATCTCTGCTCTTATTTATATTAGCAGTCAGGATCTCCAAACTATGATTATACTGCACGGTGGCTAAACACCTCTGTTTTGTAATCCTAGCTAATAAAAGTCAGTATTTTAATTTTCCCATAAAATGAGTTTGTTATTAAGTCTGTCACTGACCAATCAGCTTTGGAACTGGTTTCCAAAGAACTAGACAGCCACAAGGGAATTGAAGTTGGGGTGGGGAGGGGGGCTGTCAACTTATTCTGCTTAATGAAAGGAACTGCTGTGTGATGATAATAATTGACATGGGGCAAAACTAAAGCTCATGGGGGGGGGAGATTTGCATCAAAGAGGGGCACTGTTGGGGATGATGGAAGCATGCTGGGAGAGTACTGAGGGAAGGGCAGAACAAGCAGGAGAGAGGGTAAAGACTGAGGATTGAGTGGGGAAGGAGATGGAGAGAGAGGACTAGGATTCATCAGATACACACAACACAGACATACACAATTTTGTAGCCTGAGTACCATTCATCTTGCTGACAGTGGGATGGAAAAGAAGCTTTGGGAACTATCAGGCACCCTATCCCTCCTGGAGTTGTTTCCAGATGGGGAAAGCTAGCTTCCAGGCCACTAACTTTGTAGGTTCCAATCCAACAATCTTTGTATCTTGTGATGTGACTTTCACTATTTAGGGCAGCATTTTTCAACCAGTGTGCACGGCCGTGGAGTGTGCGGGAGCCAACTTTTCAAAATTATTGGGGGTGCTAAGCCCAATGAAAATAACCTCTCCTTGGACACATACAAGGAATTTTCTCAATATTGGGGGTGCTCAAGCACCCACAGAGTCGGCTCCAATGCCCAGAGGATCCCTCTCCAGGTCTGTAGGTATTTTACGAGAATCCCCTCCAGCTCATAGGCTTTGCCTATCTTCCTCCTCCCACTCCTCGGGTATCTCTCCTCTCCGCCACAGTTCTACAGACTTTGTGGCTGCCTTCCTCTGGCCAGCCCTGGAGTCCTTCCTTCTGAAATGACTTCCTTTTGCCGCTTGGGAGGGGACACAGCAGAGGAAAAGCCTCTGGACAACCAGAGGAAGGCCTTTCTAATAGCTGCCAGAAACCACAAAGTTTGTAGAATTGTGGTGGAGAGTAAAGAAAGACCTGCATGGTGGGAGGAGGAAGATAGGAAAAGATATTGGACCTGCAGGAGGGAACGGGGGTGGGGAAGAGGAGAGACCATGCCACAGAGGTAAATGAGTGAAATGTTGCACATAAAGGTGTTTCGACCTGGAACGATACTCAGAAAAGGAGTAAGAGCATATAAACTTTCCCAAAGATAAATACAGTTTATTTACAGTTAGTACCACACTTTTAAAAGCAAATGCAATATATTTATAGCCAGGGCTGCTTTTACCAATGGGCAAAAGGGGCAGCTGCCCCGGTGTCAGGTTCTCAGGTTCAGAGCCCACGGGGCCGGGCTCTGGAGCAAACGTGAGCCCTTGGGCTGCTGCCGAGGAGCGACAGCAGCAGGCAAAACCCACCAACCAACACTGGGCAAGCACACCTGCAGGGACTGCAGGCACTGCCCAGCGAACCGGAACACATGGACTGGAATCCCCCGGACTGGAGGACACAGGACTGGAACACCGGACTGGAGGACACAGGACTGGTCCACACAGCTTCACCTGCACTTAGCTACTAAGTCCCCCAGGAGTTGAGCTCCTGGGTTGGAGTAGCCGGCAGGACTTACTGGATACCGGATGACACAGGGACCAGGACTGGAAACAGAAGTGCTCCTAAACCTAAACTGATCTACGTGCTCCCAAGCCCTAAACCAGCAGGAGTGTTCCTAACAGTAAATTGACAAAAGGACTTCCTAAGCCCTATACTAAACAGGAACTCCTAAGCCCTGCTCAAGAAAGGGACTTCCTAAGCCCTAAACTAACAGAGCAGGGAACTAAACACAAAGCTAATACAGGTGCTACTAAGCACCAAGCTACAAGCAGAGCTCTACACTAATAAGCTAAACACAAAACTAACAAGCTACCTAAGCACTGCTCTAGCAAGCTAGATACAACTAACAAGGTGCTTCCTAAGCACTACTCTGGCAAGCAACCAGAAGAGCTCCTAGCACTAAAAGGGAAGACAGGGGAGGCACAAGGAAAAAGCAGGGAAGCTAACACATAAGCCAAAAGTGATTCTAAATCACCAAACACCAACAGCAAAGACTGCAATGCTCCTAATAGCACAAACACCAGAAGTATTTCTAACAGCAAACTCTGCAGTGTTCCTAACAACACCAAACCCTGAAGTACTTCTATCAGCAACAGAGCTTCCAAAACCAAGAGGGAAAAGCAGGGGAACCATAAGGGAAAAGCAGGAAAGCTAAACACACAGTCACCAGTGCACACTGCACTAACACTAACCTGGACCTTAGCAAAAGCAAGCAGGGAAACTAGACACAAAGTCAGAAGTGCACACTGCACCACCCTACCTAAAGCAAACACCACCGTTGCAAAGGCCCTGAAGGAAACAGCACCACTTCCTTAACAAGGCCCTCCCTGATGATGTCACACTCCCTAGACCTAGGCCCCTGATGGCGAACCTATGACACGCGTGTCAGCACTGACACGCGTAGCCATTTTCGATGACACGCGGCGCCGCCGCAGTGTGGTCTGTCCTCCCTCCTCGCTCCTGGAAACTAACCTTAAAGCCTCCTTTCACGTCGCAGCAGCAGCAGGGCAGGCCAGGCCACTCCTTCCTTCCGTGTCCTGACCTCGCCTGGGCGGAGCACAGAAGGAAGGAGGAGAGGTCTGCCCTGCTGCTGCAACGTGAAAGGAGGCTTTAAGGTTAGTTCCGGGCCCGGTAGCGGGTGGAGGGGGGGCCCGGCAACCTCGGGTGGGGGGGCCCGGGGGCGGTCCTAGTAGCAGTGATTTTTCTTGAAGTGACACACCACCCGAGTTATGCTCGGTTTTTTGGTGAATTTTGACACACCAAGCTCAAAAGGTTGCCCATCACTGACCTAGGCAAAAGCACACTGACCCAGAGAGGCCCAACCCACACCAATGCAAAACCGTGAAGCACTTGAAGCCAGTACACCCAAAGACAGGTAGAGCTAACTCAGTCCACCCACACAGCTGTGGTAAAATGAAACAATTAACCCCATGCTGCTGGAAGCTGCCAACACAGAGAGACAGAGCCAGCTCAGACAGGACAGACAAAAGAAACAGAAGCCAGCTAAGAAGCTGACCCTCAGGAAAGAGGTAAGTTTGAGAGGGGTTCTGACCCCAATCATAACACCCGGGTCCCTGCGTAAAGGGGCCCCAGCCCCACAACTGCTCAGTGGTAAATTTAGGCCTTGCTATCTCTGAGTCCTGCATCTGGTCCTCTCACTTCCTCTCACTTCCCCCTTCCCTGCGGCCCTCCGTACTTTTTTTTTACCAATGCGGCATTGATTAAGACAGACTGTTAGTGTTGGGGTCTTCCCTCTGCAAGTCCCATCTACTGTGTTTCAACTTCGTGTTTCTGCATAGGCGGGACTCGCAGAGGGAAGGTTCTGATGCTGACAGTCTGTCTTAATCGCTGCAGAGTTGGTAAAAACAATATAGAGGGCCACATGGAAGGGGGAAGCAAGAGGAAAAGAGAGGGTCAGATGCAGGACTTGCTGGGAAGAATACAGAAAGTGAGAAAGAGGGACCAGAGTGGAGAAGAGAAAGAGAGTGGGAAAGATGCCATACCAGAGGGGAGGGCACAGCACAGAGGAGGGAAAGATGCCATATCGTTGTGGGGGAGGGGGGAATGGCACAAACGAGGGAAAGATGCCATACTGGAGAGGGGGCATGCGGGAGGGGGAGTGGAGCAGAAAGATGCTGGCTACAGGGTGCAGGAACAAGGGAAACGAGGGGATACACTGAACATGGGGATACACAGTGACATAGAGAAGAAAAGGGGCAGGCAAGAACTATAAGGATGCAGAGGGGCAATACTGAAAGGGGGAGAGAGAGGGACACAAGGGAAATTTTTGAAAGGAGGGTAGATAGGATCACAGAGGGAGCATTGCTGAAAGGAGGTAGAGGCACACAGATGCAGGCAGTGCTGAAAAAAGGAATGGGAGATAGGGCTCTGGGGGACAATGCTGAAATGGGGGTAGATAGGGACACAGAGAGGACAATGCTAAAGGGGGTATATAGGCACACAAAGTCAGGCAATGCTGAAAAAGGGAAGGGGGAAAGGCACACAGAGGGGGCAATGCTGAAAGGGGGATAAATAGGCACACAAAAGTGAGCAATACTGACAAGATGAGTAGATATGTCACAGACTGGGGAAAATGCTGAAATGGGGGTGGGGGAAATAGGGACACAGAGGCAGGCAATGCTGAAAAAGGGAAGGGGAAATAGGCACAAAGAGGGAGGCAATGCTTAGAAAGGGTGGTGACGTGGAGGGGCGGCCAAATAAATCGCCGGCAATCTATTTTGGCAGCGGCGCTACAGCTGGCTGGAACCGTATTAGCGAAAAAGATGGCCGGCCATCTTTTTTTTTTTTTCGATAATATGGTTTAGCCCGGCCAAATGCCAGAGTTCGCCGGGGTTGAGATCGCCGGTTTTGTTTTTCAGCAATAATGGGAAAAAATGCCCGCGATCTCCAACCCGGCGACATCCAAGGCATTTGGTTGTGGGAGGAGTCAGCATTTGTAGTGCACTGGTCCCCCTCACATGCCAGGACACCAACTGGGCACCCTAGGGGTCAGTGCGATGGACTTCAGAAAAGGCTTCCACATGCATAGCTCCCTTGCTTTGGGTGCTGAGCCCCCCAACCCCCCCCCCCCAAAAAAAAAAAACCCCCACTACCCACACATGTACAACACTACCATAGCTCTTAGGGGTAAAGGGGGCAACTACATGTGGGTACAGTGGGGGTTTTGGAGGGCTCCCATTACCAGCACAAGTGTTACAGGTAGGGGGAGTGGGCCTGGGTCCGCCTGCCTTAAGTGCACTGCAGTACCCACTAAAAGTGCTCCAGGGACCTGCATACACGCAGGCCTCTAGGACTTCTTGCTGCTGTATAACCTTGGCACACCAGTTTACACCTGAAGACTAATCTCTTTGAAAAAGTCCTTTATTTGAATAAGCACGTTTACTCACAGTTAACTGCAGATCAGAGGTTGTGCCCCACTGGTAAAGAGTCTCCCTGGTACTGAGATTAGCAGTAGGTCAGAGCTGGCAGAATGGTGTACAATGCCCTCTTTCAGCTACATTCAAGGTAATAACTAGAGTCCTCTAACGTGGGTAACACATGAAAGGGATCTAAAAGTGGCTTACAAAAATGGCCACTACCTCATGGACTACCGGAAACAAAACTAGACACACTCTGACCCAGTTAGCAGGGGGAAACGCACCATGGGAGTAGAGCCCACCACCCTACACCCACCACAATGCATTGCTGATGTGACTCTGCAGTGCACCTAACAGAAAAGGTGTCACACTCACCAGAGAGCCACATCACAACCAGGGAAAGGCTGTCAGAGGAAAGAACACATTCTGCTGTCATGGAGGTGGGTATGGCATTTGAGGCTGGCATACAGGCTGGCAAAAAAGGTTTTTAGTTTTATTGTTTTAATGTGGGAGGGGGTTGGTGACAACTGGGGGAGTACGGGGAGGTCATCCCCAATTCCTTCCGGTGGTCATCTGGTCAGTTGGGGCACCTTTTTGAGGCTTGGTCGTGAAAATTAAAGGACCAAGTAAACCCGGCGAAATACTGCTTAACGCCGCTTTTTTTTTTCCCATTATGGGCGAAAGCAGGCCATCTGGTAGCGACACCCATGCCCCGCCTTCGCTAAGCTACTGACACACCCCCTTGAACTTTTGCAGGCAAAGTGACGGGAAAGCGGCGATGCTGTCAAAAATGCCGCTTTCGATTATACTGATTTCACCGCTTTTAAGAAATCGCCAGCTAGATAGGAACACAGAGGGATCAATGCTGAAAGGGGGTAGATAGGTACACAGAGAAGTTCTGAAAGAAGAGGACATTTCTCTTGGTAAGTGACTTTATTTTGCTCTGTGCTTGGTAACTTAAAGACTGGGTTTAAAACAGGAATTGTAGGTTATTTATAAACACAGAATAAAAAAATTAAAAAAGCAAACTTTATTAACTAGTTTCCATACCCTTTTCCCCATATTTTTAAAGCTTGAATTTTCTGCCACAACATTAACAGATAGACTCTAGAAGGCACAGCAGGGCCTAGTTCAGTCTTGGCTCCCACCCACCCCTAGCTCAACTCTTATAATCAATTATTCTGATTAGGACAACAAGAGGAGAGTTTTCAATAGAGTTTTAATTACATTTAATTAGTTTCTGAGAAGCAAACACTAAATAAATTACATATTATACCATATAATCTTAAGGCTCTTTATATTCACATGATATCCCTAGTATCTTAAGAAGATTTAATTAAACAACTCTATAATACTAAGATGTGCAGACTGCAGTCCAGCAGCAAGAGGGGCGCTATCCAGTCTTTTTGTATTGAGTGTCATATGTGTGATTATCTCCTAGTTGGTGAGAAGTTATATGTGTGTGCTCGATGCAAAGAGCACCTAGCTCTCAGAGAATGAGTCCATTCACTTGAGGCTAGAGTAGCAGACTTGGAGGAGCTGAGGGAGGCAGAGAGCCTACAGGGATGCTGTACATAAGTTCCACCTCCAGTCTGGCAGTCCCTGTGCTGCCTTGGAGGAGAGAGGTCTTCTAAAAGGAGAGCATCACCCTGATTAAGCTGGAAGTAATCCTGTAGCCAGGACCAGTCCACCAGGGGATGCAATATCCTCTCACACTGAGGATGTGTCTCCAGGAGCTACTGCCCAGGAGGGAAGGGTTAGGAGTGCTGTTGTAGTTAGTGATTCGATCATTAGGCATGGAGATAGCTGGGTGGTTGGTGGATGTGAGGATTGCTTGGTCACTTGCCTGCCTGGTGCGAAGGTGGCGGACCTCACACATCACCTAGATAGGATTTAGGATAGTGCTGGGGAGGAGCCGGCTGTCTTGGTATATGTGGGTACCAATGACATAGAAAAATGTGGGAGAGAGGTTCTCAAAGCCAAATTTAGGCTCTTAGGTAGAAAGCTTAAATCCAGAACCTCTAGGGTTGCATTTTCAGAAGTGCTATCCGTTCCACATGCAGGGCCCAAGAGACAGGCAGAACTCCAGAGTTTCAATGCGTGGATGAGGCAATGGTGCAGGGAGGAGGGTTTTAGATTTGTTAGGAACTGGGCAACATTCTGGGGAAGGGGGAGCATAATCCGGAATGATGGGCTCCACCTTAACCAGGGTGGGACCAGGCTGCTGCCATCAGCATTTAAAAAGGAGATAGAACAGTTTTAAACTAGAAACTGGAGGAAGGCCAACTGTCGTTCAAAAGTGCATGGTTCACAACAAGGTATCTTTCAAAGTTATCACCAGAACAGGGAAGACAGGTTATCCCAATAGTGAGGTTGCAATAGAGATCAAAGTAGACCAGGTGTATTTAAATAAAAAGCACACAAAAGATTGCAAATTATCACTGTCAACTGCTGAGCAAGATGTAAATAGGAACAAACTAGTCTGAAATGTCTATATGCGAATGCCAGAAGCCTGAGAAATAAGATGAGAGAGTTAGAATACATTGCACTAAATGAAAAATTAGATATAATAGGCATCTCTGAGACCTGGTGGAAGGAGGATAATCAGAGGGACACCATCATTCCAGGGTACAAATTATATCGTAATGATAGGGTGGATCAAATTGGTGGAAGGGTAGCATTGTATATTAAGAAGGGCCTTGCATCAAATAGATTGAAAACTCTGCAGGACACAAAACAGCTTGGAATTCCTATGGATTGAAATTCCATGTGTAAAGGGGAAAATGATACTGATAGGAATGTACTACCATCTACCTGGGCAGGATGAACAGACAGATATAGAAATGTCATCAGAAATTAGGGAGGCTAACAAACTGAGGAACACAATAATAATGGGTGATTTCAATTACCCTTATACTTACTGGGTAAATGTAACATCAGGGCATGCTAAGGAGGTAAAATTCCTTGATGCAATATAAAGGACTGCTTTATGGAGCAGTTGGTACAAGAGCCAACAAGAGGAGGAAAAATTCTAGACCTAGTCCTTAGTAGAGTGTATTACCTGGTGCAGAAGTTAATGGTGCTGGGGCCGCTTGATAACAGTGATCATAATGTGATCAGATTTAATATCAGCTCTGGAGTAAGTACACACAGGAAATCCAATACGTTAGCACTTAACTTTCAAAAAAGGAGACTATGATGAAATGAGAAGAATGGTGAAACAAAAACTTAGAGGAGCAGATGTGAAAGTCAAAAATTTACATCTGCTGTGGATGCTGTTCAAAAATACCATCCTGGAAGCCCAGGCCAGTTAAATTCCATGTATTAAAAAAGGTGGAAGGAACACTAAATGACAGCCAGCATGGTTAAAACGTGAGGTGAAGGAAACTATTAGAGCTAAAAGAAAATCGTTCAGAAAATGGAAGAAGGATCCAATTGAAAATAATAAAGAATGTCAAGTCAAATGCAAAACGCTGATAAGGAAGTAAAAGAGGGACTTTGAAAAAAAGATTGCATTGGAGGAAGAAACACAGTGAAAAGTTTTTAAAGTATAGTAAGAAGCAGACAAAAGAATCAGACCGCTAGATTACCAAGGGGTAAAAAGGGGCACTCAGGGAAGATAAAGCCATAGCTGAGAGATTAAATTAATTCTTTGTCTCGGTCTTCACCGAGGAAGATTTGGGAGAGATACTGGTGCCAGAAATGGTATTCAAAGCTGAAGAGTCAGAGAAACTAAATGAAATCTCTATAAACCTGGAAGATGTAATGGTGCAATTTGACAACTTGAAGAGTAGCAAATCGCCTGGACTGGATGATATTCATCCCAGAGTACTGATAGAATTGAAAAATGAACTTGCAGAACTATTAGTAATATATATTTTTTCTTTAAAATCAAACATGGTGCTGGAAGATTGGAGGGCAGCCAGTGTAAGGTTCCAGAGGTGATCCGGAAAAATTATAGACCTGTGAGCCTGATGCCGGTGCAGGAAAATTAGTAGAGACTATTTTTTTTTTATTTGCATGAAGTCTTTATTGTCAAATAGTACAGCCAGACAGACATATAAAACAATATACAAATTACAGAGCAAAAGCATGGATTAATGAAACAAAGCCAACATGGATTTAATGAAGAGAAATCTTGCCTCACCAATCTACTACATTTCTTTGAAGGGGTGAACAAACATATGGATAAAGGTGAGCCGTTTAATATTGTGTATCTGTATTTTCAAAAGGCATTTGACAAAGTACCTCATGAAAGATTCCAGAGGAAATTGGAAAGTCATGAGATAGGAGGTAGTGTTCTACAGTGGATTAAGAACTGGTTAAAAGATAGAAAACAGAGAGTAGGGTTAAATGGTCAGTATTCTCAATGGAGAAGGGTAGATAGTGGGGTTACCCAGGGGTCTATACTGTGACCGTTGCTTTTTAACATATTTATAAATGGTCTAGAGATGGGAGTAACTAGTGAGGTTATTAAGTTTGCTGACAACAAGAAACCTATGGAACTTTGGAAGGCTAAGATCTTTGAAAATATGCCTCAAAGTTATTCAAAGTTGATAAATCACAAGAGGACTGTGAAAAATTACAAGAAGACCTTACAAGACTAGGAATCCAAATGGCAGATTACGTTTAGGGGCCCTTTTACTAAGCTGCATAAGTGTCTAAGCTTGCCCAACATGCACCAAAATGGAGTTACTGCCCGACTACCGAGTGGCTCTTGCGTTAATTTAATTTTTGGTTCACGTCTAATACGCATAGCTGAAAAATAATTTTAATTTTTGTATCCACATATCAGACGCATGCTAAGTGGCATTTGACGCTCGTAGGTCATTACCGCCTGGTTACCACATGAGACTTTACTACTAGGTCAATGGCTGGCGGTAAGGTCGCAGACCCAAAATGGACATGTGGCGATTTTGATTTTGCCACGCGTTCATTTTAGGCAAAAAATTTTAAAGGGCCTTTTTCACAGGCACGCTGAAAAATGGATTGGCGTACACCCAAAACCCGCACCTACACTACCGCAAGCCATTTTTCAGAGCACCATAGTAAAAGGACCCCTTAATATGAGCAATTGCCAAGTAATGCATATGGGAAACAAGATGCAAGGTTCCACATCAGGAGTCACCAACCGCGAAAGTGATCTAGGTGTCATAATTAATGATGTATTGAAATCCTCAGCTCAGTGTACGGCAGCAACTAAGAAAGCAAATAGAATGTTAGGTATTATTAGGAAAGGAATGGATAACAAAAATGAGGACATTATAATGCCTTTGTATCGCTCCATGGTGTGACTGCATCTCAAATATTGTGTGCAATTCTGCTCACCGCATCTCAATAAAAGATACAGTGGAATTAGAAAAGGTACAGAGAAAGGCAACAAAAATCATAAAAGGGATGGGACAACTTCTCTATGAGGAAAGGCTAAAGCGCTAGGGCTCTTCAGTTTGGAGAAAAGTAAGAGGCAGAGGGCCAAAGTGCATGGAGCCAACATTAACATGGCACCGTGCACCCATGAACCCACACCCTGGCAGTAAAGCATTAAGGAAGTCTGGTTCCTGGAAAGTGGTTTTCGTGCTAAAGCCAGACTTCCTGATGGGAAAGGAAGGACTAGAGCCCACAAACTCAGTAGAGGATCCCTCTTTTTGCCATCAAGGACACGAAGGAGAGCTGCCTAAATGCTATCTCCGTCCTCCAGCGGTCAAAGCAGCGGTCAGATACAGTGAGCCTCCCCGCCCCTTTTGCAGGGGATATTTCTGGTGGCAGAGGCATAATTTTGTCAGCAACTCTTCTCCCTTCACTGTTTTTTCCTGCCGCGAGCGACTAGGGGTACTGGTAAGTGGCACCTGTAGGCACGAATCTTAGGCTTTCTGTTGCTTGAGTCCTGGTGGGGTGGTGGATCTCTGGGTGGGTGGTACTCGTATGTTCAGTTAGGTGCTGGCATGGCCTGGGGCCTCCTACCGCTTTGAGGCAATGTTTTTTTGCTGGGCAGTTGTACAAGAGTGGGGGGGGGAGGTTTGTGCCGGGCCATGTATGAGATGGGACAACGGAGCCTCCCGCGGATGAGGCAATGTGTTTTGCTTGACCTTTGTGCAGAGATGGCCGATGGGGCTTCCTGCCACGCAAGGTGACATATTTTGCCTTGCCGCTGTGCAGAGATGGCAGATGGGGGTTCCCGACTTGTGACACGATGTGTTTGATAGACCATTGCATGACACATGGCTGATGTGACAGGTGGGTCCGGGAGCTTCTTTCTCCAGTTAGACTCGGTAGGTAGGCCAGCTGGCTGGTTGTTTTCTTGGCGATAGAGGCTTGAGCTGCCAGCCGCGTGAACAAAGAGGCCTAAAGTTGCTGGTTAGACTCAAGATGACAATGCATCCAGCAAGACTCAAGTTAATGTGGAGGTGTGACTGATGCATTTGAGGTGGCATGCACTCAGCTGGGTGTGGTTTCAAAAATGGTGTTTTCTTCAGCTGAGAAACCCGGGTAGTGACGAATGATGACAGTTCGGTTGTCTATGCATTCAGGAAATCTCTCCCACTTTTCAGCAGGGGCTTAGTGCTGCAGAATTAGGGACAATGGAGTGCCCTCCTGCCTCCTAGAAGAGTATGGCCTGCTGTTTTTCTTCATGGCTGGGAGCCTACCCTTCTGGATGGCAGGAAGTGAGTGTGGGCTCACTGGGTAAGTAAGCAGTTTTCTTCACATAAAGGGAAGGGGATTTGGGACTTGATATACCGCCTTTCTGAGATTTTTGCAACTACATTCAAAGCGGTTTACATATATTCAGGTACATATTTTGTACTAGGGGCAATGGAGGGTTAAGTGACTTGCCCAGAGTCACAAGGACCTGCAGTGGAAATTGAACTCAGTTCCCCAGGATCAAAGTCCACTGCACTAACCTACTACTACTATTTCGCATTTTTATAGCGCTACAAAGCGTACGCAACACTAGGCTACTTCTCCCATAACATGAGGGGTGAGGCTTTTGCTGGCTATATGTGCCTTAAAAGTTTTTCTAACTGCTGGAGGAGATCATTGATAGATATTCAAAAAGGAAACCTTCCCTTTTAAAATAAATTTGTGGTGATATATGAAGTCCATTGGCCTTTCTGGTAACATAGGTGATAATAAAGGCCTTTAGGCTTTTCTAGTTAGTTGAATTGTATAGGTTTATTGTGCTGGAAATACCACCTTTTCACTAACAATGAAAACAAAGCAGTTTCCAAAAAAATAAAAGTGGTTAAACTTCATATCATGTGAATTTGGGCTTAATTCTGGTTTAAATTTGAACTGATATTGCTGGTTTGGGGCTTGTTTTTAAATAAACTCGCTTATTTGTTTTCACGGTTACTTAGCAACACTGATCCATAGCGCACTGCAGTGATTGCACCGACCACCACACTACTCCAGGGATCTACGTGCCGCTGTAATGGACCAGACTTTAACATCCGAGGATGTCACTGAGGCTACAGGTGTAAAACAGGGGATGGTCTATGAGGCAGACACTCAAGGAACAGCATATAGACAGAAGTCCGATTCACTGACAATAAGGTGAAGTGATTCTTTGTCAGAAGTGCTGCGCTTAATGAGATGGCATTTGGGAAAATGGGCGTCATGTGGTCTTACTATTTATTTATTGGGATTTATTAGCAACCTCTATGAAGATTAAGTTTGGGAAATGGTGCATCATGGTGGTCTTATTAACAACCTCTATTAATAGTAACCCAAGGCGGTATTTGGGCAGGTACAGTTTAACCTAAAACTTACAATTTTGTTGGCAGCACATTAATAGTAAAACAGACAAGAACAAGCATAAACACAATAAATGGGGTAAACATGAAAACAGTAACCAAGACCTAATAAAGAACTACTGTGGCACAGTACCAAGAATATACACATTTAACAGCACTGGAATTTCAAATACCGGAGAATGTTAGCATAGTACTATGGGTACATTTGATAAGCATACATTACAACATTTAAGTAACATAGACATGATGCCAAAGAGTTTCTACAATATGGCTTACCATATAGGTGTAACCAAGAACGCATATATGATGAGAACCAGCTGCATGGTACAAAGTCAGTTGAGATAATTTTATGGTTAGCTAAATTCAAGGCAGGTCTTGGTATAGTCATGCGAGGGATAGGGAACCAATCTAAGTATAGTGTGTGTAGCAATTTTGTCAGGGTGCAGAATTAGTGTATAGTGAGTCACAATAGGATAACAGCCAGGTGTTCACTTGCTACCTGAAGTAGAGGTAGTCTTGAGTTGCACGTAGCCGCCCTAGGAGTAAATTCCAGTGGCGTTGGGACTACTCCTGAGTCGACTTGCAGGCGGGTATCACAGTGTGCAAGATGAGCCTTGAGAAGTACTCTGGCCCATTTTGTCTGAGGTCCTTAGAAAATCAAACAAGAGGAGATAGTGGACAGGCAGACTGGGCGGACCGACTGGGCGGGCCATTTGGCTATTATCTGCCGTCATGTTCTAGAGTTTTAAATTTAGCCCTGTAAGATACGGGTAGCCAGGTAATTTTTGCAGAGAGGGTAAGGTGTGGCCATGTCATTTACAGCCTTCTATCACTCATGCTGCAGCATTTGGCACGAGTTGGATATTATACAAATGCGTTTGGTTTGCCCAGTGTACTATAGTCTAGTCGTGATGTTGTTTTGGCAGGCACCATCGGTGGTCAAAATCATTTTTTCAATATAGGGAAAGAGATTTAGGAGATGCCATAGATGATAGAGCCAATTTTGAAGGTTGCGTGAATTTTGGGAGCAGAGTGGTTCCCAAGGTTCCTGACCTGTGATTTCAAAGGGAGTTCATATTTCCCAAAAGGTATTTCGAAGCTAGTATCCACAGAATCACTGTTTTATTTGGCTGCAGCCAAATTTATGGTTGTTCACCCATTCTTGAGTCATAGTTGGCAGGCAGTCAGGTTACTAAGAGCTGTGGGTAGCTATGGTTGAATGGATAGGAGTAGTCGTACGCTATCAGCGCAGATATAGAATGTTGTGTCCAGTGAAGGAAGCAGCTCAAAATACATAAATAGAAATAAAAGTAAGTAAATAAAAAATATGCTGGAGGCAGCGTGGATCCTTGAGAGGCCCCTCAGCGTAGGGCCCAAGGTAATGACGCGCTGTTTCCAGACAGATAATTGCTTTCTTCTCTGGCAAATAGATATGAACCAAGTAAATACTGTCCCACCGATACCTGTTTCTGCTAGTCTTGTAAGCAGGATACTATGATCCCTGGTGTCGAAGGCTGCCAAGGAATCAAGCAACACTAGTATCAAGGCAGATTCCCTGTCTTGGTCTCTGGGCAGATCATCAGGAAGGGACACAAGTACTCTCAGGACAGTATCTGTTCCGTACCCAGGTCTTAAGCTAGATTGGCTGAGGGCTAGCCAGTTATGTTCAATTAGCCAGTTGTTGAGTTTAGCGCAGACAGTTCATTAGGAGAGGAAGGCTAGAGACTGGACAGTAGATTGTCCTGATCAAGTGAGCCCTTTCCAGCAAGGGGTGCACCACAGCTTTTAGTGCTATGGACAGCTGCCTTTCCATTAAGAGAGGAGTCAACAATTTGGGTGGCCTTTTCAATAAAGCCTGTGCTCACTCCTAGTACAGTCCTGCTGGGCAGGAATCCAGAGGGCAGGATATAGGGTGGAAACCTTTCAGGATATTTTCAAGAGCTTCCTTTCTATGTCCTAGTTGAATGAGTCCTGCATGGTGAGGAAGAGGGAGTGTTCTCTTCATTAGCTGGTAGAAGCCTCGATAGGACTGGCTTTAGGCCCTGAGGGAGACCTTTATTTTGTTGAAGTAAGTGGCGAAAACCATTGCTGGTTAGTTGTGACTGAATCAGAGGAACGTCTGTGTGGGGAGCTTAGGACCTGCTTTAGAGGGGCCATTTTTCTAATGCCATTGCTAAGCTTCCATTCCAAATATCAACCTTCTGACACTGAAATCATATCGTTGACAGGAGGTTTGGACAAGGCCTCTTATAAACCTTATGACACTGAAATTACTACTACTACTACTATTTAGCATTTCTATAGCGCTACAAGGCGTACGCAGCGCTGCACAAATCATCGTATTATCAACGTGATGTTTGGACAAGGCCTCTAGGACATTTTCAGCAGTCAGACTTCTCATGACTCAGATTTCCCTTCCAAACTTTGATGGGGTTCATCTGTTTTATGTAGTCCTTTCGATGCAGAAATTACCTTCAAGGTAGGGGGGGTTACCTCCATGCCACCAGCCTTGCATGCCAAGATGTCACCCCTTTGCAGAGCACCAAGTCTAGCATATGCCCCTCTTTTCATGGGTTGGAAAATGGATTACATGCCTGAATCCTACAGCGCCCATCGTATCAAGGAAGACAGCAGTAGTGATATATGAAGATTTGATGTGTAGGTCAGCACCATCCAAGATTAATAACCTAGGGTAGCTCAGGGTTACCTCAGTCATCAGATTCAACAGTTTGCACAGATGACGGGGTGTCGTGAGTTGCTCGATAGACCATGATCAGCCACATTGGTTCATTGCCTCCATACAGATGAACAGGCATTCCAACTCAGAAAGGTAGGGGATATTACAATATTCTATACATACGGGTGTACCCAGTGGAGGTGAGACGGGAATTGGACATAGAGAGCATCCCTTTCAGGTATAGACTGTTATATAACACCTTTTCAGGGTGCCATAGTGGGCAAAATCTGATGTGTGGTACCTTTGAGGGCATATGGCATTGATTTATCATTCTGAGGTGAACTCACTTTGTCCGCAAGGTGTGTGTAACAGGGATAGCGCACGGGGTGAACACCCAGAGAGCCAACAGCAAGCAGCACAAAATTTGGGTGCTGCTGACAGGTTGAAGTGCTCCCTCTGTCTTAAACAGTACAGCACTCAATGAGATTGATTTTGGCTCACAAAAAAAAATGTGTGCAAAGTTCCCCTCCCCTGACTCCTCGTTGAGGTGTAATATGGCCACGCCATGTGCATTTTTCTATAATTACATCTACCGGTCCGCTTTGCGCTTTCTGTGATACTACGAATGTTTACAGATCATCATGTTCGTGTTTACCCAACAAAAGGTGACCCAGCGTATGAGGGCAGCAGCAATTTTGACTGTATGGAAGAGTGGAATAGCACTAATTCATCAAGCTATGAATGGTGCAGATGGGTTCATTCCACCTGGGTTGGGTGCACCTTGCCATGTGGCGGGAGCATCCTGCGTACAGTGTTTAGCGCCTTGGTCAGTCTTGCTAATGGCAGCGGACTGTGAACATTACTTGTAGCTTCTAGGAGCTTACAGTGGCTCGGGTATCCTGTTTGGCTGTTGTTTTGATTGAATACAGCCTTGTCGCTATAATAAAGCTGCAGCCAAGTTATGGCCATTTAATCTACAAAGTGTATGTGTTGTTATTTGTTATATGGGTTAAGTGGAATGAGGAGCTGGGTTAGGGTGTCACGGTTGCCTATGTTAGACAGCTGAGGGGAGATATGATAGAGTTCTATAAAATAATGAGTGGAGTAGAATGGGTAGAAGTGAATCGCTTGTTTACTTTTTCCAAAAATACTAGTACTAGGGGGCAAGCAATGAAGCTACAAAGTAGTAAATGTAAAACAAATCAGAGAAAATATTTCTTCACTCAACATGTAATTAAATTCTGGAATTCGTTGCCATAGAATGAAGTAAAAGCAGTTAGCTTAACGAGTATAAAAAAGGTTTGGATAGCTTCCTAAAAATGAAGTCCATAAGCCATTACTAAGATGGACAAAATCCACTGTTTATTTCTAGGATAAGCAGCATAAAATGTATTGTACTGTTTTGGGATCTTGCCAGGTACTTGTAACTTGGATTGGCCACTGTTGGAAACAAGGTGCTAGGCTTGATGGACTTTTGATCTGTCCCATTGTTGCAACACTTATGTACTTTGTTGTTTTTTGTTTTTTTTTACATTTGTACCCCGTGCTTTCCCACTCATGGCAGGCTCAATGCGGCTTACATATTGTATACAGGTACTTAGTTGTACCTGGGGCAATGGAGGGTTAAGTGACTTGCCCAGAGTCACAAGGAGCTGCCTGTGCCTGAAGTGGGAATTGAACTCAGGACCAAAGTCCACCACCCTAACCACTAGACCTCCACTCTGTTCTTATGGCAATGCTGAAAAAGGGGGGTGAGATAGGGACACAGAGGGGTCAATGCTGAAAGGGGGGTAGATAGGCACACAAGGGGGCAATACTGAAAAGGGGAGTAGATAGGCACACAGAGGGTGGCAGTGCTGAATAAGGGGACAGATAGGCACACAGAGGAGGGAGCTTCGCCGGTGCTGGCGAGGGAGTCCACCTCTCGATGCTCCTACCGTGGCCGTGTTCCCACGGAGTCGAGTCGGGCACGGCTTCAGACACAGGTTCGTGAACTTGTGTCCGATACCGATGGTGAGGCCTCGTGGGAGGAGGAGGAGGACATCAGATATTTCTCTGACGAGGAGTCTGATGGCCTTCCTTCTGACCCCACTCCCTCACCTGAAAGGCAGCTTTCTCCTCCCGAGAATCTGTCTTTCGCGGCCTTTTTGGCCGGGAGATGTCTACGGCCATCCCCTTCCCGGTGGTTTTGGAGGATGAGCCCAGGGCTGAAATGTTTGAGCTCTTGGACTATCCTTCTCCACCTAAGGAAGCGTCCACAGTACCCATGCATCATGTCCTAAAAAAGACATTGCTGGCGAACTGGACCAAGCCACTAACTAATCCCCACATTCCCAAGAAGATCGAATCCCAGTATCGGATTCATGGGGACCCAGAGCTGATGCGCACTCAGTTGCCTCACGACTCTGGTGTGGTGGATCTGGCCCTGAAGAAGGCTAAGAGTACTAGAGAGCATGCTTCGGCGCCCCCGGGCAAAGACTCCAGAACCTTAGACTCCTTTGGGAGGAAGGCCTATCATTCCTCTATGCTTGTGGCCAAGATTCAGTCCTACCAGCTCTACACGAGCATCCATATGCGGAACAATGTGCGGCAGTTGGCGGGCTTGGTGGACAATCTCCCTCCTGAGCAAGCCAAGCCGTTTCAGGAGGTGGTCAGGCAGCTGAAGGCATGCAGAAAATTCCTGGCCAGAGGGGTATATGATACCTTTGATGTTGCGTCCAGGGCCGCTGCTCAAGGTGTGGTGATGCGCAGACTCTCATGGCTGCATGCCTCTGACCTGGAGAATAGGATCCAGCAGCGGATTGCGGACTCCCCTTGCCGAGCGGACAACATTTTTGGAGAAAAAGTCAAACAGGTGGTAGAACAGCTCCACCAGCGGGATAACGCTTTCGACAAATTCTCCCGCCAGCAGCCTTCAGCATCTACCTCTTCAGGTAGACGTTTTTATGGGGGAAGGAGAGCTGTTCCCTACTCTTCTGGTAAGCGTAGGTACAATCCTCCCTCTCGCCAGCCTACGGCCTAGGCTATGCTCCAGCGCGCTCGCTCTCGTCAGCAGCGTGTGCCTCAGCAAGGCCCCACGGCTCCCCAGCAAAAGCAGGGGGAGAGCTTTTGACTGGCTCCAGCAGAGCATAGCCGACATCAACATGTCCGTGCCGGGCGATCTGCCGGTCGGTGGGGAGGTTGAAAATTTTTCACCAAAGGTGGCCTCTTGTAACCTCCGACCGTTGGGTTCTCCAAATAGTCCGGCAAGGGTACACCCTCAATTTGGCCTCGAAGCCTCCAAATTGCCCACCGGGAGCTCAGTCCTACAGCTTCCAGCACAAGCAGGTACTTGCAGAGGAACTCTCCACCCTTCTCAGCGCCAATGCAGTCGAGCCCGTGCCATCCGGGCAAGAAGGGCTTGGATTCTATTCCAGGTACTTCCTTGTGGAAAAGAAAACAGGGGGGATGCGTCCCATCCTAGACCTAAGGGCCCTGAACAAATATCTGGTCAAGGAAAAGTTCAGGATGCTTTCCCTGGGCACCCTTCTTCCCATGATTCAGGAAAACGATTGGCTATGCTCTCTGGACTTGAAGGACGCCTACAAGCACATCACGATATTGCCAGCTCACAGGCAGTATTTGTGATTTCAGCTGGGCACACGTCACTTCCAGTACTGTGTGCTACCCTTTGGGCTCGCCTCTGCGCCCAGGATGTTCACGAAGTGCCTGGCTGTAGTAGCAGCAGCGCTTCGCAGGCTGGGAGTGCATGTGTTCCCTTTTCTCGACGATTGGTTGGTGAAGAACACATCCGAGGCAGGAGCTCTACAGTCCATGCAGATCACTATTTGACTCCTGGAGCTACTGGGGTTTGTGATAAATTATCCAAAGTCCCATCTTCTCCCAATACAGAGACTCGAATTCATAGGAGCTCTGCTGGATTCTCGGACGGCTCGTGCCTATCTTCCGGAGACAAGGGCCAACAACCTGCTGTCCCTCGTCTCCCGGGTACAAGCGTCCCAGCAGATCACAGCTCGGCAGATGTTGAGATTGCTTGGCCACATGGCCTCCACAGTTCATGTGACTCCCATGGCTCGGCTTCACATGCGACCTGCTCAATGGACCCTAGCTTCCCAGTGGTTTCAAGCTGCTGGGGATCTAGAAGACGTGATCTAGCTGTCCACGAGTTTTCTCAAATCCCTGTATTGGTGGACGATTTGGTCCAATTTGACTCTGGGACGCCCTTTCCAAATTCCTCAGCCACAAAAAGTGCTGACTACGGATGCATCTTTCCTGAGGTGGGGAGCTCATGTCGATGGACTTCACACCCAGGGAAGCTGGTCCCTCCAGGAACGCGATCTGCAGATCAATCTCCTGGAGTTTCGAGCGGTCTGGAATGCTCTGAAGGCTTTCAGAGATCGGCTGTCCCACCAAATTATCCAAATTCAGACAGACAACCAGGTTGCCATGTATTACATCAACAAGCAGGGGGGCATTGGATCTCGCCCCCTGTGTCAGGAAGCCGTCAGCATGTGGCTGTGGGCTCGCCGTTACGGCATGTTGCTCCAAGCCACATACCTGGCAGGCGTAAACAACAGTCTGGCCGACAGGTTGAGCAGGATTATGCAACCTCACGAGTGGTCGCTCAACTCCAGAGTAGTGCACCAGATCTTCCAGGTGTGGGGCACCCCCTTGGTAGATCTCTTTGCATCTCGAGCCAACCACAAGGTCCCTAGGTCCCTCAGTTCTGTTCCAGACTTCAGGCCCACGGCAGACTGGCATCGGATGCCTTCCTCCTGGATTGGGGGGAAGGCCTGCTGTATGCTTATCCTCCCATACCTCTGGTGGGGAAGACTTTGTTGAAACTCAAGCAAGACCGAGGCACCATGATTCTGATTGCTCCCTTTTGGCCGCGTCAGATCTGGTTCCCTCTCCTTCTGGAGTTGTCCTCCGAAGAACCGTGGAGATTGGAGTGTTTTCCGACCCTCATCACACAGAACGAAGGGGCGCTTCTGCATCCCAACCTCCAGTCTCTGGCTCTCATGCCCTGGATGTTGAGAGCGTAGACTTTGCCTCTTTGGGTCTGTCGGAGGGTGTCTCCCGCATCTTGCTTGCTTCCAGAAAAGATTCCACTAAGAGGAGTTACTTCTTCTTATGGAGGTTTGCCGTCTGGTGTGACAGCAAGGCCTTAGATCCTCGCTCCTGTCCTACACAGACCCTGCTTGAATACCTTCTGCACTTGTCTGAGTCTGGTCTCAAGACCAACTCTGTAAGGGTTCACCTTAGCGCAATCAGTGCATACCATTACCGTGTGGAAGGTAAGCCAATCTCAGGACAGCCTTTAGTTGTTCGCTTCATGAGAGGTTTGCTTTTGTCAAAGCCCCCCATCAAACCTCCTACAGTGTCATAGGATCTCAATGTCGTTCTCACCCAGCTGATGAAACCTCCCTTTGAGCCACTGAATTCCTGCCATCTGAAGTACTTGACCTGGAAGGTCATTTTCTTGGTGGCAGTTACTTCAACTCGTAGAGTCAGTGAGCTTCAGGCCCTGGTAGCCCAGGCTCCTTACACCAAATTTCATCATAATAGAGTAGTCCTCCGCACTCACCCTAAGTTCTTGCCAAAGGTGGTGTTGGAGTTCCATCTGAACCAGTCAATTGTCTTGCCAACATTCTTTCCCCGTCCTCATTCCTGCCCTGCTGAACGTCAGCTGCACACACTGGACTGCAAAAGAGCATTGGCCTTCTATCTGGAGCGGACACAGCCCAACAGACAGTCCGCCCAAATGTTTGTTTCTTTTGATCCCAACAGGAGGGGAGTGGCTGTGGGGAAACGCACCATATCCAATTGGCTAGCAGATTGCATTTCCTTCACTTACGCCCAGGCTGGGCTGGCTCTTGAGGGTCATGTCACGGCTCACAATGTTAGAGCCATGGCAGCGTCAGTGGCCCACTTGAAGTCAGCCACTATTGAAGAGATCTGCAAAGCTGCGACGTGGTCATCTGTCCACACATTCACATCTCATTACTGCCTGCAGCAGGATACCCGACGCGACAGTCGGTTCGGGCAGTCAGTGCTTCAGAATCTGTTCGGGGTTTAGAATCCAACTCCACCCCCCTAGGCCCATGTTTATTCTGTTCCAGGCTACACTCTCAGTTAGTTGGATAAGTTGTTAGGTCAATCTCAGTTATGTCCTCGCCGTTGCGAGGCCCAATTGACCATGTTTGTTGTTTTGAGTGAGCCTGGGGGCTAGGGATACCCCATCAGTGAGAACAAGCAGCCTGCTTGTCCTCGGAGAAAGCGAATGCTACATACCTGTAGAAGGTATTCTCTGAGGACAGCAGGCTGATTCTTCTCACAAATCCGCCCGCCTTCCCTTTGGAGTTGTGTCTTCCCTTGTCTTTGTCTTGCTACATATGGGACTGACGAACACGAGCCGGTTCAGGCGGGAAGACGGCCGCGCATGCGCGGTGCGCATCGGCGCGCGAGGTCTAGCAAAGGCCTTTGCTAGTGAAGTTTCCGGTTGGAGGGGCTGCCGTGGACATCACCCATCAGTGAGAACAATCAGCCTGCTGTCCTCGGAGAATACCTTCTACAGGTATGTAGCATTCGCTTTATGGGTTTTCATCTCAATAAGCATATAGTGGAGGAGTGGCCTAGTGGTTAGGGTGGTGGACTTTGGTCCTGGGGAACTGAGGAACTGAGTTCGATTCCCGGTACAGGCAGCTCCTTGTGACTCTGGGCAAGTCACTTAACTCTCCATTGCCCGCCGCATAGAGCCTGCCATGAGTGGGAAAGCGCGGGGTACAAATGTAACAAAAATAAATATAGCAATCAAACGCATACTGCATGATCAAAACAACTTATATAACAAAGCAACAGAGCATGCAGAAAATACAAAGGTCAATTAGAGAACAGCAGATATTCTAAGGGTCAGCTGGCATGTATACATAGTGTAAAACAGAGGGCAACGGGCAATAATCTAGATTACCACCACTACAATAGAGAAGGGAATAGGGGATAAAGACTATATATGAAGGGAAGAGGAGAGACAGGCTACACATGAAGGGAAGGGAAGAGGAGAGACAGGCTACACATGAAGGGAAGGGGGTACACATGCTACACATGAAGGGAAGAGGGGAGACAGACTGCACACGAAGGGAAGAGAGTGGGAAAACAAGACAGATTTGAGAAGGAGGTAGAGAAATTGAAGAAAGCAAAACATGAAAGATCAGTGCCAAACAGACATAGGACAGGAGGTGAGAAAAAAATAGCTAATTGGAAAGGAGACCCTAGAAGCAAATAAGAGCACAGATAGAGGAAAGCAGAATCAAAGCTTGAGAACAAGATGATTGGAATAATAAAATCACCAGACTACAAAGACAGAAAAAATGATTTTATTTTCAGTTTAGTGATTGAATTACGTCGTGTTGAGAATTTACATTTTTTGGCTTTATTTTGCACTGTACAGGACAACATGCATTTCTTTCTATTTTTTTTCTGCAGAGTCCACTATATCTGCTTTCAGTTTTTGTCTGCATGTTGTTTTTTTTGCGGTTCACTATTTTGTATCAGATGAGTCATGTTTTGCATCTGCAACTGAGGTGAAGGATTCTGCTGGCATGTGATATCTGTGTAGGAATCTATAACAATCCATCTTGTTCCAGTTTTCCAGTAGTAGGTACATTGGTACTCTAATGTATTTCAGTAGTATAATTAAATTAAATAACTACTTCTGAAGGTTACAGTTACAGGAGGGATGGAGATTACTTGCAGAAATTGGGTGGGATGGAATGGATCTTAGCAGGGATGGGTGGGTATGGGTTAGATTCCAGTGATGTGGGAGGATTAGCCTAGTGGTTAGTGCAGTGGACTTTGATCCTGGGGAACTGAGTTCAATTCCCACTACAGTTCCTTGTGCCTCTCGGCAAGTCATTTAACCCTCCATTGCCCCTGGTACAAAATAAGCACCTGAATATATGTAAACCGCTTTGAATGTAGTTGCAAAAACCTCAGAAAGGCGGTATATCAAGTCCCATTTCCCGTGACAATTTTTGCGCCTTGAAAGTGTGCCACGAGATGAAAAAGGTTGAAAATCAATGATTTAGGGCAGGGGTAGACTACTCCGGTCCTCGAGAGCCGCAGGCAGGTCAGGTTTTCAGGATATCCAGAATGAATATGCAGGAGATAGATTTGCAAACACTGCCTCCATGGTATGCAAATCTATCTCCTGCATATTCATTGTGGATATCCTGAAAACCTGACCTGCCTGCGGCTCTCGAGGACCGGAGTTGCCTACCCCTGATTTAGGGGTTAGTGACATGCTGAGGAAAACATACAGTGGATATTTTTCTACATTAGAGTCTGTCACTTTTTGCTCCTAAATTACCCATTGTACAGATTTAGAGTTTGTATAGCATATAGAACATTTAACTGCTTAAGAAAGGGGTGGAATTTGATACGTGGAGGGGCATTTTCAAATGGGGCCAGCCATATCTAAGGGCGCCCATCTCCGAGGATGGCGCCACGAAGGGGCAGGGCCAACCGTATTTTCGAACGAGATGGCCGGCCATCTTTCGTTTCGATAATATGGTTGAGGCTGGCCAAATGCCTTGGATTTGACCGGGTTTGAGATGGCTTGCCTCGGTTTTTGCCGATAATGGAAACCGAGGCCGGCCATCTCAAACCCGGCCAAATCCAAGGCATTTGGTCGTGGGAGGAGCCAACATTTGTAGTGCACTGGTCCCCCTGACATGCCAGGATACCAACCAGGCACCCTAGGGGCACTTCTAAAAATGTTTTAAAAACCATTAAAATAGCTCCTAGGTGCATAGCTCCCTTACCTTGGGTGCTGAGCCCCCCCAAAACCCACTCCCCACAACTCTACACCATTACCATAGCCCTTATGGGTGAAGGGGGGCACCTACATGTGGGTACAGTGGGTTTTGGGGGTGGGGGTTAGAGGGCTCCCATTTACCACCACAAGTGTAACAGGTAAGGGGGGGGATGGGCCTGAGTCCACCTGCCTGTGAAGTGCACTGTACCCACTAAAAACTGCTCCAGGGACCTGCATACTGCTGTCAGGGAGCTGGGTATGAAATTTGAGGCTGGCAAAAAAAAAATTTTAAAGTTGTTTTTTTGAGGGTGGGAGGGGGTTAGTGACCACTGGGGGAGTCAGGGGAGGTCATCCCTGATTCCCTCCGGTGGTCAACTGGTCAGTTCGGGCACTTTTTTGGGACTTGGACCTGAAAAAAAAGGGACCAATTAAAGGCGGCCAAATGCTTGTCAGGGCCAGCTTTCTTTTTTCCATTATCGGGCGAAGCTGGCCATCTCGTACCACGTCCCCGTCCCGCCTTCTGTACCCTGCCGAAACAGCCCCTTGAAGTTTGGCCAGTTCCACAACGGACTGCAGTTGGGGCCGGCCAAAATCGGCTTTCGATTATGCCTATTGCGCTTGCCTTGAGAGATGACCGGCCATCTCCCGATTTGTGTCGGAAGAAGGCCGGCCTTCTCTTTCAAAAATAAGCTGGATTGTCTTTCTGTGGTTACAGTCAAAGCAGTTTACATATTACATACAGATACGTATTTTGTACCTGGGGCAATAGAAGGTACATTATATTTGGCCCTCTCTAAAGTGCTTTGAGTATATTGTAGCATACTAATGCTTTATCAGTTATCTACTCCCATATCAAAGTCACATGAAACATGACTTCCTGTATCCTAAACTGCAGCTGATGATTTTTTGGATATGAGACATCTTGCAACATCAGTACTTTGAAGAGATAGGCAATCACTGATACACTTTACAAAGTAGGCCGGTTTACAGATGACATGCAAAACTTAGATTGTGACAACTGCAGTTCAGAAACAAACTTCAAACCTTGGGTCCACAATAAAGTTTGAAACTGAATTGGAGTTGGTGCCAGCTTTAGGGTTTTGACAATCAAACTTATAGCTTCATTTACTAAATCTACATTAATGCACATTATATGATCCATCATATTATTCTCAATGTACTAAAGAGGTAGATTTATAGGTGGATGCCCACACAAAAAGGCAACACAGTTTATAGTTCATTTAGGTTTGCTATACTGCCATTAACTAACTTACAGATGAGAGCGGTGTATAATTCTAAAAGAAAAGAAAGGTAGAAAGGAACTACAATATTAATAGAACAGAGTCAAAGAACTCAGTCACACAAGAAAAGGTCAGGCGTAAGAGGAAGAGAGGGGGGAAGAGAAGAGGACATTGGAAGACAGATAAAGCCGCAAGTGGTATCAAATGCTTGGTGAAATAACTAGGTTTTTCGGGCTACTTTAAACTTTTTAAATGGCAATTCAGCACAAATTGGAAGTGGCATAGAACACCAGAAAAATAACCGCATGCTGCCCACAGGGGCACTACAGTCAGCATTAGATGGCGAGAGCTGTGCATTCCCAGTGTTCAATGAGGACCACATACCTTTGTGTTGTACTTTGTATTTCACCACTAGTAGAAAAGCTTTTGGCCAGCGCTGTGATGTGGCCATGTTTCGACTCGACGGGCTGTGTCAGGGGTAGGGCTAAAGGGGACTTTTGCTCAACTTTCTCCAAAAACCAAAATCAAATAGACCGGTGAGTCTGACTTCGGTGCCGGGGAATATGGTAGAGGCTATTATCAAAAACAAAATTACGGAGCACATCCAAGGACCAGGGGCGTATTTGTAATGGGGCCATGGGGGCCAGGGCCCCCGTAGATTTGGCCCTGGACCCCCCTACCGACAGCCCTCGCAACCCTCCCTCCCGCCGCCAACCTGCCGTCGCCTACCTTTGCTGGCGGGGGACCGCAACCCCCGCCAGCTGAAGCCATCTTCCTTCATTGTTTGATTCTTCTTTCAGAGTCTGACTCTGACGTCCTGCACGTACACAATGTGCAGGACGTCAGAGTCAGACTCAGAAAGAAGAAACAATGAAGGAAGACGGCTTCGGCTGGTGGGGGTTGGGGTCCCCTGCCAGCAAAGGTAGGCGACAGCGGGCGGAGGGTCGGCGGCGGTCAAGACAGTCGTCGGGCGGGCCACGGAGGTGGTTCTGGTGGCGGTGGGGGGGGGGGCAGCGCCGCTGCGGGGGGGCTAAAATGTGCCCCCTCACCTCAGCTCTGGACCCCCCTACCGGCGAAGTCCAGATATGCCCCTGCCAAGGACATGGATTACTGAGACCAAGTCAGCACGGCTTTTGTGGGGGGAAATCTTGCCTGACCAATTTACTTAAATCCTTTGAAGGAGTAAACAAACATGTGGACAAAGGGGAGCCGGTTGATATTGTGTATCTGGATTTTCAAAAGGCGTTTGACAAGATACCTCATGAAAGGCTACAGAGGAAATTGGAGGGTCATGGGATAGGAGGAAATGTCATATTGTGGATTAAAAACTGGTTGAAGGATAGGAAACAGAGAGTGGGGTTAAATGGGCAGTATTCACAATGGAGAAGGGTAATTAGTGGGGTTCCTCAGGGGTCTGTGCTAGGACCGCTGCTTTTTAATATATTTATAAATGATTTAGAGATGGGAGTAACTAGCGAGGTAATTAAATTTGCTGATGACACAAAGTTATTCAAAGTCGTTAACTCGCGACAGGATTGTGAAAAATTACAGAAGGACCTTACGAGACTGGGCGGCTAAATGGCAGATGACGTTTAATGTGAGCAAGTGCAAGGTGATGCATGTGGGAAAAAAGAACCCGAATTATAGCTACGTCATGCAAGGTTCCACGTTAGGAGTTACGGACCAAGAAAGGGATCTGGGTGCCGTCGACAATACACTGAAACCTTCTGCTCAGTGTGCTGTTGCGGCTAGGAAAGCGAATAGAATGTTGGGTATTATTAGGAAAGGTATGGAAAACAGGTGTGAGGATGTTATAATGCCATTGTATCACTCCATGGTGTGACCGCACCTTGAGTATTGTGTTCAATTCTGGTCTTGCATCTCAAGAAAGATATAGTAGAGTTGGAAAAGGTGCAGCAAAGGGCGACTAAAATGATAGCGGGGATGGGACGGCTTCCCTATGAAGAAAGACTAAAGGAGGCTAGGGCAAAGGTAGGCAATTCCAGTCCTCGAGAGCCGCAGGCAGGTCAGGTTTTCAGGATATCCACAATGAATATACAGGAGATAGATTTGCAAACCAAGGAGGCAGTGCTTGCAAATCTATCTCCTGCATATTCATTGTGGATATCCTGAAAACCTGACCTGCCTGCGGCTCTCGAGGACCGGAGTTGCCTACCCCTGGCTTTTCAGCTTGGAGAAGAGACGGCTGAGGGGAGACATGATAGAGGTATATAAAATAATGAGTGGAGTGGAACAGGTGGATGTGAAGCTTCTGTTCACGCTTTCCAAAAATACTAGGACTAGGGGGCATGCGATGAAACTACAGTGTAGTAAATTTAAAACAAATCAGAGAAACGTTTTCTTCACCCAACGCATAATTAAACTCTGGAATTCGTTGCCAGAGAACGTAGTAGTGAAGATGGTTAGCTTAGCAGAGTTTAAAAAGGGGTTAGACGGTTTCCTAAAGGACAAGTCCATAAACCACTACTAAATGGACTTGGGAAAAATCCACAATTCCAGGAACAACATGTATAGAATGTTTTTTTTGTTACATTTGTACCCCGCGCTTTCCCACTCATGGCAGGCTCAATGCAGCTTACAGGGGGCAATGGAGGGTTAAGTGACTTGCCCAGAGTCACAAGGAGCTGCCTGTGCCTGAAGTGGGAATCGAACTCAGTTCCTCAGTTCCCCAGGACCAAAGTCCACCACCCTAACCACTAGGCCACTCCTCCCCACGTTTGTACGTTTGGGAAGCTTGCCAGGTGCTCTTGGCCTGGATTGGCCGCTGTCGTGGACAGGATGCTGGGCTCAATGGACCCTTGGTATTTTCCCAGTGTGGCATTACTTTGTACTTATGTACTGTTGGATTCTCTACATATGCAGAAAGAAGCCTGGAATCATGTTACACAGGCAGCTATTGTGAACTGCTACAAGCGGGCAAGCTTTGTTAAGGATGTGGAGAGGGACGAAACAGATGCGGCTGTTGCAAACGCGTCAGATGAACAGATTATTGACATCCCAGCCGGTGTTACTGAAGAGGAGTTCCATCGCTACGTAGCTGTTGATTACGATCTACAAACAGCTGATGGCAGCACTGATGTGGAGATATGCGCCTACAAGCAGGCAACAATGGCTGATGATGAAACAGAGGATGAAGTGAGCAGCGAGGCACATGCTGACGAAGTTCAACAACCTCCTCCTGTCACTTTTACAAGAGCGCTGGAGAGTCTCAACACCATGCGGGCCTATCTGGAGGCCACTGGATGTCAGTGCTATGACAGTTTTTACCGTCTGGCAGACATAGTCTATGGAACTCACAGACCCAATACTGTACAGAGGACTATAACTGATTACTTCAAGTAAGCCTAACGTCAGTTAACAGACTGTATACTGTACATATAATAATAAACAGTACTGTACATATGTTTATCAGATGTCAAGCTTCTTTGGGTCTTGTGAAGTGCATGCTCGGTTAACTGCATGTATTTCTTTGGTCCCAGACCCTTGCACTTAAGCGGATTGCACTGTATATATATGTAGCTTCCAGTGGGCTCCATTAGGGGCTGGTCTGTTTTCAGTAGGCCGGGCAGGAGCATGTTTTGATGTAGGCTATGAGAATGCATGAGCGGCAGGCTGTACAGCTGCAAGCACAGCTTTGTTAGAACCCATTATTAGACCTGCTGCCTTCTTGGCCACATGTTGGTGGTGAGAACATGGTCTTAATCACTGGAGGAGCCCCTAGATCCCCTGGTCCTCTGCTGAATTAGGTTTGGAGAAGTTTTCAAGGGGTGAAGCCCCAAGGGGTCCTCCATGCAGCTCCTTGTGACTCTAGGCAAGTCACTTAACCCTCCATTGCCTCCAGTACAAAATAAGTATCTGTATATAATATGTAAACTGCTTTGATTGTAACCACAGAAAGGCAGTATATCAAATCCCATTCCCTATCCCTTTCCCTCGAAGTTTATGACAGTTATGTGCCAGGCATTTCTGGTGCTGCAGAGACCCTGAAGTGTGGTTCCCAGGTGTGGAGATGGGAGGCAGTGCCTGCCAGAGTTATCAGGGGGTCAGTGCTGATGCAAAAAAGGCCAAGGAGTTCTCTGGGGCCTTGACTTGGACCTGGAAAACTCAGAATGGTCCAAAGTGAAGCACAAATTGGACTTACGTGCCGGCCAATATTCAGACCAGTGCCTGTATAACTAAGCGGGTAAAAGTAGGTCAGCCTTTCTACTAACTTTATCCGAGCATTTATCTGGTTAGTGGACTGAAAATCTCTGCTAAGTGAGTAAGTCCTTGTTCCACCCTGACTCTGCCCCCGGTCTGCCTTGGCACTAACCAAGTGCTGTGGCAGACATTCAGAATTGATGTTCAGTGGCATTGCTAGTTAAGGCTAAATATCAGTGACAGAACTGGCCAAAATGATTTAACTGAGGAGTCTCTCCTGCCTGATTAAATCATTATGAATATCTACCCCATAGACTATAAGCCCTCTGGAAAAAAGGGAGATAATTAACTATTTTAAATGTAGCTCATACCTTGTCATTGGTAGCTTGAGGCAAGTTACATTCAGGTATGAGCTACATTTAAAATAGTTAACTAACTCCTTTTGTAACTGACTACTAAATCTGTGGCAAGTCTACCAGAGACTTCAGCAATTTTATTTTATTTTGAATAACTTTCTATACTGCTCTGACTGGCAGAACTGAGCTACGTACAGGCTAAGAAATAGGAAACAAGAAGAGAACTCCAATAATGTACAGGAAAACAGGGTGTTAAGTTTAGAGACATAAGAACTGCAAAAAGAGAGTAAAGCAAATATACAAAAGGACAGGGTCGAAGGGTAATACTGGTAATTTCAGCAAATTGTTTCACCAAAAGCTAAGCGGAAAAGCCAGATTTTCAGCTCAATTTTAAAATCCTTAAAAGAGGAATTGCAACAGAGATAAAGGGGAAGATTGTCCCAGGTATGAGGAGCCAGGAAGAAGAATGCACAGTGATGGGTTGATTTCCAGTGGGCATGTTTTGGAAAAGGCAGAACTAAGTGGTGATCGTTTAATAAAGAGAGAGTACTGGAGAGGCAATAAGGAATAGTTAAACAAGAGAGAGTGTCGGGGAAACCAAGTCTAAAGGCCTTGAAAGTGAGGGTGGCAATTTTATAAGTGATCTTTTGCTCAACGGGGAACCAATGATATTGTTTCAGCAGAGGTGAAGTATGATCATAGCGATGGGCACAGCAGCGTGATCTGATGGCTGTGTTCTTGAACAGGGGCATAGCTATGGATGGGCTAGCCTGCGGGGGGAGGGGGTAAGGCAAGGCAGGCAGCCTGATTGACAGTCAGCATTGGGCTGACAGAACACTCAATAGCTTCAGCAGTGGCAGTGCAGCACTAGAGGGGCTGGAAAAGCTGAACTCACTCAGCCTTTAGTTGAGCAATCAAGGCCTCAGCACTCCTCTGGCCATAAACAGGCACTGGACCCAGCCAGCACACAGTCTGCAGTGCTCTCTGAGATACCTGCCACCATGTGCACACAAATTTTGAAAACTCAGGCCCAGCTGCCCTGGTAAAATATATTTTTTAAATATACAGTGTAAATGCTGGTGGTAGGCTTCTTGGTGGGTGTGAGCTCTTAACTGTAGAGGAAAAAAGGTATATTTAATCATTAAATATACCTTCCCCCCCACCCCACCCCTAGGCAGTAAAGAGCCCACCCTCACCCAGAAACCCACCAACATTACATTTTAATGTTGGGTTTTTGGGTGGAGGTAGGCTCAATGCCCAAGTTAAAATTAAAAAAAAAAGTGTGTTTTTTATGTTAGTGGGTTTTTGGGTGTGGATTGTCTCTGCAGTGCTCAGGTTAAAATAATAACAACAATATTAAAACTTTATATTTAATATGGGTAGGTTTCTGGGAGGGGGGGTGAGCTCTGCAGTGCCCAGGAATATATTATTACTATAACACTTATATAATTTAATATTGGTGGAGAAAGGATGGTCAGCCAGATGTGTGTCCTCAAACCGGGTTACATATAAATTGGCAATATCACGGGCCTTAGTGGCCCATATTGCTGTCCCCTTAGTTTGTAGATAAAACTTTTTTTGAAAAGCAAAATAATTCTTGGTTAATGCTAATGGAACGAGGTTTAAAACAAACCAGTTGGGAATTCACCACCAAACCATCTCCTCCTCTTCACCCTATAGCCCACTCCCCTCAACCAACCAACCCATGCCTCCTTCTGCTCTTTTCCTGATATCACTGAAGAGGAAACCACCCATCTTCTTTCCTCCTCGAAATGCACCACCTGTTCCTCGGACCCCATCCCCACCAACTTACTTAACACCATCTCTCCTACTGTCACCCCCCCCCCCCCCCCCCCCCCCCCCCATCTGTCATATCCTCAACCTCTCTCTCTCCACTGCAACTGTCCCTGACACCTTCAAGCATGCTGTAGTCACACCTCTGCTCAAAAAACCATCACTTGACCCTACCTGTCCCTCCAACTACTGCCCCATTTCCCTCCTACCCTTCCTCTCCAAGATACTTGAGCGCCGTTCACAGCCGTTGCCTTGATTTTCTCTCCTCTCATGCCATCCTCAATCCGCTTCAATCCGGCTTTCGCCCCCTACACTCGACAAACGGCACTATCTAAAGTCTGCAATGACCTGTTCCTTGCCAAATCCAAAGGTCACTACTCCATCCTCCTCGACCTATCTGCCACTTTTGACACTCAATCACAATTTACTTCTTGCCACACTGTCCTCATTTGGGTTCCAGGGCTCTGTCCTCTCCTGGTTCTCCTCTTATCTCTCCCACCGTATCTTCAGAGTACACTCTCATGGCTCTTCCTCCACCCCCATCCCGCTCTCTGTTGGAGTTCCTCAAGGATCTGTCCTTGGACCCCTTCTTTTTTCAATCTACACCTCTTCCCTGGGCTCACTGATCTCATCTCATGGTTTCCAGTATCATCTTTATGCTGATGACACCCAGCTTTACCTCTCCACACCAGACATCACTGCGGAAACCCAGGCCAAAGTATCGGCCTGCTTGTTCGACATTGCTGCCTGGATGTCCAACTGCCACCTGAAGCTGAACATGGCCAAGACCGAGCTTATTGTCTTCCCACCCAAACCCACTTCTCCTCTCCCTCCACTATCTCAGTTAGTTGACAACACCCTCATCGTCCCCGTCTCATCTGCCCGCAACCTTGGAGTCGTCGACTCCTCCCTCTCCTTCTCTGCGCATATCCAGCAGATAGCCAAGACCTGTCGCTTCTTCCTCTACAACATTAGCAAAATTCGCCCCTTCCTCTCTGAGCACACCACCCGAACTCTCATCCACTCTCTCATTACCTCTCGCCTTGACTACTGCAACCTACTCCTCACTGGCCTCCCACTTTGCCACCTATCCCCCCTTCAGTCCGTTCAGAACTCTGCTGCACGTCTTATCTTCCGCCTGGACCGATATACTCACATCACCCCTCTCCTCAAATCACTTCACTGGCTTCCGATCAGGTACTGCATACAGTTCAAGCTTCTCCTTCTAACCTACAAATGCACTCGATCTGCAGCCCCTCCTTACCTCTCTACCCTCATCTCTCCTTACGTTCCTACCCGTAACCTCCGCTCTCAAGACAAATCCCTCCTTTCAGTACCCGTCTCCACCACCGCCAACTCCAGGCTCTGCCCTTTCTGCCTCGCCTCACCTCACGCTTGGAATAAACTCCCTGAGCCCATACGCCAGGCCCCCTCCCTGCCCATGTTCAAATCCTTGCTCAAAGCCCATCTCTTCAATGTCGCCTTTGGCACCTAACCACTATTCAAGAAATCTAGACTGCCCAACTTGTCATTTCATCCTTTAGATTGTAAGCTCCTTTGAGCAGGGACTGTCCTTTTTTGTTAAACTGTACAGCGCTGCGTAACCCTAGTAGCGCTATAGAAATGTCAAGTAGTAGTAGTAATTCTCAAGTAAGTAGTCTGATTTTGTAAATAAGAATCAATAATAGAAGGAGCTTGTAACTGAGTGATGTTCGTATATAGTGATTCTATATCTAGAGTGAGTAAAATTGTATCAGATAGATCACTCACAAAATCATCCAGTATATTAATCATATGACCCGAATCTCTAACAAAGGACTTGATTTTTGGCATGAAAGGTTTAAGAAAATAGTCCACGAATGTAGACACATATAGATTACAGCAGAAACGTTTTTTATACTGCTGTTTCTTAGTCTGTTTGCCAATTCTCAGTCTGCTTGTTTTAGCAATATTTATTGATCAGTTTATATGGTTTCCTTTATGGATTACATTCTTTACCCACTGACAAGCATTTTCATTATGCCATATCATACATTTTGTTCCTTTTAGAAATTATACACACCCATTTTTTGTTTGTTTGTTTTTTTTGACTTGGTGTCACGTTAATTTAATTTTCTCTGCTATTATATGTATTTTGTTTATACCTTTTTTAATTAGTATAGACTTTTTTTATACATGTGGGAGACATATATAGACTTTGACAGACCTGGTCTCGATATCAAGCTTTCTCAGATTGTTTATTTTTATGACATCAATTGGTCAGCCACTGTGGTTCCCCACATGATCACATTTTAAGTTTGCCGTCAAGCGTTCAACTCAATATATATATTTTTGAGCGACATGGTATACATTTAATTAATGTCAGCATTTGCTGAGTCTTTTTACTATTTAATTATCTTTGTTCTGATAACCTTTAGCAGTTTATCTGTGTGCACATTTTCGCAGAAGCATTTTGCAGTGCTAACTTCCATGCCGGTTTCATTTTAATGTCTTGTTTCTCCTTATGTCTGTTGTGCCTAGGTTTTAGTATACTCCTGTAGTTCTTTTTTGCATCTTCCTTATTTGAGGTCTTCATATCAAGGTTAGTTCATATAGAATTTTGATTTCCTGTTTATGTAATATATATCTCTCCCCCCTTTTTAAAAATATCTTATTTGACTATTTTTATGTTATAGTTTTTATATGGCTCCTTTATTTTCATTTATTGTCTTTCTTCATTTTCTAACACATTGTATTTCTTCTTCTTTCTTTTTGTGATACCAGTAATTTGTATTGTATTATTAAAATTTTTTTAATGTATCATATAAACGTTTCTGTTTAGCGTATGACCCCTAAAGCAGACTGGTTAGTCCAGTCGAAACATGGGCCTGAGTTGGGGCTTGTATACCTGTGGTGCTGAATAAAAATTCTCAGAACTGACATAATTCAATCATTAATTTTCCATAGCGTCCCATAGATCAATCCAGAAACGAGTGGGTTATGACCCTCTACCAGCAGGTGGAGATAGAGAGAACCTCAAAAGGTTTGCCATATATGGACCTGTGCCTCCATCTTTGCCTCAGTATTCTCTCTATTTCAGCAGGTGGATGGACATATCCTGTGCTGCTCTCTGATTGAGCTAGCTCCTGGCTTGTTCCCTCAGGTTTAGTTAAGCCGGGGGTCTTGGAGTCTGCCTTTTTGGGGTACACCTGGTGGTGCCAGGTCTCTTCTCCCCCCTTCTCTGCCCTCCTTTCCTGCCAGCATGTGCTTTTTATGCTCCTGACTGAAAAAAAAAAAACACGATCTTCAGACAGGCAGTTTGTTATTCTGCCACTCAGATGCTGAGAAGTCCGCTGTGAGTATTTAGTCTTTTATTTGTGCCGGTATTCTGTACTTCAGTCACGGTTCAATGGGGGAGCACAGGTTTGGCCAACGTTTATTCGCCGGCAGCCGCCATTTTGTGGATTCCCTTCGGTGGTGGCAACAGGTACGAGATATTTGTTTTTCCAGGCAGGGTGCCATCCTCTTGCTTCCCAGTTTGCCCGACACTCCCCTCCAGCTCACATTCTTTGCAGGGGCTTGGGGGGGGGGGCGTTTATTCGCAGGCAGCCGCCATTTTGAGGAGTCGCTTCAGCGGTGCTAGTAGGTACGCGATATTTGTTTTCAGGCAGGAGTGCCTTCCTCTTGTTCCCGGTTTGTCCGAAGCTCCCCTTCGGCTTGTTCTCTTGCAGGGGCACTGTGGTGGCACCGGTTTCCTGGGCTGTGGCGGTTTGCTTCCTCGGTCCTCCTTGAATTTTTGGGGAGGTTCAAGCTACCCGCTTCGTGCGTGGTTTATTTCTCTAGTACTGCTGCCCAGTTAGAGGAGCCTTTGCTTCTCGTTGGTTCAGATGTCCTTTTTCCTCTGGTCCCGTGTCTCCTTATTTCTTCAGTGCAACATACGCCCCCCCCCCCTCCCCCGCTGAGCGGTTTTCGCAGCCGTTTCTTCCAGTGCTGTAAGTTTCCTTTCCTCGGCTTCCTTGTTTATTCTGGCTCTTGGCCTGAGAACACTCAGTTCCCTTTTCCCTACTATTGCTAAGCTTTTCCTTTGCGCTGCTATTGTACGTGGCACTGTACTTTCTTTATTTGCAGGTACTTTCTCTGACACTTGAGGGCTTAATTTCCAAGTTTTGGTTTCTAAGGTAGTGCAGGATTGTGTGACGTTTGGGTCATGGGAAGCTGCAGTGGGAGTCGGTTCAACGCCCCCTGCACTGACTGCTGGGCTACTCCTGTGGGGGGCGGGCCTTGTTCAGAATTTTTTTCCTGGGGGCATGTGCTATCAGCGTTTCTGGGTAGATGTCGGCAGATAGGACCTGTGCGGTTCATCAAGTCTGTCCTTTAGTTCAGCTCCTTGTTTATGGTACTGTATTTCCTTGTTTGACCTTGTTTGCCTTGCTTTGTCAGGGTGCAGACTGCGAGTCTGCTCAGCAGGGGTTGAGCTGGTAGTTCTGCCGGCCTTTCGGCTGGTTTGGGTGCTGCTGCAACCAGCTTCCCTTTGAGCCGGCGGTCTACCTTTCTTCAGGCTTCTTCTAGACCAGTCATTTGCCATGGGGTGGTTGGCCCTTGTAGGCAAGCACTGTCTCAGGTGGCATTTATTTCTCTGTCTGTGGCTATCATTCCTTGATCAGGGCTAAACATTGAGGCCACTCGGACTTCCGTCCTTTCTCCATTCTGTATGTTACTACTACTACTACTACTACTATTTAGCATTTCTATAGCGCTACAAGGCATTCGCAGCGCTGTACAAACATAGAAGAAAGACAGTCCCTGCTCAAAAAGCTTACAATCTAATAGACAAAAAATAAATAAAGTAAGCAAATCAAATCAATTAATGTGAACGGGAAGGAAGAGAGGAGGGTAGGTGGAGGCGAGTGGTTACAAGTGGTTACGAGTCAAAAGCAATGTTAAAGAGGTGGGTTTTCAGTCTAGATTTAAAGGTGGCCAAGGATGGGGCAAGACGTAGGGGCTCAGGAAGTTTATTCCAGGCGTAGGGTGCAGCGAGACAGAAGGCGCGAAGTCTGGAGTTGGCAGTAGTGGAGAAGGGAACAGATAAGAAGGATTTATCCATGGAGCGGAGTGCACGGGAAGGGGTGTAGGGAAGGAAGAGTGTGGAGAGATACTGGGGAGCAGCAGAGTGAATACATTTATAGGTTAGTAGAAGAAGTTTGAACAGGATGCGAAAACGGATAGGGAGCCAGTGAAGGGTCTTGAGGAGAGGGGTAGTATGAGTAAAGCGACCCTGGCGGAAGATGAGACGGGCAGCAGAGTTTTGAACCGACTGGAGAGGGGAGAGGTGACTAAGTGGGAGGCCAGCAAGAAGCAGATTGCAGTAGTCTAAACGAGAGGTGACAAGGGTGTGGATGAGGGTTTTGGTAGAGTGCTCGGAAAGAAAGGGGCGGATTTTACGGATGTTGTAAAGAAAGAAACGACAGGTCTTGGCGGTCTGCTGGATATGAGCAGAGAAGGAGAGAGAAGAGTCAAAGATGACCCCAAGGTTTCGAGCTGAGGAGACAGGGAGAATGAGAGAGCCATCAACAGAAATAGAAAACGGGGGGAGCGGGGAGGTGGGTTTGGGGGGGAAAATGAGAAGCTCGGTTTTGGTCATATTTAATTTCAGGTGGCGTTGAGACATCCAGGCAGCAATGTCAGACAAGCACGCTGAAACTTTGGTTTGGATGCAAGGTGAGATATCAGGGGTAGAAAGGTAGATTTGGGAGTCATCAGCATAGAGGTGGTAGGAAAAGCCATGGGATGAGATTAATGAACCAAGGGAAGAAGTGTAGATAGAAAAGAGGAGGGGACCAAGAACAGAACCCTGAGGTACGCCGACAGGCAGAGGGATAGAAGTAGAAGAGGATCCACCAGAGTGAACACTAAAGGTGCGGAGGGAGAGGTAGGAAGAGAACCAGGAAAGGACAGAGCCCTGGAATCCAAGTGAGGACAGGGTATCGAGAAGTATGCTGTGATCGACAGTGTCAAAAGCAGCGGAAAGATCAAGAAGAATGAGGATGGAATATTGACCTCTGGATTTAGCCAGTAATAGGTCATTGGAGACTTTAGTAAGCGCAGTTTCGGTTGAGTGGAGAGGGCGAAAACCAGATTGTAATGGGTCAAGAATAGCATGTGAGGAGAGAAAATCAAGGCAGCGGCGGTGAGCAGCACGCTCAAGTAATTTGGAGAGAAAAGGAAGGAGGGAGATGGGTCGGTAATTAGAGGGACAAGTAGGGTCAAGTGAAGGCTTCTTAAGGAGAGGTGTGACCACAGAAGCGTGCTGCATGCCCGGCGTGCTGCATGTTGGGCCCGGCTCCGTCTTAGGCAATGAGCCTATTTCTTCAAATGTTGAGCCTGGATTCTTCTCCAGTCACCGTGTGAAGCCATCTCCAGATGCCGAGCCTTGCTCCATCTTCGGACGTTGAGCCTGACCTTGCGCTGTCTTTGGACGCTGAGCCCTGCTCCATCTCCGGACGTTGCCCCATCTCCAGACGTTGAGCTCTGATCTGCCTCTGGGCATGGGCGTGGTTGCGTCTCTGGGCGTTGGGCCCTGCTCCACCTCCGGATGTCAGGCTATGCACTCCCTCCGGACATCGGGCACTGCTCCATCGCTAGCCATTGGGCCTTGTTCGCCTCCTGGCATCGGGCCCTGCTCAGTGTCCGGACTGAGCAGTGGTTCCTGCTCTCCGGCTGCTGGCTCTGCTCCGCCTTCAGACGTCAATGCCTGCTCCATGTCCGAATGTCAGGCCCTGCTCTCCGGCTGCTGGCCCTACTCCATATCTGGATGTCGGACCCTGCTCTTCCTTCGGACTTCGAGTCTTCTTACGGAAGTCAGGTTTTGCTCCTTTTCTGAAGCCAAGCCCTAGTACGTCTACGGACAACATGCCTGGTGTCATCTATGGAAGGCGAGGCCTGTTTCATCTTTGTGCACCGAACCTTGCTCTTTTTCAGGGCGCTGGGTCAGAGGTTCGAGGTCCGGGCTTGTCTCCGCCTCGAGGTGCCGAGCCTTGCTCTGTCTCCGGGCTTCGCTCCATCTCCGGTCGTTGAGTCTTGCTCCGTTTTACGGATGTCCCTCCTGGCCTAGCCTCGACGGGGGTGGTTTCTCCTTGCCTGGCCTCGTCACTGGACGTGGGTCCTGGCCCAGCTCGCACGCTGGCTGTGAAGACCTCACGGGTATCGGCTCTTGCTGTTTGGGTTCTTTTTGTTTTGCAACAAGTGGCTCCGGCTATGGAGCCTGACGGTCCTCGGCTATTACCGCAGGATTTTCACTGGCTCGGTCCACTTCCAGGGGGACCGGCTTAATATGCTGGCATGCAGCACGCTTCTGTGGACCGACTTCGGCCTGGTTCTTGCCAGGCTGTGTCTGCCTCCCGGCAGTCTTGCCTATCTCAGACACTAAGGCCAGGCAGTCTTGCCTAGCTCCGTCTTTATCCGCGCAGTCTTGCATAGTCTTGGTCTTGTCTGGACAGTCTGTCAGCTTGGTTTCGGCTGTTCCTTTTTGTCTAGCTATGGGTTCTACATGGCAGGATTGCATGGCTCCGGTTCATCCTTGGAGCCAGGCTTAATTACAGCTTGTTCTTAACCTTGTCTGGTTTGGAATGCATCTGTACGGCTTTTCTAGCTGCATCAGGAGTGGGGGGCCTTGCCCATCTTGGCCCCCTCAGCAGAGGTGTTTGGTGGCTCTGCACTTTGTTTCAGAATTCAGCTGTCTCCGGAGGTCCATCTGGTGTTCTTTTCCTTTGGTTCCAACACTTGAGTCTGGCTGAGTGACAAATTTGACCATCGTGCTGGGCATGGCTCCATCTCTTCCAGGATGGTCTGATCCATGTGCACTGCCCTTGGCTGGGCTTGGCGTTTCTTCTCTGGCTAACCTCTTGGTTTTTCCCGGTGCTGACCCGGTACGGCAGGACCAATTTAGGGGCTGGATGGCCCTTCAAGACTTGTGCCATCTACCTATAGACCGTTGTTCTGGCTGGCTACTGCTTTACCACTTTGTCGGTGGGCCTAGTTCCGGCCTTTCTGGGAGGTCTTCCGGTTTACATGTTGGAGACTGTTGGTTTCCTACTGAAGCATCTTCTTCTCTTGAGCAGCTAGCCCCTACTGATTCCTTGGTTCTTGACGGGCCTAAGGGTTCTCCTGTGGTGCTCTGAGCCAGGTGGGTTTATTCTTCTGTTTCTCTTCCCGATGATGGTATGGTAAGGGGGCACAAAAACAAAATTTGGTTTGGGGCATCACAACCCTTCCTCCCTCTGTGCACTTAACTACTTCCAGGATCTCCTGTCCCTTTGCTATTTCTTTTTTCTCCTCCTTTCTTCCTGCCCTACATCCATTTTTAGCGCTGATCTTTCAAGTTCAGCATCTTTAATTTTTCTGCCCATTCTCAAATGTATCTAGTTTTCCACATCTTCCCTTCCATCCATGTGCAGCATTCCCCCTTTCTTCCCTTTCCATCTACATACAGCATTTCCCCCTCTCCATTCTCTTCTATGTATATTTCCCCCTTCCCTTATTTTCCTGTGCTGCATTTAGCCCCCTCCCTCCCCTTTTATCCATGTGTAGCATTTTCTCCCTCCCCTTCCATCCCTTGCCTGTGCAGCTTCTCCCCTCTCTTACCTCTACTGTTCCCTTTAGCAGATCTGGCATCACCACCTATCTCCCTCTTCTCCCCTCGGGCCCTACAAACTTGACATATTCACTGGAATTGCAGGCAGCAATTACATCAAGCTCCCTTCAGCAGTTCCGAAGCTTCCCTCTGCTCTGTCCATCCCACACAGCAACAGGAAGTTGCGATAGAAGGATCCCGGGACTGGCAAGAGAAATCATGAAGTTATCATTGCCGGCAGAGCTGGCAAACACAAGTTAGTATGGCCCACAGGGAGGGGGACACAGAGAGATAGGAGGCTGATGATGGACTCGCAAGAGGGGAGGAGAGGGCAAGATAGAAGGAAGTAAGAAATGCTCAGACCTGCAAGAGGGAATGGGAGAAGGGAGAGGGAGGTAAGGATTCTTGGAGTGGCAGGGCAATTCTTTGGGGTGGCACTTGCCACCCCATAGTGATGCCTATCCCCTAGACCCGTCCTACACCCCCTTGTCATTCGGACAAACTGCAGTGTAGGATGGTCAAATTCTGCATTTTGAAAATCGTGATTTTCTGGCAATTTTGAGACGCCCCTCTGCTTTGAAAATGAGTGCCTTAGTGTGCATGTCGAAATTCTGGATTTTTATCACGCTTCAGACATGGACAAAATTTTGATTTCGGCAACATGTGAAAAAGTAAAGCAAACACAACATAAACAGAGTCAAATATAACAAACAGGAGAGTTTTGTTTTGCATCTATTCGGCTAACAGAAAAAAACAAAACTGAGGAGTTGAAGAGACTTCTGCAGATGGGAAGAACCATGTGTGGTCAGAACTTTACACTGCGTTCCGAGTTCTAGGAGAACAGTTTTATCCCAGCACTGTTGGATGACATCAGCTACTTATGTGTCTAATTCAATCCTTCTTGTTGATGGAAAATTATGGGTATAAGCATGCCTCAATGCTAGAATCTGTAGATAAGGGAAGCAACATTTATGGCTTTCAAAGCTGCTACAATGATCCAGGGGAATGTATTATAAATCGTTAGTAAGAATGCATTATATGTACCAATTGTTTCTTCCTGTTTCTGATTTGATCCTACATGGATGGAGTGAGCTAATTTCTTTAGTTGTGACGCTGTGTTATGATTAAGGGCTTTAAATCAATAGCTTCACTGTGCACAGTTGCTCACAGATTTGGTCAGTGGAAATTTTTACACAGGCTACAAATTTTGCACACAAGCCATCAATCTTCAAAGTTAGTGCTGGCACTGTGGGACAAATTCTATATACAGCGCTGAAAAATCGAATTGGGTGCAATTTATAGTGCCAGGAGCCATGTCTAAAATTTCCACCAACTGAAACCTGGTGTAAAGCCCCACACTTAAATTAGGCATGGATCAGGTGTATTCTGTAACACAGTGTGCACAAATTCATGGAATGCCCATGCCTCTCCCATGGCCACACCCCCTTTTCAGATCCACTCACTAGAATTTAAGCATGCATCTTTATAAAATATGCCTAGCAAGTTACCAATTAATGTCTAATTATTAGCACCTAATTATCGGCAATAATTGGGTTATTCAATTAAATTGCAAGTGGAAATTGGGCATGTACAGTGTTGAGCGCTATATATATAATCCAGGGGTGTATGAACAAATGCCCTATCTGTGCAATTTCAGTGGAATACCATTTGAAAATTCTTACAGAAAGCTCTGGTACTAGATTCTGGATAGTGCTGGGGTGGAACAAGGGCAGAATGTGGACAATCTACCTAACTCTAATTTAAACCACATAGCTATATCGATAAAAGTTGAATATTGCTTGTGAGCAATACTGATGAGTAGTGTCTGTGTTTATTTACTGCCACACAATATCTGGATTGTGGCACTGAATATACATGAGAGTTTTTAAAATACTGCAGCTGGCATTAAAAAATGCTTGCAGTACTGGCTGGATATTGACTTGATAATATTATTCCTGTTCTCAGTTCACTAACACCATCTTGCATTGTTAAGCGTAATTTTTAAAGGCATTTACACAGATAAATAAATTATGCAAGCTCTGCATGTAATTGCCCTTCTCTGATTGGACTCCACTGCCTCACCCCTCAAAATTTTTTTTTTACATGAATAAACACAGATGTAGTCATAGAAATTGCTTTGATTACCCTCTTTGTGTCTGAATTTACAGTAGAGCTCTAGTCTTTTGCAAACCTCTCACACAAGTTTGAAAATACCAGTATAATAAGCAGAAGAGAAAATGATTATTCTTTTAGTGAAGGGCTGAACAATGCAACTTTTTGGAGCAGACAGAAAGGGGCAATAGAAGACTTAACATATCTCACTTGTTCATCTGTTGAATCCAACAAGATCCATAGATAGAGTAACACAAAGAGCAGAACGAATCACAGGTGAAGGTCAAACAGAACTTTATTAAAAAAGATCTGACATGGCCACAATTCACCCGAAGGCTGCATCAGAGGCAACACTATAAACATATAAATACCAAAATAAATGATAAATTACACATCAAGATTAACTACAAAAAATATAAAGATTAAAAACAAATAACTTGTCATATGCCAAAAACTATATATATATATATATATATATATACACACACACACACACACACGTATCATATATACATACACACATACATATGAAATCAAAGACCAGAATTAGCAGAAGATCAGTGTGGTAAATATAAAGTAGAAAGTTTATCCAAAAACCAGTGAAATGTGCATAAATGTGTAAAAGTACAGATGTTGAAAATACACACTGTGGGATTATGCTCATAATTTAGAAGCATAAATTAGGGCCATAACCTTTTAGAATAAGGCCCTCTATGTGATTTATAACTGAAAGGTACCTCTTAACATATATGTGTTTGGTGCAGACAGCAGTGGCGTAGCCAGAAGGCAATTTTTGGGTGGGCCAACAGGTTGGATGGGTGGGCACTAGAGTTGCCAACTTTTTTGAAATAGAAAAAACAGCAACCAGATGCACCCATGCTCTGTACCTACCCCACTCCCCATAATTTCAATGAGGGTTGCAGTGCAGGCTTCAGTGGCTGCAGGCCAATTGAGAGCCAAGGGAAGTACAGTAGACTGCAATCTTCAGTCCCCATTGAGCCAGGGTCCACCAACACACATATGATATTGAAGCCAAACACATTCTGTATCCAGAGAACCTCCTGGCCCTCCACCAACAATGGATACAGAGCACAGCAAGGACAATTCTCCATAAAAATCATACAAAAATTTTGGTTTCTAGTGTAATCTCAATTACAGACACATTATAAATTAATTTTAAAAAATCTATAAAACAAAAGTCACTCAGATCCTAGAGCAAACCTACCATGCCAACACTAACTTCCAAAAACAAAGATCCTACCTATGAAAAAGAAGTGCCTTAAATATTATAGTGGGGCCCCAAAATACAAATACATTTATCAGGAAAGCTGAACAAGCCAAATTACTACAGAATGCTACATGGAAACTTCATGCTAACAGAATACCTCAGTCACACACACAGGACATAAATGCCAAATACAGAATAAGTGACCACAAACTCTAGAAATATAAATTAAATGGAAACCCCAAGAAACTAGACCTTGCATGTAGTACAACACCAGAGAAACAAGAAAGAAAGGCATTTGCTCCTGTGCAAAATATAAAGATGGCACATGCCATGGATGGTGTTAGGGGTTGCAAATAGGGCAATTGTGCTTGGTTTCTTGGCCAGAGAAAGCCTGCATGCTGGACTTTGGGGTCCTTTCCTAGATTTCTGTCCTGGACCCCAGCCATGTTTAACATCAACTTTGGCAAGATGTACATTTCAAATCCAACATGTTATATTCACAACATTGAAAATAAAATAATTTTTATACCTTTTTGTTGTCTGGTCATTTTATTTCTCAAAACATATTGGTCCCAATCTCTGGTTTCTGCTTCCCTCTGTCTTCTCTTAACTCACTTGCCAGGGTCTCCTGTCTATTTGACGTTTCTTCTTTCTTCATGTCCATCATCCATCTCCCATCTCTGTTTTCCTACATTTCTTTGTCCAGTATCTCCCTGTGTTCATATCCCCTCATCCATCATCATTCTTCTGTGCACCTATGCACCCCATGCCCAGCATATCCCTTCTGTGTTCCTATTCTCCCCCTTGACTGGTATCTCCCCCCCCCCCCCCGTGTCCATATACCCTCCTCTCCAGCATTTTATCTCTATTCCATATCCCTGTTCCCCCCTTGTCAGGCATTACCCCTCTGTGCCCATGTGCCATCCCCATACAGCATCTCACATTTGTGTCCCTGTCCCCATGCTCCTACCTAATGCCCATCATCTCCCTTCTGTATCTGTATACTTCCCCATGTCCCCTTTCTCTCTCCTCCACACCAATGTGTCCCTCTCCTCTCTGATTCCACCCCCCAACCACATTCTCTTCCTCTCTTTCCTTCTCTCTATGTATCTGGCTCTTTCTCCCAGCATCTCTCTCCCTTCCCTCTAACCCCTCCCATAGGTCCAGCACCTTTCTTCCTTTGCTCCAGCCTTCCTTGCAGGTCCACATCTGTCTCCTTTCCCTTCAGTCATCATCTGCATATCCAGCACCTCTCCTTCAGCCCTCCCCCCCCCCCCACGTCCAGCATCTCTCTCCCTTTCATCCAGCCCCCATTAGATGTTCAACACCTCTTTCCCTTTCATCCAGCCCCCCTACATGTCCAGCACCTCTCCCCTTCACTTCAACCCTTTGCATATCCAGCACCTCTCCCCTTCCCTCCACCTCCCCCTGCAAATCCAAAACCTCTCCCCTGTCCCCTCTGCAAGTCCAGTACCTCTCGCCCTTCAACCCTCTGCCCCTGGCAAGTCCAACACCTTTCTGTTCCCTTCAGGCCCTTCCCTCTGAGGGCCAGCACCTTCAAATCTTCTTTACCACCCTCCAACAAGTCCAGCACCTAGTACCTCTCCCTTCAGCCCCCTCCCCTTGCAGGGCCAGCAGTACCCCACTAACTTCCTCACCCTCTCCGACACCAGCCGCAGCACTTGCATTTAATGCTGTCGGCAATGCTCCTGCACCTACTTATCACTTCTATAGCGCTACAAGGCATATGCAGCGCTGTACACCATACATGAAAAGACAGTCCTTGCTCACAGAGCTCACAATCTAAATAGGACAGACAGACAGACAGAATAACTAAGAGGTAAGAGAATTAAAGAGGTGGGGATAAAGGGTACAGGGCAAGATTCTCCCATAGAATCCACAGGAACCCCCTTCTCCCCAATCACTAAACCCCTTCCTCCCATCACTGGAGTCCCTAGGATCACCCCCCCCCCTCATCACTGGAGTCCCTAGGACCCCCCCTCCCATCACTGGAGCCCCTAGGACCCCCCCTCCCATCACTGGAGCCCCTAGGACCCCCTTCCCATCACTGGAGCCCCTAGGACCCCCCCTCCCATCACTGGAGCCCCTAGGACCCCCCCCCCCAAAGAAACACTTCCAGTACTACAATCCCCGTCTTCTCCATTACTATAATCCCCAAGCGCCCTATTCCCACCGTCACTTCGGAGCTTCCTTGCGGGGCACCTCTGATCACTACGATCCCCGGGAGATGCTTTTCCTTCCTCATCACTATGGTCGTCGCAAGCTTTCTTGCCGGTGTGCTCTCACCAGGACGGGTCACTGGTGCCGGTGCACTACGGTCCTGCCGACTCCTCCTGCTCTTACAGATCCCGCCCGGTTCGCTCGGCCCTAGTGGAGCTCTGTCAGTCTCCCACCCCCGAGGCAACGCTTACACTTTGCTGATAGCAACTCGCGGCGCCGACGTCCTGCTCTGGGGCCTTCCCTCTGCCGGGCTGATGTAACTTCCTGTATACGGAGGTGGGATGCGGAAGGCCCCAGAGCAGGACGTCGGCGCCGCGAGTTGCTATCAGCAAAGAGTAAGCGCTGCCTCGGGGGTGGGAGACTGTGAGGTGCAGTGCCGACAGCATTAAATGCACGCGCTGCGGCAGAAGTAGGAGAGGGCGAGGGCAAGAATTGGATGACATGGATTCTGGGTGGGCGGGCCTGAGGCTAAACTGGGTGGGCCTGGGCCCATCCAGGCCCACCCGTAGCTATGCCCCTGGCAGACAGGAACAAAAAAATTGATACAAACACATACCTAATAGGGATAAGAAATATATATATCCCCAGTCTATTAAACCTCCTTCAAATTTGCAAGGAAAGAGGAGAATAGAGAACCGCAGCGTTGTTCCGAAACTGATTCTCTACAACTCTACAAGAATAACAGACAACTAAATATTGGACCTCATTGCAATGCGGACAATGCTCACACTATCAATATTGCAGTCTGAATATGATTCACCACTGAAATCCATATTCAGCTGAAACCTGCAAGTATTTGATCTCTTTAAAAACGCTCTCACACAATCTATATATATAAAAGGCACCACTGAAGCCTCCAGCCGGAAGTGTGAAGCGCCAGAGATATCCGGTTTCCCCATGAGTGAAGGAAAACAGCACAGCAGGAAATCCCACGAAACAGTGAAGGACTCAGAGGGGGGAGGGGAGAGAGATGCCCTCACTCTCTCTGTAAACACAGAACAGCAGGAAACAACACTGAAGGACTGGACTCGGAGGGGGGAGGGGGAGGGAGAGAGGGCAGAGGGCAGGGACACACACACTCCCACATGCACACTCTGAAGAAAACCTTGCTAGCCCCTGTTTCATTTGCATCAGAAACGGGGTTTTTTTTTACTAGTATTGTAATGTTTACGCTCACCTGAAACATATAAATCATCTACTTTTATAGAAACCTTCTAAATGTTAGAAAACTACATTAACTAATACACCAAACTATAAGAGAAACTACCGTATTGTTGAATTGCCCACGCATACCACATTCATTCACTACTTAATGTTGATAATGATCGATGCTGGCAATGCTTAATGCTGATACCGCTTAATATTGATACTGCTTGATATTAAGATTGCTTAATGCGGATACTGCTTGAAACTACATTTACTCACTACTTAATGTTCACACTGCTTGATGTTGACACTGCCTACTGCTGATACCGCTTGATGTTCATACAAAATTCCACACACTAACAACCTCAGGCACAACCAAGCACCACGAACCATAGCCAACATGAACACCGACAAATTGCTCATGTTAATTTACTTCCTTCCCCTAATCTACCACGCATGGACTACTCCCAACATAAACAACAATCTACCCACAGCACACAAACCCTACAGACAACCGAGTCACAGCTCACCAGACCAAAAGAACAAACCACCAACTAAAAGGAAAAACAAATACATACGGAAATAAGCAACAGATAGGGAAGAAAGAACACAACAAAACCATATACCAAGAAAACAGGCAACTAATAAAAATTAACACATCTATGTTACAAACCGAACCTTACCATTCAATCCAAATGGGGTACGTAAACACCAGATCAGTAGTAAATACAACAGAGATTTATAACAGACTGTATCACTACAGACAATCTTTACCTCCTATTTATCACTGAAACCTGGATCCACGACCTCAGAGACCCCATAATCTTAGAGTTATGCCCACCAGGATACAAAATTACCTACTGGACAAGAAACGGAAAGAGAGGAGGAGGAATAGCCATAATATACAAATCCGAGTTCACCATCACAACTACAGCTGAATCCATTCTGCCACAACTTGAAATCGCCTCAGTAAGAATCAGTCACCCAAATTTGCAGGAACACCTTAACGCAGTCCTACTCTACAGACCGCCAGGCAACTGGCAAGATTCCCAAACACACTTTATGGACTTTATCTCGAACACTTGTGTCTCTACCTCAAACCTTATCATAATAGGAGATATCAACCTGCATCTTGAAGATCTTACCTCAACAAGCACCCAAAAATGCAAAGAGTTCCTACAACTGTGAGATCTTCACGGACCAAACACACAACCAACTCACACTAAAGGACACACACTAGACATTATCACACACAAATTCAATCCCAACTCAAACCTTATACTAACAGATACAAAATGGACACCCGCCCAGTGGTCAGACTACTATAACGCATACATCTCCCTCCAATGGCGAACGAAAGACACAATTAAACAAGAACGAAAAACCTACACAACGAGAGGAAAAATAGACCCGGTTATATTCTGGCAACAGATCTACCACAATGGATGGACAATAAAGGCAGATACAAACCAATTCCTCCTAGAATGGGACAATAGATGCAGATCAATATTAGACAACATTGCCCCAACTTAAACTAGAACCTCATACAGAAAGAACTCAATACCATGGTTCAATGAAGAACTGAAAAAACTTAAAACACAAGTTAGAAGGTTAGAACGTGCATTGAATAAAAAGAAAAACAACCCCACACTTAACGCCTGGAAACAACGTCAAAGAAAATATAAATATACCATAAGACAAACTAAAAGATTATATTTCAAAACTGAAATTGGACCAAACTACAAGGACACACATAAACTCTTCCAACTCGTGAACAAACTACTAGATATCACACCAATCACAACCAACAGAAGATACATCAAGAGCAGACGATCTCGCGAGATACTTCAATGAGAAAATCATACAATTGCGACTTAAAATGCATGTCAGTACCATCGATTACGCCGTACTCCTTGATTGTCTAGATCCAGACCCTGGTGTATACCCAGCAGACAGAACCTGGACCAACTTCGAGTTATTATCGGAGGATCTCATCTCCCAAACGCTCAAAAGATTCGCCAAATCTCATTACAAATTAGACATATGCCCAAACAACCTTATGACATCTGCCCCTCAACAATTTATAACAGACCTAACGAATCACGTGAACTATGACAAAATGGACTCTTCCCGAAGGAGAAAGGAAACATTCTACTCACCCCCATACCCAAAGACGTAAAGAAAAGTGCTAGTGAACTAACCAACTACAGACCAGTAGCATCCATTCCCTTAATAACCAAACTAACAGAAGGGATAGTGACCAAACAACTCACAAACTAAACAAATTCTCAATACTACACGACTCCCAATCAGGATTCCAGTCTAACCACAGTACTAAAACAGTACTAGTTACTATCATGAATAAATTAAAAAAAAATGATTGCAACTGGCAAGAACATACTACTTCTACAATTTGACATGTCTACTGCCTTCGACATGGTTGATCATGGAATACTACTACAGATCCTCGAGTATTTCGGAATTGGAGGCAACGCTCTCAATTGGTTCAAGGGGTTCCTAACCACACGATCATACCAAGTGACATCTAATTGAACAACATCAGCCACACGGATACCTGAATGTGGAGTTCCACAGGGATCCCCCCCTCTCACCGACCTTATTCAACTTAATGATGATATCCTTGGCCAAACTACTATCAAACCAAAACCTCAACCCATACATATACACAGACGACGTAACGATCTACATCCCATTCAAACAAGATTTAAAGGAAATTTCCAATGACATCAACCAAAGCCTACATATCATGCATTCATGGGTAGATGCATTTCAGCTGAAACTCAATGCAGAAAAAACCCAATGCCAAATACTCACTTCTCAACATAACACGAACAAACTCACCACCATTAACACCAAAACTGAATCTTACAATTTTGGACACCCTAAAAATTCTTGGAGTTACCATTGATCGACACCTAACACTTGAGAGTCACGCGAAAAACACAACCAAGAAGATGTTCCACTCAATGTGGAAATTAAAAAGAGTTAGACCTTTCTTCCCAAGGACCGTCTTCCGCAATCAGGTACAATCAATGGTACTCAGTCATATAGACTACTGCAATGCACTCTACGCTGGCTGCAAAGAGCAAATAATCAAGAAACTTCAGACAGCTCAGAACACTGCAGCTAGACTCATATTCGGTAAAAAAATATGAAAGTGCTAAACCCCTACGAGAAAAACTACACTGGCTTCCACTTAAAGAATGCATCTCGTTCAAAGTATGTACTCTAGTTCACAAAATCATTCATGGAGATGCCCCAGCCTACATGTCAGACCTGATAGACTTACCACCCAGGAATGCTAAAAAATCATTCCGCACATTCCTTAATCTTCACTTCCCCAACTGTAAAGGTCTAAAATACAAACTAACGCATGCGTCAACCTTTTCCTACTTGAGCACACAATTCTGGAAAGCGCTGCCGCGTAGCTTAAAAACGATCTATGAACTAACTAACTTCCGCAAACTACTGAAGACCCATCTCTTTAACAAGGCATACCATAAAGATCAACAAATGTGAACTCCTACACATATATCCTGAATTGTCTTATAATATTTGCTTGTTATACTACTATTATGTTTTATCATTATCATGTTACCCAAGATCCTTCTGTAAGACCAAATGTCTATTTTCTTATATATTTCCACCATTCATGATGTACTGTAAGCCACATTGAGCCTGCAAAGAGGTGGGAAAATGTAGGATACAAATGCAATAAATAAATAAATAAATAAAATTAGCCAGCTACACTTGCTCAAAACCAGAAAAAAGGGGGAGGATGATTAATGAAGCAGAAAAGCTTCCTGAAAGATTCAAGGATAACAAAATAAAGTAAAAAAAAGTACTAGAAAACAGATTACTTATGAAGCAATAAAGAGTTCAGCATGAAAGTTGCGGTAATGAATCCAGCATATTGTCTGTCGTCTTGAATACAACGGTCAAATAAATACAGTTTAAACTGGCATCAAAGGTCACAAATCAAAAGAATCTCAAAAATAAAGTACAAAACAGCTTTAAAGCGGGGGTAAAAACTTCTAACATAAAACTTTTGTTATCGATTACACATTAAAAGAAATTAACAAATAGTCAAAAAGATAGAAAAACAGATCACTAAAAAGTACAAAACTAAAAAAATCCTTACTGTGGATCCCCAGGCATCTCTTAAAAAAAAAAAAAACTAACTACTTGAATACAAAACACTGCTGAATAAGCTTTAAAAAAAAAAAAAATTAACACAAATACCAGAAAATCAATGTGCTCCAGATTGCTACCTCACTTGCTTTCCAGTGATGCAAATGACATCACAGGAATGTGCAAATCTCATCTATCATGTCTAAAAAGAAGACCAATGCTAAAAAATTGCTGGGAAAAAAATAAAAAATTATATAAACATAAATAAATAGCTACGGGTGTCTTTTACTAAGGTGAGGTACAGCTTTTAGCTGGTGCTAAATTTTGAGACACCCATTATATTCCTATCAGTGTCTCAGGTTTTAGTGCCAGCTGAGTTTTATTGTGAGCCCCCTAAAATCAGTGGCCACTGACCAATAAAAAATGACATACATAATAAGATATAATAGCATCAATTACATAAAAATATAACAGAAATAGTTCATATTGTATATTGTCATACATATTAAAAAGCATCAAATATCAATTAAAAAGACTGTAATTTAAAAATAAAACTTAATAAACAGAAATATAAACAATAATCTGTTTAAAAAGACAAAGGAAGTGAATAACTCAAAAGGTAATGGTCACTGCTTTTACTAGACAGAACATCCCCATATTGAGTAATAAAACCTGCTGCACCAATTGAAAAAAAAAAAAAATGAAACGCATGTATATACTGTGCAAGACATCGTCCCCAGCATATTTACCTGCCGCACCCCCACCATGAAGTCCGCCAACTTTTTATTCCTTTCCTCCTCCCCCAACGCTCTTCCAACCTTCTCATTAAGTGCCAGCAGTATCAGCGATCAAGGTAGGCCAATTCTGGAAGCTTTCTTCAGCTCCCACTTCCTCTGATATAACTTCCTGTCCCTGCATAAGCGGGAACTGCAGAAAACATCTTCAGGGAGCAGCCTGCCTGGATCACCGATGCTGCTGGCATTGAATGAGAAGGTTGGAAGAGCGCTAGAGAGGAGGAAAGGCATAAAAATAGTTGCTGGACCTCGGGGGGGGGGGGGGGGGGGGGGGGGTTCGGAGGTGGAAGATGCCGGTTCTCAGAAGGGAAGGATGGACGCGGGTGGAAGATGCCAGTTCTCAGGTGGGGGAGGGCATAGGTGGACGATGTCAGTTCTCGGGGAAGGGGCATTATATGTTAAAGATAATATTAAAGTGTAACAAAGAGGGAACGAAGCACAAAGTCCAAGCAAAAAAACAGCACAAAGGGCCTGTAAAAATAAAAGGGACACAGTGCTTATGTTAAAAACCTTTAATAATCCAAATTTGATTGAAGGGAGACCCAACACGGTCCGTGTTTTGGTGCCACTGCACCTGCGTCAGGGGTCACACAAATGACAAGGAGGCTTATACAGACAAATTCAGTGCATCTGTTGACTTGCAAAGTTGTCTCTAAATATATTCTCCATATGTAATACAATGTTAAGCTCACGCTCACTTCGAGAGTGAATTTCAGATTGCAAGTCAACAGATGCACTGAATTTGTGTTGTTTTTTTGCAAAGATAATATTAAAGCCACATGATTACAGGACCTACAGAGTAAGGAAAAGTACATGGGATGGGGCTACACTGGACTTAGTGCTTACTAATAGGGAGAGTGTTTCTGATGTTATAGGAGGTGATCATCTGGCATTCAGTGATCACTAGATGGTGTGGCTTAATACTAAGAGACGTGGCAAGGGTTCATTCAAAAGTGAAGGTTCTAGACTTTAAAAAAATGAACTTTATTCAGATGGGGGATTACCTAGAGGAATAGCTATCTGGATGGGAACATCTGTAAGAAGTTGGAAAGCAGTGGGCAAAACTGAAAGAAGCTATTGTAAGGGCAACAGACTTTTTGTAAAGAAAGTAAAGATAAGAAAGCAGAAAGACGGTATGATTCTCGAGTTTAAATACTGCTCCCTGGAATCAGCAGTATACAATTTAGTACCTCCCCAGTGAATATAGAAACTATAACCTCTTACGGAGCTGTTTCAGAATAAGTAGAAGAATGTGGTAAGATACTGTGAGGTGCCTAAAGACATTTCTGCCCCCCTCCCCCAATACTGGAGTTGGGAGGCTAATCTGGTTCAGAGCTTCCACTCTACACATGGCTATCAAGATGTTAGATTTACCTTGCTTGGATGAGAATTTTTTTGAGAAGGTTAAAAAAAATATTTATAGCTTAACTTTTTTAAATTGGGTTTATTAGCGAAATTACAGTGGGGGAAATAAGTATTTGATCCCTTGCTGATTTTGTAAGTTTGCCCACTGACAAAGACATGAGCAGCCCATAATTGAAGGGTAGGTTATTGGTAACAGTGAGAGATAGCACATCACAAATTAAATCCGGAAAATCACATTGTGGAAAGTATATGAATTTATTTGCATTCTGCAGAGGGAAATAAGTATTTGATCCCTCACCAACCAGTAAGAGATCTGGCCCCTACAGACCAGGTAGATGCTCCAAATCAACTCGTTACCTGCATGACAGACAGCTGTCGGCAATGGTCACCTGTATGAAAGACACCTGTCCACAGACTCAGTGAATCAGTCAGACTCTAACCTCTACAAAATGGCCAAGAGCAAGGAGCTGTCTAAGGATGTCAGGGACAAGATCATACACCTGCACAAGGCTGGAATGGGCTACAAAACCATCAGTAAGACGCTGGGCGAGAAGGAGACAACTGTTGGTGCCATAGTAAGAAAATGGAAGAAGTACAAAATGACTGTCAATCAACAAAGATCTGGGGCTCCACGCAAAATCTCACCTCGTGGGGTATCCTTGATCATGAGGAAGGTTAGAAATCAGCCTACAACTACAAGGGGGGAACTTGTCAATGATCTCAAGGCAGCTGGGACCACTGTCACCACGAAAACCATTGGTAACACATTACGACATAACGGATTGCAATCCTGCAGTGCCCGCAAGGTCCCCCTGCTCCGGAAGGCACATGTGACGGCCCGTCTGAAGTTTGCCAGTGAACACCTGGATGATGCTGAGAGTGATTGGGAGAAGGTGCTGTGGTCAGATGAGACAAAAATTGAGCTCTTTGGCATGAACTCAACTCGCCGTGTTTGGAGGAAGAGAAATGCTGCCTATGACCCAAAGAACACCGTCCCCACTGTCAAGCATGGAGGTGGAAATGTTATGTTTTGGGGGTGTTTCTCTGCTAAGGGCACAGGACTACTTCACCGCATCAATGGGAGAATGGATGGGGCCATGTACCGTACAATTCTGAGTGACAACCTCCTTCCCTCCGCCAGGGCCTTAAAAATGGGTCGTGGCTGGGTCTTCCAGCACGACAATGACCCAAAACATACAGCCAAGGCAACAAAGGAGTGGCTCAGGAAGAAGCACATTAGGGTCATGGAGTGGCCTAGCCAGTCACCAGACCTTAATCCCATTGAAAACTTATGGAGGGAGCTGAAGCTGCGAGTTGCCAAGCGACAGCCCAGAACTCTTAATGATTTAGAGATGATCTGCAAAGAGGAGTGGACCAAAATTCCTCCTGACATGTGTGCAAACCTCATCATCAACTACAGAAGACGTCTGACCGCTGTGCTTGCCAACAAGGGTTTTGCCACCAAGTATTAGGTCTTGTTTGCCAGAGGGATTAAATACTTATTTCCCTCTGCAGAATGCAAATAAATTCATATACTTTCCACAATGTGATTTTCCGGATTTAATTTGTGATGTGCTATCTCTCACTGTTACCAATAACCTACCCTTCAATTATGGGCTGCTCATGTCTTTGTCAGTGGGCAAACTTACAAAATCAGCAAGGGATCAAATACTTATTTCCCCCACTGTACACAGATCAAACAAGCACATCAACATTATTAGCATCAAAATAAGACAAAGATAAAACACTCAAAGTCTCTAAACTTATATCCCTTCTCTGTATACCCAACTCCCTCCCCAACCCATCTCTCCACTTCCCCCAATCCCCCCCTCCCTCCCAGCTTAAATTTTTTTCAAATACTTTCCTTGGTTACTGCTGAACAGTCATCATCTTATAAGACCTCCTACTATTATAGAAGACAGTACTGCATTCTTTAGCAGAACTACTAGTATCCTAGGTAGTAATTGCAAAATCTGTAGAGACAGAGGCAATAAGAGAGATGACAACCAAAGCTTCAGCTTTCTATGCAATCAAGAGATTAGACTGACAGATGAAGTGAATGGTCCATCTAGTCTGCTCAGCTGTCACACCCATTATCATTTCATGATTAAATCAACAATGAATGTGATATAAAATACTTGGAGTGGAGGAGTAGCCTAGTGGTTAGTGCAGTGAACTTTGATCCTGGGGAACTGAGTTTGATTCCCACTGCAGCTCCTTGTGACTCTGGGCAAGTCACTTAACCCTCCATTGCCCCAGGTACAAATAAGTACCTGAATATACCATGTAAACCGCTTTGAATGTAGTTGCAAAAACCACAGAAAGGCGGTATATCAAGTCCCATTTCCCTTTCCCCTTTTTTTGGCATTTCTGGGACTTAGACCATAGAAGTCCACTTGGTCCTGTCCTTACATTCCAACTACTGGAGCTGCTGTCAAAGCCCACTCTAGCCTATCCATCTTGTCATTTGCTGGACACAGACCATAAAAGTCTGCCCAGCACTGTCCTCAGGTTCTAGCCACTGAAGTTCCTATCAAAGCCCTTTCCAGCCCATCCTAAACGAGATTGCCATATACGGGACATAGACCATAGAAGTCTGCTTGGCATCGGCCCTAGTTCATCACAGCCGGAGACACCATCTAAGCATCACTCGACACATCCACACCCATACAACCATTTAAGTTTAGGTTTTTCAGAACCAAGAAAGCCTTTGCCTATAAGGTGCAAACTTTAATTTCAGACAGCTATGGCTACATTCTTCCAGATCCTGTAGGATTGCCCCTTTATATAGGGTAGTACATCTACATTCTCAAATATTTTTCCTCCTCAAGATAAAAGCAATAGAGCTTGCTGTGAAGAAGGAAACCACGACACATTGGAATTAAGAAATATCAGGAATAAAATCACCTGTTGGTGGTTTCTAGATCTGATCACATTTTGGTATGAAAAAGAGGTTTTAAGATAAATTAGCAGCCATCCTGCCTCTCCTAGACCTCGAAGACTAGTTCTACTCTAAAACTCAAGTTCTAAGTCACTCCCTATATAGTACACAAATATTTGCTTATAGTGTAGGATGTATTCTACTAGAACAAAATTCCTTCCTTTGGGTTCTCTGAGACTGCTAGGGTCTTTAGAAAATGTGTTAGCTGTAGAGGGTCTCACTCCTGCAGATGAGGAATTGCCAAGTTCAGGAAAGCATGAGAAATGGTGAAAGGTTCCTTTCCTACAGAGACAAAGCATGCCTTGCATATTTAGAATATAAACAACATACAATAGAGTCTCAATTATTCAACATAAATGGGACGAGACCGTTGTTGGATAAGTGAAAAGTTGAATAATAGAAAAAAAATGTAACCCCTCAAACAATGCATGGAAAACATACTTTATACAAGAAATAACTGTCTCCGTGTTTCAATGATGAACTATTAAGAGGCAAAAAGATCATGCAGGTGTCTAGAAAGAATATGGTCCAAAGCAAAAATAGAAGACAACTGGAACTGGTGAAATTGCTAAAAGAATACAAATTTTAAAAAGCCAAAAATAACTATTATGCTAAACATTGAATACCAGAACACTCTGGGCCACTTTTACCAAGCTGCAGCAAATGGGGCCTGCACTGGCGTTGGTGTGCATTTTTCACGCACACCGAGGCACCCTTTTACCGCAGCGGGTAAAAGAGAAGTCTCTCTTTTCTGCAGGAAATGGCCGCGCAGCCATTGGGGGGGGGGGGGGGGGAGAGCCTCATTGAGGTGGCAGCAGAGGTTCCTACGCTAACCCAGCAGTAACCTCCACTGGGTACGCGCCAGTGCTACAAAAATATATTTTTGTAGCGCCAGATATGATGGTGCGCTAGGGATGGGAAGTACTGCTGGGCTGCAGTGGTAGCCTGGCAGTACTTTCTGTTTAGCGAGTGGTAAGCCCACATTGGCCTTACCATTGCTTAATAAAAAGGGCCCTCTATGCTTTGGTTAATAATCTACATAACGTGCAATCCCTGACCGTAACCAATGTATCTTCTCCCTCCACAGATCAACTAGTAAATTACTTTGAGGAGAAAATTAATAAAATTAGACAAGAAATAAAAGCCTCCATCATCAATATTGACAAATATATTCTTCTATCTGTCAATTCTGCTGTATGCCCACCCAGCAGACAGAACATGGTTTGACATCTCCCCTCCCACATTGGATCAGGTAACATTTTACGCAGTGTCTCAACATATTTTAGACACGTCATATCTATCTTCTAAGGTCAGCTCCCAACCTATTTATAAATTGCTTACAATCATACGTATCCTTCATGTTATCAAATGATTATTTTTTTTTTATTGATTGATTTTGAAACATTTACAAGCATTAAATCTTGTACACAGAAACTCAGAAAAGTAATATATAAGGTAAACAAATAGGGAAAAAATATTCCCTCATTAGAATTCAAACAAATATTCACTTCTTTCTTAGACCACCAATTTAAATAGCTTGGGGGGGGGGGGGGGTGAACATATTCAAGGAGTTTAAAGTTTCAGTGGCAATAAAGTTTTAAACAGAAAAGGCTTTGTCTATTTTTGGTATTTTCTAATTATTAACTAAAACATTAAGATATGTTAAATTCTGGATTCTATTTGGTTAGACTTTTTAAATCAAGAAAAGATTTTAGTTGTTCGGGTTCAACTTAGTCGCGATAGTTAAATTTTCTTGAACCACTTGTGCAACCTTATTTGTTAACGTTTGAATTGCTTTCCAAATAGTCTCTAGTGTAACCACTGTGGGAGCAGATTGTTCCAAAGTGATCTTCTCAGCTGCCATCTTAGGCCGGTTGCCGCCACCGTCTCCAGAACCTAGTTCACCGCCTTCCGATGTTTCAAGGTCTGTCGGCATTCCCCTAGTGGCGGCTGGACATGGTGGAGTGTTAATCTCCGGAGAGGACAATGTTGTTTCTATTCCCTGTGGGGTCAACGCTCCTTCGCCAACTCCCACCGCGGGACTCCTCACTCTGGTTAACCTCGGAGTGCTAGTAGGAAACCTGTCGATCGTAGGTTGAGAGGGGGTAGAGATCAGAGCCGTCGGTGGTAAGCTCTTCAATATTCCCTTCCTTTTCGTATGAGGCAATATTTTCTAGTAGAAATTTTTTTTAAAAGATAGTAATAGAAAGGCTCAAGCACGATAGTACAAGCGTCCCGTAGCTCAGACTGCCATCTTGACACCCCCCCCCGGCCCAATCATCGAATGGATTATTTCCTGAAAATGATGGCAAAAGAATTCTAACACCTATCCCAAAGAATCTCAAAGCCAGTGGAAATGAAAACTAATTATAGACCTGTAGCCTCTATTCCTTTATTGGTAAAAGTGATGGAAGGTTTAGTAGCTAGTCAGCTCATGGAGTTCCTACAGGCCTTTTCCATTTTTCACAGTACACAATCAGGATTCTGGCTATCCTTTAGCACTGAAACAGTGCTCACCACCCTTATTGCAAATTTCAGAAATGAGTTGAGCATGGGCAGAAACATCATAATTTTACAATTTGATATGTGCAGTGCCGTCGACACAGTTGACCATAATATATTGTTATACTTATTAGACCAGTTTGGTATTAGTGGAATTGTCATAGTGGTTCCATAGTTTTTTTAATATCAAGATCTTACCAAGTAAAACAACCAGGTCACATCTCCTCACTCTGGGACTCTAAATTTGGGATTCCACAGGGCTCTCCTTTGTCACCCATATTATTCAATATCATGATGGCACCACTGGGTTACTTACTGGAGGCTCGCAAATTTAATTCCTTCATCTATGCTGATAATGTCACCATTTATATCCCCTTCAAAAGGGAATTACTAGAAATTATATATAAGATTAAAACCAGTTTAGATCTGATGGCATTTTGGGCATTCAGTTGTTTCAAACTCAAATTAAATCAGGAAAAGACTATTCCTCATATTTATCTCTCTATATAAAAGGCAACACCAACGTTCTATGAAGCCTCCAGCCGGAAGTGTGAAGGGGGCGAGATATCCGGTTTCCCTATGAGTGTCTGCCCCGCCCTCTCTGTAACACAGTCAGTGAAGGAAAACAGCAGAGCACGAAATCAAATCGCTGGCTCTGTAACAGTGAAGGACTCAGAGGGGGGAGGGGAGAGAGGCCAGAGGGCAGGGACACACACACTCCCACATGCACTCAGAAGAAAACATTGCTAGCCCCGTTTCATTTGCATCAGAAACGGGGCTTTTTTACTAGTTTTCAATAAATACAAGCACAAGTTATTTTTTTCTTGCAAACAGTATTTTTTAATTTTAAAAAGATTTCAGTTCTTAATTACAGTATAACACTGATAAAGTTTTGTTGTAAAGCTGGGCACCTATTTTCTCACAAGTCGTCCACAAAACCATTGGTTAATAGGAAATATTACCTTGCAAAGTTTCTTCAAATGCATGCCACAAAACAAAGACATCATGGCATTCATTTTAAATTACATAAAAAAAAAAAAAAAAGAACATGTCAGGAAATCATAAATATATTGCTATAGACAACTGAACATGGTTTCTTGAAAGACTGCAGAGCAAGGAATTTCACTTTATCTTTGGTGCATTCATGATAAAAGTGAAACTCATATTTCAGTATTTGGAATATTTAAAATGCTTTTTTTTTTTTAAACCCAGAAGCTTCCTCCTGCTTCTTCATGGTATTCTGGAGGAGCATCAGAATACCATCAGCCTTTGTTCATAGTTGGAGGATATCATCCCTCATTTGTAATCTTCTAGTTCTCTTATCTATCTCATGCATTGCCATAATGGCTCCTTGACCAGGGTCCATCAATCATGGCCCTCTCCGACAGGAATGTACTCTAAACCTGGTCACTATGTGCTGATGCTGTGTAGTGACTGGGATTGCTGCCAAAGCTTCCCCACCTCCAGCCAGCATGAGCCAAAAAAGTACTCCTTGAGTTAATCTATTTATATATTTCTTTAGAGACACAGGGGCTCATTTTCAAAGCACTTAGGCACACACAAGGTACCATTGGTTACGATGGAACTTTGTAAATTTAAGTGCTTTGAAAATGAGCCCCATCGTTACCTATGGAACTTTGTAAGTCTTTGAAAATACGCCTCAGTGTAGAAAAATTATCAGTACTATTTCAAGTGCCCTGGCAACCTAACTGGCAAACCTGGATTAGCCTTATCTGCAGAGTCAAAGGATTCACTTCCAAGGTGGCTGGAGGGCTTTCACATTCTGTCAATCTAACGGTCAGGAGGGAGGCAAGAAAAAAAACAAAAAAAAACGAATGAGGAAAACAGGATGGTATGTGTGCAGGAAGAGTAGGAGAGAGGTACGAGGATTCTAAAATTGTGTGCAGCATGGGATTTAAAAAATACAATTGTCACTACTGGTCTCGAATTTACAAGGTAAAAATTAGTTTATGTGAAAGTCACTCCACATGTACTGGCTTTCTTATGCAACACTGTTCTCCAGTTACCTCTCTCAAACTCTGCTCTATTGTATCCCATCCTTGCTCTCCATATCTTATCATTTGTTAGGAAGTATAATTGGAAGGTTGGCAATGGAAGGATAAGGGACTCAGGTTGCAACATCTGCAGCTGGATGACAAGATTTCTTAACCGACATGGTGAATGGGCCTTTTCTTCATTCAAACACACCTCCATCATGTACAGTGGGTTAGCAAAATTTTGCACCAACTGAAACGGACCAAAAATTACTTCACATAAGGAAGAGAGCATATTAAGCTAAATTCCATTGTTTTAAAGGCATCCCCATCATTAGTGTTTTGGGAAAATATGAGCCTGAAGGGGGGAGAATCTTCACATTTAAGTTGCCTGGTCATACTTTCTCTATTGTCCAGTAATAGGGATGCTATCCGTAGATCCACAATTGCTTCTGTTCATGTTATAATCTTGACATCAGCACTTTTTCACTAGGTATTTTGGAACCTAAAAATGCAAGCACAGAAATTACAACAGGCTATGAATGGGATAGTTCTGGTAAATTATTCCCCCGGTTTTGTCTACAGTACAGGCCATCTATAACCACGGCAATAAAATACAAGCAGAGCACTTCAACAACAACGGCAATGATATATTTTCTGAATAAGACTGCAAATAACCAGGCCCTTAGCGACCACAATTAAATAAATACATTGAAAGCAATGAATAGTCATGCAATGTACTAGTTATACTCAAATATTAGGGACCCTAATAATTAACTAGAGCAAGAGAACACTTCTGTCCTACATAGTAACAGTAAATGATGGCAGATAATGACTCACATGGTCCATACAGTCTGCCCAACAAGGTGGGCAGAGCCACACCTGTCACTGTGTGTAGATTCATGATCAAATACTGGCATCAGAAATAGGGCACTTGACAATTTGCCACGATACCAACCAGTTACATTTGGCATAATCATGGAAGAGTGATTTTATTATTTTGGTTGCAGCACTGTCACATTCATTGTCAACACTTGATTAAACCAAACTGACATTTTACTCAGTCAACCTTAAGGCGTCCTGACACTTATCATTGGTCCCAAATGGGAAAGGGGGGTGGGTTTTGGTATACCACATTTTTGTGGTTACAATCAAAGCGGTTTACACACATACATACACACACATATATATATATTTATATATTACACACACGTACAAGTAATTATTTTGTACCTAGGACAATGGAGGGTTAAGTGACTTGCCCAGAGTCACAAGGAGCTGCAGTGGGAATCAAACCTAGTTCTTCTGGTTCTCAGGCCACTGCACTAACCATTATGCAAATCCTCCACATCAGTAAAATGCAAATGTCAGAAATCTATTGAAAAATTCAGTTACTATTCTTAGGTATGTGGATTGATTCTCATATCAGTTTTAAGCCCCAATTTCAGCTTTTTCTTTCTTGTTGTTTTAAGTAAGATTTGTTTGATCAGGGGCTTGAAGGGAGGGGAGAAGAGGTAAAGCTAGTAATTCATGCCTTGTTAAATTACCAAAACTAGATTACTGCAGTGCAATGTACAACAGACCGCAAGTTATTAAAAATGTTTACAACTGATTGAGGACATGGCAGTTAAAATCTGAGCACTGGATGTCAGTTGCTTTTAGAATAAAATTTAAAAGTGCTTATTTTACAATACTCTGGGGTTTGCCATTTTATTTAGTGGATGTGCTTATTCTTTATGCCTCTGTTCATGCACTACACTCTTTCCAAAATAATCTTTTCTGTGTCCGCCCTCCTAGAGTGTATTTATCATGCTGCATTTGCCAACTTAGATCCAGCATTATTAACACATTGCCACAGGACTTGCACTTAAGGCAGTGGTTTCCAAACCTGGTCCTAGAGACACCCTAGCCACTCAGTCAGGTTTTCAGGATACTCACAATGCATATTCATGAGAGAGATTTGCATGCACTGCCTCCACTGCATGCAAATCTCTCTCATGAATATTAATCGTAGATATCCTGAAAACCTGACTGGCTAGGGTGCCTCTAGGACCAGGTTTGGGAACCACTGACTTAGGGAGTAGTACTGTAAGGAACCGCATAGTTTTAGGCAGCAAGGCTGCATGTAAATAGCAGTATTATAGTCATTTACTTACCTAACTGGCTACTTATACGTGTAAATCTCGACTAGCAGGAAAGTATGTGCCATACACATTGGGTGGAGCCCACAGGTATAGATATAAATTATAGAATACTACAATTTATGCGCACAGTGTCATATACATTAAGTGCAGGCATTCACACAAGTTCTAGGGCTGATGTAACAGGAGTGGAGGAGTGGCCTAGTGGTTAGGGTGGTGGACTCTGTTCCTGGGGAACTGAGGAACTGAGTTTGATTCCCACTTCAGGCACAGCTCCTTGTGACTCTGGGGAAGTCACTTAACCCTCCATTGCCCCAGGTACAAATAAGTACCTGTAAATGTAAGCCGCATTGAGCCTGCCATGAGTGGGAAAGCGCGGGGTACAAATGTAAACAAAATTTTTAAAAAATGCTTGAATGTCCATTCATTCGCTTCCTTTTCATTTATTTCTTTGGGTTCAGCTCATAACTTTTTCAATAGCAGCTCAACTCGAATTAGAGTCAGGTACAGTAGGTATTGCCCCATCCCTAAAGGGCTTACAATCTAAAATGTTTGTACCTGAGGGGATGGAGGTTTAAGTGATTTGCCAAAGATCACAAGGAGCAGTAGTGGAATTTGAACTGGGCTTCCCTAGTTGTCAGACTGGTGCTCTAACCACTAGGCTACTCCATCTACTTTTCTTAATAGAGTTGGTTAAAATAGCTGCTTGCTTTATCTCTTATCTTGCTATTCATGTTGACTACTACTACTTAGCATTTCTATAGCGCTGCCAGGGTTACGCAGCGCTGTACAAGTTTAAACATGGGAAAGGACAGTCCCTGCTCAAGAGAGCTTACAATCTAAAGGTAACAAACTATGTAGTCAGTGTAGGTATCATGAATGGGGAAGGTGGTTAGGCGCCAAAAGCAAGGGAGAAGAAATGGGCTTTGAGAAAGGACTTGAAAATGGGCAATACATAAGCAGGCATATTTTCAAAGCACTTTGGGAGGCTAAGTTCCATAGGTTTCTATGGAACTTTGGGAGGCTAAGTGCTTTGAAAATGAGCTTGTAGGTATGCTCTTTTCATCATTTAACACTTTCCATTAGAAGGTTTTAATTAACAGTACTCATGTTAAGCTTTAGGGTAGGGTAATCTGTATATTGACATTATAATCACATTCAGGCAATCATACATTCCTTATACAAGCTGGTAAAAGTTTGATTCATATAAAAAATTTGTATTTATACATTATATTGTGTTTTTATTGCTACCTTATGAAGATCCATGTCAGTGTGATTTGTTCATTAATATTTCATATACACATACATATATCTATATATACATACACATATTGATACCACATACATTTTTGTATTTCATTCTTGTTTTTTCTTTTATTTAATGGTTTTATTTCTTTGCACTTTATGATTTTGTTTTTGATATATGTATTTATTAATGTACCATTTTAGAACACTAAACTCCTGACAAAGGCATTTACTCCAAAACACGGTCGTGTCGAGTCTGGCTTCTCTAGTTGTGAGTTCTAGTTTGATAGACTCTGTACTTTTCATTGTGATAAATAAATAGAAGTGACTTCCATACATCTTCTATACTCGTTGGTTCTCCTTTCTTGACTTCACTGCATCCCCACTGGTTACTACCCGTGATGATCCTGTTCTTCTTTGATCTTTTCCTGAATGCACAAAAAACTGCTCCATTTGGAGACTTAGGGGCTCATTTTCAAAAGAGAAAGACGTCTTAAAGACGGCATAAAGTGGCATTTCAATATTTTTCTCTGAAAAACGTCCAAATCAAGATTTTCAAAACTCAGATTTGAGATGTTTTTCTTTGCAGAACCTGAAGAGCCAAGTTTTTAAAGTTACTTTAAATTGTTTATGGGCTAATTTACATCAAATCTCTTTTGGGAGCAAATTCCAGTTGAATGAAGCAGCAAAAAAGAAAGCGCAGTGGTGTGTAGATTCCATGCTGGCCTTTTTTGGACAGGAAGGGCCAGCTGATGGTAATTTATTGAGCACAAAGTAGAAGCAGGAGAATAGGGAATAGCAAGTGTATACAGATAGCCAGGAAGACCTAACCGAAAGGCCCTGAAGGTAAGCGTGAGGAGTTTAAAGTGGACAGCTGTGGCTGAAAAATCATGAGCAAGGAAATGGAGGAGTACAAGGATATTCTGAACCAGCTGCCTGCCAACTGGTTCAACACAATACAATGCACCTACAATTATTGACACTACCAATATATTATTCCTCCATGGTGAGCTGTAGTCAAAATGACATTTACTAAACCCATTTTCTTTTTATTATTATTATAAAAGCACATGCACACAAAAACATTTTAACTTACCAAGCTTAGCTGCTATTTTATTAACCGCCTCTTTGTTTGCACAGAAAGTTAATCCGTTGGCCCTGTGCAAGATGAACAAAGTGTTACTCCTTGTTCTTGGACACAACACAAGTCAAGACCTGGCTGTACATTCAAACAGTAGCAAGAATAATTTATTTTAAAAACCCTCATCATGCTGATCTACAATAGGGGCTTCTCAACCCAGTCTTCGGGACACACTGAGCCAGTCTGGTTTTCAAGATATCCACAATGAATATGCATGAGATAAATTTGCATGACTTACCTCCATTGTAAGCAAGTTTCTCATGCATATTCATTGTGGATATCTTGAAAACCAGACTAGCTTGAGAACCCCTGATCTACAATGAGCAACCATGCTCTGTTTTCTTGGATATGTACCTTTTATAGTATACTAGTAAAAAAGGCCCATTTCTCAAAGAAATGAAACTGGCGCTAGCAAGGTTTTCCTCGGAGTGTGTACGTTTGAGAGTGTGTGTGTGAGATTGAGAGTGTGTGCCAGGGGCCCCCCCCTCCCTCCCTCCCAGTGCCAGGGTCATCCCCACTCCGTCCTGCCCTCCAAGTTCCAGGGTCGTCCCCCTCCCTCCCTCCCTCCGAGTTTCACAATCCCCCCTCCCCCCACTGAGTTTCACAGTCCCTCCACCCTTCCCCTCTGAGTTCCAGGGTTCCCCCTCCCTCCTAGTTCCAGAGGCCCCCTTCCCTCTGATTTTTAAAAGTTATCTTCACTTACCAAGTCAGGGTTACGGCGGCGGCCAGCAGCGGTAAAACGCGTGCAGGCTCGGCCCTTCTCTCTCTTTCTCAGCTGTGGTCCCGCGGAAACAGGAAATGAGGGCAGGACCACAGCTGAGAGAGACAGAAGGGCCGAGCCTGCACGTGTTTTACCGCTGCTGCCGGCCGCCGTAACCCTGACTTGGTAAGTGAAGATGACTTAAAAATTGGAGGGAGGGGGCCTGGAACTGGAAGGGAGGGCCGACGATACCCTCATGCATGTGACATGCCCTTTTCTCTCACAGTTCCGCCCTCGACGTCATCACGTTTTGATGCGACGGTGGGACAGAGAAAGATGGTGACAGCCAGCATGAACCCTACAAACCCTTCACTGCCACAGAGTCAGCTTCAGAACGTTGGAGGTGCTTTTTATTATAGTAGATTCTTTAATTAATCCAAGTGCCCCTGTTCTTCATCATTAGTTTGGGCATGGGAAACATTAGTTGAGCATTACTAGAGTAGAATTTAACTACAATTTCACTTCCCTCAGCTACAAAATTCAGACATATGATACACTTTGCTCTCCAGAGAACACTCTTATGGTGAAAAGGCAGGCTTATTATCTGGCCAAATTAACATGTCCAACAGGCTGTCCAAAATAATATTTAGACCCAGGCAATTATGCAGTGATCTCATCTTGAATAAGAGGTACTCACAACTACTGGGAGGAGCATCTACAAGTGCTTTCCTATCCTTTTTGTGAGGTGAAGGGAGGGAGGGGGCATGGAGCAATGTGGCCGGGATGCATCAAAGGAAAGGTTCCAGGGATGAAGAGTAGTGGTAGTGAAGCCCTGCTGCTGCTGCTGCTGGCGGCAACCTTTAGCAGACAAATCTGCAGGGGAAGAGATGCTGGACCACAGTCAAGGGGAGGGAGGAAGCGATGTTTGAAATGGGAAGGAACAGACACGGAGAGGTGGTGGACCTGGGGGTTGAAGGGAACAAAGCAGATGCTGGATAATGGAAGAGAGAGGGAGACGTGGGAATATTGAGAGGGGGCAGGATGAAACAGAGAGATGGGACTATGGAGGGGAGTTGCAAGATTGGGGACCTCTAGCACACAGGATAACAAACTATTACACTAGAGCTGACGCTGGAGTTGACACTGGGGCTAGGGGTGGGAGAAGGGAAAAAGGGGCTGATGTTGGTAGATAGCAGGTTAGTAGAAAGGGGCTCATACTAGGGCTGGGAAAATGGTCTGATGCTGCTGGGAGAAAGAGAAAGGGGAAATGGGACTTGATATACCACCTTTCTGAGGTTTTTGCAACTACATTCAAAGTGGTTTACATATATTCAGGTACTTATTTTGTACCAGGGGCAATGGAAGGTTAAGTGACTTGCCCAGAGTCACAAGGAGTTGCAGAGGGAATCAAACTCAGTTTCCCAGGATCAACGTCCACTGCAATAACCACTAAGCTACTCCTCCACTCCAAGGGTGCTTGGAGCTAACACAAGGGCTGGGGGCATTTTTTTTTTAAAAAGCAAGCACCGTATGTGGATACTTACACCTGTTTCTTCGTCACAACTCCAAGTTGCACAAAAATAGACAATGCATTGTTCTGCATGTCGCGAGACAGTGCCTCATAGCACTGTGTAGCTCCTACAAAAAAAAATACATGAAATATGGTGCCTTATACTTCTGCGTTGTTAAAGTTTAAAAAAATATATATTATTATTTTTATTTATAGGCATTTGCACAATTATAATCAAGCAATTCGCTTCTACGGAAAAGTAAACCAGTAACTGAAAACTAACAATGTATACTGTAAGACTTTTAAGTCTATATTTTATTTATTTTATTTTCAGCACTTGATATACTGCAAGTGATCCCTGAGGTGACTGTGTAGTTTACAATTTCTATTACAGGTACTTTGCACTATCCCTAATGGGCTCACAATCTGTTGTACATTGTACCTGGGGCAATAGAGGGCTAAGTGACTTGCCCAGGGTCACACAGAGCCGCAGAGGGAATTGAACCTGATTCCTCAGGATCTCAACCCACTGCTGACCATCAGAAGCAGCAGCGGGAATCGAACCCGGATCCCCAGGTCTGCAATCTGCTGCACTAACCATTAGGCCAGTCCTCCACTCACAATCATGACCTCAATTTTCAATTATTACAAATGCTAATGCAGGCAATTAATCAAACATTTTATTCTTATCCCAAATCAATTAAAAACTGAAAAGTACATTTTAACATTATACAAATTTTAGGGAGGTATTATACAAGATTGGATATCTGAATTATATTTAATGACTGTATCAACAAATTGGTTTAATAAGTTAAGTGGCATAGTAATTTCAATCTAAATCAATGCCTGAGGGGATAAACAATTATCACTTTTATCCAGAAAAAAGTGTGTATAATCCACGGGCATCAACCTTAGTTTTCACTTCAAACTGGTTAAGCCAGCATACCTCCCTATTTTAATTCTGTGTTTTGCCCATAACTTATTTTTGAATATTACATTCACAATTCATTTTGCACATAATGTAAAATAAGATTAAATTAGGTCTTACCTGCTAATTTTCTTTCCTCGAGTACCTCCAGACAGTCCAGACACTTGGGTTTGTGCCATCCTATCAGCAGGTACAGACTGAGAAACTAATGAGCTGTGATGTCATAGCTTAAGAACCTTGTGCAGCTGCCAGCCAATATTTGATCAATAAAGTACAGGACAAGCATATAAAAACAAAACAAAAAAAAGATTCCAGTCCCCCAAAAGAACTAAAAACATTTCAATAGACAAGTATGAATCCTGAACCTTAAACAGACAATATGTAGAATCCAGCAAAAAAAAAAAAAAAAAAAAAATCAATCATTGCTTCCATATGAAATAAACCGAACACTACTGAACTTCAGCTACAGGTGGGTTCTGGATTGGTCTGATGTGGTCTGGTCAGACTCAGGAAAAGAATATTAGCATGTAAAACCTAATTTAACCTTCCTTATTGTCCCACCAGACCAGTTCAGATGCTTATGTAAAGCAGTAAATTAGACAGGGTGGGACCTCACAATCCCCATCTTGGCCTGCAAATCCAATCTGTAATGGCAGACAAAGAAATGTATGCCGCTTTATAAATTTCATGAGGTGGAATTAAAGAGTTTTCTGCTCAAGAAGCACACTGACCTCTAGTAGAGTGACCTTTTAAAACTGAAGATACTAGATGCCCAAGGATATAAGCTGATGAAATTGTTTCCTTAATTGAGCAAGCTACAATGGCTTTAGACCAGGGGTTTTCAACCCAGTCCTTGGGGCACACCCAGCCAGTTGGGGTTTTCAGGCTGTCCCCAATGGGGTTAGCCTGAAAACAAAACTGGCTAGGTGTGCCCAGAGGACTGGGTTGTGTCTGGGTGTGCCCCAAGGACTGGGTTGAAAACCTCTTTAGACTATGACTCTCCTCTTACTGGCTCCTCCAAACAAAGACACCAACCTGTTTTCCTTATCCCTCACTGACTGGGATCAACACTCAGCCCATATCCAACTTATGCAAGACTGCAGACTCTTATTTCTCTCTTCCTTAAGAACAGGCAGAGAAATTAACCGGTTTTAATGAAAAGCGGAAACAGCTTTAAGAAGAAAAGATGGTAGTGGCCGAATCACTACCTTCTCACTAGAAAATAAAAAAGACAAGGCTTCCAACTCTGAAATGTGTCAAGCAGAGCAAATGGCAATGAGAAAAACAGTTTTAAGAGTATGATCATTCATGGAAGCTCCTCTTAGAGGTTCAAATGGCAGACAAGACTTCAGTGGCGTACCAAGGGGGTGGGGGCGGTCTGCCCCGGGTGCACGCCGCTGGGGGGGTGCCGCGGCACGCGGAACCTTGCATGACGTAGCTATAATTTGGGTTCCTCTTTCCCACATGCATCACTTTGAACTTGCTCACATTAAACATCATCTGCCATTTAGACGCCCAGTCTCCCAGTCTCGTAAGGTCCTCTTGTAATTTTTCACAATCCTCCTGAGATTTAACGACTTTGAATAACTTTGTGTCCTCAGCAAATTTAATTACCTCACTAGGTCATTTATAAATATGTTAAAAAGCAGTGGTCCCAGCACAGATCCCTCGGGAACCCCACTAACTACCCTTCTCCATTGAGAATACTGAACATTTAACCCTACTCTGTTTTCTATCTTTTAATCAGTTTTTAATCCACAATAGAACACTACCTCCTGTCCCATAACTCTCCAATTTCCTCTGGAGTTTTTCATGAGGTACTTTGTCAAACGCCTTTTGAAAATCCAGATACACAATATCGACCGGCTCTGAAAAATTATAATCAAGAGCATTACATTTCTCAGATTATTTTCTAATATATAAACTTCATTTAATTGTAATATTATTTCCCAGCTGACCAGTACTTGTGCTTGAAAGCAATCACTACAGGTTCCTTTCTCATAGAGCCTATCTTCTGCACACAAGTTTGATTAAAACACTGCAGGTTCCTTTCTCATAGAGCCTATCTTCTGCACACAAGTTTGATTAAAACACTATCTTCATAATACCCAACAAAGCCCAGATATTCTTTAGAATTGCCCAAATAGTAAGCCAAAATATAAATAGTTCATCATCAAACATATAAATGCGCAGTAGAGACTTCCCTCTCTGTCCCGCCCCGCGTCAAGACGTGATGACGAAACAGAAGGAAACTGCACTGAGGAGGGAACCGTTGAGGTCGCTACCGCTCCCCCCCCCCCTCCGGGCCCTCTCTTCTCCATTGAACTTACAGCACCGAAACCGAAGCAGGCAGATCAGCTCCCGTCGGCCTTCCTTCCCTGCCTGTGTCCCGCCCTCACCGACGTTACGTCACACGAGGGCGGGACACAGGCAGGGATGGAAGGCCGATGGGAGCTGATCTGCCTGCTGCATTTTCGGCGCTGTAAGTTCAATGGAGAACAGAGGGCCCGGCCTGGGGGGGGGGGGGGGCAGGAGAAATGCTGGACATGGGAGGTCTCAGAAGGAGGGGGCCCTTGGAGCTGGGAGGGAAGAGGGGGGAGGGGGCCTTGGAGTGGGAGGGAAACAGGGAGGATGCTGGACATGGGAGGTCAGAAGGAGGGGGTCCTTGGAGCTGGGAGAGATGGACAGAGGGGGGCCTTCGAGCTAGCTGGGAGGGAGGGACGGAGGGGGGCCCTTGGAACTGGGAGGGAGGGCGGGGAGCCTTGGAGCTGGGAGGGGAGGGAGGAGGGACTGGGGCCTTGGAGCTGGTAGGAGGCGGGGCCTTGGAGCTGGGAGGGAGGGACAGAGGGCCTTGGAGCTGGCAGGGAAGGAGGGAGGGGGGCCGCAGCTGGGAGGGAAGGGAAGGCCTTGCAGCTGTCAAGGACTAAAATACAAGCTGATGCATGCCACTACCTTCTCTTACATGAGCACGCAGTTATGGAATGCACTACCTGCAGACCTGAAAACAATCGACGAAACAACTATCTTTCGCAAATCTCTGAAGACATATTTCTTCAACAAAGCCTACAATGAGAACCGATAACCTCTCTAATCCACCTCACCAACCTACTCAGTTATGAAAGTCCACCTCTACAACTACCCTAATCACTCCCTTCCTTCTTCTCTCTTCCCTTACTTAATCTCTGCACAATACTAACTGTATCTGATATCCTGGAATGACAATGTTTACAAAACTATGTAAGCCACATTGAGCCTGCAAATAGGTGGGAAAATGTGGGATACAAATGCAATAAATAATAATAATGGGGCCTTGGAGCTGGGAGGGGAGTTACAAATCAAAATAAAACATACCAATACTCGCCCGACTTAACGGGCTTAACGGCTAGTTAAATAATAAAAGACCATGTTGTACCGCCAAGCAAAATAGCTGCCGCACACATTGACCAGTGTGAAACCTGAAACTAAAAGCCACAGTGTTTTTACAATGACTGACTTGGTGCCACATTTGGAGTAACAGCTGATGATATATCTCCACAGAGAGGCTAATTCCTAAGGAGCTTATCACAAATTCCTGTAAAACTTTTGTATCAAAAGCATTTATTTGGAGCACTCTTACCATATAAACTACTATGCAAGGTCTTAACTGCATTACTTGCAATCACAGTACACAAAAGAAAAAAAAATAAAGCAGTGTATCCCACCCGTCCCCCAGGCTATCTTGCAATCATCCCTTGTGGTCTAGTGGTATAGTCATGGCAGAAGTGATCTCCAGTCGCTCTTGCCCATGTCAGCTCTATAGCAAAACAGGGCAGCCATTTTGAGAGCAGAGCCAGTTTCAGCATCGTAACTGAAACTGAAATTCAGTCAACCTCTAATCTAAATGCCCTGTATCAAATAGTAACTAACTTAATATGAGAAGGACCAAGAATAAGGTAATAAACTTTGTTGAAAAAACAAAACAGCAAATGGACTGGAGACTGGAACTCTACAAGATCTTTCAAATAAGAAGCCAGATTTACTCAAGTGTACTACTACGTTAGCTTGCATTGTTAATTGACCCATATTCAGTTACCTGTTATTATGTACTGTTTTTGTTCCATCTGTCTTTATAGTTCACTGTTTAATATTTTTCATGACAAACATTTTTAGTTTATTGCATTTGTCTGGATTGATTAAGAATCCTGGTGGTTTGTGTGTTCGGTCTGTGGGTGCTTTCTAGGAACTGTGAGATCACTGGGAGTGTGGCCTCAGTAAGCTAGGAATCACTGGGGATAATTTGAGAGTGGGAGACTTGCCCAGAGGTGGTTGGGACCCAGTTGGTGGGAGGAGGGTGCTAATGTATAGCACAAGTGGCAGGTGAAGGCAGACCTGAGCTGTGCTGGGGATAGACCCTCTAAGTGACCGCGGGGTAGCCCCAGGCTTGTGGCTAGGCGTTTTGTCACAGTGGGGATAGGTGAAATTTCTGTCCCTGTGCAACTCTATTCAGAATGCCGCTGTATGGCTTCTGACAAATTCAGGGTATCAGGATATTATACCAATTCTTGCCATACTGCATTGGTTACCTGTTGAAAAATGTTGTCTTTTTAAAAATTATTGGTTCTTGCATTTAAGATTTTTCATGGGACAGCCCCGGGATTTCTTTTTTTGAAGAAGACGATTTCTCATTCTGCTCCCACAATTGGCCTTTGCATTTACAAGAGGAGAGACTTTTTGTCCTGCCTCCAGCTAGATCTTTGTGCCTCTAATGTGCAAGTTTCTGCGAGTATTCTCACTGTTTTTTCTTGGAATAAGCTTCCTTTTCTCAGTAGATGTATTGGTGAGCTACAGGGGTTTAGGAAAGCAATTAAGACTACTGTTCTGTTAAAAGTTTTGTTATTTTAACACTGCTTATTTATTTGCTGTTGATTTAATGATTTTTCCCCGATTTATTTATGGCTGATGTTCGTTTTTTTATTTGATTCTGAATGTTTTGTTGTAACCTGTTTTGGGCTTTATTGGGAGGACAGGTTAAATATCAAAATAAATAAAATAAATCAGACTGGTGTCTATCTTTGCTTCAGCAAAGTTTAAAGCCTTGGTTGTTTATTTACACTTTCAACTGATTGCAGGCAATTTTTTTTTTCTTAAAATTGTGTTTTATGACTTTTTGAGTTACACTTTCATGACAGATTTGTATAACTAAGTCTTGATCTGGAGCACGGCCAAGCTTTTTGGCAGGAGAAGGATGCCAGTTACCCCCATGTGGCTTAGCTCATTGCTAATTTTATACATCTTTTTTCCATGTGTCAAGCCTGTTTTACATGCAAAAAAGGACTTTTATAAAATTGTGCAGCTGGATGTGCACGTAGAAAGTAAATACATGGAAATCATGTACCTACCTTTATGTGATCTGTGTGTAGATGTTCCTGGGCACACAGTTTGCATGGAGAAGGGGCATAGCCAAGAGTGGGCCCAGGTGAAAACAGGCCCACCCAACAGTGGCACATCTCTAATGTGGCTGGTGGGGATTCCTAAGCCCCTCCAGCTGAAGACTCCCCATATCTCTCCCTCCAGTCTCCCGCAGGCATTCTGGCGTAGTAGGCTCCACCCCCAACCCCCTGTACTTTTGAAAGCCTTCATTTCTTTGCCAGCAGTGACACACCCACTGCTCTTGCCAGCCCTGAGCCCTATAAAGCAACATTCTGTATTTGCATAGGCAGGCTCAGGTCAGAGGGGAGATACGGGCGTGTGCAGCCGATATCAATCGTTGCTTGCTGCTGGCAAAGAAATGAAGGCTTTCAAAGATACAGAAGGACGGGAGGAGAATTGAGTGTATGTGTGGGTGGGGGGGGGGGGGGGAGGGGGGGGAGGTGAGAGACAGAAGCTGGGGAGGGTCAGGGTTCTCATGCCCACCCAACTTTGGGCTCAGGCCCACCCAAAATTTGGTGTCTGGCTATGCCCCTGGAATGGCGCAGAGGCAGTTGCAAGGTACATGAGTATTTTATCAGATACATCCAAAGGATTATATGCATATATTTACAACAACCAGAGCTGGTGTAAATGTATTCATTGACCTTTGTGCACTGTTGGAGCCGGTTTGGAGAGTCCATTTTAGAAAAGCACATTTATAAACCTTTTTAAAAAAAACTCAAAATGATTTGAGTTTGGAGAACTCCAGTGAGAGTGTTGAGATGCTTTATCATTAGCTGTGTTGGAGTCGGAAGATTTCCACATTCAGCTCTGTTAAACTGATACACCTTATCAATGCTAAGTTTAGTCTTTCAAAATAGCTGGTTTTACTGCACAATATTCAGAAAGCTTTACCTGTTACTAGAAGCTGAGAAACAAAGTTTTGGACTCCAGATGAGAACTGTTTCTCTGTGAAGACTTGGGTTGTATCATTTGAGAGATATTTGCAGATTATCTACAAGTTAAAAAAACAAAAACATTTAGTTCATGATTCAATGCATTTACTCCTGAACTGGTTTCAAAGCAAGTGCATACATCATACAATTATGAATACCATCTTGTACATATAACACAAATGTCAATTGTTAACACGTAGAATATAACTAATTAGATGGATGTAAATACTCATTTAAAAAAAAGCAAACAGGTTTACATTTTTTTCCGAAAATCTATAATTTATCTCAGAATGAAGAAATTATACTTCTAAACGCACTAACGGTAATGAGGACATTATCAAAAAGCTCTGTTAACTATATCCTAGGGAAAGTATCATAAGGGTTTATCTGTACTTCACTCTTTGTCCTGCTTCTTGAAATCATCTTACACAACAGAAAATTAAACAAATGACTCCAACGGCAATAACTAGGAGATGGAACTTGCAGAATATCTGAGCACTGCAGTTTTTTGCTCAATGACATTAAACAAAGCAGCTGAAAAGACTACCAGAAACCCACACTGTCTGACCTTTTCCCCTATATATTAAGGAATCTCATCATTCTACTTCAGCTCCCTGGAATCCTACTGGTAAAGCTCCTCTCCTCTGTGTTTTGCTCCTGTAGGTTAGATTGCTAAAGTGCATACTGTCTTGGACTTCTCTTGCAGACAATGTGAATGGAGCTGCATCAATTAAACCACGATCCTTCATCCTCTCTGGCTTGCAGTCTTCATTTAGGGATTTGTGCATCACAGAAAAGCCCTAACATAATGGGATCTGATGGACTTTACAATACCCAGTGCCCCACCTATAGAAGGTGCAGAAGCATGTAGCAAGTGCATTTGATTTGCTACAGGCAGATAGTAGACTGTCAAGAGCCCTCAGACCTGTAAGCCTCTCCCTCGGACATCAAAGAAAATTACACTTTGCTCCTCTTAACACCAGACAAAATGGGATTCTTTGCAAGCTGAGGATTTTTGTTCTCCCAGCATAAGAATCATTTAAACATACTGTTGTATGCCAGCTTTCAGGGAAAAAGATCCTTCTTTCCCCCTTATCTTGGAATATTTCTTAATGGTCTAATAAAGGAAAAATAATTACAAATTGCAACAAATCTAAACCCCACACTTCTGATTTTATAGTTCCATAAAGCCTAATAAATGTCAGAGAATAATGAACTTCATTATAGAAGGCTCTTTTGATTGGACTCACTGAAATGGTATTACAGAATGGCAGGAAGATGCTTGTCCTTTGTCAAAATATGGAAAAAAAAATAGTTTAGGGGTCCTTTTACAAAGGTACACTAGCGTTTTTAGCGCATGCTAAAAACAAGTGTGACCTAAATGCTAGAGATGCCCATATATTCCTATGGGTGCCTCTGGCATTTAGCGTGTGCTAAAAATGCTACTGCGCCTTTGTAAAAGGACCCCTCAAGTTTACTAAACTGTGCCTATGACATCTGTTTGAATGCTATTAGAAGCTTTCTATAAACCTGATTAATTCAAGCTCAAGCAGCAATTTTCAATCAAACAGCTCTACCTCCAGCATCTTTCCTTCATCTTTTTTTTGTGAAGTTTACCTTATTAACTTTTGTATGAGTGTTAAGTACATAAATGCATAAGCATCACCATACGGGGACAGACCGAAGGGCCATCAAGCCCAGTATCCCGTTTCCAACAGGAACCCAAAAGAGTGAAACAGATTTTGTGCTGCTTATCCCAGGAATAAGCAGTGGATTTTCTCAAGTCCATCTTAATAATGGCTTTTGGATTTTTCTTTTAGGAGCTTGTCCAAACCTTTTTTAAACCCTACTAAGCTAAAAAAAAAAATAAAAAAAAATAAAAAAAATCAACCGCTGAGGTGCAAACAACGGGACCGCATAACAGCCAAAAGCAAATGGCCATAATGGTGGTGAAGTGCATTCAGGGCACCCCTCCCAAAACAAAAGCTCACTTTTTGTTAATCCTTATGGTATCAAGAAATCTATGCTTAAACACTATTACATCAATACACATTTATAGACAGCAGAACAGAATGGATCACTGGGGTCAAGGTGCTACTAGCTTTTTGCCCCATACAGCATTAACTGGGAAGATTCATGAGTGGGGAGCCCAGGTTTGTTTGTTCCCCTGCAACCAAAAAGTATTCTGTTGTCTCAGACTACATCCTGTGGCAGAGAGGGTATTATGTGAAATTTGTTGCATGCATGGTTATAGAAATTTCCTAATAAAAGAAAAATCAGTTGAACACAGGGCAAAATGGCTCAAGGAATTCAAGATAGACCAGAAAAGAGGCAAGTATCAACTAAAAGACAAGTTCATCCCTGATCATTGCCTTATGACCAGTTTCAATAATAATCAAATGCCAGAGCCTCACACAGGAGCTCCAAGACCTTGTTTATGTGTTTTTGTTAGATGGTGCAGCTGTATGCTAGAATTATTAGGAAAGGGATGCAAAATAAGACCAAGAATATTATAATGCCTCTGTATTGCTCCATTGTGTATCCTCATCTTGAGTACTGCGTTAAATTCTGGTTGCTTTATCTCAAAAAATGATACAGCGGTATTAGAAAAGGTTCAAAGAAGAGCGACCAAAACAATAAAGGGGATGGAACTCCTCTCATATGAGAAAAAACTAAAGAGGTTATGGCTCTTCAGCTTGGAAAAGAGATGGAGGATATGATCGAGGTCTATAAAATCCTGAGTGGTGTAGAAATGACAAGTAGATCGATTTTTCACTCTTCAAAAAGTACAAAGACCAGGGGACACTCAATGAAATTACATGGAAATATTTTTAAAACAAACAGGAGAAAATATTTTTTTTCACTCAAAGAATAGCTAAGCTCTGGAACTCACTGCCAGAGGATGTGGTAACAGCAGTTAGCATATCTGGGTTTAAAAAAGGTTTGGCCAAGTTCCTGGAGGAAAAAGTCCATAGTCTGGTTATTGAGATGGACATGGAGAAGCCACTGCTTGCCCTGGGAATGGTAGCATGGAATGTTGCTACTAATTGAGTGTCTGCCAGCTATTTGTGACCTAGATTGGCCACTGTTGGAAGCAGGATAGTGGGCTCGATGGACCATTGGTCTGACCCAGTATGGCTATTCATATGTTCTTATGAAATTTCCATACGTAAATTTGGTGTAGAGGTGAACCATCTCACAGCCTTTAAGAATTAGACTATAACAGAGGTTACTCCAGTAGGTAGGCCTGCTCTACTTCAGTTAATAGGTAATTGATTGGGAGCTTGGAATAGGGTTACCATACGTCCGGATTTCCCCGGACATGTCCTCTTTTTGAGGGCATGTCCGGGGCGTCCGGCGGATTTTGCCCGCGCCCACGTTTGTCCGGATTTCTGGACAAACGTGGGCGCGGGTGCGTGCGGTGGGCGTGTGGGCGGGCGATCGGCGCCATGGGTCTGGTGACCTGGTCTCCCGTCCCCTCCCCTTCCTTACCATGTTCCCTGGTGGTCTAGTGACGTCTTCGGGGCAGGAAAGAGCCCCCTCTTTCCTGCCCGGAGCGCTGCCTCCCCTGTCTATCATCCTTCTCGGTCTGGCTGGGGATTCAAAATGGCCGCCGAGAGTTGAACTCTCGCGAGGCCGCTTCAACTCTCGGTGGCCATTTTGAATCCCCAGCCATACCGAGGAGGATGCAGCAGGCAAGGGCAGGAAAGAGGGGGCTCTTTCCTGCCCCGAAGAGAAGACGCTACTAGACCACCAGGGCTAGATAGTAAGTGAGGGGGGGGTATGTGATGGGGGGGGAGGGGACTATGTGACCGGGGGGGGGGGAATAGGGGCGGAACCCGGACCTGAAGGGGGCGGGACATGAGGCGTGGCAGGGGCGGGGTAGGGGTGTGTGACATGTGTCCTCTTTTTCAGAGGACACAAAATGGTAACCCTAGGTTGGAATACAAATGGTCTATTAATTTGGTCTTAAGGATTTTTGAAATTTTAGATTTTGATCTATCAGTAAAAGTGGAGGGTGAGGAAAAATAGAATTGGTGCATGAAAACATTTTGATGTGAAATCTTAACTCATTCAACACTGAGCTGTGTATAGTGGTAGGTATATGGCTAGACCAGGGCTGAGTTGAATAAGTACTATATACTTGTTCAGTAAAAGGTAAGATGCTATACTTAGTTGTTCTGTCTGTTACCTGTCTTATTTAGATTGTGAGCTCTTTGAGCAGGGACTGTCTTTATGTGTATGGTGTACAGCGCTGCGTATGCCTTGTAGCGCTATAGAAGTGTTAAGTAGTAGTAGCGCAGGCTGTCTCTTATGTGTGTAGTTATAGTACTGCATGCATCTTGTAGCTCTGTATAAATGGATTATAATAAAATGATACAGTACATCCTTTGGATTTTTTTCAAATCCCCATTTTACTAGTCCTGATTATGTTCCTTTCATTTTGTGTATTACGAGTTTTTTTGTGTGTTTTTTTACCTTGTGTGTCTAGAACCTGTCAGGAAATAAGCCATTTTCCAAAGCAGTACATACTTGGTAGCTTTCAACAAAGGGCTTGAACATGGCTGCCAAAAATGAGACCACAGCGTTTTCTCTGTCAGTCACAATTTCATGGGGTGTGATTTGAATTACTTCACACTTGGTAAGCAGGAAACAGCCCTCTTCAAAGTCCTGGAAAAAATTGATGGTTGTTAAGCCTTTAACAGTACACGTTTAGCACTTTCTGTACAGCACCAGCACTAGGCCAGCAAATTTAAGAATGAAATAAAATTGTCTTTTCCCTCAGTGGAAGTCAATACAAACAGAATTAAGATCACCTTTATTTTTGGCTAGAGAGAAAAAGGAGGAACATTTTTCCATATCAGCTAGAACCCCTGCAGGCTTCCTGTATTATGAGCAATCATTCATGGCAACCTAAATCCTCCTCCCCCCAGGCTTAACAGAATTCAACCATCACCACCTGTAGTACAGCAGTGGTCTTGAGACCAGAAGCTGTATACCAGAGCTTCTTCCAGCACACTTTATCATGGACTATAAATCTAGCTATCAGCTCTCACCTCTGTTCATGACAACTCTGTTCCCAGTACTGGGGCAGTGACCCCAGACTTCAAGGCACCACCAGCCCTAGTTAAGCAGAAACTCTCACCTAGTAATTGAACTGCCACTGAATCAACCGCCTGGTTCAAAATCCTCCTTTTAACATTTATTCACTTACAACTCAAACAAGACAAATATATGCAACATTTCCAAGTAATCAATATAAGAGGAATTCAGTAAAAGATGCATTTCTTAGATTTATAAATTGCCTATCTTTAATAAGCTCTAGGTAGTGTACAAAGGTATTAGTATAAATACAACTGTTATATCAAGATTAAAGTATCAACAGAAACAGTCTCCAAAATACAAAACAAACTGCCATTGACATGATATATTCAATTAATAAAACTTAATACACAACCACATGCAATAAGACAAAAAAATAAACACAATTCATAAGCTGACCTGGAGGCAAGTAGTAACAAGGCTTAGAAGACAGCATTGTAAGAAGCAAGTTAAGTATCACCACACTACCTTTAGAGCTAACCCTCCCACCTTAGACATTCACATATATACGCTCCAAATGTGGCCCAGACCCTAAAACGCCTGAAGACAAGCAAACCCTAAAAGCAATTATCTTTTTAGGAATTTATAAATCAGAATAAAAAGATACTTAATTTATATTTTGCATTTTGCTCAAAGGTGATCACAATCTTGGCAACAATAAGACAGACAGTCAATATTGTCAATACACAAATGGATGTAAATTTTATAAAATACGATATAAGCAATTATTGAATATCTTCCTTAGGATGCAGTGGCAGCAGCATTAGAAGTTATTAGTGGAAGGTGCATTGAGCCTGCTGGCTTCCTGGGCAGAAAGAGCTCAAGAATGGTGGGAACAGTGGTTTAGAGAGAGGGACTGTATGAAAATAGGATGGAGGGACAGGAGGGGGTTGAAAGGGGAATGAAGACCCAGGACACAGTTAACAAGTGACAAAGAAGCAAATGTCTCCAGTGCAGCCAATCAGGGGTTTCTGGCATGCTGCCGACAGCACACTTGCTGTTGGGGAAGATGCTGCTGGCATCTGCCAACACTCTGAACTTGTGTATTAAGGGACTGATTTACTATGATTGGTCTAATTCTAGGACTACTATTAAATAAAGAGCTTACCCAAGAGAAATATGAAATGTACCAATGTTTAGGTATTTAATTCAACCAAACAGGATGAATTAAGTTTTTACACCAGTATTTTGTGTCAACACAAACAAGTCGTGAAGAACCAGTACCGTGATGCCAAAATTCATACTTTATCCAATTACTGGTGGGGAAAAGACCTCAGATGCCCAGTAGTGTTAAACACAAACCCCAATTGTTTTAATGGGCTTAATGCACTGCATATATATGTAAAATATAATCACTAGTCTAAAAAGCACCACCATTCTTTAACAAATGCAAAATCCAAAACTATTTTGGTGTGTATTCAAATAGGCAAATCAACACTTATCTGTATCTGATCCTGACAGGACCCAGTATGCTATGGTTTCTTCGGAGAATCATAAATCATGCAGTGCTGTTTGTCAGTTTGCTGAAAGCTTAAATTCAATGGGGAAATCCTGAAAATCCCAATTAGCTGGGTGTACCCCAAGGACTGGGTTGAAAACCCCCTGTACCTAATCTGTACTCTCATTTGTCAGCAATGTCCTGCTGCTGTCTCTATAGAGAACAGAGGGGGACATTATTTTTCAGAAAAATATCGTAAGATAGCCCACTTACATCCCAGAAAACTAGCATCTTAACCATAAATTAACATAACACACTCATAGAACATTTACAATACTACCACCTCTGGAAAACACCAAAGGAAAAGGCAGTCACTGCCCTCATCTTCGAGTAAAATCAATAGGCTTCACCCCTTCAATCCCAGCTGACGCAAAGGAAAGCCTCCATCTAACAGAACTGCAGTCCACCTGCCAAGTGTTAGACTAAGAGGTTTCCCTGCAAGTGAAGGAGTCCTTACTGGGAAAGATAATGGCAACTGACCTCATAGATAGAAAGATCCAAAAGAAGTTGGGCAAAACACAACACATACCAACCCCTTTCCCTCAAAAGGTGCAATACTTTACCTTTAGTGCACTCCCTGGCAAAAAGATGAACTCGTTTGAAAAAATGTCTCTCAAAAAGATGAACGTATGATAAATGTCCTCTGCAAAAATAAATACAAATTATTCCATTAGAAGACATTTTGGATATATTCAGATTCTCATTCCAAGGCAAAAATAATAATACTCTTCTAAAGTGACAGATAAACATATATATAATATATGGCATAAATTTGTATTTATTAAAATACTTGATATAATGCAATTTCCAACAGGAGGATCACAGCGGTTCATTATTAAAATAGCAAGATAAAAACAAATAAAAAAAGAACGTCATAATAAAAGCAAAGGCAAGTATAGGTAAATACTGATTATGCTAAAAGAGGTAAAGCATGTGCAACATGGCTTAGAATTCTTTTCAGTTCCTCTCAGTATGGGCATTAACGATGGGCTGTTTGCATGGCAAAAACAAACAAACAAAAAAAACAACCAGAAAACACATTTTGTACTTTTTCTTTTTTTTTTTGGTACCGATAATAGTGCACCCTCTTTGCAAAGAAGGCGCATACTTTCCCAATAGAGCGAACCATCAGTACGAGTCTGCCCTCATACCAATGGTTCACATATTGCTTCTGTAATGACAATGATCTAAACAATGCTCAACACGACACAGGAAATGAAATGAAGCAAAACAAAACATTTTTGGACTGCTCTTCCCTAGCGCGTCTGTGTATAATGCTATGCAAATATTCTTTACACCCTTGAACCTTTTTCCATTCTGCTATCTAAAAATACAATTCAGAATGCATTAAAGTAGGAGTTTGATTCATTTATCTACAAAACATACATTACACTTTTCACATGAAAGAACAATTATATAAGTGTTCAAAAAGTAATTAAGAATAAGAACCCAAAAAGTCTTGATTGCATGCATAAGTCTTCACATCCCTTGACAAGATACTTGGAGGCAGCCCCTTTTGCAGCAGCAACAGCAACCAGTCTTCAGGATACGTGATTGGGTGAAAACTGTACCACCTCATTGTGTATTCTTCTTGGCAGAACAAAACAAGCCCTTTCAAGTTGACAGGGGAATGTCTGTAGACCGCAGTCTTAAAGACCTGCCACAGACTTTCTACTGAATTCAGGCCAGGGCTTTTACTGGGCTACTCAAGTATGTTCATTTTCTTCTTACTGTGCCATTTCATTCTTACTTTTGCTTTGTGCTTAGAACATTTTCCTAGTGATTAGATCAGCATTCTGAGACAAGGGAAGTCCACTGATATTCCTTGTGATCTTGGGCATTTAACCTTCCATTCCCTCACGTACAAAAACTGTAAACCCTCCAGGGTCAAGGAAATTCTTAGGCAAGAGATACATCCAAATGTAAATCTCAGTTCCATATCTATGGCAGAGATAAAATATTTCTGCATGGACAAGCAGAACAAGGCAGCCAAACACAGGTGATACCACCATCTAATGGCAGCAACTCAGACCAGACCTCATTTCTTAGAACCCAGGAAGGTCTAGAAAGGTTTCTGAGCATGTGCAACAGTCACCTCTATTGACAGAACCTACCTCCCTTCATTCTTTTTCATTAATTGGCTGGTTCAGAAAGATTCTGCTCTCTTGAGAGCTTACCAGGCTTCTCAGTTCAATATTGCTGTTTTCTGCGGCGGACAAAGACAAAGGCAAGAAAAGGCCAAAAACCAAACAAAACATCACTGCTCCAAAAACACGTTACTCTCCACACATGTCATCCGGACCTTGAACATGAGGTCACTGCTTGCAGGTATGCAGCATGATGTCCCATTGAGCATGGAGAAGTCTGAACCACATCTTGCAGGAGCTTCATCACTTAAAAACCACTGACAACATCCAAAGCAGGAACTCTCAACAGGAGAGATTACATAAAGACAAATAAAGATCAAATGGTCTATCCAGTTTGCTCATTCACGCCATATACTATCCTTTCCTCTCCCTTAGAGATCCTATGTACCTGCCTTAAGCTTTCTTGAATTCAGATACACTTTTAGTCTCCATCACCTCAACCAGAAGGCCATTCCACGAATTCACCACTCTTTCTGTGAAGAGGTATTTTCTCAGGTTATTCCTTTTTCACCTTCATTCTATGCTCCCTCTTTCTAGAGCTTCCTTTAAATTGAAAGACTTGTCTCCAGTGCATTTATGCCACAGAGGTATTTAAACATCTCTATCATATCTCTCTTTCAAAGTATACATATTAAGATCTTTAAGTCTGTCCCCATACACTTTATGACAAAGACTACTGACCATTTTAGTAGCTGCCCTCTGGACCGTCACCTGTTATATATTTATTTTACTTTAAGTATTTTTATTGGAATGAAAGACAAGAGTACAGAACACCAAAAAAGGCACCAGTAACAAACAATGCACCCACCCCACCCCACAACTCCACTACTCGTTACCCATTAATCCAAACCATAAGCTTGCAGTATAGACCAAACTGGAAGTCAGCTGGGCAGCTAATGCCAGTGCAGGGCCATTGGGTAGTCCATTAGAGCCACACAGCGCAGTCTCTGGTACCATCTAGTGGTGGAAAACAGAAGAGATGATTTCTAGTCCACTGCAATAGTAAACCGTGCAGCAGACAAACAGCTTTTCAATACCAGGACCAGAGTAAAATCCAAATGGTTGGGTACAAGTTGAATGGACAGATCTCAGGAGAAAACACCAGAGCAGCCCATCATCTGTGCAAAGGCAGATTGAATAAACAACCAAAAAGTCTGTAATAGCACCACCAGCTCTGATATAAAGTACCCTCCTCCCCACAGTTGTGTCAACATAAACGCGATCCCCACATCCCCGCTGATATAACATACAAGGTCTAAGATACCAGCTGATAGCCCTCCACCATAATACCTGTACAGTTAGAAATACTGTGACCTTGTACGTACACAATCTGATAGCCTAAGCAAGTCAGTACATATAACTAATTGCAGCTGGCCTCACCCAGCTCCCATGAGGATTCGTAGTGACACACATGATACCACCATCTGCTATACAGATAAAGTATACCAGGGCATGATAGATATATCTGACACCATTATGTTTCTGAAGCCTGATTAGTTTCCTGCTGATGTAGCAAAAGGGCATCCTTTCTATGCTAGGAACGGAATTGCAGTGAGAAGCACTGAAGCATGTGTTTATACTATTCTAAGATAACCTATGTATATAAGTACGAACTGCACAAGACAACTTTGGGAAAGTACCTGACAGTCCCTGAGCAGTGCTTTGCAGCCAGTATCTAAGAAAGGACTTTCCCCTCAGCTAACAATATTATTTCATTGCCTTTGCCAGATTTTTCTCCTGTACTGTAAGTACCTTACATTTACTGTATTAGCTATGATATTCTTTCTGCCATACAATAAAATTGCCTATGTTGTATACCTGATATTGTTGGTTGTGTTTATCCCCAAACACCTCCCTTCTTAAAGGTAGCCAAGTAAGGGCTACCAGAGGAGCTACACAGCACACAAGCAATTTAACATGACTTTCTTTCAGTTTAGCAGAAACAGAGACAGTATACATATTCCCCACATACTTTGAGTCATCCCACTCCACCCCCATCCCCTCTCCCAATGATACATATACCCAAGTTTAGCAAACTGCTCCCCCAAAATAATTTTATACAAGCGATAAATCAAACCCCGCGACAGAAGGAAGGAGCTATAACCCCTCCAAGGGGAGACAGGAACGGGTAACCACAAGCGCATACAAGATGACTGCAGGCAGTGGAGCACTCAAAAAAAAAAAAAAAAAAAAGATAATAATCCACATGTACAAGACCTCTTTCATTCCAAACATATGGATATCTTCGATCAGATCCTTGTCCAGCTTCACCATTTGTGCTGAAGGTCTGTAGATAACGCCTGTGTAGATACACATTCCATCTTCTCTTTCCAGAATGATGCATATAGCTTCTTCCTTTCCCCAGGTTCTTTGCATTTCTGATGCTTTGATATTTTTCACATACAATACCACTCTACGTTTTTGGCCCTCCTGATCCTTCCTAAAAAATGTTATAGCCCGGTATGGTCGCATCCCATTCATGGGAATCATTCAACCATGCCTCTGTAATGGCAATAGCAGCCAAGTCTTCCTCAAACAGGGCTTGCAAATCTTGAACCTTTTTACTTAGGCTCCAAGCATTGTGCTCATTGCTTTCCATGCGTTAAATGTTCAGATACTTTTCTATATTAATATTACCTTCCCCAATGCTATCATCTTGTTCCTGGGGGGGGGGGGGGGGGGGGGGGGGAATTTCTGAATTCCCTTGCTTTCTTTTGTCATCCCCACCCTCTAGTTCAAATGTCTAGAAACAAACTGTGAATTTGTCCCCAAGGATCCTTTTTCCTGTAACAGAAAGATGTAGTCCATCGCTACCTTATAGCCTGCTATTTTTCTATATAATGCCCTATCCTCCTATATAACTAACTAAAACCTCCTCCTTTACACCAGGCTTCAAAGCCACTTATTGAACTCCTCCGTTTTATGTAGTCATCCCTACATATGGAGGAGAGGAAAAAGTTCAGAAAATGCTGCAGTCTGAACCGAAGATTTGAGTCCCTCCCCAAGCTTCTGGAGCGCTCTCCTCTGTGCTCTAAACTTGCTAATGTTGGCCAGGTCATTTGTCCCCAGGTGGATTACAATATCAGTATTAGAATCCTTACTCCCTTCTCACACCAATTTCAATATTTGGTTGGTACTTCTGGTAGCAGAGGATACTGGAAGACATTTCACTAGATAAGAACATAAGCATAAGAAGATAGGCGTTGCCATGCTGGGACACACCGAAGGTCCATCAAGATCAGAATTTCCAACAGCGGCCAATCCAGGTCACAAATACCTGGCAAGATCCCAGAATAGTAAAACTGATTTTATGCTGCTTATCCTAAAAATAAGCAGTGGAGTTTCTCAAGTCCATCTTAATAACGGCTTATAAACTTTTCTTTTAGGAAGTTATCCAAACCTTTTTTTTTTTAACCCTGCTAAGCTACCTGCTTTTACTACATTCTCTGGCAACAAATTCCAGAGTTTAACTACACGTTGAATGAAGAAATATTTTCTCCAGTTTGTTTTAAATTTACTACTTAGTAGCTTCATTGTGTGCCCCCTAGTCCTACTATTTTTGGAAAGAGTAAACAAGCTTCTCCGAGGACAAGCAGGCTGCTTGTTCTCACTGATGGGTGACGTCCACGGCAGCCCCTCCAATCGGAAACTTCACTAGCAAAGTCCTTTGCTAGCCCTCGCGCGCATGCGCGGCCGTCTTCCCGCCCGAAACCGGCTCGAGCCAGCCAGTCTTCTTTTGTCCGCACTCGGTACGGTCGTGTTTTCGCCGTGTCGAGCCCCGGAAAGTCGACCTCGCGCGTCCAATTTGTTTTTTTCCTTCGGGAAAGCTTTGTCCTAGTCGGGAAGTGCTCCGGAAACCCCCCGCCGGGTTTCGTGTAAATCCTCCCCGTACTTCCAGCTTTTTTGCCCCGGTAAGTTTTCTTTCGTCGTCGGGGTAGGCCTCTTTTCGGCCTCGGTCGAGATTTTTTCTCCCTCTAAATTTGGTGCTTCAAATTTCGCCATTTCGGCTTTTGATTTCGCCGGCGTGATTTTTCCGCCCATGACATCGAAGCCTTCCAGCGGCTTCAAGAAGTGCACCCAGTGCGCCCGGGTTATCTCGCTCACTGATCGACACTCGTCGTGTCTTCAGTGTCTGGGGGCCGAGCACCGCCCTCAGAACTGCAGTCTGTGTTCCCTGCTTCAAAGGCGGACTCAGGTAGCGAGACTAGCCCAGTGGAACGTGTTGTTCTCGGGCTCTTCGTCGGCATCGGCACCGGGATCTTCGAGTGCATCGACGTCGTCAGCGTCCAGACCTTCTTCCTCGGCCGCCCCTGCATCGAGTGCATCGAGGCATCGGGCCTCTGCATCGGCTCCGAGACATCGGATAGCTGCATCGACGTCGGTGGTACCAGGACCTCGTCTGCTGATGTCGTCGGACGGTGGTGCATCGGGTGGAGTGCAGGTGAGGGCTGTCCATTCCCCTGCTGGTGGCGGTGAGCCCTCGGGTGGGTCTCCGCCTACCCTGAGGGCTCCTGCGGTACAGCCCCCCCGAGATCGACCTTCTTCAGTCTCGGCCCCGAGGAAGCGACGGATGGATTCGACGTCCTCCTCGTCGGTGCCGGGGAGCTCCGGTGACATGCTTCGGAAGAAATCGAAGAAGCATCGACACCGGTCTCCTCCCCGTGTCGGCACCGAGAGCTCTGGGTCGCCGAGGGATTCGGCACCCAGCAGGCATCGGCACCGAGAGGACCGCTCACCCTCTGTTCAGGAGGTGTCGATGCGCTCCGCTCTGGACAGCCCGGAACAGCCTCCACGCCCGGAACAGGTACTGACGTCGACGCCTGCATCGACCTCTCAGCCTTTCTCTGCAGCCGCTCTAAACGAGAGCCTCCGGGCCGTTCTCCCAGAGATTCTGGGAGAGCTGTTGCGCCCTACCCCTCCGGTACCGGCGGTGCTTGCGCCACCGGTACCGTCGAGCGTGGCGCCGGCTGGCCCATCGCCCAGGTTGAGGTCCCCGACGTCGGTACCGCGTGCGGTACCGACCGCGGCCACCTCCCAGGAAGGCTCCCCGACTACGTCGGCGGAGGGAGCTTCGCCGATGCGGGCGAGGGAGTCTACCTCTCGACGCCCCCATCGTGGACGGGGTTCCACGGAGTCGAGCAGGGCGAGGTTGCAGACACAGGTCCGTGAACTTGTGTCTGACACCGAGGGTGAGGCCTCGTGGGAGGAAGAGGAAGATCCCAGATATTTCTCTGACGAGGAGTCTGAGGGTCTTCCGTCTGATCCCACTCCCTCTCCTGAGAGACAGCTTTCTCCTCCCGAGAGTCTGTCTTTTGCCTCCTTTGTCCGGGAGATGTCTACGGCCATCCCCTTCCCGGTGGTTGTGGAGGACGAGCCCAGGGCTGAAATGTTTGAGCTCCTGGACTATCCTTCTCCACCTAAGGAAGCGTCCACTGTTCCCTTGCACCATGTCCTGAAGAAGACATTGCTTGCGAACTGGACCAAGCCATTAACTAATCCCCACATTCCCAAGAAGATCGAGTCCCAGTACCGGATCCATGGGGACCCAGAGCTGATGCGCACTCAGTTGCCTCATGACTCTGGAGTTGTGGATTTGGCCCTAAAGAAGGCTAAGAGTTCTAGGGAACATGCTTCGGCGCCCCCGGGCAAGGACGCTAGAACCTTAGACTCCTTTGGGAGGAAGGCCTACCATTCCTCTATGCTCGTGTCCAAGATCCAGTCTTACCAGCTCTACACGAGCATACACATGCGGAATAATGTGCGGCAGTTGGCGGGCTTGGTTGATGCTCTTCCCCCTGAGCAAGCCAAGCCTTTTCAGGAGGTGGTCAGGCAGCTGAAGGCGTGCAGAAAATTCCTGGCCAGAGGAGTTTATGACACTTTTGATGTTGCGTCCAGGGCCGCTGCTCAAGGTGTGGTGATGCGCAGGCTCTCATGGCTGCGTGCCGCCGACCTGGAGAATAGAATCCAGCAGCGGATTGCGGACTCGCCTTGCCGTGCGGATAACATTTTTGGCGAAAAAGTCGAGCAGGTGGTAGAGTCTCTCCACCAGCGGGACACCGCATTCGACAAGTTCGCCCGCCGGCAGCCTTCAGCTTCTACCTCTACAGGTAGACGATTTTTCGGGGGAAGGAAGACTGTTCCCTATACTTCTGGCAAGCGTAGGTACAATCCTCCTTCCCGACAGCCTGCGGCCCAGGCTAAGCCCCAGCGCGCTCGCTCTCGTCAGCAGCGTGCGAATCAGCAAGGCCCCGCGGCTCCCCAGCAAAAGCAAGGGGCGAGCTTTTGACTGGCTCCAGCAGAGCATAACCGACATCCAAGTGTCAGTGCCGGGCGACCTGCCTGTCGGAGGGAGGTTGAAAGCTTTTCACCAAAGGTGGCCTCTCATAACCTCCGATCAGTGGGTTCTCCAAATAGTCCGGCAAGGATACACCCTCAATTTGGCCTCACAACCTCCAAATTGTCCACCGGGAGCTCAGTCCTACAGCTTCCAGCACAAGCAGGTACTTGCAGAGGAACTCTCCGCCCTTCTCAGCGCCAATGCGGTCGAGCCCGTGCCATCCGGGCAAGAAGGGCTGGGGTTCTATTCCAGGTACTTCCTTGTGGAAAAGAAAACAGGGGGGATGCGTCCCATCCTAGACCTAAGGGCCCTGAACAAATATCTCGTAAAAGAAAAGTTCAGGATGCTTTCCCTGGGCACCCTTCTCCCCATGATTCAGCAAAACGATTGGCTATGCTCTCTGGACTTGAAGGATGCCTACACACATATCCCGATACTGCCAGCTCACAGACAGTATCTGCGATTTCAGCTGGGCGCACGCCACTTCCAGTACTGTGTGCTACCCTTTGGGCTCGCCTCTGCGCCCAGGGTGTTCACAAAGTGCCTAGCTGTGGTAGCAGCGGCGCTTCGCAGGCTGGGGGTGCACGTGTTCCCATATCTCGACGATTGGCTGGTGAAGAACACATCCGAGGCAGGAGCCCTGCAGTCCATGCAGATGACTATTCGCCTCCTGGAGCTACTGGGGTTTGTGATAAATTACCCAAAGTCCCCTCTTCTCCCAGTGCAGAAACTCGAATTCATCGGAGCCCTGCTGGATTCTCGGACGGCTCGCGCCTATCTCCCAGAGGCGAGGGCCAACAACTTGTTGTCCCTCGTCTCGCGGGTGCGAACGTCCCAGCAGATCACAGCTCGGCAGATGTTGAGATTGCTGGGCCACATGGCTTCCACAGTTCATGTGACTCCCATGGCCCGCCTTCACATGAGATCTGCTCAATGGACCCTAGCCTCCCAGTGGTATCAGGCCGCCGGGGGTCTAGAGGACGTGATCCACCTGTCCACGAGTTTTCTCGAATCCCTGTATTGGTGGACGATTTGCTCCAATTTGACTCTGGGACGTCCCTTCCAAATTCCTCAGCCTCAAAAAGTGCTGACCACGGATGCGTCTCTCCTGGGATGGGGAGCTCATGTCGATGGGCTTCACACCCAAGGAAGGTGGTCCCTCCAAGAAAGCGATCTACAGATCAATCTTCTGGAGTTGCGAGCGATCTGGAACGCTCTGAAGGCTTTCAGAGATCGGCTGTCCCACCAAATTATCCAAATTCAGACAGACAATCAGGTTGCCATGTACTATGTCAACAAGCAGGGGGGCACCGGATCTCGCCCCCTGTGTCAGGAAGCCGTCAGCATGTGGCTCTGGGCTCGCCGTCAAGGCATGGTGCTCCAAGCCACATATCTGGCAGGCGTAAACAACAGTCTGGCCGACAGGTTGAGCAGGATTATGCAACCTCACGAGTGGTCGCTCAATTCCCGTGTGGTGCGACAGATCTTCCAGGCGTGGGGCACCCCCCTGGTGGATCTCTTCGCATCTCAAGTGAACCACAAGGTCCCTCAGTTCTGTTCCAGGCTTCAGGCCCACGGCAGACTGGCGTCGGATGCCTTCCTCCTGGATTGGGGGGAAGGTCTGCTGTATGCTTATCCTCCCATTCCTCTGGTGGGGAAGACTTTGTTGAAACTCAAGCAAGACCGAGGCACCATGATTCTGATTGCTCCCTTTTGGCCGCGTCAGATCTGGTTCCCTCTTCTTCTGGAGTTATCCTCCGAAGAACCGTGGAGATTGGAGTGTTTTCCGACCCTCATCACGCAGGACGAAGGGGCTCTTCTGCATCCCAACCTCCAGTCCCTGGCTCTCACGGCCTGGATGTTGAGGGCGTAGACTTTGCCTCTTTGGGTCTGCCAGAGGGTGTCTCCCGCATCTTGCTTGCTTCCAGGAAAGACTCCACTAAGAGAAGTTACTTCTTTCATTGGAGGAGGTTTGCCGTCTGGTGTGACAGCAAGGCCCTAGATCCTCGCTCTTGTCCTACACAGACCCTGCTTGAATACCTTCTCCACTTGTCTGAGTCTGGTCTGAAGACCAACTCCGTAAGGGTTCACCTTAGTGCAATCAGTGCATACCATTACCAAGTGGAAGGTAAGCCGATCTCAGGACAGCCTTTAGTTGTTCGCTTCATGAGAGGTTTGCTTTTGTCAAAGCCCCCTGTCAAGCCTCCTACAGTGTCATGGGATCTCAATGTCGTTCTCACCCAGCTGATGAAACCTCCTTTCGAGCCACTGAATTCCTGCCATCCGAAGTACTTGACCTGGAAGGTCATTTTCTTGGTGGCAGTTACCTCGGCTCGTAGAGTCAGTGAGCTTCAGGCCCTGGTAGCCCAGGCCCCTTACACCAAATTTCATCACAACAGAGTAGTCCTCCGCACTCACCCTAAGTTTCTGCCAAAGGTTGTGTCGGAGTTCCATCTGAACCAGTCAATTGTCTTGCCAACATTCTTTCCCCGTCCTCATTCCTGCCCTGCTGAACGTCAGCTGCACACATTGGACTGCAAGAGAGCATTGGCCTTCTATCTGGAGCGGACACAGCCCCACAGACAGTCCGCCCAATTGTTTGTTTCTTTTGATCCCAACAAGAGGGGAGTGGCTGTAGGGAAACGCACCATATCCAATTGGCTAGCAGATTGCATTTCCTTCACTTACGCCCAGGCTGGGCTGGCTCTTGAGGGTCATGTCACGGCTCATAATGTTAGAGCCATGGCAGCGTCGGTAGCCCACTTGAAGTCAGCCACCATGGAGGAAATTTGCAAAGCTGCGACGTGGTCATCTGTCCACACATTCACATCTCATTACTGCCTGCAGCAGGATACCCGACGTGACAGTCGGTTCGGGCAGTCAGTTCTTCAGAACCTGTTTGGGCTTTAGGATCCAACTCCACCCCCCGAGGGCCCTGTTTGTTCTGTTCCAGGCTACACTCTCAGTTAGTTGGTAATTTTTTAGGTCAATCTCAGTTATGTCCTCGCCGTTGCGAGGCCCAATTGACCAATGTTGTTGTTTTGAGTGAGCCTGGGGGCTAGGGATACCCCATCAGTGAGAACAAGCAGCCTGCTTGTCCTCGGAGAAAGCGAATGCTACATACCTGTAGAAGGTATTCTCCGAGGACAGCAGGCTGATTGTTCTCACAAACCCGCCCGCCTCCCCTTTGGAGTTGTGTCTTCCCTTGAAGTGTATTGTCTTGCTACATACTGGACTGGCCGGCTCGAGCCGGTTTCGGGCGGGAAGACGGCCGCGCATGCGCGGTGCGCGCGGGCGCGCGAGGGCTAGCAAAGGACTTTGCTAGTGAAGTTTCCGATTGGAGGGGCTGCCGTGGACGTCACCCATCAGTGAGAACAATCAGCCTGCTGTCCTCGGAGAATACCTTCTACAGGTATGTAGCATTCGCTGATTCATGCCTACCTGTTCCACTCCACTCATTTTATAAACATGTATCATATCTCTCCTCAGTTGTCTCTTCTCCAAGCTGAAGAGCCCTAGCCGCTTTAGCCTTTCCTCATAAGGAAGTTGTTCCATCCCCCTTATCATTTTCATCACCCTTCTATGTACCTTTTCTAATTCCACTATATCTTTTTTGAGATGCAGTGACCAGAATTGCACACAGTTTTCGAGGTGCAGTCGCACCATGGAGCAATACAAAGGCATTATAACATTCTCATTTTTGTTTTCCATTCCATTCCTAATAATTCCTAACATTCTATTTGCTTTTTTTATCCACCCTGCACTCTGAGCAGAGGGTTTCAAAGTATCATCAACAATGACACCTAGATCCCTTTTATGGTCGGCGACTCCCAATGTAGAACTTTGCATCATGTAGCTACAGTTTGGGTTTCTCTTTCTCATAGGCATCACTTTGCACTTGCTCACATTAAACGTCATCTGCAATTTGGATGCCCAGTCTCCCAGTCTTGTAAGGTTCTCTTGTAATTTTTCACAATCCTCTTGCAACTGAACAACTCTGAATAACTGTGTCATCAGCAAATTTAATCAACTCACTAGTTATTCCCATCTCTAGATCATTTATAAATATGTTAAAAAGCAGAGGTCCCAGCACAGATCCCTGGGGAACCCCACTATCTACCCTTCTCCATTGAGAATACTGACCATTTAACCCTACTCTCTGTTTTCTATCTTTTAAACCAGTTTTTATTCCACAATAGGACATTACCTCCTATCCCATGACTCTCTAATTTCCTCAGGAGTCTTTCATGAGGTACTTTGTCAAATGAAGTAGAAAGGTAGTGGGAAGTAGACCATGAACTCAAGAGACCAGTTTGATAATCTTAGGCCTTAAAGAATCTTTATTAGTCAAAGACTAAATATAGTACTGTGTTTCAGCGACCATCCTGCCTCAGGAGTCTTTTCTATATGAATATATATCAAAATCTCTAATATCAAATCTTTCATGGGCAATGGTACAAAGGATTGGTCTTGAGAAAGACCTTTGACAGATGCTACTGATAGCATTAAATCTGTGCATCTCATAAACAAGCGGAAAAATGCCTTTTGAAAATTCAGATACTCAATATCAACCAACTCACCTTTATCCACATGTTTACTCACCCCTTCAAAGAAATGTAGTAGATTAATGTGACAAAGCCAATATGGATTTAGTGAAGAGAAATTTTGCCTCACCAATCTATGCTTTGTTCTTTATAATGGTCTCTACCATTTTGCCAGGCATCAACGTCCGGCTCACCAGTCTATAATTTCCTGGATCACGTTTGGAACCCTTTCTAAAAATTGGCGTTACATTGGCCACCCTCCAATCTTCCGTTACCATGCTTGATTTTAAAGATAAATTACATATTACTAATAGCTCTGCAAGTTCATTTTTTAGTTCTATCAGTACTTTGTGATGTATACAATTCGGTCCAGGCGATTTGCTACTCTTCAATTTGTCAAATTGCTCTATTACATCTTCACCGTTTACACAGATTTGTATCCGTTTCTCTGACTCATTAGCACTGAATACCATTTCTGCCACTGATATTTCTCCTACATCTTCCTTGGTGAAAACTGAAGCAAAGAATTCATTTAATCTCTCCGCTACAGCCTTGTGTCCCCCGAATGCCCCTTTTACTCCTTGGTCATCTAGCAGGCCAACTGGTTCTTTTACCGGCTTCTTGCTTCTAATATACCAAAAAGGTTTTTACTATTTGCTTTTGCCTCTGATGCAATCTTCTTTGCAAAGTCTCTTTCTTTGCCTTCCTCATCAACGCTTTTCATTTGACTTGCCATTCCATATGCTGTTTCCTATTATTTTCAGTTGGATCTAACCATGCCGGCTGTTTGGCCTTCTTTCCTCCTTTTTAAATACATGGAACATATCTGGTCTGGGCTTCCAGGATGGTATTTTTGAACAGCATCCACGCCTAATGTAAATTTTTGACCTTTACAGCTGCTCGTTTTTTATGGACCGTTGTCCTCATTTTATCATAGTCTCCTTTTTGAAAGTTAAATGCGAACATATTGGATTTCCTGTGTGTACTTACTTCTATATGAAATCATGATGTTATCATCAAGTGGCTTCAGCACCATTACCTCCTGCACCAGAATATGGGCTCCACTAAGAGCTAGATCGAATTGTTCCCCCTCTTGTTGGTTCCTTAACCAGCTGCTCCATAAAGCAGTCCTTGATTTCATCAAGGAATTTTATCTCCCTAGCATGCCCTGACATTACATTTGCCCAGTCAATATCAGGGTAATTTAAATCACCTATTATTATTCTCCAGTTTGTTAGCCTCCCTAATTTCTGATAACATTTCTGCATCTGTCTGTTCATCCTGGCCAGGTGTACGGTAGTAAACGCATATCAATATCTTTCCCCCCTTTACACATGGAATTTCTATTCATAGGTATTTTAAGATGTGTTTTGTGTCCTGCAGAATTTTCAGTCTATTTGCTTCAAGGCCTTCCTTAACATATAATGCTACCATTCCACCAATTTGATCAATCCTATCACTGCGATATAATTTGTACCCTGGTATGACAGTACCCCATTGGTTATCTTCCGTCCACCAGGTCTCAGAGACCTATTATATCTATATTTTCATTTAGTGCAATACATTCTAACTCTCCCATATTATTTATTAGACTTCTGGCATTTGCATATAGACATTTAAAATAATGTTTGTCATTCCTATTTACAAATTGCTCAACAATCTTGAAAATCTGTCTGCACTTTATTTAAAGACACCTGGTCTACTATGGTCTCTACTGCAACCTTGCTATCGGGATGCCCCATCTCCTCTGTTTTGGTGAAATCTTTTAAAGATACCTTGTTCTGATCCATGCGCTTTTGATACTGTCAGCCTTCCCCCAGTTTCTAGTATAAGCTATTCTATCTAAAATGTTGACGCCAGCAGCCTGGGACCCTTGAACTGTGTTCCTCAGTTAATGCTTCTTATAATGGACTCTCCTTCTCATTGTTTTTGGGAGGTCCTTTGGGTTGAGTTAAATTCCTTGACTGTGGCTCCACCTCAGTACTTCTTTTCTAATCATAATGCTCAAAGGAATTATATAAGGGCAAAGGTTGGGAGGGTGAATGCCTCTGTGACGCAGGCTGTAATCTACCTGAGCCTATAGCAACCCATCTATTCCTCTGTTGCTTTATTCTCCTGTCAGTGCTGGAGTTAATTGGCTGGAAATTGGGTAGTCCTAGATGTTTCCTTAATTACTGCCAATTCCTTCTTTAGTTTGTAGATTGCATTATTTGGAGACAGATGGGGCAAGCTCTAAGGTTCCAGATGGTTTGCCTTAGGACTAAGGCACAACTAATATTGCATTGAATGAAAGTCATGTTGATATAATTAATAAGTGTGAGAAGGTGCACTATGTTAAGGGATATCAATTAGCAGGATTGCCAGAAAAGGTTTATTGAAGATAATTAACTTTTGGTTTTCCTATATAGGGAGATCCAGTCTAGGGATGGGTGGGAGAGGGGTGTGAAAGGGAGGCACTATAAAGTCAGCAGGGTGACAGAAATACAGCAAATTATAGCAGCAAACAGCTCTGCAAGCGAGAGGAAAGGAAGTTTTTTTCCCCCGTTATAGGATATATGGCGGTAAAGTCAGCAATGTTCTAGGAAGAATTTAGAGGAGATACACAGGTAAGAGAGCAGTACAGAATCTATAAATTAAATCAAATACAAATATCTAAAAATCTATACATTCGGAAAAGCTTAGCTTTCAGGCTTGTAATATGTCTCAGGAATTCCCAACAGCTCAGTTATATCTCAATGATCCACCTCCAAGACTCACCATCTGCTACTGGACCTGTTCCAGTTACTGGAGAGCTGAGGATTAACAGCATTAGCAGTTCATATTTTAAGAGCTGTGATCACACTGGGTAATTAATTGGTTTATCAGGGCATCATGCTTGCACATGTTGGTTATAGGTATTACTGTTAGGAATTGTAAGATATTATAGGAAATCCTCTCTGCTATATACTATTCTTCTGCATTGCTTTGTAAATAAACCTTTATCAATCAGTGCTCTCCTAGTCAAAGTTTCATTATCAGCAGATAAGGGGTTTGTGAACTCAGGGACCTATTTCTGGTGTGTACAATCCCTAGAAGTAATTTATTCTTATCTTTTCACACCACACTGTGGAGATCCCTCACAGCTCATCCAAGAGCTACTCAGAGATCAAACCTAGAAATTAGGGGCCAGATGCACTAAACAATGAGCCAGCAACATGGTTTTTAAACTGCTTCTAGCCAGTTTAGTGCGCAAGTAGTAAACCAGAACATGCACAAAGGGATACTCCGAGCCATTTTCCTGTCACGGTAGCAGCTAACGAAAACGGAATGCAAAGCTATTATAATGAGCTAATTACTATTATAACGTGAATGCGATGCACTACTGTTTCCGACCCCATGCACAAAAGCAGTCCCTACCTTTACCATGGAAATTTTAACGGGAGATGTGGACCTGCCGGTTCTTCATTATTGAAAGTAGGAGAAGGGGAGAAACAAGGCAGGGAAGATGAAGCACAAAAAAAAAAGTATACCAGCTTACACATAGCTTCTTTGAGTGTATGAAAGCCATGCCATATGTTTCTTTTTCAAATTACATTTTACTGTCAAGAAATGGGGGGGGGGCAGTACTGAAATGTAAATGTGTATGAAAGCCATGCCATATGTTTCTTTTTCAAATTATATTTTACTGGCAAGAAATTTGGGGGGGAGGGGGAGGGCAGTACCGAAATGTAAAGCATAAAAGTAATGGGGACTTACCAAAAATGCAAGGAAAACAAGGGTCCATCAAAGAAACTGCATCTGTGGCAAATGGGCTTGGCTCCACCCCCAGCTGTTCCTGCTGCTTCCTTCTATTGGCCGGCTGACATCCTAGAACGCCCATCTCCCTGAAGATGGACTCTCATTGGCCGGCTGCTGTCCCAACTCCTCCTCCCTGCAGGGCTTCCCTGATGACATCACTTTACAGCTGTAAACTGATTGAATCCAAACTTCCTGGTGTCCCCCTCTAGTAGTGAGTGGGCGGGACATCCCAGGCTGATGCTGTCCAATTGGTTTAGCCCCTCTCTGTGGAGGGGGACACCAGGAAGTTCGGATCCAATCAGTTCACAGCTCTAAAGGGATATCATCAGGGAAGTCCTGCAGGGAGGAGGAGTTGGGACAGCAGCCAGCCAATGAGAGTCCATCTTCAGGGAGATGGGCGTTCTAGGATGTCAGCCAACTAATAGAAGGAAGCAGCAGGAACAGCTGGGGGTGGAACCAAGCCCTGATGCTGCAGATTCTTCACAGAAAAGCAGAGAACAGCAGAGACGTTTTTCCCATATTTTCCCAGCATCTGGAGGCAGGGAGCTGCAATACAGGTATGCCCATCCAAAAAAAGCGCTTTTGTGTTTGCAAAAAAAAAAAAAAAAAAGGTTAAACGATTGACTGTTCTGCGCATGCTCAGCTCACTGACTTGCTTCCCCCATATCACATGCAAATGAGCTGGGTCACAAAAGCAACGAGCAGCTCATTTGAATGCGATTTTCTTTGTGAAACCCTCTGTGTTTCTAAATCGGTAAATTTTTACTGATTTGGAAACACAGACGGATCCTTAACGGGACCTTTGTGCATCTGGCTGTAGGAGTCACCAGCTTGCTTGTCTCTCTCTCTTCGATCATCAGGGCCTGGGTGTGGGAGGCTTTTCATGCTTTTGGATGCTTATAAGTTTCAATAGTAATATGTAAAATTGCAACACAGGTTCTCCGAGGACAAGCAGGCTGCTTGTTCTCACTGATGGGTGACGTCCACGGCAGCCCCTCCAATCGGAAACTTCACTAGCAAAGTCCTTTGCTAGCCCTCGCGCGCCCGCGCGCACCGCGCATGCGCGGCCGTCTTCCCGCCCGAAACCGGCTCGAGCCGGCCAGTCTTCTTTTGTCCGCACTCGGTACGGTCGTGTTTTCGCCGTGTCGAGCCCCGGAAAGTCGACCTCGCGCGTCCAATTTGTTTTGAACGTGTTTTTTTCCTTCGGGAAAGCTTTGTCCTAGTCGGGAAGTGCTCCGGAAACCCCCCGCCGGGTTTCGTGTAAATCCTCCCCGTACTTCCAGCTTTTTTGCCCCGGTAAGTTTTCTTTCGTCGTCGGGGTAGGCCTCTTTTCGGCCTCGGTCGAGATTTTTTCTCCCTCTAAATTTGGTGCTTCAAATTTCGCCATTTCGGCTTTTGATTTCGCCGGCGTGATTTTTCCGCCCATGACATCGAAGCCTTCCAGCGGCTTCAAGAAGTGCACCCAGTGCGCCCGGGTTATCTCGCTCACTGATCGACACTCGTCGTGTCTTCAGTGTCTGGGGGCCGAGCACCGCCCTCAGAACTGCAGTCTGTGTTCCCTGCTTCAAAGGCGGACTCAGGTAGCGAGACTAGCCCAGTGGAACGTGTTGTTCTCGGGCTCTTCGTCGGCATCGGCACCGGGATCTTCGAGTGCATCGACGTCGTCAGCGTCCAGACCATCTTCCTCGGCCGCCCCTGCATCGAGTGCATCGAGGCATCGGGCCTCTGCATCGGCGCCGAGACATCGGATAGCTGCATCGACGTCGGTGGTACCAGGACCTCGTCTGCTGATGTCGTCGGACGGTGGTGCATCGGGTGGAGTGCAGGTGAGGGCTGTCCATTCCCCTGCTGGTGGCGGTGAGCCCTCGGGTGGGTCTCCGCCTACCCTGAGGGCTCCTGCGGTACAGCCCCCCCGAGATCGACCTCCTTCAGTCTCGGCCCCGAGGAAGCGACGGATGGATTCGACGTCCTCCTCGTCGGTGCCGGGGAGCTCCGGTGACATGCTTCGGAAGAAATCGAAGAAGCATCGACACCGGTCTCCTCCCCGTGTCGGCACCGAGAGCTCTGGGTCGCCGAGGGATTCGGCACCCAGCAGGCATCGGCACCGAGAGGACCGCTCACCCTCTGTTCAGGAGGTGTCGATGCGCTCCGCTCTGGACAGCCCGGAACAGCCTCCACGCCCGGAACAGGTACTGACGTCGACGCCTGCATCGACCTCTCAGCCTTTCTCTGCAGCCGCTCTAAACGAGAGCCTCCGGGCCGTTCTCCCAGAGATTCTGGGAGAGCTGTTGCGCCCTACCCCTCCGGTACCGGCGGTGCTTGCGCCACCGGTACCGTCGAGCGTGGCGCCGGCTGGCCCATTGCCCAGGTTGAGGTCCCTCGGTACCGCGTGCGGTACCGACCGCGGCCACCTCCCAGGAAGGCTCCCCGACTACGTCGGCGGAGGGAGCTTCGCCGATGCGGGCGAGGGAGTCTACCTCTCGACGCCCCCATCGTGGACGGGGTTCCACGGAGTCGAGCAGGGCGAGGTTGCAGACACAGGTCCGTGAACTTGTGTCTGACACCGAGGGTGAGGCCTCGTGGGAGGAAGAGGAAGATCCCAGATATTTCTCTGACGAGGAGTCTGAGGGTCTTCCGTCTGATCCCACTCCCTCTCCTGAGAGACAGCTTTCTCCTCCCGAGAGTCTGTCTTTTGCCTCCTTTGTCCGGGAGATGTCTACGGCCATCCCCTTCCCGGTGGTTGTGGAGGACGAGCCCAGGGCTGAAATGTTTGAGCTCCTGGACTATCCTTCTCCACCTAAGGAAGCGTCCACTGTTCCCTTGCACCATGTCCTGAAGAAGACATTGCTTGCGAACTGGACCAAGCCATTAACTAATCCCCACATTCCCAAGAAGATCGAGTCCCAGTACCGGATCCATGGGGACCCAGAGCTGATGCGCACTCAGTTGCCTCATGACTCTGGAGTTGTGGATTTGGCCCTAAAGAAGGCTAAGAGTTCTAGGGAACATGCTTCGGCGCCCCCGGGCAAGGACGCTAGAACCTTAGACTCCTTTGGGAGGAAGGCCTACCATTCCTCTATGCTCGTGTCCAAGATCCAGTCTTACCAGCTCTACACGAGCATACACATGCGGAATAATGTGCGGCAGTTGGCGGGCTTGGTTGATGCTCTTCCCCCTGAGCAAGCCAAGCCTTTTCAGGAGGTGGTCAGGCAGCTGAAGGCGTGCAGAAAATTCCTGGCCAGAGGAGTTTATGACACTTTTGATGTTGCGTCCAGGGCCGCTGCTCAAGGTGTGGTGATGCGCAGGCTCTCATGGCTGCGTGCCGCCGACCTGGAGAATAGAATCCAGCAGCGGATTGCGGACTCGCCTTGCCGTGCGGATAACATTTTTGGCGAAAAAGTCGAGCAGGTGGTAGAGTCTCTCCACCAGCGGGACACCGCATTCGACAAGTTCGCCCGCCGGCAGCCTTCAGCTTCTACCTCTACAGGTAGACGATTTTTCGGGGGAAGGAAGACTGTTCCCTATACTTCTGGCAAGCGTAGGTACAATCCTCCTTCCCGACAGCCTGCGGCCCAGGCTAAGCCCCAGCGCGCTCGCTCTCGTCAGCAGCGTGCGAATCAGCAAGGCCCCGCGGCTCCCCAGCAAAAGCAAGGGGCGAGCTTTTGACTGGCTCCAGCAGAACATAGCCGACATCCAAGTGTCAGTGCCGGGCGACCTGCCTGTCGGAGGGAGGTTGAAAGCTTTTCACCAAAGGTGGCCTCTTATAACCTCCGATCAGTGGGTTCTCCAAATAGTCCGGCAAGGATACACCCTCAATTTGGCCTCTCAACCTCCAAATTGTCCACCGGGAGCTCAGTCCTACAGCTTCCAGCACAAGCAGGTACTTGCAGAGGAACTCTCCGCCCTTCTCAGCGCCAATGCGGTCGAGCCCGTGCCATCCGGGCAAGAAGGGCTGGGGTTCTATTCCAGGTACTTCCTTGTGGAAAAGAAAACAGGGGGGATGCGTCCCATCCTAGACCTAAGGGCCCTGAACAAATATCTCGTAAAAGAAAAGTTCAGGATGCTTTCCCTGGGCACCCTTCTCCCCATGATTCAGCAAAACGATTGGCTATGCTCTCTGGACTTGAAGGATGCCTACACACACATCCCGATACTGCCAGCTCACAGACAGTATCTGCGATTTCAGCTGGGCGCACGCCACTTCCAGTACTGTGTGCTACCCTTTGGGCTCGCCTCTGCGCCCAGGGTGTTCACAAAGTGCCTAGCTGTGGTAGCAGCGGCGCTTCGCAGGCTGGGGGTGCACGTGTTCCCATATCTCGACGATTGGCTGGTGAAGAACACATCCGAGGCAGGAGCCCTGCAGTCCATGCAGATGACTATTCGCCTCCTGGAGCTACTGGGGTTTGTGATAAATTACCCAAAGTCCCATCTTCTCCCAGTGCAGAAACTCGAATTCATCGGAGCCCTGCTGGATTCTCGGACGGCTCGCGCCTATCTCCCAGAGGCGAGGGCCAACAACTTGTTGTCCCTCGTCTCGCGGGTGCGAGCGTCCCAGCAGATCACAGCTCGGCAGATGTTGAGATTGCTGGGCCACATGGCTTCCACAGTTCATGTGACTCCCATGGCCCGCCTTCACATGAGATCTGCTCAATGGACCCTAGCCTCCCAGTGGTATCAGGCCGCCGGGGGTCTAGAGGACGTGATCCACCTGTCCACGAGTTTTCTCGAATCCCTGTATTGGTGGACGATTTGCTCCAATTTGACTCTGGGACGTCCCTTCCAAATTCCTCAGCCTCAAAAAGTGCTGACCACGGATGCGTCTCTCCTGGGATGGGGAGCTCATGTCGATGGGCTTCACACCCAAGGAAGGTGGTCCCTCCAAGAAAGCGATCTACAGATCAATCTTCTGGAGTTGCGAGCGATCTGGAACGCTCTGAAGGCTTTCAGAGATCGGCTGTCCCACCAAATTATCCAAATTCAGACAGACAATCAGGTTGCCATGTACTATGTCAACAAGCAGGGGGGCACCGGATCTCGCCCCCTGTGTCAGGAAGCCGTCAGCATGTGGCTCTGGGCTCGCCGTCAAGGCATGGTGCTCCAAGCCACATATCTGGCAGGCGTAAACAACAGTCTGGCCGACAGGTTGAGCAGGATTATGCAACCTCACGAGTGGTCGCTCAATTCCCGTGTGGTGCGACAGATCTTCCAGGCGTGGGGCACCCCCCTGGTGGATCTCTTCGCATCTCAAGTGAACCACAAGGTCCCTCAGTTCTGTTCCAGGCTTCAGGCCCACGGCAGACTGGCGTCGGATGCCTTCCTCCTGGATTGGGGGGAAGGTCTGCTGTATGCTTATCCTCCCTTTCCTCTGGTGGGGAAGACTTTGTTGAAACTCAAGCAAGACCGAGGCACCATGATTCTGATTGCTCCCTTTTGGCCGCGTCAGATCTGGTTCCCTCTTCTTCTGGAGTTATCCTCCGAAGAACCGTGGAGATTGCAGTGTTTTCCGACCCTCATCACGCAGGACGAAGGGGCTCTGCTGCATCCCAACCTCCAGTCCCTGGCTCTCACGGCCTGGATGTTGAGGGCGTAGACTTTGCCTCTTTGGGTCTGCCAGAGGGTGTCTCCCGCATCTTGCTTGCTTCCAGGAAAGACTCCACTAAGAGAAGTTACTTCTTTCATTGGAGGAGGTTTGCCGTCTGGTGTGACAGCAAGGCCCTAGATCCTCGCTCTTGTCCTACACAGACCCTGCTTGAGTACCTTCTCCACTTGTCTGAGTCTGGTCTGAAGACCAACTCCGTAAGGGTTCACCTTAGTGCAATCAGTGCATACCATTACCAAGTGGAAGGTAAGCCGATCTCAGGACAGCCTTTAGTTGTTCGCTTCATGAGAGGTTTGCTTTTGTCAAAGCCCCCTGTCAAGCCTCCTACAGTGTCATGGGATCTCAATGTCGTTCTCACCCAGCTGATGAAACCTCCTTTCGAGCCACTGAATTCCTGCCATCCGAAGTACTTGACCTGGAAGGTCATTTTCTTGGTGGCAGTTACCTCGGCTCGTAGAGTCAGTGAGCTTCAGGCCCTGGTAGCCCAGGCCCCTTACACCAAATTTCATCACAACAGAGTAGTCCTCCGCACTCACCCTAAGTTTCTGCCAAAGGTTGTGTCGGAGTTCCATCTGAACCAGTCAATTGTCTTGCCAACATTCTTTCCCCGTCCTCATTCCTGCCCTGCTGAACGTCAGCTGCACACATTGGACTGCAAGAGAGCATTGGCCTTCTATCTGGAGCGGACACAGCCCCACAGACAGTCCGCCCAATTGTTTGTTTCTTTTGATCCCAACAAGAGGGGAGTGGCTGTAGGGAAACGCACCATATCCAATTGGCTAGCAGATTGCATTTCCTTCACTTACGCCCAGGCTGGGCTGGCTCTTGAGGGTCATGTCACGGCTCATAATGTTAGAGCCATGGCAGCGTCGGTAGCCCACTTGAAGTCAGCCACCATGGAGGAAATTTGCAAAGCTGCGACGTGGTCATCTGTCCACACATTCACATCTCATTACTGCCTGCAGCAGGATACCCGACGTGACAGTCGGTTCGGGCAGTCAGTTCTTCAGAACCTGTTTGGGCTTTAGGATCCAACTCCACCCCCCGAGGGCCCTGTTTGTTCTGTTCCAGGCTACACTCTCAGTTAGTTGGTAAATTTTTTAGGTCAATCTCAGTTATGTCCTCGCCGTTGCGAGGCCCAATTGACCAATGTTGTTGTTTTGAGTGAGCCTGGGGGCTAGGGATACCCCATCAGTGAGAACAAGCAGCCTGCTTGTCCTCGGAGAAAGCGAATGCTACATACCTGTAGAAGGTATTCTCCGAGGACAGCAGGCTGATTGTTCTCACAAACCCGCCCGCCTCCCCTTTGGAGTTGTGTCTTCCCTTGAAGTGTATTGTCTTGCTACATACTGGACTGGCCGGCTCGAGCCGGTTTCGGGCGGGAAGACGGCCGCGCATGCGCGGTGCGCGCGGGCGCGCGAGGGCTAGCAAAGGACTTTGCTAGTGAAGTTTCCGATTGGAGGGGCTGCCGTGGACGTCACCCATCAGTGAGAACAATCAGCCTGCTGTCCTCGGAGAATACCTTCTACAGGTATGTAGCATTCGCTGTAATGCGGTGCTGGAGAGATAAAGTGGGCAGGGCACTAGCGCTCCAGATGAAGGTGCAAGAAATCTTCATGTATCTGCTGAATGACTATGCTTCCAATAAGGATCAAATGCAATTTCTAAAAGATGTACTGAAAACAGTATCTCTGAACTAATGTATGTATTGTTCGGGAGAGGGGGATCTCAAGCATGCAGCTGATGACAGTAGGGACAGGACTGTGGAACCTATGAGTGCTGCAGTTTGTAATAGTTCTAATACAAGAATATAGCTTAACAGATATATGGAGACTAAGACACCCACATGAAAGGAATTACACTTGCTACTCTAGTTCTATTCCAGAACAGATTACTTTTGTCATTCATTTGGATTTGTGGTGGTGGTGGTGGGTGGAGGGAGGTTGGTATTGGGATTTAGCTCACACCTTTTCAGTAGTAGTTCAAGGTGAGTTACATCCAGGTACAGTAGGTATTTATCTGTCCCCTGAGTGCTCACAACCTAAGTCTGTAGATTGAAGCAACAGAGGGTTAAATGACTTGCCCAAGATCACAAGGAGCAGCAGTGGGATTTGAAGCTTGGCTTTCCCGGTTCATAACCCGCTGCTCTAACCATTAGCCTATTCCCCTACTCAAGTCTGTGCCTGAAGATATCTGAATGTTGGGTACGCATCATGTGGTCAGATCATATCATAAGTATGTGGTGTGGACATGGAAAGGGGAATGGCTCCAAGGCTTGGTTGATGAATGCTCCAGTCTGAATGATCCTCCATTTGTAGAGTAGCTGGGTCAATATCTACTGAAGCATATACACCTGAATGACACTGGGGAGTTGGAGCTATGTATGGTATGAGACACACAAAGTTGCCATGCTAGGTAAATTTTATTGAATATGGGGCTCATAATAAGAGAGTAAAAGAGAAATGATTATTAGATTTAAAAAGAAACCTGGGGTTACTGGAAGAGGTGAAGAAAACAGAGAGGCAAAGCCATGCCCAGCACAGGTCCAGAGAAAAGAAAAAAAAAAAAAAAACAGCCAGAAGAACCAACTAGTGGTTGATAAAGGGATTTATTTGAGAAAGCAATCTTTGAAGACAAGGTGTGTTATATATTGTCCTACTACACAGGTGTTTTAGTCATAACCAGATATGTTTCAGCAGCTGGCCCGCTTGCATCAAGGATGCATAAAATATCTGTATTAGGAACAAGACACACACTGAGATATGAATTTCAAGCACAAAGATTGCCTACACTGGACTCAAGAGGTCAATGTGCATGGCTTCATTATGAATAAAACACCCTGTTCCACTATGTCGCTAGTGATGGACCCCCAGCGAGTCCCGGGGAATGCTGGAGGGTTTAGGGGGATGGAGGGATTCAGCTAATGTAATCAGGGGGTTGGGGAGATTGTGCAGTCACTGTTTAGTATTGCTTCTGTGGTTTAAAATCACCATACATTGCCGTGCAGAACCTGACACATTATCTGATATGGTGGTTGACGTTGATGTTTGAATTCTGCATGTCTAAAATGGGTCCACCCACCCATGGGATGTAACCACCTCAGGTAGATTCATGGTGGCATGTATTTTAGAAAGGGATCTAGGTTGGCCAACCCTTTTCTAAAGTACATGTGATATTGAAGATGTCCTGATTGTGACATCTTTATTCAGGGTATGTGTGTCCTTTCTAAAATGCTGCTCATTATGTTTGTGGGAGTAAGATAACTTCTGTATAAAAGATGGGAAAAAATTAGCCAATGCACTATTCAAAGCAATGGCCAACATTATCAGAGTAACAATACTCAGTAGGGGAACTACCGCTCAAAAAATCCAAAATATCAAACAAGAAAAGAGCGGGTTTGTATGAATGGGAACCCTGTTCAAAAACAGTGATAAGGAAAAGTGGAAAGGACCTCAGATAAGTGACATACAGCAATAATGCTGAACAAATTGTGCTCTACGTGAGCGTCACTACAAATCAATCACTGGTCACTTTCTCACCATCCTCCTATATGCTCAAATTTTGTAACAAACAATCAAATATTAAATATCAAAAGCTACATTGCCCATAATGTTAAACATCACTTAGCTGCAAAGCGGTCGCCATCGGGCTTCCCTGCCCAACAGACCCATTTCACCACCACAGGGCTTCTTCGGGGGCAAACGGAGGGACCCTCAGCATGACCATACTTTGACAACTGGACAATCTTGCAAACTACCATCCAAGACACTGGCTTTCTGTAAGGAGGCCACTTTTTGCCTCCTTACAGAAAGCCAGTGTCTTGGATGGTAGTTTGCAAGATTGTCCAGTTGTCAAAGTATGGTCATGCTGAGGGTCCCCCTGTTTGCCCCCGAGAAGCCCTGTGGTGGTGAAATGGGTCTGTTGGGCAGGGAAGCCCGATGGCGACCGCTTTGCAGCTAAGTGATGTTTAACATTATGGGCAATGTAGCTTTTGATATTTAATATTTGATTTGTTTGTTACAAAATTTGAGCACATAGGAGGATGGTGAGAAAGTGACCAGTGATTGATTTGTAGTGACGCTCATGTAGAGCACAATTTGTTCAGCATTATTGCTGTATGTCACTTATCTGAGGTCCTTTCCACTTTTCCTTATCACTGTTTTTGAACAGGGTTCCCATTCATACAAACCCGCTCTTTTCTTGTTCAACATTATGAGAGTACCATTCTACCCAAAGTTGTTCTTTATGTTCCACCCCTCTTAAGCCTAAACCTTATAATGGGCTTCTCTGGGTCCCTAAGACAAGTGGATACATACCTGACATCAAAATCCCTTTTGGGAAGTATGAACTCCCCCTCAAACCACAAGTCAGGAACCCCGGAATACAGTTAGATTCAACACTTACTCTGATTCCCCAATTCCAAACAACCTTCAAGAGCTGCTTCTACTATTTGTGACAGCTACGATGTCTCTCTCCTTACATCAAGAAGGTAAATTTTATCCCAGATGTGCATGCCATGGTAACATCAAGACTGGATTACTGCAATGCACTATAAGATGGTCTGACTACAAAGGGCCTGCACCAGCTCCAGTTGATTCAGAATACAGCAGCAAGACTCATAGAAGGTTGCAAGCGACATGACCACATCATACCATTTTTGCAAAAACTTCATTGGCGACCAGTACAATACAGGGCAAAATTTAAAACTCTATATCTGATCTTCAAGGCCCTGAAATGAAATGGCCCTGAGAATCTGAAGAATAGGATGATCCTCCACACACCGCCAAGCACACTAAGGTCCTCCCAAGGACTTTCACTAACTACACCCTCTCCAAAAGACATTACATGATGTGATACCCACAAGCGAGCCCTTCTCTGGAGTAGCCCCCACACTCTGGAATGCATTGCCTGAAAGGCTCTGCTTAACACAAGACTATCTCTATTTCAGGAAGCAGATGAAAGCATGGTTCTTCAACCAAGCCTTTAATGGAAGAACTAACTATCTTGTTACTCTCACTCACACAAGGATTGACTTGGCTGCACATACTTCAGCGGGACATGTTTATCCACTCCTACCCTAGCTGAGATAATATTTAAACCATCTCTCTGACCTCATGTGGAACTTTCTTCAGTCACCTTACTTTCTAATTCTTCCTACTTTCTTACTCATCTATATGTTACAACTTTGACTTACCCTTCACTACCAATTATAATGTTCTATTACGTATTGAGTTAACATTGCAAGTAGTATACCATGCCATACTTTGTATTGATAGTTGAATATTTTTACTGCTGTAATTGCCTATTGCTCATGTTTGATCTATTCTTACTGTACACCGCCTTGAGTGAATTCCTTCAAAAAGGCGGTAAATAAATAAATAAATAAATAGGGAAATAAACTGGGATGAAGAAACAGGAAACATTAACCTTACCTTTTCTGGAACTCTGTGCCATTTGAGAAGAAATTGCCACCAGTGCTGGGCGTACAAAAACATTCACCACCTGGTTCCTGTAGGAGGTGCACATTAGTACAGACAGAGCCCACTGAAACACTAGCTCCTCCGTCAGCCTGCTCTCTTCCTTCCTTCCTCCTAGTAAAACCACACGGCCATCAACTAGGCTCATCAAGTTTGAGTGCAGAGTGAGGCTGGACCTGACCACTTTACTGGCAGACAGATTACCTGAAAGCAATCAGTCAAGTTATGGTAAAAGAACAGTATGAAGAATGTGCAGATTTGTGAGAAGTTCTATACGCAATATTAACAAATATATATATATTTTTAATTCAGTCCCCAAATCTTCTTCGGGAGTTGTAAAATAAATGTGACTGAATGCTACATGGAAAAAGAACCTGTCAGTTTTAGGCTCATGCAAAGTATCTTAGTCATGGTCACGTCCATGGTTTTCTCCTGATCACTTTCTCATTTCAATACACACAGAGAAGTATTTACATTTTTTAGCATACCAGGCCAATCAAGAAACCCTCCGAAAGACCGGGTTAAGTCTCTCAGCCACAGTGTCTTCTCAACTAGCACATCGTAGTCCATGCCTGGCAAATTTTGCAACAGGATAGTTGCAACAAGGGCTCCTGGGCTTAGAACCATGTTTTCTATTTGAATAAGCTCTATTCTGTAGGCAACATCTCTAACAAATGCTTGCAGGTCTTTTGATGGTCTTTGGGAAATATGCCTGAAACAACATGGAAATGTGGTCAATACGGATGCATTTACAAGTTCAAGAGCGATACGGTCTGTAAAGGAGTTCAGTATCAGTGATGCACTACTTCTGTTGCCCTCCTGTAAACACATGTTTTTATCTGTTGAGAGCTATTGTGAGGATTCTCTCTAACACAAGAAAAAAAAGAAAAGCTCACCGCTACAACTTCGTTGGATAACAGATTAAATTGATTCTATCAAAGAAAGATGCTCTTGAAAAAAAAAAAAACAAAAAAAAAAAAAACTTACCTCCTCTTTGCTCCTCCCCTTTCCCTACACCAATGGGAATCAGTTTTAGAGGATTTATCCAACTACAGCACTATTTGCTACAAAGGCTAGCCAGGTACTGTTTGATGGAAAACACTGACACTATAATCAATCAGTAGTAGTAGAACAAAAACAAAAAACACAACAAAAGCAAATGAGAGTTCCATACAGAACTAATGGAACCCACTTTCTAGAACAGGTGCACACATACACAATTATACATGGATTAATTTTAAAAAATAAATAGCTGCTAAGATACGCTGAGACTCTGACATGCCCTGAGAATTTGGTGAGGGCTGGACACTAAACACAGAAGCTATTAGGGGCACACATCTCAAACCTTTCCTCCATATAACAAGCTAACAAAGCATTAACTCTTCAAATGTGATCTTACAAGCCAATTCATGGGTCACAGAGCCATCACCTCTCCTTCAGGACCAATATGAATAAAACCTTTACCCCAATGGATATATATATTTTTTTTTAAGGAGGTAGGGTGGGGTTTTTTTTTTCATGCATTAGCAGAATCCAGCAGCTGACATGAACACTCACTTAGGTGAGTGAAATAAGGTCTTTTCAAGAAGGAATGGATAATGTCATTTTCAACCAATCAGGCAGGGCTAACTCATGGTACTGTGGTACCCTGACCTAACTTTTGCATTGGTGCCCCCACACACCACTCTCATCGACGATCCAGCATCTGTACCTCCACTTCCCCCCCCCCCCCCCCCCCGCCTCAACCCTCCACCCCAAGTCTACCTTCAAACATGTCTTTACTCTTAGAAGTCACCTACAGCGGCAGCAATTCACATATGCTGCCTGTAGCCAGTCCCAGAGCATTTCCTCTACCACATGCAGCCCTGCCGGAAACAGGAAGTTATCTCAGAGGGGGCAGTAGAGGGAAGGTCCAGGCTGGCCACAGGCAGCATGTATGAATTCCTGCTGCTGCCAGAGACCTCTAGGCATACAGATATGTAAGACCATGGGGAGCCTAGAGAGAACAGTGATTTTGGCACCCTTTTATCACCAGCACCCTGAGCCAGTGCCTCACCTGGTCCATATGGTAAGCTGTCCCTGCAATCAGGAATTAGCAATTAAATTGCGCATTCTTTCTTGCCCATGGAACCTATTTTTAATAGTTTGTTATTTAACTATTTCAATAGCAGGTTAACTGGGTTATTTTAATGTCTGGGGTAAATAACCCAATCAGGAAACCTGATTTTTTTTTAACATCCTTGGCAAGCTAACTTTGGTGGTTTCAGTATTCAGGCTACAGAAGGAAACAAAAAATGGGAATGAGGCAGTAAAGAACAAAAAAAGGCTCATTAACATGTTACATCTGTATCACTTTACACCTGGTTGTCTTGAAAAGCAAAAGGTGTTTCAAGCTTTCAGAGTCAAATCACTGAGCATCAGAATCTCCAGTACCTTGGCACCAAGTTGTACTGGAAACGATTGATCCTCCCAGAAGCCAAAGTTCGTACAGATACAGGCTGCCCGAAGTACACATGTATGCTTCCAAAATTCTCACTCAGGATCCTCCTGGCTTTCAATAACCCCTGTTTTTAAGGAATGGAGAAAAAGGGTGAATATACAGTTTAGAAAAAGCAGCATAATAAATTAATTCAAAGGTCATCTGCAAATTGTGGTAAAGCTTAAGATCAAACAGACAAGCACAAAACCCCCCCCAAAACAAACCAAAAACATACAAGTGGTTACTTTGCATGCTGTGTTTAGAAATAAAGGTAGTTACCATGGCGGCATAACATGGGAATATATTGCATGGTAGCTGCAAATTTGACACAGCAATCAGTAGGAGTGGAACCAACATTTTCTAATTTTGGTTCTACACTAAAGTGCCAATTAGCATGTAGTGCCTGGCTGCAGTTAACAGTATTTAGGAGGTGGTAAGTGCTGCTTCCGTGTTAACTGTGCATTAACCAATGATTAGTAAGTGGAATAAGCTAGCTAGCTGGCTAAAATTTCCATGTCCATTCACTGCCCATGCTACACCCCTGATACATAAAGCAATTAACATGTGGCTTACCGTGTGGTACTGCTAAATTACCACAAAGCCCCTTAACGTAGCTCTGTGTTAGCAGTTACTGTGTGTTAAATGCCTCATGTAGTTTGGTAAAAGGGCTGCATAGTTATTCAAAGAGGGAACCGACTAAAATGTTTGATCAAAATAGATAGTGTGATTAGAAATCTGAATCATGTGATCACAACTGATCAAATGGTGTCTTTCAGTCAGAGAAATCGATTTCTGTTAAGAAATGCATAACACTTTATATAAAGCAAGATAATTAGGTCCTGGTACAAATTATGTTCTTATTGAGAAAGTGCTTTACATTGCAATACTGTACCCAAGTGAATCTAAATGACACATACTGTTAAAGAACGAAGAAGCATGCAAGAACATGATCTTAAATCAAACATGAAGAAGAAAGTTATTTTTCCACAATGTTAAAAAGCAAAAGCAAAATTTTACCAAGCCTTTGGCTCCACTAGCATTGAGAAACCTGTAAATTAGCATGATTTAAAGGTCCACATTTGCCATGCAACTATAGCGGGTTTGCCACAGACCAGCACAGCACTGTGAAGGAAAAGGCTGGAAAATTAAAAACAAAATGCTTTTTAAAAATAAATAAATAAAAATTAGACTTTCCAGCCTTTTCCTTTGCAGCTCTGGGCTGGTCCAGAACATAGCAGGCCCCACTCCCCCCATCTATCATAGGGTTACCTAGCAGAGACGTAGCCAGGTGTTGACGTCAGGGGGAACAGACTTTTCTAAAACAGGCGCCAGTCAGTGTCAGCCAGGCAGCAGGCTGATGTTTTTGCTCAGGTGCAGTGGCTGTGGCCATCAATGATTAACACAGGTTGTCTCTGCTGAATCCTGCCTATGAGGAAACAGGAAGTTACATCAGGAGGCAGGATCCAGCAGAGGTCTTGTGATTGGCTAAAGCAGGCAGCCTGTCGTCTTAACTGCAATTAAAAATATTCAGATTGTGACCATCACCTCAGAAACAGTATATATACTCCTTCCACTGCTGCTAGACACTAAATCAGATGGGCTTTTGTTTGTGTGGTGACTACAGGATGTGAAGACCACTAGTCCTGAGCATTATTAATTTGGGTGACAAGGCATATTTTCAAAGCACTTAGCCTTCCAAAGTTCCATAGAAACCTATGGAACTTTGGAAGGCTAAGTGCTTTGAAAATATGCCTCAAGGGCTGCCAAAGGCCCAGAACCTATTTTCAAATAGGGTCAAACACAGTGAAATAACACAAAACCCTGCAAAAACACACTTAAAGCATTTACAGAAAACTTACCACACTGCAACAGCCCTAACCCACCTATGAAAAACAGTGCTATATAAATATTACAGAGTCCTAGAGCACCAAACTTACCAAATCATAACAGCCCTAACCCATCTATGAAAAGACAGTGCTGTAAATATTACACTGGGCCCTAGAATACCAATAAACCTGCTACTGGGAAACTGGAAGAAGCTGGACTGTCACAGATTCCTAGATAGACACTACATGCTAATGGAATCCTTCACCTCAGTTGAGGACATGGACAGATGCTCATCTGATACAGAATAGGGAACATAAAACAAAACAAAACATGCAGACATGGAAAGGTCAGGAGGAAAGCTGAAATGGAGACCATCCCCCTTCACACCTGGCCCAAGAAAGTCAGACACTATAAGCAGTATAATACTAGTAAAAGAGAAACAGAAATATATTTTCTCCTATACTTTGCAAAATAAAAATAGAAAAAATATATACATTTCACAAAGCAGGCACATCTCAGTCCTTAAAAAGTATTAAATATAATTGTTTTCTTTTCTACATTTGCTGTCTGGGCATTTTATTTCTACAATTAGGTTGGTCCCAAACTCTTTCCTCTTTTCATGTGTCAGTCTTCTAAATTCTTTTCTTGGTTGGCCTTTCCATTTCTTCTCTCTCCTCTTGTCTTCCTTTCACTCTCTACATCTGTTTGGCACTGATCTTTCATTTTATGTTTTTTTCCCCCCCTGCTTTTCTATTCTCTGCATTTGTCCACCCATTTGATTTTACTCTCATTATCACTTTCTCTCACCTTCATCCTTAGTCTCCTTTTCACTTTTCATCTACCTACTGGCTTTCCCCATCTCCCTCCCATTGCTCCCTCTATCCCTGTCCTTTTCCAGTCTCCTTTCCCCCTCTTCATCTTTCACCCACTTCCTTACTCTCCCATTCCCATCATCTGTACTCATTCTCTTAGCCCTAAGCTACCCTCCACTGCCTCTCATTCCCTCATCAGCACCAGATCCATCTCCATCCCTGTCTCTCATTTCTTCCCTTGCCTCCAAGGCCATTTTTATCTTTTACCCTATACCCCATATCCTACTGCCTCTTCCACCATCTTTTTAACACCATTTCCATCCTCACACAATCCCTTTAGAGACCCATTCCCTTCCTGCCATACCCCTCTCCAGTACCCCATCCTTTTTCAGTGCCTCTCATCCTCTCCAGTCTTCCCCCAAACCTCATCCCCTTTTTTTGCCCCTCTTCTCATATCCATTTCACACCTTCACTCATTCCCCCAACCCATCAACATACCCCAACTCATACCTACCAATGCCAAGATGAGCATCCCTCAAAATTCCCATGCCATCTTCTAATGCCTATCGAATTGGAACAGCTTTAGACTTTTTACAGATGGACCACATATTTATTTTTAATAATCTTTTAATACTGCTTTAGCATTTGCTATTGTTTTTGGTGAACTAAAGTTCATATAATGGACCAGTGGCGTAGCCAAGGGTGGACCCAGCAGCACACCTATGATGTGGCTGGCAGGGATCCCCAAGCCCCACCAGCTAAAAACTCCCAACAACTGTCCCTCCTGAATACCTTGTAAATAGAAGATCTTGGCCTGCAGCGAGCAGCGACTGACACATACTGTTCACACCAGCCCCACAGCCTCCCTTTGATGTATTCCTGCCTATGTGGAAACAGGAAGTTGCATCAGAGAGAAGGCTGTGGAGCCAACATGAGCAGTGCATATTAGTTGTTGTTCGCTGCCGGTGAAAATCTGCTATTTAAAAGGTATGCAGGGAAGGGGGGATGTTTGAGAGACCATATCACATGCAGGCGAGAGAGGGAGAGACCAAATCACTCGTGGGACAGGGTGGAGTTCTGCCCACCTATCTTAGGCCCAGGCCCACCCTGTAAAGGACTAGATAGGAACAAGTTAACTCATCTTCTGTTTTCTTAAACTTTCCTGTCCAACATCTCCCCTTGCTTCCCTGCCCCCTGCCTCTCTGGGTCTCCCACCACACAGTGAATTTTATTTCCAGCATGTCCCCTTTTTAAAATTTATTTTATGGGCTGAAAAAAAAAAAAAAAGAGTGTGTATGTCTAAGCCCCACCCCCTCCCCTAACACAGCATGTATGGGGAGCCATCTCTGAAATCTGCCCAGGTGGCCATTTAAAAGGAACTGAAAAGATTAAACAAACAAACAAACATAAACCAAGCCCCTGTGCCAGCAGATTGGAATAAGCCAATGGAACTGTTGGGTTGTTTGCTCAGCAGTGGGTGGTTCTGGGCTCCCTATCTGCTTCCCTCCTCCCTGTCTTTCTTCTCCTGCCTGCAGATCTGTGAGCAATGCTGGGGGGGGGGGGGGGGGGGGGGGATTGTTTGATAGCTTCTGCAAACAGCCAGTGCCATGGAGGTTGAACTCTTTCATCCCCAGCCTCACACACACAGTCAGCGAGCTAGCCAGAAGAGACAGAGCACACAGCAAACAGCACGCACCACAGAACACTCTCTTACCCTACTCATGAGGGCCAAGTGCCGAACAGCTGGGCTGCAGCCTGCACCACACCTGAGCTGAGGAGTACTGAGGACCCTGAACCTGGGCCCCACCCCCACAGCGCTGCCTGCACTGGGCTTGAAGCCTGGAGGAGTACGTCGAGAGGTGGAGAGAGCTCAGCTGTAGCCACCGTTATTCTAGATCAGCCACCAGCTCCATTCCTATTGGTAAAGTAGGACGGTAGGGACTCAGGAGTGTGCGGGCGCCAGGCGGCTAACAGTTAGCACAGTAGCAGTCTTGGTGTACTGCTGGGTAGATGACAACGATCCAGCACATTCTTGTTCTGGTACCGCGTGCGAGCGGGAAGGTGGTGGCGCATGCGCATAGGAGCCACTTTTTGGACAAATCCATTTGGGGGAGCGACCACTCCCCCTGTGCCCCCCCTTAGCTACGCCACTGTTACCTAGCAACAGTGAACTTTTAAATTGCTCCTTCTGGCACAGTTTTCACAAACTCCTCTGTATTTTAAATGACTGATGTTTGTGGCACTGAACCCTTTTATTTAGTAATGGGTCCTTTTACAAAGCTGTCGTAGAAAATGGCCTTAGTGCACCCTTACACAGGGCTTTCCTGCATGCTATGGCCATTTCTACCACAGATGGAAAATGGCCATGCGCTAAATGTTGCCATTAGAGCATGGCCATTAACAAAAGTTAGTGCATCAGTCTGTACTGCCACCTATTTTGTAGGCAGTAAGGGCTCATGCGCTAATCAGAATGCAGCAAAACAATCGTGCTAACATTTATTTATTTGTTTGTAGCATTTGTATCCCACATTTTCCCACCAATTTGCAGGCTCATACCTCCTCAGCCAAGAAATAAAATATTTTTTAGCGTGTGGGTAGCGCGGGCACATTTGAAATTTATCACGGGATGCCTTAGCGTGCCACGCGGTAAGCCCTTTTAACCTGTGGTAAACACACACTAATGCTTACTGCAGCTTAGTAAAAGGATCTCTAAACAATTTACGCCTAGTGCCATTTTTATTTAACCTTTGGAAACAAAGCTATGAACTCCTCATCTATCACACACAATTTTAAACTATATGCTTGTTTCTTAAAGATATCCTGTTTCCCCGAAAGTAAGACATCCCCCGAAAATAAGACCTAGTAGAGGTTTTCCTGAATTGGTAGATATAAGGCCTCCCCCGAAAGTAAGACCTAGCAAATTTTTGTTTAAAAGCAGGGCCGCCGAGAGCCAGACAAGGCAGCCCCCCCACCCAAGGTCGCCGGGCCCCCCTCCACCCACCCGGAACTAACCTTAAACGCCTCCTTTCACCTTTGCAGCAAGCAGAAGGCAGACCTCTCCTTCCTTCCGTGCCCCGCCCTCGCGGACGTTATGTCAGGCGAGGGCGGGGCACGGAAGGAAGGAGAGGTCTGCCCTGCTGCTGCTTGCTGCGAAGGTGAAAGGAGGCGTTTAAGATTAGTTCCGCGAGCGACGGAGGGCGGGCCAACCCCGATCCAACCCCGATGTTTCCCCGAAAAATAAGACAGCCCCTGAAAATAAGACCTAGCACATTTTGGGGGGCAAAAATGAATATAAGACAGTGTCTTATTTTCGGGGAAACACGGTATAAACGTGCTTTGCTCATAGATATGAAATGCTGATTTTGGAATATCCTATTAATTTTTTTAAATTTACTTAAATGGAGAGATATTCATTATTTAATCTTACATGATCAATGTTTTAACAGCCTTTTTTTTTCTATTTTTGGAATTTTGATCTACACATTCCTGGGTTGGTTGGTTGGGGGGGGGGGGGAATCTTGGTTTCCTATTAATCTGATAAAATCAATGCGTCCTGTGATTCTTTACATAATTTTCAAGTTCTCTGCAAAAAAAATGGAGGTTATCAAAGGTCAGCTCTGTCTTTCTTCCTATTTAATATCAGGCTGTCTGCAATTTGTTGAAGTAGTCAGGAGTACAGTACAGACTGTATGCATATGGTATTCAGTTAACGATGTGGCCTGGAATCTGTAAGGAAGATGCTTTGATTAAAGCTTTGAAAAAAACTAAGGTTTTGGTGATGACGAACAGTAATGAAGTCCACATAGGGAGAAAAAAGCAATTCAGTCGAGGAACGGTTCTTGGTGTAAAATAAAACAGCCCATAACCTGAGGGTGATTTTATATACATCTAAGCCCATGTGGCACTGGTGGCCAGGACAGCTCTGTATAAAATTTGACTGGTTAAAAATATGCACACCAAGATTTGAACAGTCATGCAAGCTCTTACTTAACTAAACTCGATTACTATTTGCATGGTGGATTACCAAAATGGTTATCAGAGTGTTACACAGTTGGTTCAAAAGTGTGGAGTTTGTTAGCTGCCAATGAAATTTAGATGGCAAATTAAGATCCTCACTACTGTGCATTCCTGGTCATCTTAAGCAGGTGCTGTGTAGACATCAACTGGAAGAGACAAGATCTGAGTCTCAAGTTTTTATCATTTTATCTTCAACAAGGGAATATCATTTGCTTGAGACTCAGAAGTGGGCATAATATATTGCAGGCCTTCTGCTATGTTAAGCTACACTAAGCTGTGATAACACACTAACTTTTCCCACACCTCATTCATTTCCCCTCTTAAGAGTTTGGAAGCTAGGACACAACCTGTAGTACGAGAAGATTTTGTATCAACTTTGCAAATTTTTTGAAACAGTCGATGTTTTGTATTATTTCAATATGACTTCTGAGATGGACATGGTATAGAATTGTTGCTTATTTCTACAGTAGATGTACTTCATAAGAGACTTGACTAATACAAAAATAATTTTTTGGTAACTGTAAATATTTCTGCAGCATTTGACACTATTGACTATCGTATTTTATTAACGTGTCTGCAGTTATTTGGAATCTCAAACAGTCTTGGAATGGTTTGGTTCTTTCAAGAGAAAGGTGTGCGTTTAGATGATGCTTTTTCTATCCCCAATGAACTTATTTCAGATGGGCTTCAAAGATCGGCATTGTCTGCTGTATTATTTAACACCTACCTTGTTCCCCTTTGCTGGCTTCTAAAATCTTTAGATATACATTATAGGATTTATGCAGATATTCACATATTTTAAAAATGTTGAATTCTCCTTTGAAGAAGCACGTGGTCATTTATGTGGCCACATGAAAAATATCATTACTTGGATGAAATATAATAAGTTAGCCATAAACATCAGTAAAACTGAAGTGATGGTCATATGTGGACCTCCTCTTCTGGAAGAGCCTGCTGAGATTAGATGACTAAGTAATAAATCTAGTGAATCAGGTTTATAGCTTAGGAGCAATTCTCAAACATCGTTTAACTTTCAAACGTTGGATTTGTGCAATTGTCCTATCTAAACTAGATTGCTGTAAAGCATTACAATTTGAATCTTCTAGTTTGCAGAACAGAATCACTGCAAATTGTTCAAAATGCAGCTGCCTACCTTATTACAGGGGTGTTTGGATTTCACCATATTACCCCTAGCCTCAGTGAACTAAATGGTCCCAATAGAGAAGAAATTTTCTTTTAAGACCATGCTGCTAATTCACAAAGCATTAAGTCATACTGCTCCATATTAATTGGCTTTCATCTTAGACCAGCCATATCCCTGCAGGCTGAAAATGCTATGTATTTGACAGTTAAATTGGAAAAGTTCACTTTGAAGAGACAATGTACATTTTCTACTGCAGGTCTGAGACTCTGGAACCAGTTCCCTGGTCTGCTCAGGATGATGACTAATACCAGTTGAAAGTCTGTTTATTCAGAATTTTGGAGACACTGGTTAATTTTTATTCTTCTCAGCTATTACTGTGCATTTAAAAAAAAAGGTTTGGACAAGTTTCTGAAAGAAAAGTCCATAGACTGCTATTGAGATAGACATGGGGAAGTCACTGCTTGCCCTGTACATGTGACCTGGATGGACCACTGCTGGAAACAGGATACTAGGCTAGACGGACCACTGGTCTGACCCAGTATGGCTATTCTTATGTTCTTACATGAGTTTTAAAGCTTTAGGAGACACGTGGATACTCAGACTATTTTGTTCTTTTTGTTTTAGAAAACATTTGTGTAATTCTGTTTTAATTATTGTTAATTTATATTTAATTTTGATTATTGTTTTAATGTTTTATTTAAAAAATGTGTATTCTGAATAAAAGGTAGCAGAATAAAAACAACATATATAATAAAAAAAATTACCAAGAGACAGGTACCTGTCACAAAGATACGAAAAAACTACACCAACTCGTGAACAAACTCCTAGATACCAACACGGTAACTACAATGAACACAGACATCCCACCCGCAGAGAAACTCGCCAAATATTTTAACGAAAAAATCATAAACCTATGCAACATGCTACCTCAAGTCAATACTGACATTGAAAACTTCCTCAATGAGCTGGACCCAACCTCTGGTGAATACCCGGCTGACCGAACCTGGTCAAACTTTACCTCCCTGACCGCCGAAACAGTTAAGCGATCAAGAAGTTCTCCAACTCTCACTGCAAACTCAATACCTGTCCCAGCTACCTACTGAAATCTGCCCCGGAACGCTTCATTGCAGACCTCACATCTCACCTGAACTACATGCTACAACAAGGTCACTTCCCCAAGGAAAATGGCAACATTCTACTCACCCCAATACCAAAAGACACCAAGAAAAAAAGATGGACATCACCAACTACCGACCAGTAGCGTCCATCCTGCTGGCAGTCAAGCTGATGGAAAGCATGGTAACCAAACAACTTACAGACTATATAACCAAATTCTCCATACTACACGAATCACAGTCAGGATTTCGCCCCCTTCATAGCACCGAAACAGTATTACTCACCCTTCTAGACAAATTCAAACAAGAAATAGCAATAGGCAAAAGCATCTTCCTCCTCCAATTTGACATGTCGATCGCGTTCGACATGGTACACCACAATATACTAATAAGGCTGCTAGACAAGTTCGGGATTAGTGGAAACACACTCAGCTGGATCAAGGGCTTCCTAACCACAAGGCCATATCAAGTAAAGCCAAACTCAATCATATCATCACCGTGGAAAGCAGACTGCGGAGTACCACAAGGATCACCGTTATCACCGACCCTCTTCAACTTAATGATGATCCCACTAGCCAAGTCCCTTTCCAACAATGGCCTTAACCCTTTCATCTATGCAGACGATGTCATAATTTACATTCCTTACAAAACCAAATTGACAGAAATCGCCAACAAAGTCGAGCTAAGTTTGAACATCATGGACTCATGGGCCAACGCATTTCAACTAAAACTCAATAAAGAAAAAACACACTGTCTTGTCCTCTCATCCCACTACAACAGACAACCCCACAAGCATCGACACCCCAGGTCATAGCCTCCCTATTTCAGACAGCCTGAAAATCCTCAGCGTCATAATAGACCACAACCTTACACTGGAGAGCCAAGTAAAATCCACCACAGAAAATGTTCCACTCAATGTGGATGCTGAAATGTGTGAAACAATACTTCCCCGAGGGATACTTTTTGCAACTTGATACGATCGATGGTAATAAGCCACCTTGACTACTGCAATGGAATCTATGCAGGATGCAAAGAACAAACCTTAAAGAAACTGCACACTGCTCAAAACACGGCAGCCAAGCTCATATTTGGAAAAACGCGATTTGAAAGTGCAAAACCCCTCCGCGAAAAACTACACTGGCTCCCAATCAAAGAACGCATGGTCCACAAAATTCTCTATGGCGAAGTGCCTGAGTACATGACAGACTTAATCGACCTACCAACCAGAAACGCCTCCAATTCAACACGATCATATCTAAACCTACAATACCCAAGCTGTAAAGGTCTTAAATATAAATCTACCCATGCATCCAGCTTCTCCTATATAAGCACACAATTGTGGAGCGCACGACCATCTAAACTTCCGGAAAATACTAAAACCCACCCTGTTCAAAAAAAGCATACCCTCTCGATCCAACCTAAAGAACTGACCTTGGCTACACAAGAAAACCGAAGCATGTATGAACACAACGTTACTCTCCCACCTTATGACTATTACTGTGACTTTGCCATTTAAATTACATCTTATCACAACATCACATTGTATTTGTTCACACTGGAAATGGCAAACGCCTTTCCGGTACTATGTAAGCCACATTGAGCCTGCAAATATGTGGGATACAAATGTAACAAATAAAATAAATACTATAAATATAAATACCTATACCATACTTTCATCATCTTATCCCATTCCTGCTCATGTAACAGTAATAATCCTCACCAAAACACTAACAAAAAAAAAATGTGTTTTCAGCAACTTCTTAAATTGTCTCATGCAACGACAATCTCAGTGTTCCTGGCAATCCATTCCACAAAACTGGACCATCTACTGAAAAGGCTGTTGCACGGGTTTCGGTACATCTTCCTGCTGTCATCCTCTGTAGATAATTTCATTGCTGTTTCAGAACTTAACAGTCTCCCTGATAGATAAATCTCCAATATTTGTGATGAATTATTGAAAATTTTTTACACTGCACTCAATATGCTATTGGCAGCCAGTGTAATTGTTTTAACAAAGGCATCACATGTTCAAACCTAGAAGCTCCCATTATCATCCTAGCAGCAGTATTCAGAATCACTTGCAACACGAACTCTAGAATTTGCAATTCCAAGATATAAAGTATTACAATAATCAATCTTCGACATTGACATTTAATGATTATGAAGGTTTTTATGTATTCTGCCTTTTGAGAGGCAGAATATAAATTATTAAACAAACAATAAGGACAAATCTGAGGGTGCATCCACTTCCAGATCTCTCCGGGAAGGCTGGGTAGGAGAATTCCCCACTAAAATGGGCGGTGGAAGGTTATGGATATTGCATCAAGAAATCGCAAAAAGCTTTGCTGGAAAGGAAAAAAAAAAAAAGCTAAAAACTAAACTGGTCTTTTTACTTGGTAACTGGATTGGGGGGTGGGGGGCGGCGGGTTAGGGCTTTCCAATATACAGAGATAAAAACCTGGCATGCCTTTTAAGGCATATTGGTGACTGGGTGTGGGGATCCCACGGGGACGGGTTAAAATCTTTTTTTTACCCTAATCACCCTACTCTTTACTCCATGTCTTTGTATTTTTTGAAAAAGACCAATTCACTTCTACTCATTCTACACCACTCAATGTAGTTGAGCTTCTTTTCACAAATTAGGAAGATTTGGTCCATCTAATATTTCCTTCTACCAATTCTTTTGTTTTCAGAGATGGGTTGCAGTGACACTCTGAGCTCTGGATGTGCATTTGCAAATTTAGCTTAGTTTCTTGTGATGTCTCCAGACGTCCTATCCTTGCACTGGGCTTTGTTCAGCCAGGGACTTGAAGTCCTACCCTAAATGAATCTTTAGTTATCACTGATATAGATTAGACAATTGCAAGGGGACAGAAATCTAACCTGTCCCTGTGGGAATCTAACCTGTCCTCACCCTTCCCCGCAGGAATCTAACCCATCCTTGCCCATCCCCACTGCTCAGCACCTCATCACACAGTCACCTTGACCCCCCCCCCCCCCCCCCCATGAAAACCAGATTCTATAAGCAGTGAAAATACTGGTAAAAGTAACAAATACATTTTCTTTCGTACTCTGCTAAATACACAATTAAAAAAAGATGTTCATTTTTGAAAAAGTAAAACACCCATGAGTAGAATGTCCCCTTTTCCTTCCCCCCCCCCCCCATCCATGAGCAGCATGTCCCCCTCTCCAACCCCTTCTATTCCATAAGCTCTATTTCCTCCTCCCCTCCATGTACATCCCCCTTACCAATTTTTTCCAGCCCCTCCCTGCACCCACAATCCATTCACCCTTTTTACAGCACCCCCCCCCCCCCCCTTCACGACTCCATCCATCCACCTCCCTTCCAGCACTGAGTCAGGGTGCCCACATCGAACCTACCTCAATGCACCCTGGTGATCTAGTGGCCTCTTCGGGTCAAGAAAGAGCTCCACTCTTTCCTACCCGCTGCTGCTTCTTTAAAATGGCTGCCAAGACTTCAAGCGGTGGCCTCGCAAGACTTACACTGAAGTCTTGCGAGGCCGCTGCTTGAAGTCTCGGCACACGTTTTGATGATGCTCATGCTCTGTACACTGTGATTCTGAACAATTAAGCTCTCTGATCGCATTTCACACCATTCACTGGTTTGTTTAGCATGCTGAGTTTAAACCACTGGTTTGCTTAGCAAAATTTGGAAACTAAAAGTGCCAAACATCCTTGGCCGAAACACGACTCGAGTCTTGGATGTGTGTGAATGAAGTTTTGACTCCAGTGAACATTGTATAGTTTCCATTTTTGTATCACCTTCGCTGTGTGGTGTGTGTGTAAAATAGACATATATAATGTTAGAAAGGCATTTATGAGCTTTGCCTATCTGTACAAAGCATGCATCCATGATAAAAAAATAACCACTTGTATGTTTTAGGCTCATCTCATCTCTGCTTCTTTCGTACAATTTGCAGAACACCTTTCAAGTAAAAAGAACCCCCCCAAAAAACAACAAAAAATAAGGTGAATTCAGGAAGTAATATATTACATGTGTACATAGCATATGCAGTATATGAATGAGAAATGCATTTACATACAGATGTAGACTCCTTTGGCTTTGGCACACCTAAAAGCTCATATGCATAAAGTGATTCTTCCAATATCCTTTCATAGCTGATGCTGACTGGCACACAGTAAGTGTCAAAAACTTCTCCTTTGAAAAATGGATCCATCACAATGCTTAGAAGCCCTGAAACATGAAAAATAAGTCTGAAGTTGTATAACATTTGAGCCAGAAGTCTGAAAATATACTAAAGCAAGTGAACTGCATTATAAACACATACAAATCCTGAGCAATAAAACTTACTAAAAAGCTTCACTGGCTTTTTCAGCCATAATTTTTATTCTGTATACCTCTAAATATCAATGGCTTAGAAGCAATAACTTAGAGGTTGACTAATGTGTAATGGAGAGGGGAGAAGAGGGGATGGGCATTTTTTTTTAAATAACCCAGATTTTTCTCAGAGGGATGGCACTGAAGTGATCATGACTGCTGGAGGATGAGGGAGAAGGCCACAGGCCACAAGACTGAAGGTCTTTCTAGGATGAATAAATATCCTTGCACTGGCCCTATCTGCCTAGTGATATCTGTCCAAGGCCCTTTATATTTACAGAATAAGATTAATAACTATTCATGCAATATCCAGCTAACACTGGCAGGTTTTAACTGCCAACCGGGCTGGCCAAAATAAGACACATAATATTCAAGGCTGCTATCTGGATTACAGGCGTCTCTGAATGTCCAGAGAAAGTGATGAGCATAGGCATCAACATTTCAAAATGATTTGTGGTGCCAAATAATACAAATAAGCCCTCACTGGACATAAAGGAACCTGCTCAATAATGGGGGTGCTCAGCATCTACTGGCACTCGCAGAGCAGTACTTCTATCTGGACAGCGGTGATACTTATGTCCCCAGAAAGAACTGCCCGCAATTTCCACCACAGTAAAAAATTAGCGAGGTGGAAATGGCAGGCAATTCACTAAAGAAAATGCATGCAAATGAGCAGCACAGACTTTTAACCATGGTGCTTGGTAGGGGAAAGCACCAGGGCACGCACATAGCAGTCAACCGATAAGCATGGCTGCTATGCGTATACCCTGAACAGCTTTCATACACGCACTGAAGGCAATGCTTCTCCTGGGAGGGAAGTTTAGCACAGATCTAGCTGCACTTTTTGCATCTGCAGACAATATTTCTAGGACTGTGCAGCTCAGGTGGTCCTGCTGCTGCAGCCTCCGATCATACAACTCCGTTGCATGCCGACAGCTCCAGGGACACTTCAGAGACTAGGAGACTGCTCTGCTGAGAAGTTACAGCTGCTCCAGACTTCTTGTTAAATTTTGCTCGCTAGAGGTAGGTGGTCCTTGCTGTGCATCGCTCAAACAGCTGTGCATCCCTCAGAATGCGCATTTGAATACTGACCAGCTCATTTAAATGTATTAGCATACCATTCCCATTGTCTCCCGCTGGGAACGGAAAACAGCCCACAGAACCCCTTTGTGCATCTCCCGCTGAATAACGTGCTTGCTAAACTGGCTAGAATCGGTCAAAAAAGCACTTTGCTGGCCTCTACGTTTAATGCATCTCCCCCTAGGTACTCCATCCGGATAGCTATCCAGTTAAAGTCAGGAAGCTTTGTTTTGCTGTCCTAACTTTATTTGGATAGTTATTCAGCTAGTGAACTGAATAACTGTCAGTTCTCTCCATGGACTGCCCAGTGCTGAGGTGATCTGTAGGGTTTTCAGCTGCAATGCCAAGGCTAAGGGAAATATCTAGATAACTGGATAGTTACTTTTGAATACTGAACTCTGTTACTTTACACCAGACTTGACCAACCTTTTTCCATTGAGGGCCACATTTTATATTTTGTAACATTCAGAGGGCCAAAATACGCACTATCACATTTTGAGGCAATATTTCATTAAATAGTGGCAAAACACGATAGTGTATCATCCCCTCCCCACCCCTGGTTTCATCCAATCTCTCACTCATGTAACCCCCCCACCAGCCTTCATCCAGTCTCTCCTGCTCATGTACACCCCCCCAATCCAGTTTCTTTTCCATTACCTGGCTTCAGTTGCAGCACAAACAGCGTGAATCCTGCTTCCCCACCAAGACTTGGCTCTCTGCAAGCTTGAGCCATGCAGTGCAGGAAGTTTGGGTTGATCTCAGAGTTTCAAGTCTCGTGACAATGAGCTCTGGATGTTAACTTCTGGCAATATATTTATTTTGGTGATATACAGGAAGGGAGCAAGTGTAATTGAGCAAACATACTGTACATGGTGAGCAAAAAGGAAGAGTGGCACTATATTACATTATTCTATGTGGAATCACCACTACTACAGGTTCTGACAAAGGAAGTCCTTATTACTGTTTTCTTTCAATAAAGTAAACCCTTCAAGAAAAAAAAAAAATCAGAAAATACTCCTCCACAACGTGATCACATCAACAACTTCTACATCTTACAATGCACAAAGTCAAACATACCAAACTTAGGAGTCAAAGTCTTAGAGGTGCGGCTTCTTGTCCCCTCCACAAAGAACTCAACAGGAGCATAGCCTTTCTGCAAGAGAACACACCTTGTTTTTGACGTTCAGCAATCAAAGCACCTTTTAAACCATTTTGACGGTTTTTCCATCTACCATCTAGATCTAGTGGAGGATCACTGTTGGCGAGATAGCAATCATCCTTAAAAAAGGTGTGTCAATTACGACTTATTGGACTGAATGGAAACAGAGCAGGGCAGAGGGATGCAATGCAATGCTCTGGGGTTCTATTCTGTTTTGCTTATTTGGGCTTTACCAAGTCACCTAACAGTCTCACAAGCCACAATGTTCACAATAATGTCTGTGCAGAAACAGCTGGAGAACACGTAAAAGAAAGGTGGCCACTGATGGAAACAAATGATATAGCCAAGTGAAAAGAGCACAAGATACCTCCAAGGATGGGTTGGCATCTAAAGTTTATTAAAGGACCCGACATGAGCCGTGTTTCGGCAAAGCAACAGTGTCAGGGAGTTGTTGATGTAAATCCTTTGTCCCTTCAAAGATCAGTACATTCTGCCAACAAACGGTTAAAACTTGGCAGCTTTTTTAGCTGTAAAGATTAGCCAAAATTATCTAGCAACATACCATCTGCCTATCCTGAGCAGTGGGCACCATATATAGCACCATGTTAAATATAACTACCAAAATGTACAAAGAATGCAGGGTGCCACTAAGCAATACATAGGAAGACATTTTATTATTTCAACAGTTTGCCCCGTTCCTTTGGGCTTCTAGCACAATTGGAAGCAATCTTCATGGGGCCTCAGTAGCATAAGCCTTCATTTATAACTATTTGCGGCTTCCCCTCTATTTCTAGCCCTCTTTTAACTCATCTAAGCCCAGTCACTGCAGTAGTGATCCTTAGCCAGTAGCCACACTCCTGGGCTCCAACCAGAGCCATGCAAACATGAGACCCATGTCAGGCCACAAAGGATCAATATTCAAAAGCACTTATATGGTTGCCTACAGTACTTAAATGGCCAATGGCCAACAGTTATTGGCTAAGTTGCTATATGGCCAAACTTATGCATGTTAAAATGAGGCAGATTTAAAAGTAGTACTGCTTACCATCTAACTTATTGCATTACATCCAAACACAGAAATTACAGATCGGTTTAAAGTTATGCCACATTTTCAGCATTCATGCTTGAATGCATAACTGTTAGAAACATGCTTAACTTTAAATGGATAACTTATCCGTTTCAATTATTTGTTCTCTGCACAGCTAAATGTTGTCCTCTTGGTATTATTTCTGCACAAGGCCTGGGATCATTCTTCCCTCCCACTTCCCCCAGAACCATGAACACAGTCTTTGCAGCATCACAAGCCCCAATCAGCCCACGGAGAGCCAGTCCTTGAGGTCTAATCCAGCAACTGTACACAGCATCACCCACTAAGCCCCCCTGTATAATACATGTTACTACATTCATATATCAAACTGTTACTGTTTGAAATAACCCAACTGCAGCTGCCCCCTCAATTCCCCTCACCCCCCTCCCAAAAAAGGAAAGGGTAAGGGAATTGAATTTAGCTCACACCTTTCTCAGACGTTACATTCAGGTACAGTAGATATTTATTATTTGCACATGGTCCCAACTCTGACCAGGAGCCCTATCCCATCCATGATTTGATGAGGCCAGAGGCTTCCAGACACCCACTTGGTCTTACTTACCCTGATAATGGTTTTCACATATTCAGCAAACACTGCCCAGTAGAGCTTGTTCCCATGAAATGTGCGTCGCATGAAAAAGGCACCAGACATTCGTAGCAGTCCACTAACCATCTTCATCCCCAAGAAGTCTAGAAAATAGAAACAGCTGCTGTTGGTGCAAAGCTTTCAATTCAGTACCACTCATATGGGTAAAAAAAAAAAAAAAGCTGAAAAGTGCAAACACATGATGATGCATTTCCTCTTCCTCTATTACAGGCATCAAGCACAACTGTAGAGGCTGACCAAATATCAATAACAGCACACTCCTCTACTTAATAACAGCACCGAAACTGGTCCTAAATCTGGGTTTAGGTTTTGGCCGAAAATGCCATGCGTTTTCAGCTGAAACCAAACCTCTCTCTCCCCCCCCCCCCCCCCCCCCCCCCCCCCCCCCCCCCCCAGTGATCACTCTCTGCCCTCCTCCATCCTGCACAAACACCTGTAGGCCCTAACCTTAAGCAAAAAGCCCTGGTGGTCCACTGGCCTCTTTGAGGGCAGGAACAAACACCACTTGTTCCTGCCCTGTGCTGCTGCTCCATCAAAATGATTGCTGAGACTTCATGCACTAGCCTTGCGAAACTGCTGAAGGAGAACGCATGGGCAGGAGTGAGATTCCTGGCCATGCTGGTTCCAGTCACAAAATGGCTGCATGGGGCAGGAACAAGTGGGGCTTGTTCCTGTCCCCCAAAGAGGCCACTAGATCACTAGGGCTTGCTTCTTAAGGTAGGCATGGGGAGTGCCAACAGGTGGTTGGGTGAGACTGGGGTAGTTTTGGTTTCTGCTGAAACAGAGCAGCCAATTTCGATCACAGATTTGGCTCAGCAGAAAGGGAAGATCCTGGTTTCAGTCGGGCTCTATATGACTGTGTGAGAAACTTGGAGAGAGGCATGGTACTGCATGTCTTGGTAGACTAGCAGGGAGGCACATGTGGTAAGGCTTGTATTTTTCTCTGTTGAGAGGATCTAGGTGTGTGTAAATGGGTGTAAACATCAGGTACGTTTCAGAGTGTACAGTTTGCTTTCTGCATTTAACAGAACAGAATAATCAACTGAACTAAATAGCTCACAGCAACCCCTTTCCATCACCATATATGGCAGAAGAATAGCATATACAAGATGAAAAGACAGGCAAGAGATAATTCTAGATTTCTGAAATATTCCCACCAGCGTCAGTATAAGAAACTCACCTCCTCAGAACATCTTCACTTCACACAAAACTCTACCCATAGTAGGACATGGTCATAAATGCCTAAACATATAGGGGTCAATAACTTAAGTCGGTCATTGTGTTGACTGAATAAACACCAGCCACTTCTTTTAACTTAACCTATATTTTCAGTGCTCCTATCTGGCTAGGTAACAGTGCTGAATACACCGACAGTGCCAGCACAGTGATTAGTTTAAGTCTGATATTTAGCAGGCCTAAACTAAACATTTCTAGATAATCTTTGCACCTGCCCCGCCTCTAATGTTCAGATAGCATGACACTTCCATTTCTCTTAATACACATACGAATGCGGGGAAAAATACCACCGGCACATGCTCAGGCACAAACCTCCTGCAAGAGGTTTGACAGGTCCAGGCTGTCAAAAAAAAAAAAAAACACAACCCAAAACCCTGGACCTGTCAAACTTGAAACCTGGTGGTCCTGTGGTCCTCCAGACCCCCCTACCCTCCAAAAACATAAGCCCACCACTACCAAAATTCCAAAACACCTGGTAGTCTAGTGGGACCTTTAATAGACCCCCCCCTCTACTTGTTTGAGGGCAAGCCAAGCCCTCCTTACCTCAATCAGGGAGGGAGGGACTAGTGCTCCCTCCCTCTTCCTGCAGATGCCACTTCAAAATGGTGGCGCCCTGCCCGGGGCATCTTGGGATGCAGTGGGTGGGGCTTAACTTCCATGAAAATGTTAAGGGTCCCACTGGACCACCAAGTATTTTGGAAATGTGGTTGGGGCATGTGTTTTTTGGGAGTAGGGAGGGGGGGGGCCGGAGGTCCAACGGACTTCCAGGCCCTTGTATTAGGCGGGGTGGGGGTGGGGGCCTGGAAGCATGCAAATGCATGCTCGACAGGGTCTCAGTTCCTCCCCAATGTCTTGGCAAACCCTAATGCCAGCTCTGAGGTGGGACTGGGTTTGCTGTGGGAGCAGTGCCCTTGTTTGGCTCACTGCCTGCTGAGCATTGTGAAGGAAAATTAATTCCCCTGTTCAGCATGCATTTGCATGCTATTTGCACTCAGAGCTGATGAGCTCGTTGTTTCATGTGCTTCCCAGTTCTGAGTACTGTATGCCGATAAAAAACGCAGGCACTAGTCTGGCACTAATGGCCTCTAGCACCCACGTTTACTTCTGATCGGCACCTTGATCTTCATCCAACCTGATAGAGGTACTGCTGAATGGCAACACTGGCATTTTTGGAGACCCTGCCCCCCACCAGGCTGCCAGCTCATTTTAAAATGGAAAAACTCATTGTAGTTTCCCTTTGAAAAACCTGCCAGTGTGCACCACATGGGCATAAAGTACTCATACTTTGCACCTACACCAGAGTGTATACCAGAACATATGCACAGAGATTTTAACATGAATTTTCACCCTGTATTTCCCCTCCTCTGACCCCACTCGCTTTTTCCACAGGTACAGCGGTGCTTTTTTACCTGTATTCGGCGGGGGGGGGGGGGGGAAGGTGGCAATAAGACTATTTACCTACATATAAATGCCGGATTATCACTCACTTAATTTTTAACTGAACAGCAGCAGCATAAATAAATAAATATAAAATAAATATAAACTGAACAGAACATTTCCTGCACTATCTTTCTTGAAATCAGGAAGTAATTTTTGTTATTTGACCAGGACAAAGAAATCCAAGGAATCTAAGATCCACTGGACTTGTATGTGTTTTTAGCAATAATTACAATTAGGCCAACAGGACTCATCATAAGAATGCTGCACAACTGCAGACAAGTTGTTTTCTAACATTACATTATAATACCTTTTTTCAAACTGCTTTTCAGAGCTCCAGAAGACCCCCCCCCCCCCCTTTTTATTTTATTTTTTAAACAAAACAGACTGAAATCTTGTCAGGTTTTCTGGCCTGTTCTCTGAATCACAATTATCCAGATGTGATTAGTTTTAAAGACATTTGAACTATTGTACACACCAATGTTTTGTTTCATTAAAGAACACAATTACTCGAACTGCTAAAAGGTATTTTGCTTGGACTATTTGTTGCGGAATCAGGAAGCTTATTATTTTACAGAAGGAAAGGAACACAATTGACTTGTAGCAAACAATAATAAAAAGAGCAATGTGCAAACTGGAAAATAAAAAAAAAATACTGAAGAATCATGGAAAATCAATACCTCTTTTGACTGCTATAATGTACACATTGGTATTAGAGAAATTAGACTACAGTAACACATCATTGGAGCTTAAACTCTATGATCAAATTACTTGAATTTAGCAAAATTTAATTTTCTTCCAACGGCTTGTAAGATTTCCATTAATATTATTAGAAAAGGGATGGTGAATAAGACCAAAAATACTATAATGCCTTGAAAATAACAAGAAGCAGCATAAGGAGTGTCAAAGCAAATGCAAGGAACAGATAAAGAAGGCCAAGAGGGATTACGAAAAAAAGATAGCATTAGAGGCAAAAAAGCATAGTCAAAATTTTTTTTCGGTATATTAAAAGCAGGAAGCCGGCAAAAGAATCGGCTGGGCCGCTGGATGACCGAGGGGTAAAAGGGGCGATCAAGGAAGACAAAGATGTAGCGGAGAGATTGAATGAATTCTTTGCTTCGGTCTTCACCGAGGAAGATTTGGGTGGGATACCGGTGTCGGAAATGATATTTCAAGCGGATGAGTCGAAGAAACTTACTGACTTCACGGTAAACCTGGAGGACGTAATGGGGCAGTTCAGCAAACTGTAGCAAATCTCCTGGACCGGATGGTATTCATCCTAGAGTACTGATAGAACTGAAAAATGAGCTTGCGGAGCTACTGCTAGTGATATGCAATTTATCCTTAAAATCGAGCGTGGTACCAGAAGATTGGAGGGTGGCCAATGTAACGCCCATTTTTTAAAAAGGTTCCAGGGGAGATCCGGGAAATTATAGACCGGTGAGTCTGACGTCGGTGCTGGGGAAAATCGTGGAGGCTATTATTAAAAACAAAATTACAGAGCACATCCGAGGACATGGATTACTGAGACCAAGTCAGCACAGCTTTTGTGTGGGGAAATCTTGCCTGACCAATTTACTTCAATTCTTTGAAGGAGTAAACAAACATGTGGACAAAGGGGAGCCGGTTGATATTGTGTATCTGGATTTTCAAAAGGCGTTTGACAAGGTACCTCATGAAAGGCTACAGAGGAAACTGGAGGGTCATGGGATAGGAAGAAAAGTCCTATTGTGGATTAAAAACTGCTTGAAGGATAGGAAACAGGGAGTGGGATTAAATGGGCAGTATTCACAATAGCGAAGGGTAGTTAGTGGGGTTCCTCAGGGGTCTGTGCTAGGACCGCTGCTTTTTAATATATTTATAAATGATTTAGAGATGGGAGTAACTAGCGAGGTAATTAAATTTGCTGATGACACAAAGTTATTCAAAGTTGTCAACTCGCGACAGGATTGTGAAAAATTACAGAAGGACCTTACGAGACTGGAAGGCTAAATGGCAGATGACGTTTAATGTGAGCAAGTGCAAGGTGATGCATGTGGGAAAAAAGAACCCAAATTATAGCTACGTCATGCAAGGTTCCACGTTAGGAGTTACGAACCAAGAAAGGGATCTGGGTGTCGTCGTCATCGATAATACACTGAAACCTTCTGCTCAGTGTGCTGCTGCAGCTCGGAGAGCAAATAGAATGTTGGGTATTATTAGGAAAGGTATGGAAAACAGGTGTGAGGATGTTATAATGCCGTTATATTGCTCCATGGGCTTTTCAGCTTGGAGAAGAGACAGCTGAGGGGAGACATGATAGAAGTATATAAAATAATGAGTGGAGTGGAACAGGTGGATGTGAAGCATCTGTTCACGCTTTCCAAAAATACTAGGACTAGGGGGCATGCGATGAAACTACAGTGTAGTAAATTTAAAACAAATAGGAGAAACTTTTTCTTCACCCAACGCCTAATTAAACTCTGGAATTCATTGCTGGAGAACGTAGTGGAGGCAGTTAGCTTGGCAGAGTTTGAAAAGGGGTTGGACGGTTTCCTAAAGGACAAGTCCATAGACCACTACTAAGTGGACTTGGGAAAAATCCACAATTTTGGAAATAACTTGTATAAAATGTTTGTACGTTTGGGTAGCTTGCCAGGTGCCCTTGACCTGGATTGGCTGCTGTCGGGGACAGGATGCTGGGCTCGATGGACCTTTGGTCTTTTCCCAGTATGGCATTACTTATGTACTTATATGCATATCTCCCTGTCCCTCATCCAACTGGCTCTCCCCGTCTCTCACCTAACCAACCCCACCCCCTCATCTTGTGAGCCTGTCATTGGAATGCTTTTTGTTTCACTTACATATACTGTTATATATCAACATTTGCTTATTTCCAACCTGATGAAGAAGGGTTACCTCCGAAAGCTAATCAAAAAATGTAGTTAGTCCAATAAAAAAGGTATCATATTTTCTTTTCTTTCTATTTATTACCTTTAAGTGGACTAACACGGCTACCACATCTCTCTACTCAAGTCTAAGGATCGAAATCAAGAAAAAAAAAAAATCAGAAAAAGGGACAACATGACTAAACAGTTAAAGTCACTCAAAGCAGAAGCCACCTTTTAAAAAAAATGGATTTACAAACTTTTGTAAGTTTTTATCTTAGATTAAAAGAAAGAAAATCACCAACAGCAGTTTGAAGCTTTTGTCCCTAATATCACCCTCAGACCATCCCCGCTCTGAAGACTATCTTCAGTAATGTGCTGGTGGTGAAACACTTGATTGGAGTCACTAAAGGAGGAAAGTCATGGATAACAATGCAGACAAGATGCACTGAGAAATGGATCCTTGCTTGAAATTGAACAAAGATAAAACAATGTTGTTATGGAAGGGGCGGACTGACCATTTGGGCAACCGGGCAGTGTCTGAGGGCCCAGAGGCTCTCCCCCCACTGCCACCACACACTACAGCCTCTCGAGCCTCAGTGGGCCTTCTCTGGGTTCCACCTTGAAGGGCCCTTGTGGTGTGGGAAATATTCTACCTTAGAAATATATTTTAATAGTATGTTAAAATTTAGTTAGTATGACCACTTTCTGAAGGTGTATTACTTCACTATTTAGATTGTAAGCTCTTTTGAGCAGGGACTGTCTCTTTGTGTCAGGTGCTCAGCGCTGACTGTCTCTTTGTGTCAGATGTTCAGCGCTGCATATGTCTGGTAGCGCTATACAAATGCTAATAATATTAATAACTATGAAGAGCAGGGTAAGCTGTTAGGTGATCCAGAAACCTATAGGAATGGAAAAACATTGTAAGTTATTTGTATCTTAACTTGGGAGCAATTTATGACTTCAATATATTATGGATAATCTGAGGGTCAAGGGGTGAAAGACTATCACAAAGACGATGCAGTCATTTGTAAACTAACCCATGCTCCTGTAATAACTAATCTTTGTATGTATTCTTTTGATCCTTTTGTGTTCATGATGCCAAATTCCTTATATAAGGAACTGGAGTGGAGGAGTGGCCTAGTGGTTAGGGTGGTGCACTTTGGTCCTGGGGAACTGAGGAACTGAGTTTGATTCCCGGCACAGGCAGCTCCTTGTGACTCTGGGCAAGTCACTTAACCCTCCATTGCCTGCCACATTGAGCCTGCCATGAGTGGGAAAGTGTGGGGTACAAATGTAAAAAAAAAAAAAACTGGCCTCTGTCCAGAATTTAGAACATATCTTGTCTTGTTAAGACTTGTTATGTTCTCATATTTTGATATATCAATAAACAATGTTAAATTGAGCACAGGCTAGTGTTTATTTTTTTTACAGTTCTACAGTGGTCTAGTGGCCTCTGTGGGAGCAAGAAAGAACACTCTTTCCTGCCCACTGCCGCTATTTTGCTCAGCGTCATCGTGTTTTAAAAATGTCTGCCAGATGTCTTGGCACTCATTTTGAAAACAAAGCAGCAACGGGGCAGAATTTGCCCTGCTAGCTATTCAAGCCTATATACTTTTTCAATTATGCTCTGTGGTTCACAAAACTTATTAAAGGGGCCTTTTACAAAGCGGCACTAGAGCTACCATGACTTTGTTGTGCGCCAGTCCAGCACTACTGCTGGCACAATTGGAATTTATTTTTACTGTTGGGGGGATTAACAGACAGTAATCAGGCAGTGCTGCACACTGCCCAATAACTGCTGGGTTAATGTGGAAGCCCCTATCGCCTCCTAAACAGGTGGCAGTAAGGGCTCCCCCCGGAAATGGCTGTGCCTCAAGTGTTTACTTATCGCATAGCCATTTCCTTTTTTTGGATTTTTACCTGCTGTGGTAAAATGGGCCTTGGCTTTCGGCAAATCCACGCACAGACACCACCGCAGGGCCCTTTTATAGAAGCTTGGTAAAGGGGGCCCTAAATGATTCATGTTTTGTCCGCTCTCAAAGTAAAGTGAACTCATGAGCACGATATATTGCATTTTCCTACTATAAAAGAAATGCAATCTAAAATTTTTAGTTCCTCATGTTTGTTTTAAGCAGCTTTCTGTTGGAACTCTGTCTCTTGCTATTAAATTGGAAACTGATGACATTTTGAAAAATTTGGACTTTATTTTGGTTAGAATTACAGTAATTTTATTCCAAATCTGTTTGAGAAAATGGTAAGACAAACCAAAAAGTGAAAAACACAAACACTGCAGAGAGCTTGGTTTCTAATAGCCCCTTGTAAGAAGTACAAATAAAATACAACTGTCTCTCCAACTGAATCCCCACCACCACCACCAAACCCAAAGATTACAACAGTCCAATGAAGTGGATACAATAAAGCAACACTAAAATCTCCTATCCCGGTGACGGCGAACCTATGGCATGCGTGCCAGAGAGGGCACGCAGAGCCCTCTCCCTTGGTACGTGCGCCAGTCGCTGGTCCACTCCGCCCACTCTCCCTCCCTCCCTTCGACCGAGTACCAGGCCGGCCTCACTCCCTCCCACCAAGCACCACGCCGCTTGCCCTCGCTCCCTCCCTCTTCCAAACAAGCATCAGCCCGCCCGTCCTCCCTCCCTCCCAGCACCACCCCCCTCCTCCTCTGCAATTGGAAAAAACGTACCTTTAAGGCAGCGCCGGCAGCAGCAATGAAAAGCGTAGTCTTCACTCGGCCCACTTCCCTTCTGTCTCACTCTCAAGCTCTCTGGGCGGGACCAGAGCTTGAGAGCGAGACAGAAGGGAAGCGCACCGAGTGAAGACTACGCTTTTTGTTGCTGCTGCCGACACTGCCTTAACCTGGTACGATTTTTCAGTTGCAGAGGAGGAGGAGGAGGGGGCCGTGGTGCTGGGAGGGAGGGAGGAGGGACGGGCTGATGCTTGTTTGGAAGAGGGAGGGAGCGAGGGCAAGCGGCGTGGTGCTTGGTGGGAGGGAGGTCGGCCTGGTGCTGGGTGGGAGGGAGGTAGGCCTGAAGTTGGGTGCTGCTGGGTGGGACGGAGGCTTGATGCTGGGTGGTTGGGAGGGAGGCCTGATGCTATGGGAGGGAGGCCTGATGCTGGGTGCTGAGTGGATGGGAGGGAGGGAGGTCTGGTGCTGGGTGGGAGGGAGGTAGGCCTGACGCTGGGTGCTGCTGGGTGGGAGGGAGGCAGGCCTAATGCTTAGTGCTGGGAGGGAGGCCTGGTGCTGAGTGCTGGGTGGGAGGGAGGCTGGACATTTGTGGCTGGAGGGGAGAGGAGGGTGGCTGGACATGGATGGAGGGCAAGAAATGAAAAAAGGAGGAAAGTAAAGAAATAAATGGAGGCAAGAAATGAAGAAGAAAGGAGGAAAGTAAAGAAATAAATGGAAAGGAAGCCCTGGAAACGGAGTTAAGAGAACAGATAGAGAGCAGCAGAATCAACGACTAGGACCAATATGGATAGAAAAACAAAATCACCAGACAACAAAGGTAGAAAAAATCATTTTATTTTCATTTTAGTGTTTGGAATATGTCCAATTTGAGAATTTACATCTGCTGTCTTATTTTGCACTGGGTATACTGGAGCTGTAACAACTTACAGAAATGATTTATAATGAAAGAAAATCATGTTATTTTTTTTCTCCTATACTAGTATAATATTTTCAATGATGTCTGTTTATATGCGCCATGGCTGGTGTAAGGGGGTATGGCTATCATAGGGGTGGAGTCATATGTGGTGACCCCGCCCATAATGAGTACCAGCACTTCGCGATAAATAATTAGATTTTGGGTTGCTGTTTGGGCACTCGGTCTCTGAAAGGTTCGCCATCACTGTCCTATCCTTTACTAAGTGAATACATGTGATTCAGAATCAAACTCCTTGCTACCTGTGTTAAGAGACTAAGTATGGATCCCAAACAGTAAGATAGTTCTTCTCTCTTTTTGCAGAAAGTGCTGCACCTTGTGCCTCCCACAATGCCAGGCAATGAACCCCGGCAAACCATGTCCAAATAGATGGCGGCTCTGGAGCCACCCAGGAACATAAGATGCATTTTCCCCCACTATAATAAATTTCAAAGTAGTGCCTTCTATGTTGTGTCCAAGGTGCCCAACCACCTCATTAAATCAAATAGAACCAAGTCCACTGTAAAAGAAACACAAGTGTGTAATAAAGTACTCAAATATAGTGTAATGGCAGACCAAAATTGCTGTATGAGAGGACAATCCCACATTGCATGACAGAAGATACTGTCACTACCATCGCACCTAACATGTCAGAGAAACCAATCGTCCTGCCTTATGCATCTGCACCTGGTTGAAATATACCCAATGGAGCACCCAGAACACAAACTCTCTCAAATCAGCCCCCCAGATCAGCTGGGGCATTCTGTAAATAGTATTGGTTACATTCCACTCTAACAAGGATCACCCTAAGATGGATCCCCATTTGGTTTTACCCCCTGGTAGTGTTTCCCTCTAGCCAGGGGCTGGACTGATTTAAAAAGCCTTGAAATAGTAAGCTGCTCAGTAACCACCAATTCAAAAAAAAAAAAATCCCCTTAATTCCCAATTTCAATTTTAAGGTTTTAGGGTCAAGGCAGTTAATATAGTGTTAAGAAAAAGCAAATTGGTCCCTCCACTATATTACCATCTGTTGACGAAACGCCTCAAAGCTCATCATTACACTCTCCCCTGTGAGCACATTTCCTACTCAAGAGTAGCCCCGGGTTGCCGAACGTTCAAATGCAATATTTTCCATACCAGGCAGAAAGTACAGGTTTCTCTTTATCAGTAATTGGCCTATATCTGTGGGAGCACAGCCCATCCACTGAGTCAACCTATCACAAGTATCTTTTAGGGGCCTGAATAGGACCCTTCTACCCAATGAATAAGGCAAAGTATGATTAGGAACCTGCAAGAGAAATCCAACGCTATAAAGGTGCATAGAGCAGCTGTTCATACAAAATAGGAGTTGTGACAAAACATTGGGTTTTTAGGCCTGCAAACTGTATTAATTATTTCTTGAAGTGTATTTCTCCTATTGGCAGTGTTTTCTTGTTGTAAAGCTGTGGCAGAAAGTGACTGCTCTTTCTTTAGTTTAGCACAGAGAGAAAGTACCTGCAGTATACTTTAAAATGTGCTGTTACGGGCTCTGATTAGCCCAGGAGTTCAAATCCAGTCTGGAAATACAGGGTTTTTCTCCGGTTTCAGTCATGGAGAGGAGATAGAAAGATCTCTTCACTGAGACCCTGTGAGCAGTTATATTGTGTAACCTTTGAGCAGCTATATTAACTGTACTCCCCAGGCACTATCCAGGTAGTGACTAAATGTTTAGATAGTTTTAATATTGATCTATATTCAGTTACCTAGTACCATGCCATCCTGCTGTTAACCTATGTTAAATGGTTGACTGTATGCTGTCTGTGCTTTTTTCAGGATTTCTGACCAAGTTGTGTCCTTCCCAGTATCCCCGATTACGATGTTTGTCTTCTTTTCCCTCCTGAACTTCCCCTCCACCCTCAGATTCAAAATCTCTGTCATTAGCAGTGTTAAACTGTCGTCCAGTGAAAAGATGACCTCTCTAATTAAGGATTTTTTTTTATCCTCTGGTTGTCAATTATTCTGACTAACCGAGAGGTGGCCAAAATCAGGGTAAGAATCGCTGCTTTACCAATGTCTCCCTCTGGGTTATGATGCTTTTTCTCTGCTATGCACTTCCAAACGTAGAGGTGGTTTAGCGGTGATCTACTCTACCTTGAAGGTCATAGAACTCCCCCAATCTCTTACTTATCCCGAAGCAATGGTAGTTTAAAAAATTGGTGCTCGTTCCCTTCTTTATCTCTCTGTCTTCTATTGTCCACCCTCTCTTACTGCCTCTGCTTGAGATTTATGTCATCAGGCCCTTGCTGATTTAGCCATTCGTTATTCAGATCTCTCAACAGTTAGTGATTTCAATGTCCATGTCAACAATATGTCCATGTCACTTCAAAAAACTTCTCTCAGAATTATCTTTAATTCAGTGGACTGATTGTCCAACACACCAGGCTGGACACACTATCTTGTGATTACCTCTCAGGTTTCTTCCTTCTCCATCAGCTTTTTTTAGTCAGGCAATTTCATGGTCAGATCACTATTTTATAAAATTCTCCCTTCAATTGACAGGTTTATCAACTTTACCACTGCATCGTTTTAAGCAATGTTTTCAAGGTGATACTTCAACCTTGCCATCTCTAGGGTTGTGATTTCCTACAGAGTTTGCAGACCTTTCCCTCCTGGACCAGACCTCCTCCTGGGACACTATACTTACAGTTCATTCTTATAAGAACCCCTGGTATCACGGGGACCTACATCTTCTTAAGCGTCAAGGCCGACAAGTCGAACAGCGCTGGAAGAAAATCAAATCCCTGTCTGATTTTCAAACTCTTCAAAATATGGCCCATCCGTTTCCTCTGTCATCTTTCAAGATCAGATCACGTACCAGAGTACTTGAAGGATCATCACTGGCTCCCAGTTAGATTCCGTATCCAGTTTAAAATCTTGCTACTGGTATTTCGGCCTTTCCATAAAAGAGCTCCACAGTATCTGTCCAGTCTGATGATCCCCTACTCCCCTGCACGTGTCTTGAGGTTTCTAAGTGTTGCCAAGCCCTCGTATAGCTCAAATGGAGATCACTTGCCATCGTGCTTTCTTTTTTCGTCACCCCTGGAATTCTATGCCTCTATTTTTGTGTAGTGAAACCTCCTTGAAAAAGTTTAAATCACTATTGAAAACCTGGCTTTTTGAACAAGTTTACGCAAATATGAACAACGCAAATATGAACACCTGAGTACTGAAATGATCGACTTGGAAGTTGGTTATCCTGAAAGTATATGTCCTGAATGTACATTGTTCTCTTTATGAATGGTATGTGTTATTTCCTATCAAATATTCTGGTTCTCTTTTCGTTCCTTCTGATTTTTGTTTTAGAATTGTGAACCGCTTTGCCCTGCTTGTCAGTTAAAGTGGTATAGAAAGTTTGGAATAAATACATAAAGTATGGTAAACATATTTTTGCCTTTTTCCCCACTCCAGCAATATTTAGTTAACATTTTGGCCACCTGCAAACTCTCTCTCTTGAGGAGATGAACTGGCAGAACTTGGAGCATACAGAGCCACTTGGGGAAAATTATCAGCCGATAAAAGCTAATCCAGCCACAAAAGGACAAGGGCAATGCTGACCACCCTTCCATCTGTTGCCTCATTGCATCTAGGAGTGCCCCCACATTAAGGAAGCACAACAACCTAGACAAATGAGGCAACTGAACCCCCAAATACCAAAAAGAGTTCATGGCCCACCTCAACGGAAAGGTCCCTCTCCATGTCCTACGCACTGAAGTCTCGGTGGCCACAGCCTCCGATTTGGAAATATTTAATTTAAAACCAGAGTAATCAGGCGCTCTCCTTGTCCTCTCATGAAAATCATACAAAGATGTACTGGTTGGATGCACAGTTGCTGGCTCCCTTGAGGTGCTATCATAAACAACTTCAATTATTTATTTGTTGCACTGGTAGCCCACATTTTCCCACCTATTTGCATGCTCTTTATATCAACAAATGGAATACAGACTTGGGCATTTCCACTACTGATGAGCAATTTAAGTGTTATGTCTTCCAGAGAAATGCTGTAACACAGGATACACTGCATGGTGAATTGCAATATCAGTTTTATCTCCGGCTTTATGGCTCTCCACATACGGCATATTTAGCTACTTTAAGACTTAATGCCCAAGTCTCGGAAATGCACACATGAACCAGCTACTTTGGGTCACGTGTTCTGGAGGTGTCCGTAGATACTGTCTTTTTGGAATAATGTAGTTTATGTCAACTACCTCTGGAAAGGCAGGTACAATCTAAGCCTGAAATGTTATTTGATATGATTTCTGATACTGAAAACTGATCTGTTCAAGAAGGCATACCATAAACATCCATCTTAAACACTAAATAATAAGACTTTACACGATCTAGACAAAACCAAAATCTTATCACTTGACTGATTAACCTCTTTGCTAGAAATGAACAACCACTAATGTCGAAAATGATCGCTTTAGTCGATGACCTAATGTACGTTACAATCCAAGTTATTATTCAGGAACCTTCATGCAATACCATAATGTATTCTTCTTTACCATGTATGTATGCACATGGTATATATATCTATATATATCATGATCTATTCCATGTATGTTACGTTCCATGTATGTATGCACCTTAACGCAATACCATTTGTAATTCTGTTACCCGGAAATGGCAACCGCCATTACGGCAAATGTAAGCCACATTGAGCCTGCAAATTGGTGGGAAAATGTGGGATACAAATGCTATAAATAAATAAATAAATAAATAAATAAATAAAATACTCGACCTACTTTCGCAGGTTTTTTTTAGGTTTCATAAAACGAGCTATTTAACTGGGAAAGAAATGTATTTTACAAAAGTGACTGGAAGTGGTGAGCAGCGATGTTACAGTCAGCAGCGATGGAGCGTCATTCATTATCAACCTTGAACACGGTTCCTGATGTTGCTTTCAGGCTCATTGGGAACCTTTTTGGAACTTGCTTACCCCATTGGTTTGCAGCAGATTACTGAACTAATGAGGAAACTTATTTTACAAGCAGACCTTGGGCAACTGGAGCATGCCTTGCACTTTCCTCCCATTGTGGCTTGGTTACAAATCAAAAAGCAGGCATACCACTACTGCTCCCTCCCCTCAGACAGCTCATACAGGACTGAACTGCTGGATTACTGCTGTTCCCTATGGCCTACTGGAACCACTGAGGTGAGGCAGTGCTGTCCCTGAATTTATTGACCAGCAGGAGACCAGGGCTGGCCATCTAGTGCTTCTAAGCCACTCCTGTAGCAGCAAAACTCCTCTCAGTCCTGTAATGTTAAACAGTTGGTCTGACCTGAAAGGTGTTGGAGAAGCCTGTGGCAGCAGAAGTGACTAGAAGCACATTGACCTCTGACCCCACTGAGATAGAAAGAGACCCTGGGAAGCTGGAGGATGAGCTTGGGGACTGAGTGGGGACTTGGAAGAGTGAGGCTTGGAGATGGGAGACAGTAGCAGAATCATAAATGAGAGAGAGTAGAGAAAATAAAGGCAGGATGTTACACACAAAAATGTTACCTCCAAACTGACCGATTAATCCTGGGTTCTGCAGCTGCAAAGGCTTACCCCTGTAACAGGATCATGTACAGTGAACAGATGCTTCAAGTCACTGGAGTTTCTAAATTATGGAGATAGACCCAGATTTACCTGTCTGCCTTAAAAGAGGAGCTGTTCAATTGAATACTTGCCTGTTCCTGAAGCAATGACAGGCACAGGCAAGTCATATGTAAACATGATGTAAGATAGCAGCAGAAAGTCAGTGTAGCTCCGGTGACTAGGCAGGAGAACCACAGGATGCTCTTGGATGACTTGAGTCAGCTTTGAAGAAAACACAAAGACTAAGTTCACCCTGACATGTCACAAAGCATAAACTGACATTACAGGCTTAAAAAGTAAAAAGGTCAGATGGTGCAAGCAAACAATTCAATTTTCAGCACAAAAAGCTGTTTTCAAGAATTCTAACCAAATGTAAGAACTTTTTTTCATCGACTATCATATACCTTACAAATAAATATCTTTTAGTGCAAATTTCACACATCCTATGGTTGTTTCCAGTAAGTACATTTTTTCAAAAACAAGCTCATAACAGATTTTAGAACTCATCTCTTCAAATATACCTACTATTTTTACTTCCATATTTTTAATTGTATTGGGGGGTTTTTTTTTTGCAAATATTTTTGTTGCTGCACAACTTACAAATTAGCATGCATGCAAAAACAAGGCATAATCTTTACCTAGATCATAAAAATGTATGTTAAAAAGTGAGATCATAGCAAAATTCAAAGTGTGCATGACAACAAAAAAAAAAAAAAAAAGGCACCCCCCCATCCCAATTCTCAGCCAGGGTATACATGTTCATCAAAATCAGGGTAGATAGGATATGGATATTTCTGTAAACTGGGAACTAGATGGCATCTGACTATTTGTGTGTGTAATACTAGGGCAAGTAGGGCCAAACCAAGGGTTATCAGATGCCCTAGGCAAACCTTCAACTGTCTGCTCCCTCTCTACACCTCTCAGGTGTGCAGCATCTCTTCTTCCTCTCTAATTCCCCTCCCTTCACTGTCCAGCATCTCATTCTCATCTCCCCTTCCCTATCGAGCAACTTACCTCTCCTTCCAGGCTGCTGCTGCTACATTAGTACATAAGTACATAAGTACATAAGTAATGCCATACTGGGAAAAGACCAAGGGTCCATCGAGCCCAGCATCCTGGCCACGACAGCAGCCAATCCAGGCCAAGGGCACCTGGCAAGCTTCCCAAACGTACAAACATTCTATACATGTTATTCCTGGAATTTTGGATTTTTCCAAGTCCGTTTAGTAGCGGTTTATGGACTTGTCCTTTAGGAAACCGTCCAACCCCTTTTTAAACTCTGCTAAGCTAACCGCCTTCACCACTTTCTCCGGCAACGAATTCCAGAGTTTAATTAAACGTTGGGTGAAGAAAAATTTTCTCCGATTTGTTTTAAATTTACTACACTGTAGTTTCATCGCATGCCCCCCAGTCCTAGTATTTTTGGAAAGCGTGAACAGAAGCTTCACATCCACCTGTTCCACTCCACTCATTATTTTATATACCTCTATCATGTCTCCCCTCAGCCGTCTCTTCTCCAAGCTGTATAGCCCTAGCCTCCTTAGTCTTTCTTCATAGGGAAGTCGTCCCATCCCCGCTATCATTTTAGTCGCCCTTCGCTGCACCTTTTCCAATTCTACTATATCTTTCTTGAGATGCGGCGACCAGAATTGAACACAATACTCAAGGTGCGGTCGCACCATGGAGCGATTCCTCTACCTTCTCTCATGCCAGCCCCAATTTAAAAGGAGACAGAGTGCAGTGCAGGCCTTGAAAGCATAGGCCCATGCTGAAGTGCTACCATATCCAGTCCCCCTCCAAAAGAAGCATGCCTTGGAAAGGAACAGAGCAAGAGAAGGCAGGGTAGAGCCTCACCACAGGCCTATACTTAAAAAGCCCATGCAGCGCCGACTCTGCTTTAAACTTGGGGCAGGCGGAAGTAGCATGAGCAGTATATAAAAGGAGGGAGTGTCTAGCTGAAGGGGATGGGAGGCATGTGCCAGAAGTGTGCACAATCCAAGTGACTGAAGGGGATGGGAAGGGGTCATGAGAGAAAGTGACCCCTTGGGAATGAGGAGGGTTGGGCTACAAGGTTTGTTAATGGATTGGGGCTAAATGTTCAGAGGCTATGGGGGTAAGAACAGAAAGAAGCGATTGAACTATAACATGAAATGCATCTGCTTGAAAATAGGTCCTAATCCATCCAAGTTTTCATAACTACCGCCTGGAACAGGTGCTGTGAGAAGACTTCCAGACAGAGATATCTTCGCTAGTAAGAATTTGTAGGAAATTGTTTTTAAACTTGGGAAAAGTTAGACTTAGAATTAAACGGGTAACCTCAGGGACTTTATTTTAAGTTACTCTGCTCACTTAGCAAATATGTTTAAGGAACAGTTTTTCTTAGCATATAACATCTCTGTTACAGTACCATAGGCTATTTTACAGTTACCATTGAATCAGTAAAGCACAGATAGGCACAGGAAGCCTCAGATTACACTTTCAATTCCTCCCACCCAGCCCTGGCGTAATCTCTGATTTATAGATCCTTGAAAAAATTAGAAGGCTACAAATTTAAATTAGGGCATCTCTACCATCCAGTAGTTAGCTCTTAGAAATACAGTCTACTTATATCCATAGAGGGGAACCTACTAATAACATTAAAAAAGTAATAATAAAAAAAAATAAATATTAGCATAGCCTAGCATATAACTAGCAATCTTAGGGAACGACAGTTTACATATTACCACTGCATTAGCGACATAAGTAATCACTAATAAAATGTCGGCAGCAGTCCAGCAGTAAGATGGGGGCTAGCCAATCTTTTGCACCAAGTGTCACAGGTTTGATTATCACCCAGTTGGTGAGAAGTCATACATGTGTACTCAATGCAAAGAGCTCCTAGCACTGAGGGAACGGGTCCGATCTCTGGAGACTACAAAGAGTAGAGTTAAATAGTCAGTATTCTCAATGGAGTAGATACTGGGGTTTCCCAGAGGTCTGTGCTGCTTTTGAACTTATCTAATATAAATAATTCGCACCTCCAATGTTCTGAAGCTGACTCCATGGCAGCGTGGCAGTGAAGCGGTGTAGTGTTCCTAGGGTTCGTAATCACCCCGCCCTCGAGGGAACCCTGTATAGTTGCCAGCCCCCGCGCCTCCCTCCCTCCCTCTCTCTCTCTGCCCTCCAAGCATGACCTGTCCTCCGGCAGCCCCTGCCTTCCTAAGTGCTGGCTGTATTTTAAAAATTCTTACCTTGGGGTGCGGCATCCACAGTGAAGGCGAGCGGCGCTTCACACTGCCTTCGCATGTGTCTCAGCTCTGCCTCTGGTCCCGCCCTTCCGGAAACAGGAAATGAGGGCGGGACCAGAGGCAGAGCTGAGACACATGCGAAGGCAGTGTGAAGAGCCGCACCCCAAGTTAAGAATTTTTAAAATACAGCCAGCACTTAGGAAGGCAAGGGGCTGCCAGAGGACAGGTCATGCTTGGAAGGCAGAGAGAGAGGGAGGGAGGCACGGGGGCGTGGAAGTCGGAGGAGGGGGCGGACCTCAGAGGGAGGGAGGAGGGGCGTCCTGCAAGTCGAAAGAGGAGGGGGGTCGTCCTGGAACTCAAAGGGGAGGGGGGGAGGGGGTCCTGGAACTCAGAGGGGAGAGAGAGGGAGGGGGGCCCTGGATATGGGTGGATGGAGGAGAGGCCAGGGGAGAATGCAGAGTTGATGCATATGAAGGGGGGGAGGGCAAGAGACAGAGGAGAATTGCTGCACCACGATGGAGGAAGGGGGCAGGGGAGAGATGCTGCACATGGATGGATGAAGGGGGCAGGGCACAGAGGATGTTTGCTGCATATGGATGAATGCAGGGGAGAGAGCATAATTGGTGCACATGGGACACACACTACACTCTCTCTCACTCACTCACACAGACAGACACACACATTCTGTCTCTCTCTCAATTACACTCTCTGACACACACTCTTTCTCTCTAACACACACTCACTCTCTGACACATACTCATTCACTCTCTGTCACACATACTCTCTCCTAACAGTTCCCTTAAAAACATAATTGCCATTACAGGACAACCTTGCTAGCGCCCGTTTCATTTCTTTCAGAAACGGGCTTTTTTTTACTAGTGTATAAATAATCTAGAGATGGGAATAACTAGTGTGGTAATTAAATTTGCTGATGACACAAAATTATTCAAAGTTGTTACTTCACAAGATGATTGTGTAAAATTGCAAGAGGATCTTATGAGACTGGAAGACTGGGCATCCAAATGGCAGATGACATTTAATGTGAGCAACTGCAAAGTGGTGCATGTGGGAAAGAGGAATCCAAACTACAGCTATGTGATGCAAGGTTCCAATTAGGAGCTGTAGCTCAGGAAAAGGATCTAGGTGCTATCGTTGATGATTCATTGAAACCCTCTGCTAGGTGTGCAGCAGCAACAGCTAAGAAAGCAAATAGAAAATTAGAAATTATTAGAAAAGGAATGGAGAACAAAAATGAGAATGTTATAATGCCTTTGTATCGCTCCATGGTGCGACAACTTCAGATACTGTGTGCAATTGTAGTCACTGCACCTCAAAAAAAGATATAGCAGAATTAGGAAAGATACAGAAAAGGGTGACTAAAATGATAAAGGGGATGGGACAAATTCCCTACAAGGAAAGTCTAAAGTGGCTAGAGCTCTTCAGCTTGGAGAAGAGATGACTAATGTCTATAAAATACTGAGTGAAGTGGAATGGGTAGACGTGAAACACTTGTTTATTCTTTCCAAAAATACTAGCACTAGGGGGCACGCAACGAAGCTACTAAATAGTAAATTTAAAATAAACTGGAGAAAATATTTCTTCACTCAACGTGCAATTAAACTCTGGAATTTGTTGCCAGAGAATGTGGTAAAAGCAGTTAGCTTAGCAGGGTTTAAAAAAGTTTGGATAATTTCCTAAAAGTCCATAAGCCATTATTAAGATGGACTTGGGAAAATCCACTGCTTATGTTTAGGATAAGCTGCATAAAATCTGTTTCACTCTTTTGGGATCTTGCCAGGTATTTGTGACCTAGATTGGCCACTGTTGAAAACAGGATACTGGGCTTGATGGACCTTCGGTCTGTACCAGTATGGCAATGCTTATGTTCTTATGACTTTCTGTTCAAACATGAGGTAATTATCTATTAACTCCTCGAATACTTTTAAGCTAGATTCAAGCTTATTAAGTAACATCATCAATCACAAAATTGCTCATGGTAATACGCCTAAAAAGGCTGCTTATTATTGGAAATTTAGCTTTTTTTCTCTATTGAGTTTTAGTTTAAAAGTTGTAGCCAATAATTCTAATGTGTGTCTAAGTCCTTTATTTCAGACAAGATCTCACCATCATCATCAACAAAAGGGATGATCATCATATAGGAGTGGGCAATGGTTAAAAAATTTTAATCACACGAACAATCGTGCTTATCACGGCGTACATTTTGGGCATTTCTCTCACCCTTTTCTACTGGCTCTCTCCTATTGAGCACAATCATCTCTCTCTCTCATCCGCTTTGTTTCTTTCTCTAATGCCCCCCCCCCCCCAGCCTTCACCCAGATTCTATCATGCCCCCCTCTGAGCTTTATTTTAAACACAGACCCTCCCCCTTCTCCACGTGTTTACCTCAACCGCAGGGCTCTTGCTCCGGATTTTCTCTTCTTCCTTGGCACTGCCTCAAAGTCCTTTTTCTTCCCCTGCACGGTCTGGCTCTGCAGACATTTCAGTTGCATCATTCAGGAAGTTGGGGAAGTCTCGCAGTTTCAAGTATCTGTAGAACCCGGATGTGCAGGAGAAGAAAAAGGACTTTGAGGCAGTGCCGAGGAAGAAGAGAAAATCCGGAACAAGGGACCTGTGGTTCAGGTAAATGTGGGGGGAGGGGAGGGCCTGCGTTTAAAAAAAAAAAAAAAAAAAAACGAATCAGCCAACATTAAAAAAAGCTATTAATGCATTAATTGTCCACTCCTAAAATCACATTATCACCCACATAAATAAAAAGAGTGTAATTCCAGAGTTGCCAGTTTTTTCCCTAATGGTGCCATCATGATGCTAAATAGTATAGGCAATATTGGTGAGCCCTGAGGAACACCACATTCCGTGGTCCAGACTGAAGAAAATGATCCCTCTCCCCCCTTCCCCCATTTCACCTGATAAGATCAACTTCTCAAAAAACCATGGAATCAGATAAGTATCATCCCATGATCCCCCCCCCCCCCCCCAAAAAAAAAAAAAAAATCAAGGTCCCAGTAACACTTTATGGTCCACAAAGTCAAAAGCGCAAGACAAATGAAATTGCAATAGAATAACCTTTCTGCTTAAACTAACCTCCTTCCTGAGCTCTAATATAAAGGTAGTTATTACAGCCTCTGTGCTATCTCAGCCTAAAGCCCGATTGCGAGTCATGTAAAATATTGTGGTTAGATAGAAATTCTGTCAGTTGATATGCCACTATGCCCTCCATCACATTAACCAGAAGGGGTATTGAAGCCACAGGTCTAAAATTGATCACTCCTTTTTACATTCTGCTTCTTGAGAATGGGGGGGGGGGGGTCAACAATACATTCCCCCTTTCACTAGGGAATAATCCTCAAGATCACTCAATACATAACTAATAAGTTAACAGTATAATAAAGTCTAAAAAGCCTCTCTCACCAAATAACTAGGACAAACATTCAACATGCAGGAGGCTGAAGAATACAGTACGATGCCAATTATCTGAACGCCGATCATCTGGATGTCCAATTATCCAGACCCATTATCTGCCCAACAGTACATAAGAACATAAAAATAGCCATAATGGGTCAGACCAATGGTCCATCTAGCCCACTATCCTGCTTCCAACAGTGGTCAATCCAGGTCACAAACACCTGGCAGACACTCAATTAGTAGTAGCATTCCATGCTACCAATCCCAGGGCAAAAAGTGGCTTCCTGCATTTCCATCTCAATAACAGACTATGGACATTTCCTCCAGGAACTTGTCCAAACCTTTTTTAAACCTAGATATGCTAACTCCTGTTACCACATCCTCTGGCAATGAGCTCCAGAGCTTAACTATTGTTTGAGTGAAAAAAATATTTCCTCCTATTTGTTTTAAACGTATTTCCATGCAATTTCATTCAGCGTCCCCTGGTCTTTTTACTTAACATATCCTATATAATAATTTGCACCCCCAACGTTCTACGCCTGGATGCCTGGGTTCTTAACACACTTCCCATTGGTCTGCCTTGGCGATGACGTCAGAAGGCGGATCAGTGAAAGGGAAGGGAAGCCAGCACCAGCCAGCCACAGAACGTTGGAGGTGAGTAGAGAATCACCCCTCCCTCCCCCTGTCCTCCCTCTGAGTTCCAGGCCCCCCTCCCTCTCCTCAGAGTTCCAGCCCTCCTCCCCACCCGCCCTCCCTCTCCTCCGAGTTACAGGCCCCCCTCCCCTTTGAGTTGCAGGACGCCCCCCTCCCCTCCTCCTCTGAGTTCCATGCCCCCCCTCTGCTTCAAGTTCCACATCCCCGCGCCTCCCTCCCTTCCTCTCTCTCCCCTTGCTGTGTGCCAGCTGTAATTTAAAAATTCTTACCTCTGGGTCCAGCGTCAGCAGTGAAGGCGGATGGCGCTTCAGCCTGCCTTCCCATCTGTCTCCGCTCTGCCTCTGGTCCCACCCTTCTGGAAACAGGAAATGAGGGCGGGACCAGAGGCATAGCTGAGACAGATGGGAAGGCAGGCTGAAGCGCCATCCGCCTTCACTGCTGACGCTGGACCCAGAGGTAAGAATTTTTAAATTACAGCCGGCACGCAGGAAGGCGAGGGCCAGGCGGAGGACAGGTCGTGCTTGCACTCAGAGGGGAGAGAAAGCAAGGGAGAGAGGCAGGGAGGGAGGGGGACGTGGAACTCAAAGGGGAGGGGGCAGTCCTGGAACTCGAAGGGGAGGGAGGGAGGGGGCATGGAACATGGAACTTGGAGAAAAGAGAGAGGGAGGGGGGGCGTGGAACCTTGCTAGCGCCAGTTTCATTTCTGCCAGAAACGGGCCTCTTTTACTAGTAAGTACATAATTATTGCCATACTGGGACAGACCGAAGGTCCATCAAGCCCAGCATCCTGTTTCCAACAGTGGCCAATGCAGGTACTTAGCAAGTACCTGGCAAGATCCCAAAAAAGTGCAATACATTTTATGCTGCTTATCTTAGAAATAAGCAGTGGATTTTCCCCAAGTCCATCTTAATAATGGTCTATGAACTTTTAGGAAGCCATCCAAACTTTTTTAAAACCCCACTAAGCTATCTGCTTTTACTATTCTCTGGCAACAAATGCCAGAGTTTAAGTACACGTTGACTGACGAAAAATTTCCTCAGATTAGTTTTAAATTTACTACCTTGTAGCTTCATTGTGTGCCCCCCAGTCCTAGTACTTTTGGAAAGAGTAAATAAGTGATTCACATCTACCTGTTCCACTCCACTCATTATTTTATAGACCTCCAACATATCTACCATTTCAAAGATCTTCCACAGGTTCCTGGCTGCTCCGATTGTGATGTTGAGAATGTCAGTGAAAGGCTATGCAGTGATGCAAATATTCCAGAGTATTAGATCATAACAGATGATGAAATCATGGAATCGTTACAAGACAAGGAACACAAAGAATCAGAAACGGATGATGATCACCAGTTTAATGCTGATGTGGGACAGACACATGAGAAAGCCTTTGAATGTTTAAATACAGCAATGGTGAGAGGTAGCAACATCACCCACATAGATGGCTGCTTGAGCCATCAGCTCCTCCATCACTCAATTCAATCGATACTATTATGCAGCCATCCTGGGTTTTTAACATTCTCTGAGAGTATCGGAGTCCTCCTCTCAGTAAGCTGCACTGATATCTACAACTTCTGCGGCAAGGGGGTTCGATCTCACCAAGTTTTCGTACTTGGCAGCATTACGGGTCCCAGGCACTGGAAGCACATGGAGGATGCTCAGCAGACCATCTATTGCAGAGGAGGATTCCACAGGGTATATTAGAGAATGGCTACAAGAAATAAAAGCAGAACTTAAAGCTCTTCGCAATGTCCTGTCAGTCTTGGGCTCTGACCTGCGGAGAGACATCGCTGACTTAGGTTGGCGGATTGAGGAATTGGATCAGAGCCTTGATGTTCACCATGGATAAGCAGCTGGAGGCTTTCAAGGTTGAAAATGCTGACATGGCCCTTAAAATTGAAGACCTGGAGAATAGGTCGTGTCGCAATAATAGCCACATTAGGGGCTTGCTGGAGACACCAGAATATGCAGACTGAGCTGGTAGTACAGCGCCTGACCAGTTTCCTCCTTTCTGAGGTGGGAGAGAAGCTTCCGGCAGAGCAGATTAAGATTGTGCGTGTCCACAGAGCACTGGGGAAGGCCCGTGAAAATGTTGCTAGAGATATTGTTGCCTGCTTTTATAATTTTAAAGTGAAAGAGTTTGAGGACAGCCTGCAAAAATGATCCATTTGTATGGGATACCTATACTTTATTATATCAAGATGTGGCTGCCTCTACCTTATGGCGTCGCAATGAACTACGCCGCATCACTGAAAACTTGAGAGCGGAAGGCATGCATTACAGATGGCAATTCCAATTTGCTCTGGTGTTTACCCGTGATGGTCAACTCCACAGGATTCATTCTCGGGATGAGGCAGTGAAGTTTTGCCCATGGGAGGCCTCGGACCCAGCTGCAGGGGCAGTTCCTGTTTCTACCGAAAAAAATCCAAGATAGACCCAGATGGCAGAGGATCTTCAACAGTAAGAGCTGTCGTCTGCAACACAAGGTCTCAGTGATGAGCCTCCTGAGTGTCCCACTGCGATGACTTGTTTTTGCCTTCAGCGAGGGATGAGTTTTTTTGGTGGCTCTCCCTGGAATGACCCTGTGGAACAACAGGGCCATAGGAAGGGACTTTTATTCTGCATCTTTCTTTTTGCTTTGGTTACTGCCTTTGCTACTGTTTTTTTGGGGGTTTTTTTTTTAATTAGCATCCTGGATGGTTCTAATCTGTAACAGTTGTATATAAGGCTATCCCTTACTGTAATGTCCTCAATCTGTATGTCAAATTACTGGCTAGTGTTCTTGCGAAGGGCTTAAATGTCTTATATTAGACCTTATTCGTGAAGATCAATGTGGCTTTATCTCCCAGCATACAACAGGAGATAATGTTCGGACGGCTATTCAACTTAACTGGTATGCCCAACAGGCCAAGATTCCTATGGTCTTATTAGCAATTGTACAAAAAAAGAGTGGGAAATGGACCAATGACTCCAGGAAAACGGGAAATAAAATACCAAGGAACCACTTTATTCAATGACTCGACACAAAAAAAACTGTGTTTCGGCCAGAAGGCCTGCCTCAGGAGTCTAAAAACAACAAATATTTAAAAACATCAATTCAAATAAACAAACAAAAATAAGCATTTGATAACATAAATTGAAATAAACAACAAAATTAAGAAATAAATGGTAGGAGATTATACATCAAAAAAAATTTTTTAACAATATATATCTAAAGTAAAATTATCTAAAGTAAAAATATATCTAAAGTAAAATGAAATTATAAGCATGGAGACATGATATATATAAAGATATACATAAACAATGCGGAATGATAAAATGAACTTATATGGTCTAAAAGAGATAACATGAGATAAAAGGCACATATATATACATATATAATTATATGTCCATATAAGGGGACTCTATATGATGTAACAGATAGAAAAACATACTGATAAATTATATTGTCGGATCGAATCCTTAAGTTAAGTTAATGTGTGCAAATGTAGATCTGTGATAAAGACAAAGAAAGTCAGAAAATATATATATATATATACATATACATATACGTACATACGCAATATATACACACACATATACATATACATACATACACATACGTATTGCATGCCCATGTATTTTTGAATATTATTAAAAAGATATATTATTATTATTTAGCCATGCACACAACACATTTACCAAGAGGGTGTGAAGTGACTAAATACAAGAAGTATGAAAAGCAGTGGATGAAAAAAGAATGAAATAAAGATGTTTCTATAAAAAAAAGTGACCGACCTTGGTTATCCTTGTAAAAAACTTGGGGTCGGATAGTCTTGAAAAAGACCTTTATAGAATCTTGTTGGCGAAGCGTTTCGTTATACTTGAAATGACTATGGAAGAAAAAACGTATGTTATAAATGCTATGTTTGGCGCCAAAAGGTAAAGAAAGACGTATTGCGTAAGTATGCTGATTGGATGAAGCATGATCATGTGATGATTAGTGTAATAGAGTGTGTCCTATCAGAGCATCTAAAAAACGGAAGATTGACATAATGATAGACCAATAATGAGCATGAATGAGCATAAACCAAAAAGTGAACGTAAGGATGACGTGTCAAATAAAGGGACACTGTCAAGAAGGTAGAGAATGTCATTGTTGCCGAGCGATATATCTGGTTTCAAAAGAACGCTGTGAATGTCAAATGACGCAATAGATGAAAGAGATGAGTAACGAAATAATAATAAACGCTGTGTTAAATGAAGGAACAAAGTAGCTTAGATTTGTTAAAAGTTTATTATGAGAAGTAAAGATTGGAATGGTTGGAGAACGGAGTCTCTATGGAAAAAACTAAAACAAAAACAAAACAAAACAAAATTCGATCCAATAAGGACAAAGAATGCTAATGTGAATGTTGCAGTATAAATGTGTATGTGCATGAACGTATGCTTTAAAAATAAAATTCCTGATATTAAAAAAAGATGATAAAAAAGATATATATTATTGAAAGGTCAATCAGTTAAAATACATATACATACTTATTTATCTCCACATATCCATACATGAGATATAGATTGGTAAGTATATAGTAAAAAAACTATAATCTAAAAAAAATATATACATATATGTGCCTAATGGGTTTACAAAAAAACATTATGTCATCAACGTATATATAAATATAAAAGTACAGAACGAATAGAAATACATATATATATGTGTATATGCACTCATACATTCGCACTCATGTATGAGATTAAAACAGTGCATCCACTTAGGTGGATTACTCTCTCTTATTAGCAATTGACACCGAGAAGACGTTTGACTGTGTGGAGTGGTCTTTTTGAAGGTAGTACTGGATGTCATTGGCTTTGGTCCTCGTTTCAAGGCCTGGATCACTGAATTATATGCTTCCCCTAGTGCTTGGATTAGAGTAAATAGGGACTACTCTGAAGCATTTTCTCTGGGGAGGAGAACTCGCCAGGAGTGCCTCTTATCTCCCTTACTGTTTGCATTAACAGTGGAGCTCTTAGCTGCTTGTATCTGACAGACTTCTGCTATAAAGGGTTTGTGAGTTGGACAGGAGTACAAAATGTCTTTTTGCAAATATCTTATTGGCTGTGATGGAACCTGAATCATTGCTACCTCTCATAATTGACACTAAATCTGTATGGTACCCTGTCCGATTTTAAATTGAACGCAGCCAAATCTGAGATTTTAAACATTACATTGGATTCTGATAGGTTGCACTCTCTGAAGACATCTTTGCCTTTTGGGTGGGCCAGAAATTACATCCGCTATTTGGGAGTTAGTATCTGCCTTGACTATAATAATCTTTATAAATATTAATTATAAGGCAGTGATCCAGGAGCTTTCTTTGGCTCTAGATCGGTGGCATGGTCTGACTCACATTTGGCTGGGTGAATAGCTGTCTGCAAAATGATGTTGTTACCTAAATTTTTGTATTTGTGCCAGACTCTACCAGTGCCCATACCAAAATGGGTACTTGGTAAATTACAGTGAAAGCTTTTTCAAGGGTGTCCAAATGGGTTTTAGTACAGTGAGGGAGGACTAGGTATTTTATTATTTATTAGGATTTATTTACCGCCTTTTTGAAGGAATTCACTCAAGGCAGTGTACAGTAAGAATAGATCAAACATGAGCAGGAGGCAATTAGAGCAGTAAAAATATTCGAACAACAATACAAAGTATGGCATGGTATACTATTTGCAATGACAACACAATATGTACTAGAACATTATAATTGGTAGTGAAGGGTAAGGCAAAGTTGTAACATATAGATGAGTAAGAAAGTAGGAAGAATTAGAAAGTAAGGTGATTGATTTGAAGAAAGTTGCACGTGAGGTCAGAGAGAAGGTTAAATATTATCTCAGCTAGGGTAGGAGTGGATAAACATGTCCCGCTGCAGTATGTGCAGCCGAGTCAATCCTTGTGTGTGTGAGTGAGACTAACAAGTTAGTTACTTCTTCCGTTAAAGGCTTGGTTGAAGAGCCAAGCTTTCACCTGCTTCCTGAAGTAGAGGTAGTCTTGTGTTAAGCGGAGCCTTTCAGGCAATGCATTCCAGAGTGTGGGGGCTACTCCGGAGAAGGCTCGCTTGCGGGTATCACATCTTGTAATGTCTTTTGGAGAGGGTGTAGTTAGGTATCCCAGTCTTGTGCCGTTATTATTGGGCTGCGCAGCTTAGAGCCTTGATGGCTTGGGGATTGGCTTCTCCTAATGCTGTGGGTACGATTGGAGGGAGCTTTTTTAGAGCATACTTCTTGTTTGCAACTTTTCGGACTCACCTGGCGCTCCCTGGGTGGTGGAAAATTCAGAATCCTGTCATATGGATTTCCCTGGCTATCTGGGTCCGTTGGTATCGCATCTTTTAAGGGCAAACGGATGTCATGATGTACCCCACTTGCTGGTGTGGCTCCCCTTATAGAGGATTGGGCTAAATATGTGTTTCAGTCTTGGGAATGGAGGGGGTTGACTCATATTGGTCAGTTGTGCAAGGAGAGTGGCTTTCTAACCTCTTTTGGTTTTTTTTTATAGACCTCCAACACTTATCTAGATAGTAAGGATTTTTTAAATGTATTTACAACTTAGACATTTGCTCTCTAGTGAGGCCTACAAGGGGATTTTTTTAGGCCTCTTCTACTGCTTTTGAAGATATTTTAGCTAAGGCTTACAGCAAGTTCAATTTATGATTTTTTTGTCTGGGCCCAATCCTCAGGAGATACCATGCTACATGAGACAGTGGGAGATTGGTCTTGGCCGAACTGTTTCCCCGAAGGAGTGGGGGGAGCTTATTAAGCTATGTTTTGTATTTCTATTTCGACTATTTTATTTATTTAAAAAAAATTTATAATCCACCCATTCAAAAATCTGGAACATGAGGTGAAATCACTGCATAGATGGTACAGGGTGCCTAAAACCATTGCACATTTTATTCCTACCCATTTAGGAATATGTTGGAGGGGATGTGGTGGACTAGGTACTCATTTCCATATTTGGTGGGACTGTCTTTCCATGAAGACCTTTTGGCTTAGTTGGGCAGGGGTTTTTTTCCACCATGTTTAATGTTTCTATCCCAGTTGATCCTGCTTTAATTTTGCTGCATGTGGTACCTTCTTTCTCTCCTGCAGGGTGCAGTGAAGGTACTCCGCTCCACTGTACAGCTGTTTTCCGCAGAGAGATGGCTAAATGTTGGAAATCTGCAACATTACCAAAGGAGGCACGGCTCTGGAGTGCCTTGTGGGATGCTTATTATCTCACCAAGCTGATGGCACCTTTCTTGCCTGGTATCAGACTGTTTAAGTATAATTTTGGGACCTTGAACTTTGTTGCACACTGAAATGAACTTGACGTTTGGTATATATACCCTGTTAGTTTGTGTGCTCTCCGTTCTGGCACCTCTTGCCTACTTTTTCTATTGCAAGCTGCTCTAGGGGATAGGGTGTGAAGGGATGGGGGGCATAGGAAGTTCTCACTATGGTTGGGGTTTTGGTTACTTTGGCAGACTAATCTGTTTTTTTTACTGTTGAACATTAATGAAAATTAATAAAAATAAAGTTTAAATACAGCAGTGGCTTGGCTGGAAAAGCAGGAAGAAACCACTGCGATCCTGCTCCTTTGTCTGAAAAGACTATGTGATCTTGCAGCAGAAAAACAAAAACTGGCCTTGAAGTATACAGAATTACTTCCGTTTTTAGTTTACTTTTAAATACTATACTTTATTACAGCGTATTTCTCTTTTTAAATAGAAATACAGTTTTATGTACTACAAATACAGTACTGTACTTAGTTCGTACTTTTTTTCTGCCAAATTTTTAAAAATTAGGTATGTCCAATTATCTGGATTTATGATTATCCAGATCACCCTCTGCAGAGGATAGTCCGGATAATCGTGTCATACAGTATTTTAGTAAACAAGGCTTCACGAACATTGCTGATTGAGATGTAAAACATGATAAGATCTATCGGGTAATGTTCGATTCTTACCTGGGGTAATAGAGGGTTACTCAAATCACAAGGAGCTGCAAAGGGAATTAATCTGGTTCCCCAGGTTCTCAGTCCACTGCACTAACCCATTAGGCTACTCCTCCTCCAGCAACAAATGTAAAATCTCAACTATAAGAGGAGCAAACAAGTTAATCCAGTGAATTTCACTGGGTGTCAGAAGTTTAAACTTAATACTCACTCTCTGAATGCCCTCTTCGTTCACACAAACCCTTTGGAACAGCTTCTTGAACGCTTTGCTCAGAGTAAAGGCAAAGAATCGGATGGCCCCTAGCCGCAGGCTGTGGCCCATTTCTTCAAGGATTTCCATAGCTTCTTCTTGAATGATATCCGGGGATTCGCCCGTCTCTTTGGATAGCTAAAGAATAGGTTATAGTGGACGAAAGAATTTGTTATGCACAGATAAGTAGCACAAGCATCCTCTCAAGTCAGACCTAACTTTCACTTTCTCACCTTGGGGCTCTAGAAAGGAAATGTACCACAAACCCAGAAAAAGTAAGCATAACAATAGGTAGGAAAAAACATTAGTAAACACCATCAGGAGAGGTCCACAATACTGGAAAACTTTACACACATTGGGCCCGACACTCAAAACTGAGCTAGCCACATAAAAACTTATTTTCCCCTTTAAATATGAAAGGCTCCTTTTACTAAGGTGCACTTATGATTATAGCATGAGCTAAATGCCAAGCAGCCCATTTTATTACTGTGGGCTTCTTAGCATTTATGTGCTAAATCTGTTAGCACACCTTAGTAAAAGGAGCCCAAAGTGACTATAGGAATAAATGCTGTATTTATCAGTAGAAAAAGGAGCAGGGTTAGGAAGCAAGCTGGCGACCAGCATATAAATTGGCTGAATATTGCTGTTTTTCAGTTATTCTCTGGATATCACATAGACAAGTTAGGCCAGCAAAAGAACAGGCCTGACAAATACAATGAAGCAGCAATGAGGTCACCATATATTTATGAGGTCACGTATATTTAGAAGAACTACTTAAACGTATAGTGTCACTGAATATACACATAAAGTGGCACCACTGCTACATATCAAGCTCACTGCTGGTACAGATTGATTGGAAATGGTAAGTGGACTTGTTACTGGTAATAAGCAGTTTTCCTACAGTCAACCCCAAGAAAAGCATAAAATATAGCTTTTCAACTATTTTATACCACCAATTTCTTTCTGGGTGGAGAATGAGTAGTGGGTTGTGTAGGAGATGACTTGGAAGGCCCCAACTTTCAAAACAGTTCTTTATTATTCTATCCATCAACAATGCAGAGCCTCTGAGTTGTCGTCAAACAATTTTTCTTTACGGTTATCTTTCTGCCTCCGCCCTGTCTAGGGCTGGAGGAAGGGAAGGATGCTGCCCAACTCCCTTCATGGAGAAATGTGGAATCTGCGGATACCCCAGAAAAATGGGAAACAGAAGCGTGAAATTTATTCTTACCTGTTAATTTCCTTTCCTTGATTCTTACTAGACCAGTCCAGACTTATAGGTTATATCCTCTTACTAGAAGGTAGAGGAAGAGACTTGAAGATTCCGATGACAGCAGCGTAACAGGTGGTGCAGGCAGGAACATTCTAGTATACTAATGCCTAAGCCACTCAACAGTTAAGAGGAAGGGGGGTAAAAAAAAAAAAAAAAAAGAAAAACTGAACCCAGTACAGAAGCTCTGTAGCACTACCTTTGCAAAACTGACTATTGATGGCCCTGTACTAGTCATTGGTGAAGCCCCACTTAGAGTACTGTGTTCAATTCAGGGGTGTAACCAGACCTCAGCAGGAGGGGGGGGGGGTCCAGAGCCCAAGGTGGGGGGCACATTTTAGCCCGCCCACCCGCTGCCACAGACCCCCCCACACACATACTTTTGACCCGCCACTGCTGCCAGGTACCTTTGCAGACGGGGGTCCCCAAACCTCCCCCCCCAGCCTTAGTGTTCTTCAGCGCCGGTCTCCGGCATTCGCTGATCCGTGCTGTGAGTCCTGACGTCCTGCAAGGAACATGCTGGACTTCAGGACTCACAGCACAGATCAGCTAACACGGAGGAGACCGGCGCTGAGGAAGACTAAGGCTGGCAGGGGTTGGGGACCCCCGCCAGCAAAAGTACCTGGCGGCGGCAGGGGGTCGAAAGTGGCGGGGGAGGGTCGGCGGGGGGTGTTAAGTAGAGGGGGCCAGGACTAAATCTGTGGGGGCCCATGCCCCCACCTAGCTACGCCCGTGGTTCAATTTTGGAGGCCTTATCTCGCTAAGAATGTAAAAAGACTTGAAGTGGTTCAGAGAAAAGGGACTAAAATGTTAGTGGGTTTATGTAGCAAGACATACGTGGAGACTTACTGAACATGTATACCCTGGAGGAAAGGAGAAACAGGGGTGATATGATACAGACATTCAAATATTTGAACGGTATTAATCTGCAAGAAACCTTTTCCAGAGACAGGAAGGTGGTAGAACCAGAGGGCATGAACTGAGGTTGAAAGGGGGCCAACGCAATGTCAGGAAGTATTTTTTCACTAAGAGGGTGGTAGATACCTGGAATGCCCTCCCACGGGAGTTGGTAGATCAGAAAACGGTAACGGAATTCAAAAATGTGTGGAACAAAAACAAAGGAATCCTGTTTAGAAGGATCAGATTCAAAGAATCTTAGCAGAGATTAGGTAGGAAAGCCGGTCCTGGGCAGATTTCTATGGCCTGTGCTCTGATCGAGGCTGAATAGATTTGAATGGGCTGGAGAGGAGCTATTCAGAGGCTTTGACAACAACTTCAGAAATTTTAGAACAAGGCTAGTGCTTTACCTCTGGAAGACATTTGTGAAAAATTTCAAACTTCCCGAGGCTTGATTGGTGGCCTGTATAGAAGTGTCAGTGCCCAGGTCCAGTGTTACAGCCAACATAGGAAAAGCTGCAATGATGAGCTTGGGTGTAAGCCTCGGGGAAGCGGCGTGGGAGAAAATAGAACGTGCAGTGGCGAAAGTGTCCACCCACGTGCTGTCACAGGAGAATGCAGTGAAAGTCCTATACCGTTGGTACCTCACCCCGGATCGACTTCAAAGGATTTATCCATCTTCCTCTGGTCTGTGTTGGAGGGGATGCGGTCAACGTGGCACAATGGGCCATGTGTGGTGGAGCTATCTTAAAGCCAGAGCCTACTGGAAAGCGATTCATAGTAGGTTGCAGATCTGGCTGGGCTGTCGAATCCAGTGGGCTCCAGAGAATTTTCTTTTTTCTGTAAGGGCAGTGGGCCTAACTTCATACCAACAAGAGTTGGTGCACCACGCTGTTGGGGCAGCGAGAGTGGTACTTGCATCTCAATGGAAACAGAGGGGGGGTCCCCTCGGTTACAAGGTGGTGCAACAAACTACGGTAAGTGTGCGAGATGGAAAGACTCCGAGCGGAGCGATTACATCAGACAAGTAAATGGTATTTGATTTGGAACTCCTTTTCCACCACTGCCAAAAGTGTTTAGAGAATAACAGTAGTACTTGTGTAGCTGATGGTGTTGAGTGGTCCTCTGTGGGTTGGTTAGATAGGGGAGCAGATGAGGGGTGGGGGGGGGGGGGGGGGGGGTAATTCATAAGTTATAAAATCCTAAAAAACTCATGACGTTGTGATTAATCTTTGGATGTTTTAAGAAGAGAGACTTGCGAGAGTCAGCTGCTTCTGTTTGTATTGAAATTTCTGTACTTGTATGCTGTTGTCTTGGCTTCAAAATCCATTGTATAATCTTACTGTTTAATAAAGACTTCATATAAATAAAAATAAAAAAAGAACAAGGCTAATGCTGGGCAGACTTCTACAGTCTATGCCCTAAAAATACATAGTAACATAGTAGATGACGGCAGAAAAAGACCTGCATGGTCCATCCAGTCTGCCCAACAAGATAACTCATATGTGCTAATTTTGTGTATACCCTACTTTGATTTGTACCTGTGTTCTTCAGGGCACAAACCGTATAAGTCTGCCCAGGACTATCCCCGCCTCCCAACCACCAGCCCCGCCTCCCAACCACCGGCTCTGGCACAGACCGTATAAGTCTGCCCAGCACTATCCCCGCCTCCCAACCACAAGCCCCGCCTCACACCACCAGCTCTGGCACAGACCGTATAAGTCTGCCCAGCACTATCCCCACCTCCCAACCACCAGCCCCGCCTCCCGATCTCGACTAAGCTCCTGAGGATCCATTCCTTCTGCACAGGATTCCTTTATGCTTATCCCACGCATGTTTGAATTCCGTTACCGTTTTCATTTCCACCACCTCCCGCGGGAGAGCATTCCAAGCATCCACTACTGTCTCCGTGAAAAAATACTTCCTAACATTTTTCTTGAGTCTGCCCCCCTTCAATCTAATTTCATGTCCTCTCGTTCTACCACCTTCCCATCTCAATGGAAACAAGGGGGTCCCCTCGGTTACAAGGTGGTGCAACAAACTACGGTATGTGTGCGAGATGGAAAGACTCCGAAGTTCTGTACTGTTCTTGAAGAAGAGCTGAAACTGCTGATTGCCATACTGTAAGGTGGATTCACGGATATTATGTGTTAGTAACGAAACATTGCTTATTGATTGACAATCTTGTGTATCACTTTTTCTTCTTTTTGCTGTTACTGTTCAGTTTCGCTGCACAATAAAGACTTCTTGCAAATAAAAAAAAATGGGAAGGATAAATCAAGATCAGGTAAACATATGATGTATCACTTCATACCATATGTAATGAGTTTATCTTATTCGGCAGACTGGATGGACCATACAGATCTTTATCTGCTGTCATCTACTATGTTACATATAGACAGGTGAGAAACCTAGGACCCATAAATACATAAGTATTGCCATACCGGGACAGAACAAAGGTCCATCAGGCCCAGCATCCTGTTTCCAACAGTGGCCAATCCAGGTCACAAGTATATATTTTATTATGTTTATCCTAGAAATAAGCAGTGGATTTTCCCCAAGTCCATTTTAATAATGGTCTATGGACTTTTTCCTTTAGAAAAGGGAAAGGGAAATGGGACTTGATATACCGCCTTTCTGTGGTATTTTGCAACTACATTCAAAGCGGTTTACAAATATACAGGTACTTATTTTGTACCTGGGGCAATGGAGGGTAAGTGACTTGCCCACAGTCACAAGGAATTGCAGTGGGAATCGAACCCAGTTCACCAGGATCAAAGTCCACTGCACTAACCACTAGGCTACTCCTCCACAACCCTGCTAAGCTAACTGCTTTTATTACATTCTCTGGCAACAAATTCCAGAGTTTAATTACAAACTGAGTGAAGAAATATTTTCTACGATTTGTTTTAAATTTACTACTTTGTAGCTTTATTGCATGCCCCCTAGTCCTAGTATTTTTGGAAAGAGTAAACAATCGATTCACGTCTACCCGTTTCACTCCACTCATTCGTTTATAGACCTCTATCATATCTCCCCTCAGCTGTCTTGTCTCCAAGCTGAAGAAACCTAGCCGCTTTAGACTTTCCTCATAAGGAAGTCGTCCTATCCCCTTTATCATTTTCATAGCCCTTTTCTGTACCTTTTCTAATTCTACTATATCTTTTTTGAGATGCGGTGACCAGAATTGAACACAATATTCGAGGTGCGGTTGCACCATGGAGCGATACAAAGGCATTATAACATCCTCATTTTAGTTTTCCATTCCTTTCCTAATAATATCTAACATTCTATTTGCTTTCTTAGCCGCTGCTGTGGCACAATGAGCAGAGAGTTTCAAAGTATCATCAACAACGCCGCCTAGATCCCTTTCCTGGTCCGTGACTCCTAATGTGGAATCTTGCATCACATAGCTATAGTTCGGGTTCCTCTTGCCCACATGCATCACTTTGCACTTGCTCACATTAAACTTCATCTGCCATTTGGATGCCCAGTCTCCCACTCGTAAGGTCCTCTATTAATTTTTCACAATCCTCTTGCTATTTAACAACTTTGAATAACTCTGTGTAGTCAGGAAATTTAATTGCCTCACTTGTTATTCCCATCTTTAAATCATTTATAAATATGTTTAAAAAAACAGCACAGACCTCTGGGGAACCCCACTATCTACCCTTCTCCATTGATTTAGATTGTAAGCTCTTTTGAGCAGGGACTGTCTTTTCTTCATGTTAAATTGTGAAGCGCTGCGTACGACTGGTAGCGCTATAGAAATGATTTATAGTAGTAGTAGTAGAAACTACTGAACATTTAACCCTACTCTCTGTTTTCTATCTTTTAACCAGTTTTAATCCATAATAGAACGCTACCTTCTATCCCATGACTCTCCGATTTCCTCTGGAGTCTTTCATGAGGCACTTTGTCAAACGCCTTTTGAAAATCCAGACAAACAATATTGACCAGCTCAGCTTTATCCACGTTTGTTCACGCCTTCAAAACAAAAATGTAGTAGATTGGTGAGGCAAGATTTCCCTTCACTAAATCCACGTTGGCTTTGTCTCATTAATCCATGCATTGGAATATGCTCTGTACTTTTGTTCATTATAATAGTCTCTACCATTTTGCTCGGCACCAACATACTACTACTACTACTACTTGACATTTCTAAAGCGCTACTAGGGTTACGCAGCATCAGGCTCACTGGTCTATAATTTCCTGGATCTGCTCTGAAACCTTTAAAAAAAATTGTTGTTACATTGGCCACCCTCCAATCTTCCGGTACCATGCTTGATTTTAAAGAGAAATTAAATATTACTAACAATAGTTCCGCAAGTTCATTCGGAAGAATACCATCTGGTCCAGGAGATTTGCTACTCTCCAATTTGTCAAATTGCGCCATTACATCCTCCAGGTTTATAGAGATTTCATTCAGTTTCTCAGATTCATCAGCTTTGAATTCCATTTCTGGCACCAGAATCTCTCCCAAATCTTCCTTGAATTCATTTAATATCTCTGTTATGGCTTTGTTTTCCCTGAGTGTCCCTTTTACCCCTCAGTCATCTAGTGGTCCAACCGATTCTTTTGCTGGCTCCTTGCTTTTAACATACCTAAAAAAATGTTTTATCCAGGAATCTACAGAATTCTTCAGTCTTCCAGGGCAGGTCCTGGACTGGTATAGGTGGGCTCTTGGAAAGGAAATTAACAGATAAGGATATATTTCACCTTATTTATCCTACTAGACCAGTCTAGAGCTATGGGATGATCCAGAGCTTTTATCCCACAGGGTGGGAGGAAGACAACACCTTCCAGGACTGCCCTACCACAGGCACTGACTCCTTAAGTCTAAACATCAAGCTTGTACTGTTTGACAAATGAATTTAAAAAAAAAAAAAAAAAAGGACCATATTGTGGTCCTGTTTCAGCCCAGGATACAGCCTATGATCTGGTAGAGTGAGACGTAAAGTCCCAAGGAAACTCTTCTCTCTGAAGACTTTAGGCTGACTCAATAGTCAACCTAATCCAGCATGGGGAAAAATTGTACGTTTCAAATGAAAATGAGAAACTGTTGCAACAGTTGCTGGGGAAATTCTGGAATATTCTTGGATGCATCACCTGTTGGAATCATAGGTGTGGTTGTGGGACCCCCTCTCCTACCCCCAAGTTGTAGGTGCTAAAGTTGAATTGGTCCCCATCTCCCCACTGCCAATATACCTTCACCCTTTAACCTCTCTCCCCAAAGCAAGGTAGAAAACTACACCTATGCTAGAATCTGCGTAAATATGTAAACCACCCATCTAGAACCTGCAATGTTCATATTTAAAATTTTTGAATGGTTTATTTTTCTGAAGTTTATTTGGTTTAGCGAACAAATAATAGAAGAACATTTACCACCTTAGTAGTAATGGAACTACATGTCATCATTTGTTGGGAGAGAATCTATCGGAAATCCACAGAAGACTTCTCTCTCAAGAAAGGGATTTTTTTTTTTTTTGCGTCATTGCAGAGCCCTGAATTTTGTTTGCCTGACTTACTCTTTTCCTTATCAGTACCCTCAATAGTTTCATGGTGTGAATTCCTTCCATACTACTATTAACCACAAATTCCACTTTTCAAGTGCTTTTGCAAATACAAACACATAACCTGTCTGGTGAGTAATCTGTCAAAGGCCTCCAACTCCTTTAGTTCTGCAGGCCCACCTGTTTGATGACATATTGCACTTGCTCTGACTTCAGAACAGCTGTCTTAAGGGTCCCAGGTTTGCAGGGTGAAAGGCCCTTATAAATGGCTGGCGTGTAACACTTCATGGCATACTGAATGTCACTGGACTGCCGCCTCTCCTCCAAGATGTCTTCAAACTCATCCTTCTTCTTACATGAGAGTTCTTTCTGCTGGGAGCAAACAAACAAAAACTGAAGCAGAGTCCAAATAACTTTCAGGATATTACAACATATTATTTTATTTATTTATTCACAGTGCTCAATATACTGCAAGATGACCAATAATGGTTGCTAAGCAGTTTACAATTGTTCTATAAAAGAAGGAAGGTAGGAGGGGAAGAGAGAAGGGGTGAGATGAAGAGGGGAAGCTGGTTAATCAGGGGAGATGCCGATGGACTCAGCAAAGAGGTGAGTTTTGAGCACCGACTTGAATGACAGAAGAGAGGGTTGCATCCTGAAGTGGGGTGGGAGGGTGTTCCATAGTTTAGGATCAAGGTAGCTAAAAGCAATTTCACACGAAATGTTCATCTGAAGAGAGGTGTGAGGGGGTAGAGTATGGAGATTGCTATTAGAGGAACAAAGGGAGCATGGAGGATTGTAGGGGATAAGTAGAATGTTAATGTAAGCAGGGGTGGTAGGAAGGTGATCCTTGAAGAGCAGAAGGATTTTGAATTTGATGCAGGGAGAACTGTTAGCATGCACACAGGCAGAATGCCCCGTGCTGCCTTATGGTCCTGCTATCACCACCACCGTTCTAAGGGTGATCTGGTGGCAGCCACTGCTGTAGAAGAGGAGGGAGCCATTTAGGGGGACATGGTGGAGTGAGGGGAAGAGGAATAAGGAACCAGAGGGAAAATGGTGGATCATCAGAGGAGAGAGGAGACTAAAGACACAGAACAAGATGAAGAGATATTGTATATGAGGGAAGGAAAAGGGGGTGGGGGAAGAGAGAGAGAGAGAGAAGATTCTGGGTACAAGGAGGAACAGGACACAGTGAGGATGCTGAACACATAGGGAGGGATAGGACATCTAGGGAAAATACCAGTGTGAGTGTGTGGGGGGGGGGGGGGATGGAGTGGTTAACATTGTCAAAACAGCTAGCACAGTGCAGAAGTTTGACATTGGTTGACTGCATCAGTTTGTATTGTTCAGAAAAGAAGGGACAAATTTTAGTGATGTTAGAGAGAAATAAAGAGGTTTTAGCACTCTGTCGGATGTGTGTGGAGAAAAAGAAGAGACACCAAGGTTACATGCTAAGGAGACCAAAAGAATGGCAGTATTATCTACAGAAATAGAAAATGGGGCAAAAGGAGACATAGATATGTGGGGGGGGGGGGGGGGGGGGGCGGGCGGGATACAAAGCTCAGTTCTGCCTAAGTTCAGTTTCAGATAGTGGTGGTACATCCAGACAGCAATGTCAGACAAGGAGGCTAAAATTTGGGCCTGGATTCCTGGTGAAAACTTCAGGTGTAGAGTGGAGAATTGCACGGGGACAGAAATCTATCCTGTCCCCGCAAGAATTTAATAGTACCTTTAAAAAAAAAATTCTGGTCAGCTCTCTCGGTCTTTGGGTTTGAGCCTCAGCACTGCAGGCAAGAAAGAAATAGAAGTTGGAACACTTCGCTGGCACTGTGTCCTGAAAGGTCACCACATGCATGCATCAATAGGTCAGGTGACCTCTAATGCTCATGCCTGTGTCAGAGCTGAGGACTGTGCATCAGCCCCAGAGCAGAGAGGGTTAATGACTTTCTACATCTGCGCTGTTTAAGCAAGGAGGAGGAGGAGGCACTCAAAGAACTTAGCACTTGGTAGGTGAGATGCTGGCATAGGTGCAGCTTACACTTCCACGGGGAACCCCGCAGGAACTGCTTTTGTCTCCACAGGAACCCTGCAGTACCAGAGAGGATTACTGAGGCAGGTCTCTAGTGTGCAGAGGTAGATTTTAGAGTCAGACTGTTTATTGATGTAAGTCACATTGAACTCGAGTTTTCTTGGGATAATGTGGGATATAAATATTAAATACATATACATATATAAATAAGCTAGCAAGCTACTGAAAACCATGGGAGGAAATCAGAACACCAAGGGAACAAGTATATACAGAGAAGAGGTCCGAAGTCAGACCTGAGGTTCACCGAGAGTGGGATAGAAATGAAGAAGGGTCCACCAGAGCATACACCAAAAGTGTGATGGAAGAGATAAGAAGAAAATCAAGACAGAACAGAGTTCTGAAATCCAAGTGAGAACAGTGCATGAAGAGCAGGTGGTGATCAAGTATCAAAAACAGCAGATAGGTGTAGCAGACTGAGAACCAAGGGAGTCTGGTTCAAATTCTACTGCAGCTCCTTTTGATTTTGGGCAACTCATTTAATCCTCCATTGCCTTAGGTTCAAACCTAGGTCCCTGTTTAGTAAGCCGCACTGTAGGTGCGCTAACTTTTTAGCGTGTGCTAAAAATTAGCGCACACTAATGCTAAGACACCCATAGGAATATATGGGCATCTCTAGCATTAGCACGCACTAAAGTGTTAGTGCGCCTACAGTGTGGCTTAGTAAACAGGGCCCCTAGATTGTAAGCCCTCCAGGGACACAAAAATACCTACTGTACCTGAATGTACACTGCTTTAATAACTTTCAGTATGTAAGGTTAAAATAAAGTGAGGATGGCCTAAAGGCCCTTAGCCACTGGAAAATTTGGAAAAGGTTGTTTCTGTAGAAAGTAGAGGGTAAGAGGCTAGATTGGAGTGAAGCAAGAATAGATTGAGATGGGGGGGGGGGGGGGGGGAGAAAAGTCTGGCAGTGGCAGCCAGCACCATATCTAAGTAGAGATAGGAGATGACCATTAGAAGAGCAAATAGGGTCCAGTGAATTTTTTGTTGTTGTTGTAATCACAGCATGTTTGAAGACATCAGGAACAGCTGCAGTGGAAAGTGATAGACCAAGGATGAGACATATGGAAAGGATGACAGTAGGGGAGATAGCAATGATTAAATGGGTGGGAATATGGTCAAAGACACAGATAGTGAGTTTGAGTGAGGAGATTAGTCCATGTTTTAAGTCAGCAGAATTTAGTCATGCTTTCCTAGAAACAGTCACATATATGCAGATTCCTCCTCTTATTTTAGGAAAGGAAGGGTGTGAAAATGAAATGGGGGAAAGATAGAGATGGAGGTGACCTGGTGGTGAACTCAAGGTTAACAAAGTGAAGCTTGTCACAGAAGTATTCAACTATAATCTTGGCAGAAAGTGAAGGGCGTGGAGACACTGAGGAAGGTGCTCAGTGTGGCAAAGAGTTGGACACATTCCTCATATTCTACATGCCTTGATTTGTTACCAAAGTTAAAACAGATACAGCAGAATGCAAGTTTCATATGGGATTTATTCCTCTTCTGCCTAAGGGGTGTGAGCTGCTTGGGGGGGGGGGCGGGGGACGAGAAAGGGCTGGCTCTATCATTGAACGACTGTTTTTCTCACATGGCCCCTCTTTTATATCCCGTTTACCAGCTCCTACTGACATATGAATGAGGCACAGCAATGAGTCTTTGCACAAGTGCCCACATCCCTTTCAACTCCCATAGGCCACCCCTGTGGAGGGGGGGGGGGGGGGAACAGTTCTTAGGAGCAGTTTTCAGGTTCAGATGATCAACGTCTGGGACTCTATCCAAACCAGCTTATCAGAAATATTGCAAAGCTATTACTTACGTGAAGGGTTTGAAGGGCACTTCTAAAATGTACAATAAGCAATGAAGCATAGATGACAGAGAGAAAAGTTTATAAAATCACGTGTGGTGTTCAAACAGTGAAAAAAGGAATAATAAAACAAAGAGGTCACTACGTGAAACCAAAGATAGCAAATTAAAAACAAAACCTTTGTATCTGTTCATGCAGTATACAATTAAGCTGTGAAATATGTTCCAAGAGGATGTGGTCAAGACAACTACGGTAACTAACAGGGCTCAAATGAGGTCTGGACAAGATCCTGGGAAATGGGAAAGGTCCATTAAAAAAAAGAGAGAGACAGGTAAACTTTGGAAAGTCATTGCTTATCCCTGGAAATGAGGTATGAGAAATCTGATCTACTGTTTGGGATTCGCTGGGCACAATAGATCTTGATCTCACTCAGTATGGCTTTTAAGTCTTTCAGCTATTCCTAAGATGAGGAAATGTAAGAAAAATCATTTCACAGTAAATTTCTAGGGTCAGAAGCAACTATCTCAAATAAGCTAGAAATAACATATTCAGCTCTATTGCAAAAGCACATGTTACATCCAGGCTAGAATGTTTTGATGAGGGTCGTCATAAGATTAACACAGCCAGTAGCCTGCAAGTTTGGAAAATGCTCTGCCAACTGACACACATCAACAGCCAGTGGAAAGCGTGCCATCAGCTGCACTAAGCTGCCTTTAACCTTCATCACCTGAAGAGAATGGACTCTATCTGGAAGCACAGTAACTTTCCTGCGGTTTGTCCAAGGTAGTTTTAATAGGGCGTGTGCCAAGGCCATCTTCTATATTTTAACCTTTGATCAGATAACAGAGAAGGAAAATGTATTCATTCAGAGGCATGAATAAACGCTACAGCACATTTTATACTTCACTGAAAAGTGCTGATAAGCATACAAACTTATTACAATCTTAAATTGACCTCATGGTCTCTATTAAAACCTACCAAGGATTATCTGCTCTCTCAGTCATGAGCAGGCCAGAGGAGTGATTCTTGTACAGCTTTCCTTTTCTTACTCCACCCCAATAACAGACTGATTTAAAATTTGTTTGTACTTAACATACCACCTTTCAACTAACATCACAACAGTTTACAATCAATACATTAAAAAAAAACCCTATCACAACATAATAAAACCAAATTGACAAAAGGAACATAAGGAAGAGAAAAATGAAACTGAACAATTACAAACACATAAGGGAAATTGAACACACAAATTGAACCAGATTCTTATTTGCCTAAACAGGAAACACAAAGAAGTGGGAGTTAGCCCATGATGTTAAGGGAGATTGCTTAAGAAGATTAACATAAGACTGAGAGAAGCAAATGAAACTGGCATCAAATGAAAGAATTTATAGTGTACTTTCTAATGATATAAAGCTCATTTTTGTACTGTTGAAAATTGCCTCAGAAGTAGACTCACTCACACAGCATGACAATTTTCAGTAAGGCATATAAGAAAAACTATAGCTTCCAGCTGTACAAAATTAACACATATTGCTCATTTTAACCAGTGTTACTAACAGATAAAATATGAAAGCTATTCTTTGGATATCTTTGGCACAGTGGTTTGCTAAAAGTGGAAATTTTATTAGATGAGATTGTAAAAATTTGATTTTATTCAATTAGTATCTCAGAAACGATGTGTCCCAGCTCTAAATGGGTTGCAGTTTCTGAATCTACACAAAATTCTGACTAAATGGTGCAAATTCCAAAGCTGTAGGACACTTAATAGCAGAGTTATTGAGACCTAAAAAGATGTCCAAATTTTCAGTTGGCCACAAACTGAGCCGACACCCTCCACTCCCACATCCCCATTGGATGAAAAGCAGAAATCTCAAAAACCGTTGAAGCTAGAACTCTAAACATTTGAAGTTTTTCATCTTACACATTGGTCTCTATTCTGGTAGATTATCAATTCTGAAATGGTGATGTAGGGAGGTTTCCAGATTTTGGATGAATTGACATGAAATGGCCTCATATACCTTCCTGTTGGAGTTTGGAGGGTATGTGAGAACACTTGGCCTGCTGTCCTCGCAGAACACCTGCTACATGTAACTTTGCTTTCTCCGAGGATAAGCAGGCCTTCTGTATTCTCACAACTGGAATCCCTAGCTTCCAGGCTCACCAAAAACAATGCTAGGTCAATAAGGACTCGAAATGTTGAGGCCCAAGGGTCAATTAACCTGAAACTATTTACATACTAGTTGTGAAGGTGCAGCCTGGAACCAAAGAAAATTGGGTTAGGGGTGGAGTTGGATTCTAGACACCGAACAAATTCTTCAGGACTGCCTGCCCAAACCAGCTATCATGTCGGGTATCCTGCTCAAAGCAGTAATGAGATGTGAATCTGCGGACAGATGACCACGTCGCAGCTTTGCAAATCTCCTCTATGGAAGAGGACCTCAAGTGGGGTAGCATGACTCTGACATTATGAGCCTTGACATGACCCTCTACAGTCAGTCCAACCTGGGCATAAATAAAGGAGATGCAATCTGCTAGCCAATTAGAAAGTGTGTGCTTGCTGATAGCTACCCCCATCCAGTATGGGTCAAAAGAAACAAAAAGCTGGGTGGATTGTCTTATGGGCTGTAGTCCGCTCCAGATTTCAAGCGAGCCTTAGCCTTCTGAAAATTTGAGATAGAAGCATACAGCATTTCAAAATGGCACCCTTGAAATGCTGTATGCTTCTATCTCAAATTTTCAGCACAATCTTAAAGCACTCCGTTCCTGAAGAAGCCTTGTTTCTAGGTGAAACGGGTTCCCGTAGAACGGATAGCGATGAGTGCCTGATTCAAAAGCTAAGTGTTAAATCTTTTGATATGCTGAAAAAAGGAAAATTGATATAAAGTGAAATTGATACAATTTTATAAAAAGAAAATTACTTGAAAAAATAATTGAACATATTAAGAGAAACTCACGTTGTTTATTCAGCAACATTAAGGCATAAAATTTGAAGCCTGCTTAAAATGGAGTTTTTTGCTCAGTGATAGAACTGTAGCATGTGTTATAATTCATTGTGCTTTTCTTATAACCACGCACTAAACCCCAGGTAATTCACCTGCGGTTTCTGAGGGCTTTTTCTCCATTTTTTGAACAAGCACTGGTTACTTCACCGCTCGAGCTTTGGTCTGGTATTAGGTTACAATTCATGCTCTAGCGACACTGCATTTGTTCTGACCAATTGTCATGTGAATTAGAAAATGTTCCAAGAAGAGTGACCTAAATGATTAAAAGGGATGGAGCTTCTCCCATATGAAGAGAGGTTAGGGCTTGGAAAAGAGATGGCTGAGGGGAGATATGATTGAGGTCTACAAAATCCTGAGTGGTGTAGAACTGGTAAAAAGTGAATCGATTTTTCATGCTTTCAAAAACGTACAAACATCAGGGGACCCTCCATGAAGTTACATGGAATTACTTTTCAAACAAACAGGAGAAAATATTTATTTTTCACTCAAAGAGCAGTTAAGCTCTGGAACTCATTGCCAGAAGATGTGATAACAGCGTTAGTGTATCTGGGTTTTAAAAAGGTTTGGACAAGTTCCTGGAGGAAAAGTCCATAGTCTGTTATTGAGATGGACATATAGGAAGCCACTGCTTGCCCTGGGATTGGTGGCTTGGAATGTTGCTATTAACTGGGTTTCTGCCAGGTACTTGTGAGCTAGATTGGCTGCTGTTGGAAGCAGGATACTAGGCTAGATAACTATTGGTCTGACCCACTATGGATATTCTTATGCTGCTTTGGACCTGTGAGGACAGTGCTTTTAAGGAGAAAAGCCTGAGCCGGGTTCTTATGTACTTCAATTGCTGGACTGGGAGAAGGTGGGACTTGGTTAGGTTAGGTGCATTGACTGTCGCTCTGCCCTGCGATGTGTTCTTGACTACCCAATCATCCAGATTGGAAAACATGCTCCAAGTCTGCACAAATACGCTGCAACTAACGATAGACACTTAGTGAATACCCTGGGAGCTGACGCGAGGCCAAAAGGCAGAACGTGATACTGGTAGTGGTCTTTCCCTATTCAAAATCTGAGATACTTCCTGTGACAGGGAAGTATCAAAATCTTTCACATCCTGCAGCCGAAGCTACTTAGTCCTATGCTCCATTCAGAAATGTAAGGATTAGCAGGATATAAATACAGCAGAAGTGATCTTGGTGAGTAAGAAACAAAACAAAAATGTGACTATGTTCTATACTTCACCCATGATTCTGACCCTGGTCAACCCCTGTGGAAGCAGACTATCAAGAGCTTCTGTCACAGAGACTATCCTTCATTGCTTCACCAACTCTACAGGTTTGTTCATCTGATGGACACAGAATATCGACTGACTATGGTTTTACAAGCAGTTTAGCTCTATCTCCACCTGCTGATAGGAGATATGCAACTCATTCATTTGAACTGTTCTGGCAAGAGCAAAGAAAAAAAGTCACTCTGATTCCTACAAATTTGCACATTGCTCATGTTTTCCAAGTATCTTTCTATCCCTGATCCCAGTGTTTTGTGGTATTTGAACAACTTTCTTAAATTAATCCCCTTATCTTCTTACTCCTGGAAGAGAGGGGGGACAGAGAAGATATGATACAGACATTTAAATATCTTAGGGGCATTAATGTACAAGAAGTGAGTCTTTTTCAAATGAAGGAAAACTCTGGAATGAGGGAACATACGATGAAGTTAACAGGAAATAGGCTTAGGAGGAATCTAAGAAAGTATTCGTTCGCGGAAAGGGTGGTGGAAGCGTGGAGTGGCCTCCCAGTGGAGGTTGTGGAGAAGAGGACTGTGTCAGAACTTAAGAATGCATGGGATCTCTTAGGAAAAGGAAGAGATAGTGGTTACGGATGATGGGAAGGATGGGCCATTTGGCCTTTACCTGCCATCATGTTTCTATCTATAATTTTCCATCCTTGCTTATATCCTAGGCTATTAAAATGTTTTATTACATTTATTTCACAGTTTATATACCGCTCTATCAAACATTCTAGGTGGTTTACAATCAGTACATAAATATTAAACAAATACTTCTCAACAAATGCTATTCAAGCAAAGCAAACAAAAAAATCACAGATAATGCAAAAATTAATATACGACTTCAAACAAGAATGCCTTTACTTGCTTTTGAAATTGACTAATTCTTCAACGTGCGAATTTGATCTGGAAGCTGATTCCACAACCTTGCTCATTCTACATGGTACACCTCTAGTCTGTGGTCCTCCAAACGTATGTATTTCACAGATAGTATATAAAGCAATATCTTATTTGAACGGAGGGATCTTTTGGACAATAGATTCTTAAAGTTGCCAGAGTGATAGGTGCGTCATTATCTAAACATTTATAAATGAATGTCAATATTTTGAATTGTGAGCACCATTTAATTGGTACTCAGTGAAATTTGATCAAATTTATTTGTTCTAGTCACTAACCTCACCAAGCTGTTTTGTACCATCTGAAGGGGACATACCCAACACGCCGGAGCACCCAAAACAAAGCATTTCAATAATCAAATAGCGAGGTAACACGAGAGCAAAAAAAATCACAGACCTAAAATTATCCTCCAAAAGAAAGGCCCTCAATCTACTCAAGAGTTTAATATTTAAAAAAATTTGCTTCACCAAATCTCACATGATTTGAGAAAGAAAGAGGAGTCAAGGAGCACCCCAAGGTATAAGCAACACAAAAAAACGAAAACCAGGAAAAATGATCCCTATGACGTGTCCAAAATGCAAAGGAAGAAGTAGGGAATGACGTGACTTCCAGTGGGCACTTCAACACAATCTTTATTAAATGAGCACCAATACTGAACCAGTCACTGGACTGTGTTTCAGCAGATGAGACTGCATGCCTCAGGGGTCAACAGCACTGTACATAAAAAATACGTTCAGTGCTGTTGACATCAAACTGCCCACTGGAAATCATTGTCACACCCCAAGGTATTTCATCTCCTGCTTAACATCTAACATTGTGCCTTCCAAGTCAAATTGTACAGAGAAGGTTTGTCAGAATCATTACCTGAGTCTTAACCATACTAAGTTTAAGTCTATTTGCTGAAATCCAACTTTTTACTTTTGACAAAAAAAAAAAAAAAAAAAAAAAGACGCAAACAATCAAATACTTCTCCAACTGATTTTTCAATAGGAAAGAAAAACTTAACATAGTCAGCTTATAAATCGATAACACACACCCAGACCTTTCAAGATCTTACAATGCAATAACAAGTAGATGAAACAAAACTGATGAAACAGCAGAACCTTAGGGTACTTCTGAACGAATTTTCAACCATTAGATACAGTCCGATTAGCTCTTGGCTAGTGGAGTCATCATGAGGTTGAAAAGGATTGGTGAAAGTGGTGATCCTTGCGGTACTCCGCAGCCTGGTTTCCATGGTGACGATATGTTTGTTTTTGATTTCACTTGATATGTTCTTGTGGTTAAGAAACCCTTAATCCAATTGAGAGTGCCACCACCGATTCCAAAGTATTCTAGGAGTCTTAGCAATATGTTATAGTTAACCATGTCAAACGCACTTGACATGTCAAATTGAAGGAGGAGAATACTCTTGCCTATTGCTATTTCCTGCTTGAATTTGTTTAGGAGAGTGAGAAGTACTGTTTCGGTGCTGTGTAGGGGTCGAAATCCTGATTGTGACTCATGTAGTATAGTGAATTTGTGTATGTAGTCATTGAGCTGTTTGATCACCAGTCCTTCCATTAGTTTGACTACTAATGGGATAGATGCTACTGGGCAATAGTTGGTAATGTCGTTCGTTTTTTTCTTGGTGTCTTTTGGTATTGGGGTGAGCAGGATGTTGTCTTTTTCTTTAGGGTAGATACACTGTTGAAGCATGAAGTTTAAGTGGGGTGTAAGCTCTACTATGAAGCGGTGGGGGGCAGATCATATTAGGTAGCTGGGGCAGGTGTCCAGTTGACAATGGCTGTTGAAGTATTGTTTTATCGCTTGAGTAACTGTGTCGATGCTCAGGAGGGCAAAATTGGACCATATTCAGTCAGCAGGGTATTCACCAGGGGTTGGGTCTAGACCATTAATGAAGTTTTCTATGTCCATGTTGTTCTGAGGTAGGGTTTTGCGTAGGTTTACGATTTTTTTCATTGAAATATATAGCAAGGATGTCTGCAGATGGGATGTCAGTGTTGGTTGTGGTGACCGGCGTTGCGTCTAGTAGTTTGTTCACAAAATAGTATAGTTTCTTCGTGTTTTTGTAGTCCAGTCCAATTTTAGTTTTGTAGTATGACCTTTTGGTCTGCCTTATTGCGTATTTGTATTTCCTTTGTAGTTGTTTCCATGCGTTCGTCTTTTGTTTTTTTCCATGCACATTCCAGTTTCCTAGATTGTGTTTTTAGTTTTTTCAGTTCTTCGTTGAACCACGGTGTCGAGTTATGTCTACGTGAAGTTCTTATTTGTAAGGGTGCTATTTCGTCTAGTATGTGTCTGCATCTTTTGTCCCATTCTGAGAAGTAATATATAGATTCCGTTTGTGCTGTCCAATCATTGTTATATTTCTGTTGCCAGAAAGTAACAGGGAAGTAACAGGGTCTATTTGGCCTCTCGTGGTATAAGTTGTGTGTTCTCGTTGTGTGGAGAGATCCCCTTTTTCGCCATTTTAGGGATAGGTTTAGCTTGTAATGGTCGGTCCATGGTGTTTCTATGCATCTAGTTTGTGTTATGGTTAGGTTCTGATCAGTGTACAATTTGTATGAGATGAGGTCGAGTGTGTGACCCTTGGCGTGGGTTGTTCGCATGTGTGGCCATGTAAGGTTACATAGATGAAGGAAGTCCTTGCAATCTCGTGCGCTGGTAGAGTTTGGGTCTTCAAGGTGAAGGTTAATGTCTCCTAATACTAGTGTATTGGCGTTAGATACACATATATTTGAAACAAAGTCCATGAAGTCCGCCTGGCTTTCGTTCCAGTTACATGGTGGTCGGTAGAATAGGACGCAAATTAGGTGGTCGAGCAGGGTTTTATGCTGGATTCTGATTTAGGCTATTTCGAGGTGGGTTGTTATAAATTGTGCAGTGGTTTCAATTGTGAGGTGAGATCGGTAAATGAGTGCTATGCCCCCTCCTCTTTTTTCTTTTCTGGTCCAGTGAGTGATTTTGTATCCTGGAGGACATAAAGATGATAGGGTCCTTCTGATCATGGATCCATGTTTCAGTGATGAAGAGTAGATCAAGTTTCGTTGACGTGATCCAGTCTGTTATTGTTGTTTTGTTTACTACGGATCTGGTGTTGACGTAGCCTATTTGAATTTTTTGGTATGGTTCTTCTACGTTCGGTGTTATGTGGGCTTTTGTTAGTTGTCGTTTCTTGGTTTGGGTGGATTTTTTAATGATCTATCTTTTCGTTTTGTTGAGGTTGTACACTTGTTTGTTCTTTTCCTTTATTTTGGTTTATGTCGGTTTGGTGTGATGTGGTGTGTCTGATCCGTGTTCGGTTATTGATTAGTAAGGGTATATTGTTGATTTCTGCGAGTGGGATGGTCATTGTTAGGTGGATCAGGAATAAGGAGTAGATTATAAGGAGCAGTTTGGTGGTGTTCATTATGATATCATATCAGTAAAATTTTAGAAGATTATTGATGTATTCAATGTTAAAGATTATTCTCTCGGAACCTTGTATTTACGTTAACAGTCTTGTCCTTCTTAAAAGTTGCGAGGTCTCCATCATGCGCCTGGCGAATCTTGAAGGGGTTTAATAGACTGGAGTGGAAGTGAACCTAACTAGTCTGTTGTAAGCAAGGAAGCCATATGGTTAATCTCCATTTCCAGTGCCCCGTGCAGCCATCATTGGTGAGTTGCGAGGTCTCTGTCGTGCGCCTGACGAATCTTGAAGGGATTTAATAGACTGGAGTGGAAGTGAACCTAACTAGTCCATTATAAGCAAGGAAGTCATATGGTTAATCTCTGTTTCCAGTGCCCCGTACAGCCATCATTGGCATTCACTCAAAGCAGAGCAGTAAACCTGTAAGCTTGCAAGTCTTGTAGGAGGTATAGTAGATTGTAGTGGAAGTGAGCCTAGCTAGACCATTATAAGTAAAGAAGCTATTTTATTAGTTTCTGTTTCCACTGTCCTGTGCAGCCGTCATTGGTGTTCCCTCAAAGCATAGCAAGTCAGCCTATGCATGCTGCATCCACACTGTCATTCTTTATTGTTTGACCATCTGTAAGTCTAACACTGTTTTTGTTAAATGGCAGTGCCTGGCACACAGTGTGCTCGTAGGGTCTCCCCATGTCCTTTACCTGGCTGATCGGCGCTCTGACTGGCCGGTCGAGCTGGGGTTGAAGGCGAAGGAGCAGACCGTCTTTGCCCCGGTAACCGGCCATTGTTCGTTCCGCGGTCCCGGGTGGGTGACCGAATCGGGGAGACAGGCCGCCTCCGCTCCCTCGCCTCCCGTCGCGGCTCTAGTGGATGGAGCGGTCTAGTTGGGTGAGCAGGCTGCCTCCACACCACTATCGCCCGCTGTTTGTCGGTTGCTTTCCGCCACGGTTCCTGGGGATAGAGCAGCTGATTCAGGAGGGCAGGCCGCCTCTGTTCTGCTGCTGCCCACTGCCTGTCAGCCACTCACCGCCGCGGTTCCGGTGGCTGGAATAGGGGTGGGATGGTGGCCGGGGCAGACCAGGTCGCAATCGGCCACACACCCTCGGCTCTCTCGCTAGCACTGGAATTAGAAAAGGTACAGAGAAGGGCAACAAAAATGAACAAGGGGATGGGATGACTTCCCTATGAGGAAAGGCTAAAGTAGCTAGGGCTCTTCAGCTTGGAGAAATGAAAGAGGTCTATAAAATAATGAGTGGCATGGAACAGGCTGATGTTTATCGCTTGTTTACTCTTCCCAAAAATACTAGGATTAGGGTGCACACAATGAAGCTGCAAAGTAGTAAAGTTGAAATGAATCAGAGAAAATATTTCTTCACTCAACGTGTAATTAAACTCTGAAATTTGCCGCCAGAGAATGTAGTAAAAGCAGTTAGCTTAGCGGGGTTTAAAAAAAGGTTTGTATAGCTTCCTAAAAAGTTATCATAGGACAAACTTTCCTCCTGTAACCTAACTTAATCTGTCCCTCTACCTCAACTATGTATTTTTCCTATCTGGAACTGGTAATATGTAAGCCACATTGAGCCTGCAAATTGGTGGGAAAATGTGGGATACAAATGTTATAATAAATAAATAAGCCATTATTAAAATGACATGGGGAAAATCCACTGCTTACTTCTAGGATAAGCAGCATAAAATGTATTGAACTGTTTTGGGTTCTTGCCAGGTACTTATTACCTGGATTGGCCACTGCTGGAAACAGGATGTTGAGCTTGATGGAACTTCAATTTGTCCCAGTATTGCAATATTTTTGTACTTATGAACTTAACCAAGGGCCCTGTTTACTAAGCCGTGTTAGAGGCGTTAGCGTTTTTGGCACGCGCAAACCATGTGGATGCACATAATATTCCTATGGACGTCTACACAGTTAGCGTGCGCTGATTTTTGGCTTGCACACCTAAGTTTTGGGATCTTGCCTGGTACTTGTGACCTGGACTGGCCATTGTTGGAGACAGGATTCTGGCCTTGATGGACCTTTGCTCTGTCCCAGTATGGTAGTACTATACTTATACCAAATTTCAGCTGGTTTAAGTCCTCGTGCTCAAAGTTGGGCACGAGAATCCCCCTAGGCGCTATTCTATAAAGAGCGCTCATCCAAGAGAGCCCTTGATAGAAGAGCACCAAGTGCTGATGTTTCCCAGCACCTAAGTTTTTGGTGCCATTTACTCAATCTGGCCCTTATTGACTCCAGAATATGCACAGCAAGCGGAATCAGGAGCAATTCACCTACTCACTCTCTCTCCCCCTAGCTCTGAAACCCAACGAAGGGATCACTGACTTCTCCTATGATGTGGTATAAAGATCATCCAGTCCTGCATTCACACAATCTGCTTCTGGAACCTGGAAAGGGGCTGCCAAGACCCTATGGTGACCACATGACAAAGAAAACTTACATGTGTTGCACATTGATCATTTTCACAGCACTCGTTCTGCCATGCAAAGTAACATGGTAAATGGCAGCAGAAAAGACCACCCTTTCTGTACCATTCAGATTCCTCTACTGGCTAGATAAAGCCACCAGTCCTTTAACCCCTTCTCAATCCTTTATACCTTTTCCTACCACTGTCTTCTGTATTAGATGCAAGTACTGTCAAATCACCGATGTGTCTTACAGGCTCTCTTAGCTACTGGCAGTCTCTCTCTCCAAACAGTAATCCAGTTCTTTGTCATCACATTGGTGAATTACCTCCTACCTGAACACCCACTGAGAGCTGAATGTAAGTCTCAGCAGCAAATGTGTGCTGCATGTTTACTGAAGTATACATGACATTTGAAAAATGAAAATATTTCTATCTTGCACTCTTGTGGGGCCCGAATAGTTAAAACTGCCATTTCAACAAATACATGTTCCAATGCGTTCAATGAATTACCATATTGTGTAATAGCGAGTAGCACTCACAGGGAAATAAATGTAACTGAACAATTATGCTCACGGCAGCCACGTGCATAGGGAAAGCTATGCTTTACATATATTCACAACCAGGTGCTTTGCCAATACTGCTATACCATCCCTGAACCCTACTCATTCTCACAGTCCCCACTCTTATCATCCCCATTTGATCCCAAAATCCCCACTTAATCCCTCAGTCCTTGTTTTACCTTATTCCCAAGTCCCTACCTAATCTCCATCCTGAAAGTTATTTTTGGGGGTTGGAAGTGGGGGAGCTTTTGCCACCCCTACAGTTCTCCTTCTGTAGCAAATATTACTGTACGGAACTTGTACCTTTTCTCTCATACTTGCCCCCTCCCAATGTGTGTTTTTTTTCCCTCTCTCTTCTTTCAATACCCCTTTCCCATGTCCTCTTTTTAAGAGCTCACCTTGTTCACCCAACCACCAGAGGAGTTTTTCAGACCACTTCCTCCTCCTCTGCAGCTAGCAAGGGCAACTATTGTGACCATAGGGGAGGGAGTAAGATCCCACATTTCTTATCCAAAGAGTGACTGAGGCCACAGATGAGGAAACAGGATGCAGCATTTCCAGCCCAGGCTGGTAGCAGTGGTGATTGCAGAAGAAGCACAGGTAAATTCAGGATTGCAGGGTTCCTGGCTGCCAGGGGGAAGGGAGGGCAAAACCTGCATTTCCAGCTTGTACTGGTGGAAATAGTGATCATTGGGGGTGGGGGAAAGAATTAGGGAACAAAAAGAATTAGGGAGCAGTTATGGGGATCCCAAGCATCTGGCTCCCTGCTTTGTGCTCTTCCTAGCCTACAGACACACATGGTTGTTAAGGAATGAAAACACAGGTTTGCTGTATGACAAATGTTTGATGACACTGGTTGAGAACCACTTCTTTAGGTCAACAGGACATCCTCTAATAGAATGAGCAGGAGAGCTTGGTAACTGCATTTTATTATAATTGGTTAGCACCCCTTTCAGCTAACTGGTAAGGTGGGTAATCAAGTACTGCAAATAAGATGATTATTATTATTATTTTAAAAAGCTCCTTGATAGCTACATCTTATCCAGCAGCCAGTCTGTTTTATTTCATGCACAAAGGTCACACTTCAGAGCAGTCCTGAGGGCTGTGCAAGTAGTGTGGCCACACAGGGAGATGGGGAAAGGGAGGGTCACAAAAATCACGCTCTGTCCACAGTCTCCACTGCAGTATCTACAGTGCAGTGGGCAAGGCTGGGGTGTGTAACACAGGGCATGATTCTGGCTTGGGATTGGTCTTGCCACATTCCTAAGCCTATTTTAAGTTAAGAAAACATACAGAGCATAAGAAAGGTAGAAGAAAGTTTAGCTATAGGAAAGTCTAACCTTCTATAAATCACAATTTTCTGAAACAGTTTTTTTTTGGCAGGCAACAAAGCTGCAGAAAACACTGACTGCCTTCCAAACATACTTCAACAACCTTCTGCAGTCCCCAGTCTCAGCATTACAATCACAATTCTAAATAAAGTTTGTTTTCTCAGTTTCCAGGTACATTTTGAGTGCAAAGTAGTTCAGGTCCTCCTTATTATTAGTCACATGCTGCTGAAGGACAATGTAATCTAGGCATCTAGGTAATGGGTCCTGAAACAGCTTGTGTAACAGATTCTGTATCTTTAATGAAAGCATTCCTGGCAAATCCTTTTGCTCTGGTTTACCTTGCACTGATCAAATATGTTTACTTCTAATGACACAAGTACCCCTATCCGTCCTTAATTATGACTCCTGGTCCAAAAACAAAATGAGAATCCTATGCTACATTCCTAGCCCAAAGTATTCAGGTAACTGAACTACTTTAGCGTTCTTAAGTAAATGCTTTGATCTCCCAGGGCATCAAGGAGGCACTAAGACAAGGGCTGTGTCAGGCATTCTACAAGTGGATCTGGCAATTTTATTTCCTACAATTTTTTTTCTATAATGCCAGCAAAAATAAGGGTGGTGGTGGCCCTTTTGCTATTTAGGTCAAATAGACACCATTCTAATGGAACAGAGGGTAATCAAACTATGGAGTTGTCTTTCCTTTTAGCTTAGTCATAGGTCTCCTTTATGTCTTACTCTATGGCTAATCACACGTGACCCAGCAATAAACAATGTTTTTACTTTCAGTGACGCTATATCATTTTCTTTAGTGGACCTAAGCGGCAACTCTTTTCATATAAGCATACAAGCCCATAACTCGTCGGCCTGCTCATTGATCCTTTACTCTATAAATTTATCAAACTTTTGTCAAGCTGGTACAATAACTTAAATGTTCAGTAGCAACATTTAAGTGCGCAGGACCCAAACGCTCAACATGCGGCATGTTTCACAATTGCTGCCTCAGGGTGTGGTCCGGTAAAGTTCAAACACTCCACTTGTATGCACTGTTCCAAATCCTGCCTCATTACTAGTGTCATGGCCTTGAATTTGATTACTTTATGGTTAAAGCAGTGGGCTGATAACCAGGAAAACAAGGGTTCAAATCCTACTGATGCTCCTTATGATCTTGGGCAAGTCTTTACCTGCCATTGCCTCACATACTAGATTGTGAACCCTCCAAGGACAGGAAAATGCCTACTGTGCCTGAATGTAATTTACTTTGAGCTATGGTGGTGGGAGGCGGGGATAGTGCTGGGCAGACTTATACAGTCTGTGCCCTGAAAAAGACAGTACAAATCAAAGTAAGGTATACACAAAAAGTGGCACATATGAGTTTATCTTGTTGGGCAGACTGGATGGACCGTGCAGGTCTTTTTCTTTCGTCATTTACTATGTTACTATGTATGTTACCTGAAAAAGGCATGCGCTAAAGCCAAAAGTGTGGATAACAGAAGTCACTTCACTCTCCACTGCCTCAGGTACAGACTGTAAGCCCTCTGGTAGACAGGGAAATATCTAGTGTGCATGAATGTAAATCACAATTTTATTTATTGGAATTTAACTACCTTTATGAAGAGATTCACCCAGGACAGTGTACAGCAGGTACAATTATCATAAAACTTAAAATTTTGTTAGCAGCATAATAGTAAAGTGATCAAGCATAAACATAAATACAATAAATGAGAAACTTGAAAACAGCAAATTGAAACCTAATTAATAGGGCTACCATGAAACAGGATCAAAAATACACACATTTATCAGCACTGAAATTCAAATAACAGAGATACGTCAGTATAATACTAATGAAACAGCTAATACGCACACAGAACACGGCAGCCAGACTCATATTTGGCAAAATGAAATATGAAAGTGCTAGTCCCTTATGAGAAAAACGACACTGGCTCCCTTTAAGAGAACGTATTGTGTTTAAGGTTCGTACCCTGGTTCATAAGATAATACACGGTGAGGCTCCAGGATATATGTCAGACCTTATTGACCTACCAACCAGGAATGCTATCAGCTCATCACGAACATTCCTGAACCTCCACTACCCAAACTGTAAGGGACTGAAATATAAATTAACATATGCATCCAGCTTCTCTTACATATGCACGCAAATTTGGAATGAACTACTAAAATCCATAAAAATAAACACACGACATAGTGACCTTCCATAAACTATTGAAAACTTAAGTATACAATAACAACTCATCATAAATTCAAATTAACATAACAACTACACAGCATGTATTCTCTATATCTCAACTGTTTTGCTAATTATCTTGATTTCCAGTTTAATGATCCTAATTGTTCAAATTTTACTTTTTTGTCATGAATGAAGTTTAACCTATTACCTTTAGCTCTTATCATAGGACGAACTTTCCTCTTGTAACCTAACCTACCCCTTTACCCCAACTATGTATGTATTTCTCCTATCCGGATCTGGTAATCACCACTTATGGAATTATGTAAACCACATTGAACCTGCAAATAGTTGGGAAATGTGGGATACAAATGTTATAAATAAATAAAATAACATAGCTACGATACCAATGCTTTTCTACAATACAGCTAATTGAAATAATGGAATATAAGTACCGATATTTAATTTTCATATTTTCTTTTTCCAAAAGTTCACTTTTGTTTCTTTTTCCAAAAGTCCCCATGCATACTTCCTACCCACCCCCCTCCTCCCACCCTGTCATAGTAATGCTTGAATGTTTTCACTTATATACACTGTCAGCTAGCACATTTGCTTATTTCCGATCTGAGGAAGAAGGGCAACCTTCGAAAGCTAATCAAGAAATGTATTAAGTTAAGTCCAATAAAAAAGGTATCATCTTATTTTCTTTTCCATGTTTTATTTTGTTTGATTTCTATTGATAACCATATTTTCTTTTGTAATCCTATAATCAGATCTTCTAATTTATACAAAACTTCGACTTCACATTTCAGCCGTCTATAATGTATTTTATGCTTTACATCCACATGGTCTTTTCGTCGTATCGCACACAATTAGTAACCATGGGAGGTCGTACGTTTAATAATTTTAATCTGAATTACATAAGAGTACGGTCCGCAATGCAATATACCGGCTGAACATGTTTTCTCATGGCGGTTTCTTTAAACATGACTCTCGTTTTTCCATTTGTTTCTGAAACACGTTTATGTTAACAGCTCTCGCTCCTCTGCCAGGCAGAATCTGATTATTAAATCTAGAGCAGTTCATGTGTTATAGAAAAACAAACTGCTTGCATTACTCCTCCAGCATTGACCGCTATTTGGACATAACCTGATAAAAGGTACATAAGTTCCCAAAATTCTTAGCAGAATTCTACTCTGAAAATGTGAACAAAACGTGAAAAAGCAATCCTGCTCCCTACTGAAGCAGGCGGGGAAGCCTGGAACTAAGCAGCGATACAGTTTAATTTATAGAGCAGCTATAAACTTTAGACATAAGCTAACGGCTTACAACATCGAATTATACATTTTTTGTGTGGGGGGATGCTACAACAACATCGCCCCTATCTTACTGTCATCACAACCCACAAATGGACCTACCGAATAACCTGAATTGGAAGACACCAACGCCGCCATGGGCCCGAGTCTAGAAGCCAAAGCCGATCCTTCCCCGCCACTGCCAGGCTAGCTAGCTGCGGTCTCTGCCCACTATGCTAGTCCTGCCTCCGGCTCTCACGCCACCTCCTCCTTTTACTCTTCCTCTTTCTTGGGGGCAGCCATCTTGCCTCAAAACGGAAGCCGCGCTGAGACAAACTACAGGCGCTGTACGGCGTTCCTTCCGGTTCTGCTGTGCTGCCCCCACCCCCCTCCCCCGGTCCCACGTGTGAAGGATTGTGATACTAGAACGCCTGCTCTGTATGGCTCGATTCTGGAGCGATTCTCTATGACGTCATAATGGCGGAGGCTGGAGACCCTGGAGCCTGCGAGGAAGAGACAGCGAAGACGTTGGATACTGTGCTGAGTAGCCTCTATGATTTCGGTGAGCCGAGACGGCTTCTGTTTTGTGTTCTTGGGAGATTTCCTTCGAGTAGCCTTACTTGAGCATAGTGCACCATATGGTGGGGGGTGAGGGAGGGCAGTAATGAGCGAGGGAGGGGAATGGTGAATTAGTGGACTAAAGAGAGCAGGGTGAGAGCCTAGCCAACTGCTGTATTGTGGTTGTTTGAAGAAAATGACATGAGTGAAAGAGGAGGCTAAAAGGCCGAGGATGGGATTACTTTTAGGGTAGGAGTGTGCTGGTAAATTGTTAACAACGGGATCTCTCTGGTCGTAGCCCTGCAATTTTTTTTTTTGGGGGGGGGGGGCAGGGGTGGACTTCCGGGGGGCAACACATGCCTCTCTTCCCCCCCCCCCCCCCCACGCAGCGGGCACACCAGGCAGTACTAGTAGGCATACCTTTGCTGGCAAAGATGCCTAGCCCCACCAGCCAATAAATGTACACCATTCCCTGCTGTGTTTGTGGCTCTTGAGCAGCAGTCTGGGACTTCTCGCATGCAATAAGGTTTAGCCTGCTGCTCCGAGCTGGAAGCAAGGAGTGGGGAGCAGCAGCAGTTGACTGGCAGGGGTCAGCATCCCCACCAGCAAAGAAAAAGAGTATTCAAGAGGGGGCCTGAGCCCACATTTTGGAAGCCAGTTGATAAAGCAGCCATGGTAGGTCTGCTTTAACAACCGGCTAACAAAATTCTTACAAACTTAACAAACGGCTCTCGCATGCCCGTGAGAGCCTGCTCCAGCACACCACTGACTGAGGGGGAAAGGGGTAAACAGTGAATGAGTTGGGAAGGGTAGCATACTGCAGGAATATAAGGGCAAGAGTCAGTGGAGAGATCAGAGCTGCATTGTGTTTCCTTGGTGTCTTTATGAAATTTTGCCTAGGAAGGAACCTACTTACCTTTCTAAACTAGGTGCTGTGTTATAAAATTACACCCATAGGGGTAAATTTTATAAGTGGCGCTTAAAAATCTATGTGTGGCGTGCTATTCTGTAAAGGGTACACGTCCTTTCTAGAATTGCGCTTAGGACATAAACTGCACTTAACTTTAGGCACCAGCAGTTACGCCTTCAGATGTAAATGTCAATGCCTAAATTAGGCATGGTTTGAATTCTGTATTTACGAGTAACATTTTGGAACGTCCCACAAAATGTATAGGCATTAGGATTTATGCGCGGATCATTATAGAATACAATCTGCATGTGAATCTCAAGGCCAATTAACGCCAATAATTGGTTGCTAGCAGCTAATTATGGGTGCTGATTGGCTTGTTAAGTTGTACAACAACTTTAGTTGCTGTTTATAGAATCTGGGGGATATAGGGCAATTCTGTAAAGAAGGTTCCTTGTGATATACATAAAACATTGGAATACCAATATAAACGTGCATGTGTGCACATAAGCTCATAATGTATGGTGAATTCCACTTAAGTGCTATTTTATAAATATGTATGTAACTTACATAGTGTGTAGTTTGAGGTTGGCATACTCATAGGCAGAGTGTGAAGTTACATTGAGCATAATATGCACGGCTCCCTGACTCCCTCAATATACACGCTGTCTCCCACACGATTTTTGAAGCTTGCTGCTAACATTGCCTCCAGAGCAACTGCACTGTTCTGCTTTGGGACTGCATGGCTTTCAGTGAATTTGAGCTACTGTGTTTAAACGTCCATGTTATTCTCATGGGTCTATTGCCAGCCATGAAGAAATTTAGATACTGTATTGCTCAGACTCACCTAGAGCAGTGGTTCTCAACCAATGCAAAAATGTGATAGACTGCAAGCCCTTGCTTTTCTTAACCATGTGTGCCTGCAGGCTGGGGAGAGCAGAACAGGGAAATAGGGTATTTGAAATCCACATCTGGTGCTTTCTTCTTCACCGCTACCCACAATGCTCTGTGCTGCCACCAGTCCCAACTGGAAATACTGCAAGTCTGCTCTTCCCCACCCATGAGTCGCAACCTTTCTTTGCATCATTTTCAGCAGTAATGAATGACATATGAAGGATCTTTAAATGTGTTCAGCCATGAATGGTAGTGTTCGGTGTGTCACGATGAAAGAAAGGTTGAAAACCACTGACCTAGAGCCACAAGATGCTGAAAGAAAACAAAGTAGCTGTCCCAGAAGTGGTACCAGCATCAAGATTATGTCGACGATGGTGGAGCATTACTAAAGTGGTTGGAGATCACTTTGAGGCTTATTTTCAAAGCACTTAGCCTCCCAAAGTTCCATAGAAACCTATGGAACTTAGCCTCCCAAAGTGCTTTGAAAATATGCCTCACAGTCTGACAATGGTTCCAGATCTTACAAGGAAGTCTTTTTGCCAGTGGGGTCCCTGCTTGAAAAATAATAAAGATCTCTAGCTTAAGTTATAGGCATGTATTTTACCTGTTACAATGTTGTTCTGTAGAAGAAAGTAGGGTGCCTAAATTCCATTATAGACTAGACTCTTAAGTGTCCACTAAGAATTACCCCACAGCTGTAGTAGTTCACTTTTAAAAGTAATAGAAATAAAGAAAAGAAAATAAGATGGCACCTTTTTATTGGACTACATTTTTTGATTAGCTTTTGAAGGCGATACCACCTTCCTCAGATTTGCCTTTGAGAGCTAATCAGTCCAGAAAAAAGCACAAAGGTCTCTCAAGAATGGAACAAGTGTGCTTTAATAGCTGTATTTGGCGTAACAAATGTCTGCTTCAGGGGTCAATTCCACCAAAATGTACTAGGTGTATGAGTTTTAAATCAAAATGCATATGTAGTGGCACAACACAACAATAGTAGTCCGCTCTAGTAGGAACACAGAGAAATTGAAAATCAGTGTCTGAAGCAGACTGACCCGTTGTTGGATAAGTACATAAGTATTGCCACACTGGGACAAACCAAAGGTCCATCAAGCCCTGCATCCTGTTTCCAACAGTGGCCAATCCAGGTCACAAATACCTGGCAAGATCCCGAAAAAGTTCAATACATTTTATGCTGCTTATCCCAGAAATAAGCAGTGGATTTTCCCCAAGTCAATTTAATAATGGTCTATGGACTTTTTGGAAGCCGTCCTGACCTTTTTTAAACCCCCCTAAGCTAACTGTCTTTACCACATTCTCTGGCAACGAATTCCAGAGTTTAATTGCACATTGAGTGAAGAAAACGTTTCTCAGATTCGTTTTAAATTTACTACTTTGTAGCTTCATTGCATGCCCCCTAGTCCTAGTATTTTTGGAAAGTGTAAACAAGCTATTCACGTCTATCCATTCCACTCTACACATTATTTTATAGACTTCTATCATATCTCCCCTCAGTGTCAGAAAACACTGCATAAACCCCCAAACAAGAATAATCAAAGGCATGGATTTCCTGATTTTCAAAACCTGTTCTAAAACAAAGATTATTAATAGAAATAAACATGATGATGTCACCCGGGGGGGTTGGATATGCCAGCTGGACTAGCGAAGGTTTGAATATAGTGGCAAAATACCACAAAGGTGGTATATCAAGTCCCATTTCCCTTTCTCTAATTTTGAGATTATAAAATACTTTCCTCTTGTATTTTCTTTTGTTCTTTGGTATCATTTTTTTCTCTGTCTTACCTTGATAATTGTGTCCCTGTTTTAACTCTTGCTTTAATGTAAACTGCTTAGATATTTTATTATGATGTTGCAGTATATCAAGAATAAATTGAACCTGAACCAGCTTTCTTTATTATAACAGTTTTTGTTTGTTTGGGATGCAGGAGAGACTTTTGAAGCAAATAAGAAGAAAGTGGTGAAAAAGAAAGCTATCGCCTCTGAGAGCAGGCTGGAACTAGAATCGCCTGGAAGTGCAGCAGTCTTGGACAGTAGAGCCGTCTGCCCCAGCTCTGAGGCATCAAACAAAAGGAGCATTTCTGGCTTCTTTGAGACGCTAAAGGGTGAGCTGCAGCACGAGTCAGCCAGCCGGATCACAGGAAGAGAGAATGTTCCTACTTCATCTGCCATGCAACAGGGGCAAGGGCCGCCTGTCGAAGTGGTCAAGTTCCTCAGTCGAAATGAGAAGAAAGTGAAAGGGGAAGGCAGCCAGGAGAAAGGCTTCAAGGTAACAATGATATCCCCTTGATGATAGAGCGTCAGCAAGAATGGCGGCCATTTAAATTGTTTGTTTGGCTGGCGCCCTTTCCTGCTCTCTCTTTGGCCTGTATTTCTGATATAGTGCCAGCATATACAGATGGTAATTTTATAAGGGCGTACCTAATGTAAGCCTGTTTTCAGATGTCTACTTAAAGAATTAATTTAAAATAGGCACCTACTTGTCTTCATAAAATACTAACGTAAATGGGAGAAATCATGCCCACATTGCAGATGTAAATATCCATGCCTGCATATTTGTGTAGATTATCATATTTTATTTTATGTGTATAGATTATCAGATTTATAATCTACATGTGCACTCTGCCAAAACTCTGCCCCGTCTGCTCCTATCAGCAAAGTGTGCGCCATTGTGTCAGGTTACTCCGGTCACAATTTTAGAAGAGGCCACATATGCATGAAAATGATTTTGTCATTACTCCCCCAGTGGAGAGGCACAAGATGATGGGATCCTTCCACTGCACATGGCAGAGGAAACTTCCTACAAAATGTTCAACGGTATAAAATGTAGAGGCTTCCTGTTGCTTATCGTATCTCTTTCAAGGTTGTTACACTTGTCCATCAGTCTCTTTATTCTGGATGATGTCCTTTTCTTTGTAATCGTATGATACCTTATAAACCTTCCTGCTCCCTTCACTCTGCTCACCTTACTGTTTTGACTGTCCCGTCACACTTACAGGTAAACTCTGGTGAGGCGCGGCAAGATAGTTTTAATGCAGTATAGAAATAAGTAGTAGTAGTCCCCATGGTGTGAAATAGCCTTCCCTTTTAAATTCATGCTGAAACTTAGTTTAAGAAGACGCTGAAAACATATTTTGTGGACTTGTGCTTTTCCATCAATTACTTGAATATCACACATTAATACGAAGGCATAAAAACTGATAGGATTTGGTCTTATTTCAATCCTCCTTCTACCACAAAGGTCAGATCCTTCCTCAGCAAATACTGACGCTTACATTGTACTCTTGACACATGTCCTAGCTACATTCTCTCAGAAGCCCCCGATTTTTTTTCATCAACATTCTACATAACTACATATGCTGGCTCCTTTCCAACTGAGAAGGGAAATATAATTTTAAAAAATCCTTTAGGTAAATTGAATGAAACATCCAATTACAGACCGGTGGCTTCAATGCCCCTGTTTGTGAAGGTAACGGAGGGCTTGGTAGGAAAACAACTAATAGGAATACATATCACACTTCTCCTTACTTTACTACACACAATCGGGATTTAAACCCAACTACAGTACTGAAACGGTTCTCATTACATTAATATCTAATTTCAGCCAAATCTTAAGCAAGGGTAGGAAGATTATCTTACTACAATTTGACATGTCCAGTGCATTTGACATGGTAGATCACAACATCTTATCTACAATTCTTGATGCAGTGGGCATCTGTGGAGATGTTCAGAAGTGGTTCATGAGGTTCTTCAACAGAGCATACAGAGTCAAAATGGGAGGATCCACCTCTCCAGCCTGGTCCCCAGATTGTGGAGTTCCATAGGGATCTCCAATATCTCCCATTCTGTTTAGCATCATGATGGAACCCCTAGGTCGCCTCCTAGAGGCTAAAGGTTTGCAGTCTTTTATGTACACTGACAGCGTGACTATTTTATCTTCCCTTTGACACGCAAATTCAGGATATCCTCTCCAACATCCAATCAGTCTTAGATCTCATGGAGAATTCGGCAATATCCTTCCATCTAAAATTAAACAGGGAGAAAATTAAATTTCTCATAATTTCTAGTCCTAACAACTTCCACAATCAGAACAGTTTTACCATCAATCAGATGAGTTATCCATTGGAACATAATTTGAAAATTCTTGGGATCGTCATCAACCAATTCCTATCATGTGAAGATCATGTTCATTCCGTAGTAACCAAAACCTTTAGAACTTTATGGAAGCTGTAAAGAATAAGATCTTTCTTCCCATTTTTCTACTTTTCGTTCCCTTGTAGAAACATTAGTAATTTCACAATTGGATTACTGCAATTCAGTCTATTTAGGGAATAAAGAATCCCTCATCAAAAAACTTCAAACTACCCTAAATACTGTTGCTAGACTCGTATGCAAAGCTTCAAAATTCAATAGGGCATCCCCACTATTATCTAAATTACATTAGCTACCAATCAAAGCCAGAATCATCTTTAAAACATGTACATTTATCTACAAAATTGTCTATGGCTTGAGCCCAGATTACATGATAAAGCTGATAGATTTACCTACCTTCAATATTAGATCAAGAAACTATCTCATACTACATTTTCCTAGCTATAAAAACAACAGATATAGATCATATTGAACAGATATTTCTCACATGTTCAAAATGGTGGAATGCCATCCTTAGTGAGATAAAAAGGATTACCAGCTATCTAATATTTCATAAATTTCTCAAGGCATTCCTTGAACTAAACAGTAAATGTTATGACATCTTTATTTGTTTGCTCTTTTCAAAATCTCCGTGTTTTCTTCATACTTGTAAAAATATATTGTATGCATTTCTAGTCTTAATTATCATAAGACACACAGAACTGAATAATTAACATTCGGATTATGTGGGCTATAAGCAGCTATAAATAAATAAAATAGATTTGTTAGAAGAATCCAGTTCATGTACTCATCAAAAGTTAAAAATATTTCCTGTTTCTAGCTAAGCAGGTACTTATTTAAAAAGAATAACATTGCAGTTGTGAATCATGTATGCCGACCAGGCTGCTGGAGAGCCTAGATGCTTGGACTGGTGGCTCCTGAAGCAGCTCTGTGACTAAACTCAAGTTGGGCATTATACCGCATGATGCTGACAATGTTGGTTATGTCAGTGGTTCCCAAACCTGGTCCTGGAGGCACCCCAGCCAGTCAGGTTTTCAGGATGTCCACAATACTGGGATGCAAATGCAGGTTTCGTGACCTCATTTGGCAAGACCTGAGTTTAGACAAGACAAACATGAACAAAAATTGAGTACATTTATTTGTAGTGTCTCATGGAAGGGTGTGCCTTTGGTGCCAGGGTCTTCTGTGTCATGGCATTGAGCTTCAGTTTGTATATGAAGGCGGGTGGTATACATCTTCAGAATTATTGTTGTCATCTCTGGTCCTTCAAGGTGTTTGTGCACGTTTTCTCCTAGAAAAGGACACATGTCGTTGAACATGTGGTAGCAAGCATGTATACTTGTTCTCATGCAACCGTCTTGCTTATGGAGCGTGTAACCAATGAAGTCTAAAGGACAATTCTGTAAAGTGTGCGTGTGTTCTTAGGCTTGTGCTATGTGCATGGTTCTAAAATAAGGGCTATCTGCCGAATTCTGTATAGCGCACCTAGAGATCTACGCCAAAGTTCAGGCGTGTTCTATAAAAACGCGCGTAACTTAATTGGCTTAAGCTAATCAACATTGATAAAGCACTTAACAAGCAATAATGAGCACTAATTGGCAATAATTAGAATTTACATGCACAACTTGCTAAGGGCCCTGTTTACTAAGGTGCGTTAGCATTTTTAACGTGCATACAATTAGCGCACATGCTAACTCTGTAGGCGCCTTTAGGGATGTTGTAGGCGCGTACATGGTTAACGTGGCTTAGTAAACAGGGCCCGCGTATTCTGTAATGAACTGTGTCTAAATTCTAATGTGCACAGTTCAAAAGGGGCCTGGCTCTGGGCGAGGAAATGGGTGTTCCATGAGCGTTCCCAAATTTGCATGCATATTTATAAAATATGGCCCAGTGCGCGTAAATCTACGCAGGGGGACTTACCCCACGTTTTCGTTGGTGTATATGGAGGCTCATAGTTTTAGTTGCTGGGATATCAACTAAGCGTATTCTATATACCGCGCCTAAATCTAGGCGCCGCTTATAGAATACACTTAGGCAGAAATGTTTACTGTACATATTTTTTAGGTGCCATATATAGAATTTGGCTATATATGTGCACGTGTGTGTTGCATGCACACGTGAGTAAATGGCTCTTAGGCTGCCTATGTACTATTCTGTAACCACACACGTATCTTGGGCTTGCACACCGGAGAGCTCATCTTATAGAATACTTTAAGATGGACACGTTTCTGCCACTGTTATGCCCACTACTTAACACCAGCTCTGTGGTGGGCGTTAAGTGCTCACACGTAAATTCAATGCACAATTTGACCAGTTAAGCTAGTATTCTTTATAAAGGAAAATACATGAACATATCCCTTTAGAATAGGGTCGTAAGCAGATGCATCTGGTGCCTAAATCTGGACACCCCATTACAGAACTGATTACCGTATTTTTCGGACTATAAGACGCACTTTTTTCCCCCAAAATTTGGGAGGAAAATGGGGGGTGCGTCTTATAGTCCGAAGGTAGCGTTTTTTTTACCTCCGTTCCGTACTTACAGGATTCCGTGTTCCCTGGTGGTCTAGTGACGTCGGGGCAGGAAAGAGCCCCCTCTTTCCTGCCCATCGCGCTGCTCTCCGTGCTTCTCAATGCTTTCCGACGGTCTCGGCGAGATTCAAAATGGCCGCCGAGCGCGGCCATTTTGAATCTCGCCGAGACCGTCGGAAAGCATTGAGAAGCACGGAGAGCAGCGCGATGGGCAGGAAAGAGGGGGCTCTTTCCTGCCCCGACGTCACTAGACCACCAGGGAACACGGAATCCTGTAAGTACGGGACGGAGGTCCAAAACCCGGACAAGACGCACCGGAGCACCTAGGTTTTAGAGGAGGGAAAGAGGAAAAAATTTTTTTTCCTATTTCCCTCCTCTAAAACCTAGGTGCGTCTTATGGTCCGGTGCGTCTTATAGTCCAAAAAATACGGTATTCATTTCTTATATAATGATACGATAAAAAAAGAAGGGAATGGCAACTTGTCCTTTTCCTCTGAACTGGGAATATAAACTTAACACAATGTGTAATGTGGAAAATGTCTCTTTTTTTTCCTTAAAAGAAGGCGGAGGCAAATATCCAGCAGCAGGAGGAGGAGGACAGAGGGGTGTTTAACTTTGAAAAGGTAAGTCTTCCTCCACCAGTGGTATTGATTTTTTTTTTTTTTTAATTTAAATGATCTTAAGTCCAAAATGTATTCCGTATGACTGTATTTAATGAGGAGTGCCACGTGTTTTCAAAACCCAAGAAACAATCAGGCAGCCTTCTATACCAGTTTTTCTTGAGAAATCCATCTTTTTTACAGATTAACTGGCTGTGCTGCAGCTCTGTCTGTACATTTTAGACTTAGATCCCTCCCACCCACCCCTCTACCCACCCACCCCTAGGGTGATAGTTCTTATATACCCTCCCAAGCAACCTAATCTGCCTGCAGATAACTGCTCTGTCTCTGTGTTCAGGCTCTTCACCTCCTTTCCTCCCACATTTTTCAAACATAGTGGGTGTGACTTGTTCTTACTGGGCAGTGCCTACCTGCCTGCTGCCTACCATTCCAGTTTTAAGCCTCTAATCCAGCTCTGCCGTTCTATCTATCGCTTAACACCTCAGTCACTACATATATACCCATAACACCTCAGTTACTACTTATGGCCCCTTTACACATTCTCTTCCTTGCCCTGTCCCTTCCTAATCTTTTTCCCCTCCCCCTACCGCTGTCTACCACTGGAACTCACTGCCCACCCATGTCCTCTCCCATCTTGCTCACTACTGCAATACCCTACTCACCCCCGTCCCTCACCACCTCACCATCTCTCCTGTCCCCCTCCTCCTTCCTAGCTCTCAACCTTCAACACTTCCTTCCTGCCATTAACCCATCCCCATTCCTCCTAAGCGCATCCCGTCTTCGTCGCCTTCGTCGCCCTACCTCCCCCACCCTCCTCCGCACTCTCTTGCTCCTCCTCCTGCTATCCGCAGGAGACATCAATCCCAATCCAGGTCCCCCACACCTGTCTTCGTCCTATCCATGCAAACGTTTCCGGGATGTCTCCAATCTCATATCTATTCCCCTCCTCCCCCCCTCTTCCCTCCCCTTCTCATGTGCACTGTGGAATGCCCACTCGGTCTGCAACAAACTTCCCTTCACCCACGATCTCTTCATCTCTCATTCCCTTCACCTGCTTGCCCTAACTGAAACCTGGCTCTCCCCTGACGACTCTGCCTCAGTTGCGGCTCTATGCCATGGAGGCTATCTCTTCTCCCATACTCCCCGCCTAGTTGGCCGTGGAGGAGGCGTCGGGTTACTACTCTCCGCCCTCCTGTAGCTTCCAACCCCTCCTCCTACCACAGTCTCACTGCTTCTCATCCTTTGAAGTCCACTCCATCCGTCTATTCTACCCGTTGCCACTCAGAGTGGCAGTCTTTTACCGCCCCCCTGATAAATCCCTCCCTTCCTTCCTCACCGACTTCGATGCCTGGCTTTCTGTTTTTCTTGAACCCTCATCTCCATCCCTCATTCTCGGAGACTTCAACATACACGTTGATGACCTGTCCAACTCTCACGCTTCTCAGTTCCTCACTCTAACATCATCCTTCAACCTCCAGCTTTGTTCCACCACCCCTACTCACCGTGATGGCCATTGCCTTGACCTCGTCCTCTCCTCTTCCGGCTCACCCTCCAATTTCCACACCTCAGCTCTTCCTGTCTCTGATCATCACCTGATCACCTTCACACTTCTTCACCCTCCCCCTCAGCCCCGCCCAACATTAACCACTACTTCCAGGAATCTCCAGATTATTGACCCTCCCACCTTATCATCTAGTATTTCTAATCTCCTCCCCTCCATCATGTCCTCCGAGTCTGTTGACGAGGCTGTCTCCGCTTACAATGCCACTCTCTCCTCTGCTCTGGACACCCTTGCACCATCCACCTCCCGTCCCACAAGGCGTACTAATCCCCAGCCCTGGCTGACCCCTTGCATCCGTTACCTTCGCTCCTGCGCCCGATCTGCTGAACGCCTCTGGAGGAAATCTCGCACCCATTCAGATTTCCTTCACTACAAATTCATGCTATCCTCCTTCCAGTCCTCACTATTCCTTGCCAAACAGGACTATTACACCCAATTGACTAATTCTCTCAGCTCTAACCCTCGTCGTCTCTTCGCCACCCTTAACTCCCTCCTCAAAGTGCCCTCCGCTCCCACCCCCCCGTCACTCTCTCCTCAATCACTGGCTGACTACTTCCGCGACAAGGTGCAAAAGATCAACCTTGAGTTCACTACCAAGCCACCTCCTCCTCTTCACCCTTCAACCCTCTCCCTCAACCAACCAACCCAGACCTCTTTCTCCTCCTTTCCTGATATCTCCGAGGAGGAAACCGCCCGCCTTCTTTCCTCCTCAAAATGCACCACTTGTTCCTCTGATCCCATCCCCACCAACTTACTTAACACCATCTCTCCTACTATCACCCCCTCCATCTGTCATATCCTCAACCTCTCTCTCTCCACTGCAACTGTCCCCGACACCTTCAAGCATGCTGTAGTCACGCCACTCCTCAAAAAACCATCACTAGACCCTACCTGTCCCTCCAACTACCGCCCCATCTCCCTCCTACCCTTCCTCTCCAAGACACTTGAGCGCGCAGTCCACAGCCGCTGCCTTGATTTTCTCTCCTCTCATGCCATCCTTGATCCGCTTCAATCCGGTTTTCGCCCTCTTCACTCGACAGAAACAGCACTTTCTAAAGTCTGTAATGACCTGTTCCTTGCCAAATCCAGAGGCCACTACTCCATCCTCATCCTCCTGGATCTATCCGCTGCTTTTGACACTGTCAATCATGACTTACTTCTTGCCACACTGTCCTCATTTGGGTTCCAGGGCTCTGTCCTCTCCTGGTTCTCCTCCTATCTCTCCCACCGCACCTTCAAAGTTCACTCTCATGGATCTTCCTCCACCCCATCCCCTTATCTGTTGGTGTTCCCCAGGGATCGGTCCTTGGACCCCTTCTCTTCTCAATCTACACCTCTTCCCTGGGCTCCCTGATCTCATCTCATGGTTTCCAGTATCATCTCTATGCTGATGACACCCAACTGTATCTCTCCACACCAGACATCACCGCGGAGACCCAGGCAAAGGTATCGGCCTGCTTATCCGACATTGCTGCCTGGATGTCCAACCGCCACCTGAAACTGAACATGTCCAAGACCGAGCTTATCGTCTTTCCACCAAAACCCACTTCTCCTCTTCCTCCACTTTCTATCTCAGTTGATAACACCCTCATCCTCCCCGTCTCATCTGCCCGCAACCTCGGAGTCATCTTTGACTCCTCTCTTTCCTTCTCTGCGCATATCCAGCAGATAGCCAAGACCTGTCGCTTCTTCCTCTTTAACATCAGCAAAATTCGCCCTTTCCTCTCTGAACACACCACCCGAACTCTCGTCCACGCTCTCATTACCTCTCGCCTGGACTACTGCAACTTACTCCTCACCGGCCTCCCACTTAGCCATCTATCCCCCCTTCAGTCTGTTCAGAACTCTGCTGCACGTCTCATATTCCGCCAGAACCGATATACTCATATCACCCCTCTCCTCAGGTCACTTCACTGGCTTCCGATCAGATACCGCATTCAATTCAAGCTTCTCCTTCTTACCTACAAATGCACTCAGTCTGCTGCCCCTCACTACCTCTCTACCCTCATCTCCCCTTACGTTCCCGCCCGTAACCTCCGTTCACAGGATAAATCCCTCCTCTCAGTACCCTTCTCCACCACCGCCAACTCCAGGCTCCGCTCATTCTGCCTCGCCTCACCCTATGCTTGGAACAACCTTCCTGAACCCTTACGCCAAGCCCCCTCCCTGCCCATCTTCAAGTCTTTGCTTAAAGCCCACCTCTTCAATGCTGCGTTCGGCACCTAACCCTTACCGTTCAGTGAATCCAGACTGCCCCAATTTGACTGCCCCGATCGGACCGACCGTTCACTTGTCTATTAGATTGTAAGCTCTTTGAGCAGGGACTGTCTCTCTTTGTTAAATTGTACAGCGCTGCGTAACCCTAGTAGCGCTCTAGAAATGTTAAGTAGTAGTAGTAGTAATCAGGCCAACATTCACTGGAAGTTATGTGTTTGCCAGTAGGTGGCAAAAGCATAACTCTCCTGCCTGTATATTTTGAAAAAATAAACTGATACCATCTGGCTGATGAAATTCATTAATTGCATACAAAATATCATAGAAACCTCACATTAATATTATTCACACCTCCATATCCCTTATATGTGAAATGGTGTATAATATTAAATTAAATTATAGTGCTCAGATTGCAGTGTATGTACTACAGCCATAAAATAGCTTATGACATATCACTGGGACCCACCATCTCTTCCTTCCTATAGTTGATAAAATCAAATACTATAAAATACTTAGCTTGTTATGATGTGAGTCGGGATCCTGTGAATAATCAGGCTGTTTTATCACTGACAATCGTATTTTTGTGTTTTTTTTTATGTTGCAATCCCTGTGCTCATGTGATACGTGTTTAAAAACTTTCATGTTCTCAACATGTTGCACGTTTCGCCAGCAGCAGTTTCTGGTCATGGCGGGACTGTGGACTGTTGCCCTCCTATTTTTGTTCTCCTGAAGATGCCTATCTGGTGAAACGTGCAGCATGTTGAAAACATGAAATATTTTCTCCGATTCGTTTAAAATTTACTACATTGTAGCTTCATCGCATGCCCCCTAGTCCTAGTATTTCTGGAAAGCGTAAACAGACGCTTCACATCTACCCGTTCAACTCCACTCATTATTTTATAGACCTCTATCATATCTCCCCTCAGCCACCTTTTCTCCAAGCTGAAGAGCCCTAGCCACTTTAGCCTTTCCTCATAGGGAAGTCGTCCCATCCCCTTTATCATTTTCATTGCCCTTCTCTGCACCTTTTCTAATTCCACTATATCTTTTTTGAGATGCGGCGACCAGAATTCCTCATCTGTTCTTTTTTTTGGATAGGGTGCTTAACCATCTCCCCCCTCCCCCCCCCCCCCCCCCCCCCCCCCCCCCCCCCCCCCAGTACCTACTACACTCCCCCATTATATGGAGGTTTTTCTGGATGATATCTCTTGTATACCTTGAAAAAAAGGTTCATGCACTAAGTCCAGATGCAGCCATTTGTTTGTGGAGTTGCCAAGCAGCGCTTATAACTGTTCAGTGAAATATCTCTGACGTGCAATTGGAAAGTGTAAGCAGAAAAGTGAGAACCTACTTGTACCATCTGATCTGTACTTTCTTTCAATTGTTTTTCAATCATAGGCACGCCTGGAAGTTCACAAATTTGGGATCACGGGGTATAAGAAAGATAGGCAACGGACATTTGAACAAGAGCGTGCCATCATGCTCGGAGCAAAGGTAGATTCTTTTTCCCTGTTCACACTTCTCTGCATAAGCAGGTACTTTTTAAAATTTTGGCTAGAAAATGGGGAACACCACCATTAACTCTAATGCCCTATTTTGTTTCAGCCTCCCAAAAAGGAGTATTTGAATTATAAAATTTATCAAGATAAAATCAAACAAAAGAGCGCAGAAAAGCAGGAAACTACTGAAAAGGTGTGTATGAACTTGCCTTTTTTTTTTTACTGCAGTTGGCATGGGCTCCTGCGTTAACAGCAGTGAAGGGATATGTGGTATGATGATGCAGGGACCTGAAAAAAAGTGGTATTACTTGGTATGAGAAATTAGATCTACTTTTCGGGATCTTCCAGGTATGTATGACCTGAACTAGGCACTGTTATGGACAGGATGCCAGGCTTGATAGACTGGGGTTGACTCAGCACAGAGTCTCTTGTGTTCTTAAGAGCTTTTGTGCCTGTGACTTGTTATCCTTGTGACCTTGAGTCAGCCACTTGAGCTTCATCTCCTGTTTCCCTTCCACATTTTTATATACTTTTTATGTGGTCTAGTATTATATGCCTAATAGCTGTTGCTGATGGCAGCTGCTATTTGTTCAGTTTTGAGTGTGTATTCTTAAAATTTCTTTATAAACCTATAGTACCCAGTCTGTGACTCAGGAGCTGCATGTACGGCTTTTTCAGACCAGATAATTTTATTTTCTCCGAGGACAAGCAGGCTGCTTGTTCTCACTGACGGGTGACGTCCACGGCAGCCCCTCCAATCGGAATCTTCACTAGCAAAGTCCTTTGCTAGCCCTCGCGCGCCGATGCGCACCGCGCATGCGCTGCCGTCTTCCCGCCCGAAACCGGCTTGAGCCGGCCAGTCTTCTTTTCTCCGCGCTCGGGACGGTTGTGTTTCCGTTTCGTGCCCCGAAAAAGTCGACCTCGCGCGTCGTTTTCGACTCGTTCCGCTTCAAAAGTGTTGGAAAAAACCTCTTTTGGCTTTTTCCCTTCCTCTAGTTCGAGTTTTTCACCCCGGTAAGTTTTCTTTCGTCGTCGGGGTAGGCCTTAGTTAGGCCCCGGTCGAAATTTCCTTCCCGCTTTTTTCTGCTGGTGCCAAATTTCGCCATTTCGTCTTTCGATCTCGCCGGCGTGATTTTTCCGCCCATGACATCGAAGCCTTCCAGCGGCTTCAAGAAGTGCACCCAGTGCGCCCGGGTAATCTCGCTCACTGACAGGCACGCTTCGTGTCTTCGGTGTCTGGGGGCCGGGCACCGCCCTCAGGCCTGTAGTCTGTGTTCCCTTTTACAGAAGCGGACTCAGGTAGCGAGGTTGGCCCAGTGGAACTTTTTGTTCTCGGGCTCTTCGTCGGCATCGGCACCGGGGGTATCGAGTGCATCGACGTCTGCAGCGTCCAGACCTTCATCCTCGGCGGCCAGTGCATCGAGGCATCGACCCTCTGCATCGGCGCCGAGACATCGGGTGACTGCATCGACGTCGGTGGTACCGGGACCTCGTCTGCTGATGTCGTCGGACGGTGGTGCTTCGTCTGGAGTGCAGGTGAGGGCTGTCCACTCCCCTGCTGGTGGCAGTGAGCCTTCGGGTGGGTCTCCCCCTACCCTGAGGGCTCCTGCGGTACAGCCCCCCCCGAGATCGACCCTCTTCGGTCTCGGCCCCGAGGAAGAGACGGCTGGATTCTACGTCCTCCTCGTTGGTGCCGGGAAGCGCGGGTGACGTGCTTCGCAAAAAATCTAAGAAGCATCGACACCGGTCCCCTTCCCGTGTCGGCACCGAGAGCTCTGGGTCGCCGAGGGAGTCGGCACCCAGCAGGCATCGGCACCGAGAGGACCGCTCACCCTCTGTTCAAGAGGTGTCGATGCGCTCCACTCTGGACAGCCCGGAACAGCCTCCACGCCCGGAACAGGTTCTGACGTCGACGCCTGCATCGACTTCCATGCCTTTTTCTGCAGCCGCTCTGAACGAGAGCCTCCGGGCCGTTCTTCCAGAGATTCTGGGAGAGCTGTTGCGCCCTACCCCTCCGATACCGGCGGTGCTTGCGCCTCCGGTACCGTCGAGCGTGGCGCCGGCTGGTCCATCGCCCGAGGTGAGGTCACCGGCGTCGGTGCCGCATGCGGTACCGACTGCCGTCGCCTCCCAGGAGGGCTCCCCGACTACGTCGGCGGAGGGAGCTTCGCCGATGCGGGCGAGGGAGTCTACCTCTCGACGCCCCCATCGTGGACGTGGCTCCACGGAGTCGAGTCGGGCGCGGTTGCAGACACAGGTTCGTGAACTTGTGTCTGACACCGAGGGTGAGGCCTCGTGGGAGGAAGAGGAAGACATCAGGTATTTCTCTGACGAGGAGTCTGAAGGTCTTCCCTCTGATCCCACTCCCTCTCCTGAAAGGCAGCTTTCTCCTCCTGAGAGTCTGTCTTTCGCTTCCTTTGTCCGGGAGATGTCTACGGCCATCCCCTTCCCGGTGGTTGTGGAGGACGAGCCCAGGGCTGAAATGTTTGAGCTCCTGGACTATCCTTCTCCACCTAAGGAAGCGTCCACAGTACCCATGCACCATGTCCTTAAGAAGAACTGGCGAACTGGACAAAACCTCTAACTAATCCCCACATTCCCAAGAAGATCGAGTCCCAGTACCGGATCCATGGGGACCCAGAGCTGATGCGCACCCAGTTGCCTCATGACTCTGGAGTTGTGGATTTGGCCCTAAAGAAGGCTAAGAGTTCTAGGGAACATGCTTCGGCGCCCCCGGGCAAAGACTCTAGAACCTTAGACTCCTTTGGGAGGAAGGCCTACCATTCTTCTATGCTCGTGGCCAAGATTCAGTCCTACCAGCTCTACACGAGCATACATATGCGGAACAATGTGCGGCAGTTGGCGGGCTTGGTGGATGCGCTCCCCCCTGAGCAAGCCAAGCCTTTTCAGGAGGTGGTCAGGCAGCTGAAGGCGTGCAGAAAATTCCTGGCCAGAGGGGTGTATGACACCTTTGATGTTGCGTCCAGGGCTGCTGCTCAAGGTGTGGTGATGCGCAGGCTCTCATGGCTGCGTGCTTCCGACCTGGAGAACAGACTCCCGCAGCGGATTGCGGACTCGCCTTGCGGACAATATTTTTGGAGAGAAGGTCGAACAGGTGGTAGAGCATCTCCACCAGCGGGATACCGCATTCGACAAGTTCTCCCGCCGGCAGCCTTCAGCATCTACCTCTACAGGTAGAAGATTTTTCGGGGGAAGGAAGACTGGTCCCTACTCTTCTGGCAAGTGTAGGTACAATCCTCCTCGACAGCCTGTGGCCCAGGCTAAGCCCCAGCGCGCTCGCTCTCGTCAGCAGCGTGCGACTCAGCAAGGCCCCTCGGCTCCCCAGCAAAAGCAAGGGACGGGCTTTTGACTGGCTCCAGCAGAGCATAGCCGACATCCAAGTGTCAGTGCCGGGCGACCTGCCAGTCGGGGGGAGGTTGAAAGCTTTTCACCAAAGGTGGCCTCTCATAACCTCCGACCAGTGGGTTCTGCAAATAGTCCGGCAAGGATACACCCTCAATTTGGCCTCCAAACCTCCAAATTGTCCACCGGGAGCTCAGTCTTACAGCTTCCAGCACAAGCAGGTACTTGCAGAGGAACTCTCCGCCCTTCTCAGCGCCAATACGGTCGAGCCCGTGCATTCCGGGCAGGAAGGGCTGGGATTCTATTCCAGGTACTTCCTTGTGGAAAAGAAAACAGGGGGGATGCGTCCCATCCTAGACCTAAGGGCCCTGAACAAATATCTCGTAAAAGAAAAGTTCAGGATGCTTTCCCTGGGCACCCTTCTTCCCATGATTCAGGAAAACGATTGGCTATGCTCTCTGGACTTGAAGGACGCCTATACGCACATCCCGATACTGCCAGCTCACAGACAGTATCTGCGATTTCAGCTGGGCACACGTCACTTCCAGTACTGTGTGCTACCCTTTGGGCTCGCCTCTGCGCCCAGGGTGTTCACAAAGTGCCTGGCTGTAGTAGCAGCGGCACTTCGCAGACTGGGGGTACACGTGTTCCCATATCTCGACGATTGGCTGGTGAAGAACACATCCGAGGCAGGAGCCCTGCAGTCCATGCAGATGACTATTCGCCTCCTGGAGCTACTGGGGTTTGTGATAAATTACCCAAAGTCCCATCTTCTCCCAGTGCAGAAATTCGAGTTCATAGGAGCTCTGCTGGATTCTCAGACGGCTCGCGCCTACCTCCCAGAGGCCAGGGCCAGCAACTTGTTGTCCCTCGTCTCGCGGGTACGAGCGTCACAGCAGATCACAGCTCGGCAGATGTTGAGATTGCTGGGCCACATGGCCTCCACAGTTCATGTGACTCCCATGGCCCGCCTTCACATGAGATCTGCTCAATGGACCCTAGCTTCCCAGTGGTTTCAGGCTGCTGGGGATCTAGAAGACGTGATCCACCTGTCCACGAGTTTTCTCAAATCCCTGTATTGGTGGACGATTTGGTCCAATTTGACTCTGGGACGTCCTTTCCAAATTCCTCAGCCACAAAATGTGCTGACCACGGATGCGACTCTCCTGGGCTGGGGAGCTCATGTCGATGGGCTTCACACCCGGGAGGCTGGTCCCTCCAGGAACGCGATCTGCAGATCAATCTTCTGGAGCTGCGAGCGATCTGGAACGCTCTGAAGGCTTTCAGAGATCGGCTGTCCCACCAAATTATCCAAATTCAGACAGACAACCAGGTTGCCATGTATTACATCAACAAGCAGGGGGGCACCGGATCTCGCCCCCTGTGTCAGGAAGCCGTCAGCATGTGGCTCTGGGCTCGCCGTCACGGCATGGTGCTCCAAGCCACATATCTGGCAGGCGTAAACAACAGTCTGGCCGACAGGTTGAGCAGGATTATGCAACCTCACGAGTGGTCGCTCAATTCCCGTGTAGTGCGACAGATCTTCCAGGTGTGGGGCACCCCCTTGGTAGATATCTTCGCATCTCGAGCCAACCACAAAGTCCCTCAGTTCTGTTCCAGGCTTCAGGCCCACGGCAGACTGGCATCGGATGCCTTCCTCCTGGACTGGGGGGAGGGCCTGCTGTATGCTTATCCTCCCATACCTCTGGTGGGGAAAACTTTGTTGAAACTCAAGCAAGACCGAGGCACCATGATTCTGATTGCTCCTTTTTGGCCGCGTCAGATCTGGTTCCCTCTTCTTCTGGAGTTGTCCTCCGAAGAACCGTGGAGATTGGAGTGTTTTCCGACCCTCATCACACAGGACGAAGGGGCGCTTCTGCATCCCAGCCTCCGGTCCCTGGCTCTCACGGCCTGGATGTTGAGAGCGTAGATTTTGCCTCTTTGGGTCTGTCAGAGGGTGTCTCCCGCATCTTGCTTGCTTCCAGGAAAGATTCCACTAAGAGGAGTTACTTCTTTCTATGGAGGAGGTTTGCCGTCTGGTGTGACAGCAAGGCCCTAGATCCTCGCTCTTGTCCTACACAGACCCTGCTTGAATACCTTCTGCACTTGTCTGAGTCTGGTCTCAAGACCAACTCTGTAAGGGTTCACCTTAGCGCAATCAGTGCATACCATTACCGTGTGGAAGGTAAGCCGATCTCAGGACAGCCTTTAGTTGTTCGCTTCATGAGAGGTTTGCTTTTGTCAAAGCCCCCTGTCAAGCCTCCTACAGTGTCATGGGATCTCAATGTCGTTCTCACCCAGCTGATGAAACCTCCTTTTGAGCCACTGAACTCCTGCCATCTGAAGTACTTGACCAGGAAGGTCATTTTCTTGGTGGCAGTTACTTCAGCTCGTAGAGTCAGTGAGCTTCAGGCCCTGGTAGCCCAGGCCCCTTACACCAAATTTCATCATAACAGAGTAGTTCTCCGCACTCACCCTAAGTTTCTGCCAAAGGTTGTGTCGGAGTTCCATCTAAACCAGTCAATTGTCTTGCCAACATTCTTTCCCCGTCCTCATTCCTGCCCTGCTGAACGTCAGCTGCACACATTGGACTGCAAGAGAGCATTGGCCTTCTATTTGGAGCGGACACAGCCCAACAGACAGTCCGCCCAATTGTTTGTTTCTTTTGATCCCAATAGGAGGGGAGTGGCTGTAGGAAAACGCACCATATCCAATTGGCTAGCAGATTGCATTTCCTTCACTTACGCCCAGGCTGGGCTGGCTCTTGAGGGTCATGTCACGGCTCATAATGTTAGAGCCATGGCAGCGTCGGTAGCCCACTTGAAGTCAGCCACCATTGAAGAGATCTGCAAAGCTGCGACATGGTCATCTGTCCACACATTCACATCTCATTACTGCCTACAGCAGGATACCCGACACGACAGTCGGTTCGGGCAGTCAGTTCTTCAGAACCTGTTTGGGCTTTAGGATCCAACTCCACCCCCCGAGGGCCCTGTTTGTTCTGTTCCAGGCTGCACTCTCAGTTAGTTGGTAAATTTTTTAGGTCAATCTCAGTTATGTCCTCGCCGTTGCGAGGCCCAATTGACCATGGTTGTTGTTTTGAGTGAGCCTGGGGGCTAGGGATACCCCATCAGTGAGAACAAGCAGCCTGCTTGTCCTCGGAGAAAGCGAATGCTACATACCTGTAGAAGGTATTCTCCGAGGACAGCAGGCTGATTGTTCTCACAAACCCGCCCGCCTCCCCTTTGGAGTTGTGTCTTCCCTGGTCTTTGTCTTGCTACATATGAGACTGGCCGGCTCAAGCCGGTTTCGGGCGGGAAGACGGCCGCGCATGCGCATCGGCGCGCGAGGGCTAGCAAAGGACTTTGCTAGTGAAGATTCCGATTGGAGGGGCTGCCGTGGACGTCACCTGTCAGTGAGAACAATCAGCCTGCTGTCCTCGGAGAATACCTTCTACAGGTATGTAGCATTCGCTTTCTTGTAACTCTTTATTTTTGTAACATTTTAAAAAACAATATTGAACAATTGCATGCATATTTACGATACTTTAGCAAAAGAGGTGGGGGGTGGGACTTATATACCGCTTTTCTGTGTTTTTTCCACTTCACAATTGAACATGAAGAAAAGACAGTCCCTGCTCAAAAAAGCTTACAATCTAATTCAGGACAGACAGACAGGACAAACAAGGGATAAGGGTAGGACAGACAGATAGGACACATAGGGAAAGGGACTGGAAAGGAATCTGATGCTGATGAGTGCTGGCCCCTTCCGGCTGTTGTGAAAGGGCTGACAGGAGTTATTTTGAGGGTTATAAAAAAGCTCAGGTTTTTTTTCTCCACTATGGTCTTTTAATATATGGATAATCAAAGTGCAGTTCTTATCTCATTGGCTATTGTAACAGAAATAATTTGTGTTTATTGATTTGCCTATTATTATGGGCAATATGTTTTGATTTGGAGAGGCTTAGAGGGTTTGGGGGTGGGGTTCAGGGTTTTCTGGGGAAAGGGGTTTGTTATAATATGTTGTTTATCGGGATTTATTAACCGCCTTTATGAACAGATTCACCCAAGGCGGTATACAGTAGGTACAGTTTAACATAAAACTTATAATTTTGTTAGCATAGCAATAGTAAAATAACCAAGAATAAACAAGTACAACAAATGAGGTAAACTTGAAAACAGTAAATTGAAACCTAATAATAGAACTGTCATGAAACAGTATAAAAAATGTACACATTTAACAGCACTGGAATTCAAATACCATAGATAATACAATGTTAACATAATACTAATGATACACCTAATAAGCATGCATTAGAAACATTCAACTAACATAGTTATGATGTTAAAGATTTTCTACAATACAATTGATTGATGGCTTGGTTGGAGTTCTGGCTATTCTTTTGATATGCTATGTGATGTTTTCTGATTTTCTATGTTCTTTGGCTCTAATGACAATAAAGATATTTCAACCTAAAAAATACAGGCCAAGAGAGAATATGAAAAGAAGTTTGCTGTAGAGCAACAGTTCCCAAACTGTGGATCAGGACTACAAATTGAATCCTAAAATCTTCATTCATGGTTAGAACCACAGCTGAATTCTAGATAGCAGCATTATTAGCCAAGTAGACTTGGGTAAAGTCCTCGCATATCCCTGGAAAAGAACTGTAAGAAACTGATCTATCCTTTGAGATCTGCCCGGTATTTGGAGTTGTTTTGTTTTTTTTTTTACTTTTTTTTTTATAAAATTTTGAAATTACATACAAAAGAAAACAAATATGTTGCACCAAAGGTACCATCATTACCATAATGGAAGGGAAATAACCCAATCAGTATACCACATTACAGAAACCAACCCTAACACAGAGAATTTCGAAACCCAATAAGGTAATATAGCTATCTTATCCCAACTCCCCCTAACCCATCTTCCCAAAGAAAAAGAATAAAGAAAAATTAAATTTAATTATTTGTTCATAAAGTTTCCAGCTGAGAAGGATAATTAACCTACTGATAGGAAATAAGACACCTACAAGGAAAACGCAAAAAGAAAGTAGCACCAAAGCTATTACTTTAGATTTCAACTGAAGAAATTGCTGCCTCCTCAACTGGGTAGCTCTAGATACATAAGGAAAAGGTGGCTGAGGGGAGATATGATAGAGGTCTATAAAATAATGAGTGGAGTTGAACGGGTAGATGTGAAGCGTCTGTTCACGCTTTCCAAAAATACTAGGACTAGGGGGCATGCGATGAAGTTACAATGTAGTAAATTTAAAACGAATCGGAGAAAATATTTCTTCACTCAACGTGTGATTAAACTCTGGAATTTGTTGCCAGAGAATGTGGTAAAGGCGGTTAGCTTAGCGGATTTTAAAAAAGGTTTGGTCAGCTTCCTAAAGGAAAAGTCCATAGACCATTATTAAATGGACTTGGGGAAAATCCACTATTTATGGGATAAGCAGTATAAAATGTTTTGTACTTTTTTGGGATCTTGCCAGGTATTTGTGACCTGGATTGGCCACTGTTGGAAACAGGATGCTGGGCTTGATGGACCTTTGGTCTTTCCCAGTATGGCAATACTTATGTATTTATAAGTAATATAGCTCTAGTGGTAATAACATTCTGAGAAGTTTCCAGAAATTGAGTCAAATTGGCAATTGTAGGATAATTGGCAACTTGCTCTTCTTGTACTGAATTGTTAACAGAACTTGATAGGTTTTAGAAAGCAATATATTATCCATATCTGACATATTCAAAATCTGTCTAAGATGATTTTTAAATAAAATTTCTGGAGATAGAATGTGGGTCTTTGGAAAGTTCATCAACCTAAGGTTTTTAATCCTTACTGAATTTTCCAAAATTTCTACGTGCCTATGAAGCGTCAAATTATATTTAACCGTTGCTGCTCCTAGGGATTGCAAAGAAGACATTTGATTGGAAAAAAACACCACAGGTTTTTCTATATCTTTTTAAGCCTACCATCTGCTTCTGCCAGTTTCTCAGCAGTTCCCTGAGAAAATGTGACTACCTTGATCAATAACAAATTGTTTTTGGAAAGCGGAGTCCAGATGTCCTTCAATGTAACCTGATTAGAAACTACAGGTACATCTGAGTCCACGGGTGAAGCCATTGGTGTTGGAATAGGCAACCACTTCTTATTAACAATCAAGGCAGAATCCTGTTCCCCATTTACCTGCCCACCTCTAGCAGGAACAAGGTCTTGTAACTTTGGTGATAAAATCAATTCGTGTGAACTTCCAGTGACTGTGGGAGGTACCTTCTCATGGGGCTAAAAGATGCCTCCAAGCTTGAAGAAGACTGACATGGAGAGTTTAGCTGTGGTACAGTACTCATCGGAAACCGGTGTTTATTCATAGAGCCACACAATTGCCGAAGGAGTTGAAGCTGCCTTCGCTTTAACCTTTCTCTTCACCATTTTGAAGAAAATAAACACAGAGGTCTGCCGCACCAAAATAGCACCTAAGAGACACCAGAGGGGCGCTACACCCTTTGGTCACATGGCTGCAAGCAGGGAGACTCTCCAAAGTAGGCAGCAAAAGATGATGTCACGGCCAAGGGTGTGGCTACCGCCACAGAATGGTACGGGAAGCCAAGCTCGCTCTCTCTCAACTGGCTCCCTGCAGCTGTTGCTACTGGGCTCTCTTCCTTCGTGCTTCAACTCGGCCCCAAGCGGCAAGCAGGGAGACTCTGAAGTAGGCAGCAAAAGAGGATGCCACAACATGGTATGGGAAACCAAGATCTCTCTCTCCCAATTGGCTTCCTGCAGCTGCTGCCACCGGGCTCTCTTGCTTCATGCTCCTGGTCAGCTCTCTCTCTCTGCTCAATATTTGTGACCTGGTCTGGCCACTATTGGAAACAGGATGCTGAGTTCAATAGACCTTGGTCTAACTTAGCATGGCTTGTCTTATTTTCTTAAGTCAAGAGTGGTAGCTTGGGATGAACTTGATTTCTGTCTCAGGAAGTGTTCCTTTTTCTGTTCCTCTTAGATGCCAAAGTTGCTTCTTTTTTCTAAGTTCCATGTCTGTGCGGAAGCCAGCTGTGGTGACATCTGCAAGGAGCACCAGAAGCACATTTGCACCAGGGGTCAGCAAGCTCCTTGTTGACAGTTTGCATCTTTTTGGACTCGCATAGCATGCCTGCTGTGGGAGCTTTCGTCAATGTGTTGATGAGCCACGAATGTCAAGGACACCATGATAGAAATGGAAAAGCATGATGCTTTGCATGTGATACACGTTTTTTAATTTTACCCCCCCTCCCTCCCCCCCCCCAAAAAAAGTTTTTTGTTGTGGCTGCCGAGACTTCTCGCAGCAGCCTTGCAAGACAAGGGCACCGCTTGACGTCTCAGCAGCCATTTAAAAAAAGCAGCACCAGCAGCGAGACAAGTTTCAGAGTGGGGATCTTTCCTGCCCAGAATAAGTTACTAGACCACCAGGGTTCCTTGAGGTATGTGCAGGGAGAGCACCCAGGGCAGAGGGGAGGTGAATGGATGTCAGTCGTGGGTTTAGGGGTGCAAGGAGGAGGGAGGAGAGAAGAGATTGATAAGAAGCAAGGAGGTTAGCTTGAGAGCAGGAGACGGTATGAGGCTATCTAGCCCATCATATGGGTTGAAGCCAGCAGGTGGAGATTGCTGCCATACTGATTCACCCAAAACAATAGCAAACGCTATTGACAAGAATAGCAAAAGATTAGTAGAAATAACAGACTGTTTATGTGTGGTCCATCTGTAAAAAGTCAAAAGCTGTTTCAGTTGGATAGGCAGTGCCTTAAAAGGTGGAGGACAAAATATTTTATTATTTTTGTTTGACAGCTTTTTAATTTATTTGAAAGCTTCCCATGTGTAGATATAAATATCATGACATCAAAACTGAATATCACTAAAATAGCTTGAAATATTATTGTAGCTGGTGGAAACAGCACTAGTAAAGGCTGTATTTTGTGCTCATTTTTCTTCACTGTTCTATACAATACAGTAATACATGGCCAGATTTCAGTGAGGATATCCTGTGTACTGATGCGTTCATCTTAACTGTTGAAGTAATCTGCCTTGGGAAGCCTGGTGTTATAAAGATTGGAAGTGAAATTAAACTCTCATTGGGGCACATGGCATCATATCTTCAACTTGTATCTTTTGTACCAATGGATTATTCTGTTTTGAGCATGATTCAGAGACAAGTGGTTTTCATAAGTCAAAATAATAAAAATATTTTCTTTCATCCTTTCTGGGGGGGGGGGGGGGGGGGAGGAGGGGAGGGTGACTGCGGTGCAGTGTGGTACAGTGCGGCAGGAGCTGGGCAGACCAGGGACTGGGATGGAGATTACTTATGACGAGGACTGGTAGGGATGGGTTAGATTCCCGCCGGGACGGGTTAGATTTCTGTCCCAGTGCAACTCTCTTTTTTTTGTTTTTTAAAGCTTTGTATTTGTTTTTAGCTGCTGAACACCAACCACTGTTTTAGGTACTGTCAACAGAGCAACCTTTAGTTTCCTGTGCTTTGGTCAAGGTAATGCTCCAGACTGAAAAAATTGTTTCTCACTTTCATCACAGGAATTTAAGTCTGACTTTTTGAAGAAGAAGAAGAGAAAAGGAGGACCTGAGGAAAGGTGAGCATGTAGCAGATGAATGTATATATTGAAAAATTATTCCTGTGAACATCTCAAGTGATTAAGAGTTATCTCCCTGTAGCTAGCCACAGGTCCATATCATTTGGTTTGCATGCAGTTGATGTAGGCGGAAGGAAATTGTAGGTCTGTGGTGCCCAAAGTAACTTGAGAGAAGGGTGCTGTATGGCTAGATGACACTCTTTGAAGTAGTCCTTCTCGTAAGAAAATAGGAATGAAGTTGTTAGTAGATGGGGGCTGCTTGGTTCTCTGGTTCTGCCCATTTGAATTTGGAGTGGAGGAGTGGCCTAGTGCTTAGAGCGCTGGACTTGACATCCAGAGGTGACCGGTTCAGATCCCACTGCTGCTCCTTGTGTTCTTGGGCAAGTCACTTAACCCTCTATTGCCTCAGGTACAAACTTAGATTGTGAGCCCTCCAGGTACAGGGAAATACCCAGTGTATCTGAATGCAACTCACTTTGAGCTTCTACTGAAAAAGGTGTGAGAAAATCCAAATAAAAAAATCAAATAAATAAATTTCCTTTTTATTGAAAAACATGAAGAAAAGAACAACAACAATGCATATCTTCCGCATTATAAAGACCAGCAAGTACATTGAAGTTCCATAAAGTAAAGCAAAACTGTAGACATTAACATTTTATGAATTCTCCCCCCCCCCCCCCCCCCCACACACACACACAGTGAAGTTGTGTGCCAGCCCCGCTATATTCCAAGTAGAACTGGGAACAAAAGAGCAAGTCTACTCAAGGCTAACCCAGACCCGCAGAGACACACAAAATCCAACTTATCAATAATTTAACAGCCAGCTACATGCTCTACGTAACATTGCACTCCAAATAGGATCCTATATTTATTGAAGCGTATGCCATCGCTGAGGTTGAGCCCACCCCATCCTATAGCATTCCATCACCATTGTAGCAGAGACTAAATTGCATTTTTGTGTTATAGCAGGTGCCTGAGACTGCCTCCAATTAATCAAAATAGCCTTACAGGCCAATGTGGTAAAATAAGGTATGAGAACTTTCATTAAAACAGTGAGGCAAAGCTGTAACTCGGCAAACAAAAACAACTGAGGACTGAGAGTTAAATGAGCCTGTAAACATTTATTAACACCAAAACCCTCTGCTAAAAACATTGGATAACGGGGCAAGATAAAAAATGATGGCCCAAAGTGGCCAAGTCAGCCCCACATTTTAAATAAAAACTGTCAGTGGTATTGCCCATTCAGAACTCACCTTGAGGAGTTATAGGCCCGAAATACCAATTTGTAAACGTTCCTGTAATAATAATAAAGCGAACAGGTGGGGAAGTCAGTTTCTGAGAAATATCCACTGAAAGCTCAACAAATTTCCTCATTTAAAGGTAAGGAGATGGGATTTGATATACTTCTTTTGTGGGTTTACTTTCAGAGCAGTTTACATATTATATATAGGTACTGAAGAGACTGTAGTTGTTTTGCGCCTTGGTCATATTTCCTCAGGGGAACTGACTCTGCTGTACGCCAGTGTTGTTATGCCCACATTAGCCCTCTCCTCAAGTCACTTCAGTGGCTCCCTATCCATTTCCGCATACAGTTCAAACTCCTCTTATTGACTTACAAGTGCATTCACTATGCAGCTCCTCAGTACCTCTCCACTCTTATCTCACCCTACACTCCTCCCCGGAAACTCTGTTAATTGGGTAAATCTCTCTTATCTGTACCCTTCTCCACTGCCAGCTCCAGGCTCCGTTTTTATCTTACTGCACCATACGCCTGGAATAAACTTCCTGAGTCAGGACATCAAGCTCCATCTCTGGCCATCTTCAAACCTAAGCTAAAAAGCCCACCTTTTTTGATGCTGCTTTTAACTCCTAACCCCTATTCACTACTACTACTACTACTTATCATTTTTATAGCGCTACTAGACATACGCAGCACTGTACACTTGAACATGAAGAGACAGCCCCTGCTCGAAAGAACTTACAATCTAATCAAGACAGACAAACAGGACAAATAAGGGATAAGGTGGGAACGATAAAGCATACATGGGTACTCTACACCCATGTATGCTTTATCATTCCCACCTTAGTAATTCTGTTATCCCTTATTTGTCCTGTTTGTCTGTCCTGATTAGATTGTAAGTTCTTTCGAGCGGGGGCTGTCTCTTCATGTTCAAATGTACAGTTCAGCGTACATCTAGTAGTGCTATAGAAATAAGTAGTAGTAGGTAGGGAGGTGGCCTGGATAGCTAGTTTTATGCCTCAGTCAGGTTCCCTCAGGTAGCAAAGTGGCCTGGAGAGCCAGTTTTGTGCCTTGGTCAGGATAGTCGGTTTATGTTAGCTGGTTGGAGAAAGTACCTGGCGGCACTGCAGGCTACCATAGTGTGTTGGATTAAGGAGGCCATTGCTTCAGCTTACCTGCTTGGTGGCAGGGTGGTCCCAGATGCCCTTAAGACACATTCTACCAGAGGACAGGTGACTTTGTGGGCAGAGAGCGCTTGGTACTGCCACAGGAGATTTGTAGAGCAGCAGACTGGTCCCATTTACATTCCTTTGCTAGACACTGCTCCATTAGGACGCGGCTTTTGGGGCTCAGATGTTTGCGTCGGGGCTCCGAGGGTCCCACCCTTGATGCTCACTGCTAAGGTACTTCCTATCTATCTAGGCCGGTCTGGAGGGATTCTAAGGAAGGAGAAAATAGACCTTACCTGTTAATTTGTAATTTGCTTTCCTTTAGTCCCTCCAGACTACCTTAGAACCCGCCTGTACTGTTATGATCTGGCCTGCGTTTTCAGTTGTTATCTCCGCAGGTATTTGTTTCAGTGTACTTCCTGAGGGGATGCTGCCTTTTGAATGGAAGTGTTTCTTTTTGTTACAAAGACAAAAAAAACCCACAAAAACAAAACTTCTTTAAGTGATAGAGAGAGCTCTCTTTATGGAGAGTAAACAAGAAAGAAAAGAGCTTTGTACAGCTCATTTTGGCAGTAGATTCTCTCTGACCGCTCTTGCTGTTTGAGGCAGCTGCTTCCTTTGCAGTGTAGCGTTCCTGCACATCACGTGGGAGTTTGAAGCTGTGGGAGAGAAGGGTTAGGGGAGATTAATTCTTATTCTATTTGTTACGTTAATACTGACTGGGAAGCACTGCACAGCTAACTTTTAGGCTCCACCAGAATTCTGTAGTTCTCAGTCTCCACCTATCTGCTGGTAGGAGTGCATAACCCACCATCTAGGCTGGTCTGGAGGGACTTAAGGAAAGCAAATTAGCAGGTAAGGTCTAAATTCTCCTTACTCATGCTGTTAGCTTTTTTTTTTTTTTTCACAGGAGGACAAAAAAGAAAAAATCGTCTTCAAACATATTGCCAAGTAGGCAAGTTGGAAAGTTCAAAAATGGGACATTACTTCTCAGTGGTAAAGATGTCAAGAAAATCAAGTCATCAAAAGTGATCAAGTGACAGTATCCAAGTGCATCTGAGCTGAGAAAGGACATGAAGTGTACATGAAGTGTAACCAGAACTCTGGATGTTACTTTTTAATAAGTGAAAGTCACTGGTGAGGATCCCACTTTACAGGAGATTGTTCCTCAAAGCCATATCAATCAGAGAGTTTGTAATGTGTAAATAAGGAAACAAAGTTGCTTATATTTTTATTTTTAGGTGATAGCAGAAAAATATTCCCCAAGTGCCCCTCTGTTTTGCCCTTCCAGGTACATCTAGGCATTCAGGAGGTAATTTTATAGTGGTTTTGCATCAAGCTAGTTTTATCTGCAGAAAAAGGCCTTTTATGATATTGTATAACTGTTTTACACACCTACAAGGATGTGTGTTTACAAGATTATGAATGTTGATACCAAAGTCATATAAAAGAACTGGAAGTAAAATTAAATATATAGTATTCTATTGGGTTATTAACGCAAGTCTAAAAGGCAGAAAAAGGGTCTTAACTAAAAATACATTTTATATATACACTTATTATACACACTTATTTTAATATATATATATGCAATACAGACATACATCTCAACTCCACATATATATAGTGGAGGTGGAGTTGTGAAGTATGTGTGTATTGCATATAATATGCATGTCCACATGTAGAGTTACATGCACACAATCACACTAACCTTGAAGCAGGAGTAACTTTGTGTGCTATTGGAGCTGGTTCTGGGTGCCTGCCTTATAAAGGCGTCTAGGTGCCTATGTTGTTTAGAAACTAGTTGCCTTGTTGAACTTGAACCTGGTGTGTCCTGTTATGGAATTGCTCCCTCTGTGTGCAGTAGCTTTACAGTATTTAATCAACTGTATTCCTTGTTCTGCCGTTTGCCTGCTTGCTCATCACATAGGACCCTTCTGCTTGCACCTCCTGTGCTGTTTGTTCATAGTACAGTAATGTGTGTTGCAAGTTGATACCTGTGTCTCTTATAGAGTTGCACTGTGCACATTTGGCTGCTGAGAGGTGTTTTTAAAAAAATAGTTTATATTTTTCAAAACAAACAGAAGTACAACCACAATAAGTACAATATTTGCTGAAATGTTTACGAGCCAAGGGTGTAACATACTGTGTTTCCTTCAGTATGTAGCCAATATCAAATCAGAACATAAGCCACCAAAATCCAACCCTCTGCCACCCCCCACCCCCTCTACTCAGGATGAGACAGCACAGAGAAAGTCACAATCAAATTGAAGTCATTAAGGCAAAGTCTCTACTTTGGGAGTCGACAAAGATGTCTCCAACCAGGTAATATAGCTATCCCAAGTTTGATGAAAGGATAGAAGTGTATTCCTCTTGATTGCTGTCAATTTAGACATCAGGTAGATATGATTCACTTTTGGTAGCAGGACAGCTGTTCCCGTGAGGGCGGGCGCCATCCAAGATGAAGCTGTCAGCTGTAACAATCGGGTGAACCAACTTCCTCTCATGAAAAGGCAAAGTAATTGGGATTTAACAAGTGGTGTGCCCAAAATGTCCAATGCCAAGTGCATGACTTGATCCCAAAATCCTGAGCTGTGGGACCTGCCTGCCATATGTGCAGAAAGGTCCCTTGTGCACCACAACCCCACCAGCATAAGTAATTTCCCATGCCTTAAATAGCTTTAAAAGTTGGGTGAGACTCTTAATACCATTGATATAGCATTTTATAGCCATTCTCCACCATATGAGATGCTATAGAAACACGCAATAAGGAGCCCAGATGTTTTTCTCAATCCTTAGTTTGGCTCCATAAGCAGAGCTGACCTCAGTTCGGTACCTGGAATAATGGTGCCCTGCTCCCTGCAACCCTGAATTGAGGTGAACTCTGGTTATGGAGCCAATAATGTTTTGAAACATTTATAAAGGTAACTGATTCTATTTTGAGATTAAGTAGAAAGCAATGTGCACAGTGAGTGTATAAGGCTTCCTTTTTGTCGTTGCTTTGCTCAACCCCTGAAGATGCGTTCAGTGAAACTCAGCAACTGTGTCAGGTTTGACACCAATCTTCACAGTTTGTGACCAGAACGGGAGCTGAACAGAAGCAATGGCTAATTCAAGTGGAGTTGGAATTTTCAGAGGTCTGCTCGAAGACCGGCAGTTGTGTTAACCACAGAGTTATTCATGGACATGCATATTGATTTATATATCACTTCTAAATGCTAAGACTGCAATGATAGGACTTGAAAAGGAGAGTGGATTTTTCACGTGAACAAATGACACTCTGGTGAATGAAAAGTGCATTCTTAGCAGGAGCAATGTATTTGTGAAAAATTTCATTATTGTAGTTATTTCATTATTCAGGTCAGAGAACGTAAAGTCTTTTTAAAATGGTGTAATGTGTATACAATTTTAAGATGGTTGTGTGATTTGGTAAGAGTTTGAGTGATGATGGTGTGAGGGACTAATATAATGAGGGGAGGCATTGCCTTTGTTATGGGTTATTAAAGCTTTAGATAAAGCTTTCAGTAAAGAGTTATAAGTGAATAAGATGGCAGTTACTTCAGATGAGCATTTATATTTGAAACTAGATTGAACTTATTTATACTTAAGTATACTACGAGTATACTAATAGTGTTAAGCATACTTTGAGAAATATGGCTACATCAGACTGATCCTCTAAATGACAGGGGAACAAATTACACAGTTATTATGAGGAAGTAGGTTATTTGGTGGAAATATAGAAGGACTTCAATTGGAATGGATGGATATTCACAAATTAAATAAATATCTAATAAGAACTGAATATCACTCCAGAACAGTAGTTTAATATTGTCATGTGAAGCGCGTTCCCAGAGGGTTAAGACTTACCCTTCATCGTCCAAAAATCTGGGTTCTTTGTATGTCAAACAATGGCATGAATTAATTTCTCAATGTTCTTTGTACTTAATGTTAATCACTATACAAAAACTAAGCAAGATTATTAAAGTCACGTAGGAAGATTAGGATAGCAAAATACAAATGATGAGAGAGAAGAGCATGGTAGAGGATTTTGAGAAGCAGTATCAGGAACACAAGGTAAATATGGAGAAATATTGATTAGCGATAAGAGGACAAAAAATCTCTAAATTTAAGCAAGATGAACAGGATTACACCCGTCGATATGTGTTTCCATGGATGAATCGTAATCAGAAATCAAGGAGAACTAGGAAAATTAAGAATGTGGGCTTTATTAACTCGAGTGTTGTCTGGGGAAGAAGAGGTTCAAAGACACATAGGGGCGAAAGTATCTCAACCAACCTCAGAGTCTCAAGGTTTTTTAGGAACGGTCTTCATTCCCTAGAAGGGAGTGGACAATTCTCAAGTTCAGGGAGCCAGACCCAAGAGACAAACAAGAAAACAGCATTACATATATTTAATATTTCATCTAAGGTTTTGACACAGCATCAGCAGGAGGTATGGTCTTTAGGTCTTTCTTATGTTCCTATCAGATTTTATAATCCATTTGGTATATGTAAATATTTACATACATTTTTTTCAAAAAATAAGATTGAGAAAGTATTTTGAACAAGAACAAATGGAGGAAACAGAGGGTGATACACCACAGTCCTTTGCACAAGAATATCATTTACATTCCACATGGGTCCCGCCAGGGCAGATTGATTCTGTGGTTAATACATTTCAGCAATGGGTCCTTAAGATATGGAAGAGATGGAAAGCAAAGGGTCAATCAAGATGGTATGGTAATTTATCTAGAGAATTAATGTGAGCTTTGAAGCAATTGCGGAAAGATGGATCTTTAGTCATATCTTGTGCTGATAAAGGGAGAGGTATAGTGATCCACGATAGATCTCAATATGAGGAAGAGGCAGAGAGACAATTGAGAGATGATTCATTTTATCAGGTATTAGAGAAGGATCCCACATTGAAATATCAGGTTCCGATTCAGCAAATATTGAAAAAGGCTAATCAGGATGGAATCATTAACAGCAAAGAATATAGGTATTTAGGCAATTTCCCTCCATTCCACAGATTTATTTTATTCCTAAGGTACACAAGAGAATTACGGCTCCTCCTGGGCACCCTATAATGAGTGGAAAAGGTTCTGTGTGGGAACATCTTTCATAGTATTTAGATTATCATTTAAGATCAGAGGTAATCAAAATTACATAATATGTGAAGGATTTTTCTCATATGTTACAAATATTAGATCAAATTAAGATTTTAGAAAGTCAGACCATCACTTTAGTCACGTTAGATGTTAATGCTCTCTACACCCATATTCCACAACAAGCAGCATTACAAACGATAGAGCAGATGTTGAGTAAGATGGAGTTATCAGTACAACAAATTGATTTTTTGAACAGGATAACGGCAATGGTGATTACTAAGAATTACTTTACTTTTCAGCATAAGGTTTTTTCCACAAATAAGGGGGGTAGTTATGGGTGCCAGTGTGGCTCCCACAATTGCTTGCCTGTATGTGGCATTATATGAAGAAGCTTTTGTATATCTGAGTGTTTATAATCAAAATATTGTACAATGAAAGAGATATATAGCTGATGTTCTATTGATATGGAATGGGAGTAGAGAACTACTGGCAGAATTTATATGCCATTGAAATCATTCAGATGATAACATTACATTTACTTCTCATATTGGTGGCAAGGAGCTGCAGTTTTTAGATATAATTTAATTTCAAGAGGGAGGATTTAAGCCTAAGGCGTATAGGAAGCCCACTGATAGGAATACCCTCCTCTATTATAATAGCCATCATTCATATGCGTTGAAAAACAGTATTCCAGTAGGCCAGTTTTTGCGTATATGTAGACTGTGTTCAGATAAGACAGAGCTTATGACACAAGCACAAGATCTGAAAACGTGAGTTTATCAAAGAGGGTATCCAAAAAGAGTGATTCATAGGGCTTAGAAATGGGCATGTAACTCTCATAGATCATGATTGACACAGTCTACAGCACAGAATGAAAAATGTGAAAAGAATTAGTATAATGAAAAAAATAGAATAAAGGATCGGATGACTTGTGTCTTGTCTTTTATGGTCCTCGGTCTAACACGGTAAGAAGTATTATATGCAAACACTGGCCTATATTAGTCTTACATAAAGGATTTGATGATGTATCATGATTTGCCTACACTTGTAGACAGAATATAGGAGAAAAATTAGCTGTAAATAGATTACAATATGGTGCTGAAGGATTTCATACAAAATGTTCGGGATGCACATATTGTTAATATGCATTAGAAATGAATTGAATTGATATTCCAAATTAGAAGAACAACTAAAACAGATTGTAATTCTGCCATGGTCATTTATGCAGTATCTTGCCCATGTGGGTTGTGGAACATCGGTCAGACAGTTCAGAAGATAAAGTATAGATTGGCACAACACAAGCAATATAAGATTACAGAAAATAGAGTCTCCATTAGTGGAGAATTGAGTTACATTCAAGCATGAAATAACAGATTTGAGATTTGTTGTGTTGACACAGTTTGATAGCAGAAGTGGCGGGAATCTTATGCAAAAAATGTTCTCCAAAGAACAAAGATTGATTTTTGATTGGAGAACCGTGACCCCATATGGGTTAAACAAAGAAGTGGAATGGCTGTGAGTAAACACATGACTTGTTCAACTAGTTTAAAGAGAGCGATAGGATATTCAATGTGCATGCTCCAGCATTGCAGGGATCGGGGCACCATTGTTCCCGGTACCGAATTGAGGTCAGCTCTGGTTATAAAGCCAATAATGGTTTGAAACATTTATTAAGGTAAGCGTCTGACTCTATTTTGAGATTAAGTAGAAGGCATGTTCACAGTAAGAATATAAGGCTTCCTTCTTGTTGCTTTGCTCGTGCCAGTTCAACCTCTGAAGATATATTCAATGAAACACAGCGACTGTGCCGGGTTTGACGCCAGTCTTCACAATTTGTGACCAGAACGGGAGCTCAACAGAAGCAATGGCTAATTCAAGTGAAGTTGGGATTTTCAGAGGTCTGCTCGAAGACCAGCAGTTGTGTTAACCACGGAGTTATTCATGGACATGTATATTGATTTATATAACACTTCTAAAAGCTAAGACTTTGCAATGGTAGGACTTGAAAAAGAGAGTGGATTTTCCACATGAACAAATGACACACTGGTGAATGAAAAGTGCATTCTTAGCAGGAGCAATGTATTTGTGAAAATTTTCATTATTATAGTTCTTTCATTATTCAGATCAGAAAGCGTAAACTCATTTTAAAATGGTGTAATGTATATACAATTTTAAGATGGTTGTGTGATTTGGTAAGAGTTCGAGTGATGACAGTGTAAATGAGTAATACAATGAGGTGAGGCATTTCCTTTGTTATGAGTTAGCTGTATGTAAAGATTTACTTCAGAGGAGCATTTATATTTGTAACTATCCTATATAATAATTCTCACCACCAACGTTCTAAAGTAGCTGCCTGTGTCCGTGGCTCCTGGAGTTGCTGAGCTAGGCTCTGTAGCCAGGATGATGTCACTAACAGCTGATTCCCAGGCAGCGGGAGGAGTAGTGTTTCCCTACTCCTCCCCCTGCCTGGGAATCAGCTGTCAGTGCGCTGCTCCCTGCTACTTCGGAGCAAGTGGCAGGGAGTGGTGCATCAAAAAACTACAAGCGCGGCACCACAGAACCCCCCCCCCCCCCCCCCCCGGCGCATCAAACCCCATCGCCACCCGCAGATGCCATTAGTAACGCTGTCCGGCCACTGATGCTTCTGTTGAGCAGCAGCGGCCGCTACAAAAAGAAAAGAAGCGATAAATGTCACGTCACTGCGCTCCTCCAGGGTCTTCCTTCAGGGGCAGTGACGTGGAGGCGAGAGGAGGAGCGGCTGCAGAGACTGCGTTGTAAGACTCGGGCATTTGTGAATGATTTGGGCTGGGTTTTAAAACATTTATCGCTTCTTTTCTTTTTGTAGCGGCCGCTGCTGCTCAACAGGGGCAGCAGCAGCAGCCAGACACCGTTACCACTGGCAGCTGCGGGTGGCGAGGGGGTTTGATGTGCCTGGGGTGGAGGGGAGCCTCGCTGGACATGGGTAGCTGCAGGGGGAGAGGAGGGTCGCTGGACATGGATGGCTGGAGGTGGGGCAGGGGAGAGGGAAGTGGAGAGGGGGTTCTGAGACCAGAGGGGTGGGGGGCCCTGCGAGAGGGGGGTGGGGGCTCACACTCACTGTCTCTCACATACACTCGGGGGGGGGGGCAGGGGGAGAGGAGGGTCGCTGGACATGGATGGCTGGAGGTGGAACAGGGGAGAGGGAGGTGGGGAGGGGTTCTGAGACCAGAGAGGTGGGGAGGAGGCCCTGCGAGAGGGGGGTGGGGGCTCACACTCACTGTCTCTCTCATACACTCTCTCTGACACACTCCCTGTCACACACACACAGACACTCTGTCACACAAACACACACACGCTGTCTCTGTCTCTTATTCTCTCTATGACACACACACTCCATCTCACACACACACACTCTCAAACATACACACTCCGAGGAAAACCTTGCTAGCGCCTGTTTCATTTGTGTCAGAAACGGGCCTTTTTTTACTAGTATGGAAATAATTTGTACTCAAGTATACTAATAATGAATATTCATGAGAATATATTTACATGCAGTGAAGGCAGATGTTTTATTTATTTATTGCATTTTGTATCCCACATTTCCCCACCCATCGGTAGGTTCAATGTGGCTTACATTTTATAAGAGAGAATGGTTATAGAGTTTCGATTTTGCTGGAGTAAAGATCTTAATAAAAAGGATCAAAACTGGCATGTACTATGTTTATAAGCATGAGTTGATTGGGTAAGGGTTAGTATTGTTTTCATTTCTGAGGTTATTTTGGCAATATTTAAGTTGTTTTGAGGTAGGTAGCCACTGGAGGAAGGAGCTTCCTGAAAAGTTGTGTTTTTATTTTATTTTTTTTAATATAAATTTAAGGTAGTTGACTGTGAGTTTGAGGTTTTTTGGCAGTGAGTTCCAGAGTTGGTTGCCAATAGAGGAGAAGCTGGATGCGTGCGTATGATTTGTATTTCAGTCCCTTGCAACTGGGGTAGTGAAGAGTCAGGTATGATCTTGCTGATTCATTTGTGTTTCTTAGTTCGGTCATGTAGTGCAGTGCAAGGCCGTAGATAATTCTGAACACAATTGAGCATATCTTGAAAGCTATGTGCGCATTTATTGGTAGCCAGTGGAGAATTTGGAGGAAGGGTTTCACGCTTTCGAAGTGTGATTTTCCGTATATAAGTCTGGCTACTGTATTCTGTGCTGTCTGTAATTTTCTTATGATTTGGTCTTTGCATCCTGCATATATTCCGTTGCAGTAGTCCGCGTGGGCAACATCATTGATTGGATCATGTAGCAGAATATATCCCTGGGGAAGTAGGGTTTTATGCATTTGAGTTTCCATATTGTGTGGAATATTTTCTTTGTTGTAATCTTAGCTTGGTTTTCAAATGTCAGGTTGTGATCTGTTGTTATGCCTAAAATTTTCAAATTGTCTGAGATTGGGAGAGACGTACCCAAAGCATTGATTGTGATGGGGCATTCAGTATTATATTGGGAGGAGAGAATGAGACACTGAGTTTTATCTCTGTTGAGTTTTAACTTAAATGCAGAGGCCCAGGATTCCATGATGTTCATGCTGTTTATTTCTTTGGTGATTTTGGAGGGATTCTGTTTGAAGGGTATGTAGATAGTGATGTCATCAGCATAGAGAAATGGGTTAAGGCCTTGTTTGGCTAGTACTCTGGCCAGTGGGATCATCATAAGGTTAAATAGTATGGGCGAGAGAGGTGAACCCTGTGGTACCCTGCATTCTGCTTTCCAGGGTGGGGAGATCTCTGTGTTTGATTTGACTTGGTATGTCCTTGAGGTCAGAAATCCCGTGATCCAGTTAGACGCGTCCTGTGATTCTTATCTTATCAAGGGTTTTCAATAATATATGGTGGCCAACCATGGCGAATGCGCTTGATAAGTCAAATTGAAGCAGTAGGATGTTTTTGCCCAATGCTATTTCCTGCTTGAATCTGGACAGGAGCGTGACTAGTACTGTTTCTGTACTATGTTGGGGTCTGTAGCTCAATTGAGATTAGTGCAATATAGTAAATTTGATGAGGTATTCTGTTAGTTGCCTGGCTACTAAGCCTTCCTTTTCTGAATATCCATAGGGATATCTCAAAATTGTGACTAGCTTGTGGCCCTCCAAGGTTGCAGTTCAGCACCCCTGCTTTAAGGCCTAACAGGATAGTGCCTGTAGCTATCTGAAAAATATATTGGTTGAATATTCACCATGGTGTCTGTCGAGAGTGCCTTCAGCTCAGAATATGTTGAGGCAGAATATATCTCAAAAGGCTGCCTTTTCTGTTCTAGTCTCTGTGCAGTGAAATTACATTACAGTTCAAATTACGTTGCATTATAAATATTGTTGTTTTCCCACAAACACCTTGTAAGTTCTATGCGGATTATATGTTAAAAGAAAGCAGACAATCACTGGGAATAACAGATCAATGTAAACAGCCAAATAGCAACTGCACAAGTCAAATTACTACTACTACTACTATTTAGCATTTCTATAGTGCTACAAAGCATACGCAGCGCGGCACAAACATAGAAGAAAGACAGTCCCTGCTCAAAGAGCTTACAATCTAATAGACAATAAATAAAGCAAACAAATCAATTAATGTGTAGAGGAAAGAGGAGAGGAGGGTAGGTGGAGGCGAGTGGATACAAGTGGTTACGAGTCAAAAGCAATGTTAAAGAAGTGGGCTTTCAATCTAGATTTAAAGATGGTCAAGGATGGGGCAAGACGTAGGGGCTCAGGAAGTAAATATTTCCTAAACAAATAACCTTTCAGCAATTTCCTAAAAATTGAATAATTCTGTATAATTAGAATTCCAAATACAAAGGCGCTTGAAACCAAAAGCTAGAATTAAAGTAGGATTTCTATTTGACCCCTGCCAGATGTGTTGTGTTGGGAGAGTGGCGGAGAGGGGGGGGGGGGGGGGGAGAAATGTATGTTAAACAGATTAAGGTTTTCTGTTTAAGCAGCTTCTATCACTTGCGACAACTATGCTGCCTGTCTCCTTACATTGAGAAGGCAAGCTTTGTCTCAGTTGTGCATGCCATGATAACATCAAAACTGGATTATTGTAATGCACTTTACACTGGTCTGACTACAAAGGGTTTGCACCAGCTCCAATTGATTCAGAATGCTGCAGCAAGACTAATGGAAGGTTGTAAGTGATGTGATCATGTCACACCATTTTTGCATAAACCTCACTAGCTACCAGTACAATAAAGAGCCAAATTTAAAACTCTCTGACCTTCAAGGCCCTTAAAGGAAATGCCCAGAGTACTTGAAGAACAGGCTGTTCCTCTACACACCTTCAAGGTCACTAAGGTCCTCAAGGAGTTTCCCTAACCACACCCTCTCCAAAGGACATCACATGATTTGATACCCACAAGCGAGCCTTCTCTGGAGTAGCCCCAGCAGTCTGCTGGAGCAGGCTCGCAAGAGCCTGTTGTTAAATTTATTGGCATTTTGCGAGCTGGTTGTTGCGAGCCGGCTTGCCTCTCCTCCCCCCCACCCCGCAAGCTGCATGCTCCCCCGCTCCGCAGGTCATCCATCATCTCCTGTCTGCCCTCAGCTCCCCGATAGCCCTCGTTTTCTTCCTGCCCGCCACCCTAAATTTTATATTTTTCCTCAAGTCGCAGCACCGGCATTGAAAGCAGCAGGCTCGGCTCCAGCCTTCCCTCACATGGTTCCGCCCTCTTCTGATGTATTTTCTGTTTCCGCGAGGGCGGAACCATGCGAGGGAAGGCTGGAGCCAAGTTGAGCCTGCTGCTTTCAATGCTGGTGCCGCGACTCGAAAAATACAATATTTAAAGGCAGGGCGGCGGCAGGAAGGAAACAAGGGCTATTGAGGAGCTGAGGGCAGACAGGAGATGATGGATGACCTGGGGATCGGGAATGGGAGGGGGGCTGGAAGAAGGCAGGAAATGTCTGGCGTTGAGTAGGGGAGGGGCTAGAAGGGAAATGGTTGACATGGGCTGCTGGGGGGGAGGCTGGAAGGAGATGGTTAATGGGTGGGTGGATGGATGGATGGAGGGGAGGGCAGGGGGGAGAAGAGGGTTGCTGGACAGGTGGATGGAGGGGAGAGGAGGGTTGCTGGACATGGGTGGATGGAGGAGAGAGTAGGGGGAAGAGGAGGGTTGCTGGACATGGGTGGATGGAGGGGAGGGCAGGGGGAAGAGGAGGGTTGCTGGACGTGGGTGGGTGGATGAGGGGAGGGCAGGGGGAAGAGGAGGGTTGCTGGACATGGGTGGGTAGAGGGGAGGGCAGGGGAGAGAAGGGTTGCTGGACAAGGATGGAGGAGGAGGAAAGAGTGAGGAAGGAGATGAGATGAGGGAAAAGGAAGAGAGGAGAAAAACTGCACATGGATGAATAAAATAGGCAGAAGCTGGATCCACTGGACAGTCAAGTCTGCGGAGGACCCAGCTTTTACCTACGGATGTAGGGCAAGAAATGAAGACAGGCAGAAAGTAAATAAATAAATGGAAAGGAAGCCCTGGAAACGGATTTAAGAGGACAGATAGCAGCAGAATCGGATACTGGGTCAGCATAATCAGAAAAACAAAGTCACCAGACAACAAAGGTAGAAAAAAAATCATTTTATTTTCATTATAGTGTTTGGAATATGTCCACTTTGAGAATCAGGTGCTCAACATTAAAAGTTTATATTTATTTACTTATTTATGGCATTCTATCCCACTTTAAACATGAAAGATTGGAACCTGGGATCATTTTAATTTTTTTTTTTTTTCCTGGAGTAATGCATTGCCCCCTCCCCGGCTATAGCCAGCTCTGCAATTTGGGGGTGGGGTGGGTAGGGGGCGCAGAGCTGGATCGGCGAGAGAACCTGTTGTTTTAAACATTTACCAGCACACCACTGAGTAGCTCCCACTATTTCAGAAAGCAGGTGAAAGCTTGACTCTTCAACCAGGCTTTTAACGGAAGAAGTAAATGACACTGACTGCACATACTATAGCAGGAGATAATGTTCAAGCACCTTTCTGACCTCATTTGCAACTCTCTTTAGTCCCTTATTTTCTTACTCCTGTTACTCTATCTTATCTATATATGTTCCATCTATGCTTACACCCTATGCTGTCTATTAAAATGTTTCATTGTGTATTGTGTTGACATAATGTAGCATGCTATGCTATAGTTTGCATTGTTTGAACATTTTTACTGCTGTAATTGTCTATTGCTTATGTTTGACATTCTTGCTGTACACTGCCTTGAGTGAATTCCTTCAAAAAGGCGGTAAATAAATTCTAATAAATAAATGTAGGCTTTTGGATGAATTTGTTATTGGCTTGAAGGAGGGATGCATTTTTAATCTGTTTTCTGTTGACGATTTGTCTAATATGCTTGTGTGAATGTGTTGTTGTAAGCCATGCTGGCCAGTCTTGGTCAGAAGTGTAGTCTATAAGTTTTATGAAACAAATACAAGTTCTCTCTCCTGGATCTAACCTTTGCCTCAACATAGCTGTTGGAAATGAACAGAGTGACCAAGCAATAAGTTGGAATTCAAAAGGTCAGACTACTGCACTGCTTTCCAGCAAACCACACATCTTAAATATCTTTAAATCAGAATTCTTGCAGTCATAGCTTTGGCCTCACTGAAAAAGTGCTATGTTTTGCAAATCAGTAATGTAGAAAACCTTCATTTTCTTTTTTATGCAAATGCATGCAGGTGCTTGTTCAAAAGTTAATTTAAAACACATCCAAAGCAGCTCACCACAGTTTTCAAATGGCCCACAGATTTAGGGCCTAATTTTCAAAGGAAAGTACCTGTGTTTTTTTTTTCTTTTCGAGGGGGAGGGGCATTGTTTTAAGACACCCGTTGCTGGGTCTGAAATAAATCTGGATATTCAGCTCTGTAATTTGGATAGGGGTAAGCACTGAATATCTGGATTCAAACGGGAAAGAAGATTAAGTTGTTTCCGTCGTCTACGCCCATGAGTACATCAGTTGTGATATATCAAAAGACCAAAGACAAGACATAACATACCTAACAGTTGGAATATATAACATTCAATGACATAAATTATTGTAACTGTCAAATTGAAATATTTATATATTTAGAAAAACACCAGGACAAATAATAATAACCTGTAGTAAATATAGATGAAACATCCAAGTAAACTAGCAGAACAATGACATAAAAATGAATTAAAATACACATACAAAAAACTCTGATAAAAGTTATATATCAAACTTTAACACTAAAATAATAAAATGATCTGATAATCTAAAGTGTTTATGTGCCAAGGTATGTCTGTTGTCCATTTTTACACGTATTATATCCACGTTGTATTTAAAATCACCATTTTTTAAAAACATCAGCACTATAGAGGATACGCAATGATAAATCTACCAATATGTGAATATACATAACTCCTCCACATATATTCAGAACTATCTCAAAATATCTGCTTGTTCTCTACTATCGTGCTTTATCTTTTTCACGTTCCCAAGATCCTTCTGTAACACTAATTGTATATTTTCTAATATATGTCCATTATTCATGACTATTGTAAGCCACATTGAGCCTGCAAAGAGGTGGGAAAATGTGGGATACAAATGCAATAAATAAATTAGCCACAACGGTTTTTACAGTATTTTGATATGGAATAGCATCTTTCTGAGCTCGCTTCTTTTCTTATTCTTAATATCTACATTCTGCATATTACTGCCCGTTGTTGGTTCTTCATCCAATATTTTCTCCCAGATTTCCATTTCTATGCGAAAGCAAGATCATTTTTAATGCCAGTACTTTGATTATTTAATCCATGATGACATATAGGTATCATTATTATTAAATAATATATTTTTAATATCATCACTATAATATTAATAAATATTACTATTTATGTTTTTAGTTTAATTAAATCATGACGATTAATGTTCGCTTTTCCTTTTTTATATAGTGTTTAATATATTTTGTGAATATGTTGGTTTTAATTGGATTTGTATATATATATATTACTTTTTAGACCCCTGATGAAGGCTTCTGTAGCTGAAACATGGACCGTGTAGGGTCTTAATAAAGTTGTATTTGGAGCATCTTATCCTGGTGTTTGGACTGATCTCTTGGTTCTTTTCCACCTTTCCTGTTCAGTTCTGTTTTTGTGGAATTTGTGAACTCCTTTTGTTTTTTTGCAGAAAATGAATATAATACCATGATTCCTCTACCTGTTTCAGGTCTTGCTGATAGCAGTTTCTAAGAGATTCTTGGACACATTGCAGGACTGTATCCTGGAATTTATTTGGTGGGGGGGGGGGGGGGGTCATAGACCACGTTTTTCTAGAAAAATGTTATTCCGAACACGTGATTGTATTATAGGGCAGCTCAGTTGCGTACCACCATCGAGTGGTTTCAAAATCATCCCTACAAATTGTGGATAGGCATAGAGCACAATGTAATGGGGCTGATTCCCTTGAGCTACCTTATGTGGCTCCCTGAAGATGTCGCATATTATAAGGGGTGATACTAGCCCCAGCAACTTTACTCACCTTGAAGATTTGGGATGTATCAGGTGCTCATTCGAGTTTCCACTCTCTAGGTATACCCCCATTAAGCATAACTCCATGTTCAATCCTGGGTTGACATCAGGAGTGTACAAGTAGTGGGAGTCTAGGGGGCTAGGGAGGTGGGGTCAATTTGTGGATGATGACTCTTTTGTGCCTTTTGCTACCTTGACTAGGGAGTATCAGCTCCCTTGTCAAGTGATACACTTCTTGCAAGCTAAATTAGTTAAACCACATTTGTTTGGGGAATACACTGAATTGGAAGATATAGGTGAAGACTTTTGATTTGCTAAGTAAGTACTTACTGGCTGCATTGTATTGCCACAACCTGACTTGCAACATCGACAAAAGTGGGGAGCGTGAACTTGGTGAATCCATTGAGCCATCTGAATGGGATTCCTATTTTCCATTCCTTAATGTTTATGGACCTCTGATCTATGGTTTTGCAGCCAGAAGGAAAAGTGAGGAGACCAGATGGTCTTTGGCTTTTACATGTTTTCTCCTAATTTTACATATCCCTACAAGTCAAGGCATTACAGGTGCCTCTAAAAGCTGCAGATGCCACGGTGACAGAGTGATTATCTGACTTCAGGATATAAATGAATAGATGATCCAGTCTAGAATTTTTGTTCCTGTCTTCAGGCATTTTAGTGGTGGTGGTGGTGGTGGTGGGGGGGGGGGGGGGGGGGGGGGGGAGAAGGGTTCTCTAAGTGAAGAAACTTGAAGCCAAGACTATTTACAAAAAAGAAGCAAGGAGTTAACTTTAACATAAACTATTAAGAATTAATCAATACAAATTTCCAAAATAAAAAAAATGGTTTGTGTAATTTCGATCGGCAACTCATTCTACCATTTAGCTGCTTGATCGGAAATGATTTGTGGCAATTTTAGAAAGGCAGTATTTACATGTGAAGATCCACGCCATGCCAAGATTTCAAGGAGACATGATGGAGTCATAGTTTGAGCGGGACAATAATTTACAAGTGTATTCTCCATTTACAAAGGGCATACAGATTTATGGGCCAAATTTCCCTGTCAAATTTTACAGCAGCTCAGGCATACATAGATTTTTAAAAAGTGCTTGTTTCGGGCAGGGTTTTACATGAGGGATTAAGGGAATAATTGTCCTTTTTCCCCCGTTTTTTATTCCCCCTTTGAAAATGAAGAAAAATAAACATTTCAGTCTTACTGCTTGGCAACGTGTACATGTCCAGGGTTGTAAAATGGCACAGCTCTGTTTGGAAACAGTGCCACTGAAGAAATGGCAGCACGGTTATGGATCAAGGGATGTTGTTAAAGGTGAAGGCCGACCAAACTAGCAGACAAAGCCTGTAGTTAGAATGGTATGTGCACAGGAGTTCAGGAAACAGAACATGAGGCAATAGATAAAGTAAGCAGGGAGGTTTTGGCTGAAGAACATAAGAGAAAAAGATAAGTGAAAAGAATGAAGTAATGTTTTTTATGAAAAGGCTTTGTGTAGAAACAGTATATAAGTAGCAGCATGATTAGTGAATGTTTGAGACAGTCTCAGCCAATACTTTTGTATAAGCAGAACTGTACTCCTATGAGAAAATTTATTTTAATTCTGTATGCTCTATTGGTAAGTTAATAAATTGTTTTTCTCACATGTGGCCTGGTCTTTTATCATTCCAATCTTTTCCAGGGATATGTATGATTATTGGGATGGTGGTAAAAAGACCTAAATCTTAATTACACCACTTCCACATGGAAGCTGCTGGGCCCATGCTGTTTGGGTTTTTTTTTTTTCAACCTGTATATTTGTGAAATGGCTGTCCCTACTGCACATGTAGCTAAATACATGTGTATTCCTGCATAGGTGCAATATTTTGGGGCCTAACCCAGAATGGAACAGAGCTCTGTACACCGCCGTTGACCCAGCACAGCACTGCACCACAAAAAGTACTTTCAAAATTCATGGCCATCAAAATTCATGGCCGGCAGCAGCAGCAATGTTGCTTGCTGCCTTGCTCCTCCCCGAGTGTCCCTGCTTGGCCTGAGGCCCCGAGGCTCACCCCGAAGCTAATATATTAAAACCTAAAAAAAATCCAAAGCGGCGACAGCGTTGTGTGCAGCTCAGAGGGAGGCAGATGTGATCATGTTTGCAGCCAGTGGAGGCGTGCAACCAATAGAAGAAGAGAGGCAAAGATTGTGTCAGCGTCAATGTGTCTGGGGTGCAGGTGAGGGCTGAATTCTAGGCCGGAAGTTTGCTGGCTGCTTAGCATTTTGCACGAGGGCAGCAGTCAGCATCCTAGCCTCCCATCTCCTGGAGGACTCCAGTTTGATGGCTTTCCTCCTGCAACCGCTCCCGACTGGCCCACGAGGAGAGACAACGTTTAGTTTACTTCATATAGTAACTGATTGTGACACTTTAGTAAACAGGCCCCAAAATGTGCTTTTAATTTCTCTCTGGCCATCCATCTCTTGATGGTGATGTCACAGACAGAAAATATGGCAGGCAGATGGACACACACATTTTTCTGCCCATGCATACTCTACAATATAGTTCTACACATGTATCCATATGCTCCCAAGCTCATCCACCCAACTCTCAACCCCACACTATACACGTATACCTCTTTTAACAATCCCCTTAATATAGTCATTTACCCAATACACACCTATCTACCCACATACCCTCACAGTTCTTTTTCATATATTTAGATTTCAATAGTAGCTCAAGGTGAATTACATTCAGGTACACTGGATATTTCTCTGTCCCAGGAGGGCTCACAATCTAAGAGGCAACAGAGGGTTAAGTGACTTGCCCAAGATCACAAGGAGCAGCAGCGGGATTTGAACTGGCCACCTCTGGATTGCAAGACCAGTGCTCTAACCACTAGGCCACTCCTCCACTAACACTCACACACTCTTCATTCAGTAACTGGTGGCATCTCCCTGAGCAGCAATAATTTCAATTAAGCATTCTCCTACAGAATTTTCTGATATAAAGCAGAATTCATGGTTCTGCTAATGATAATATTCCATCCAAGTCTGAAGTAGCAAAGAACCCCAGCAATTGATATCTTCACCACCACCATAGTTGCATGAGGTTGTTACTTTAGGAGGTAGTGTATGGTTTTTACCAAACAAACATGTCATTATGACTGAAAAGTTCAAGTTTTGACTCCATCCAGAAAACATTATTCCAGAGCTTTTTCAAGTCACCCAGATATTCTTTGATGAGCCTGATATGGGCAGCAATGTTCTTTTCAGAGAACAGAGGTTCTTTCTAACTGCCTTCCCATGAACACCATTCCTAGAGAGTCGAATGCAGTCTAAGACTATTTCTTTTTTTGGTGGTGACAGGTGGAGGGAGACGGGTTGTGTTCATTTGGCACCCCCCAATCATTTTGAAAAGTTGGCTGCTATGCAATCCTGCAGATGTTTTAGACAAAGCCTTTGTGTCGGCAGAGCCTTTCCCAGAATTCTGCTGGATTTGAGCACGTCCTGGCCTGGATGTCTCAATTCCAGTCTCTATGTTCTCTGTAAAATGGACCTTCCTATGTCTTTATAAACATGCCTTCATGAAATTCCCACAAAAGTTCTTCTTGTTCCAAGGACAGAGTAACGTGCTGGTAGAAATCAGCACATATGAATTTATTTTGTAGAACTCGTGGATGTATCTATCTCATTCCTACTCCACCCATTCTTCTGGGAGCAAACTAAAAGGTATTACATAAAAGTAGGTGTATTTTTATGCATATATACTTGGCAGCAATTTAGAAGCACTTATTTGAGCATGGAAAATACTATCCTGCATGCTGAAGACCCGTGTAAATTACCCCCATTTATTTTGATGCTTTCCCTAGACTGCAAGAGTTGCAGGATGCAACTGATAAAAAGAAACACTATTTAGACAAACACAACCCTGCCTGGTAATAAGCAAAGCAGCAACATTTGATGTTGGCAATATCATAAGAATTTATTGAAAATCTGCAAAACCAGATGAATCATGGAGGGTGGGGGAATACAATAAACTGTGACCAGAGTAGATCAATAAACTGTCTCAGATTCAGAAAGTACAAACATTTGCTATGTATACAAAAATTAGAAAAAGAATTCTTGGGGTTTTTTTTTTCTATCCACCAATGTTTGAGCACAAATGTGATGTCTTTTGCCACTGGATGTAGCTGTTCACAACTAGAAAAGTGACTTTAACATGTTAGGGTTTGGTAGAAATGAAAATACAAGCAACATTTTTTTTCTCCTATTCAGTTCTATGGGAGACACAATACATTACTTTCTTTTCACCAACATTTAAATCAACATTTCATGCTTTACAATACGATCAGAGGACAGATAAAATTAGACCATGCAGGATATCTCATACTTTATTTCCTTGTGGTTCCATCTTTAGTGTTTGGAGGAGGGAGGAGACAGGGATTAGCCGTTTGTTTTCTTTATATTTATACATGAATTGTGGCAGACATATCAATGGGTGGGAATGCAGCTACAGCAGGATTAGGAGTTACAGAGAAGTACGGGCAAAATACACAAGCTATTACAAATATTCATGTTCAAATAATTCCACAAAGACCTTTGACTGACACATCTTAAAGAGGTTTGCCTCCAGCAAGCTGCTGTTTAACTGGCAAGGTACCAGATTCATGCTGCTTGGACGGCAAGGATGTCAGATGATGCCAGGATCACTGGAACCAGGTTGACCCAGTTCTGGTTTTGCCCCATTGCACCTATGAAGTTCTATATCAGGCTTGTCTAAGTTCAGCCCTAGAGGGCTGCATGCAGGCCAGGCTTTCAGGATAGCCTTAATGCATGAGAAAGAGTTGCATGCAGATTTCTATACATATTCATTAGGGATGGCCTGAAAACCTGGTCTATTTGCAGCCCTTCAGGACTGAACTTGGACAAGTGTGTCCTAGATCCATTGGTGCAGAACTACAGGCTAAAACAGAGGTGAGAAACCTTGGTCCTGAAGGGCCGCAATCCAGTCAGATTTTCAAGATTTTCCCCAGGTCACTTGATGAGCAGCGTATGAGCATGACTGAACCTGTGGGAGCTCCTGACCATCAGCATTCAGTGGCATACTAACTCCTTATTTGTTTGATTGGAGGGCTGCACTCAGTGATGGATATTACAGAGTACGCAGTGAAACTGAAATATTGGTCAGCTACGGCTGGTATGTCCAGCAAACTAGAAAGAGCACGTCACTGACTTAAAGATGGTGGCTGAGAAGGGACTACCTGTTCTCATAATGTCTGAAGAGGTGGCGCGTCATCTACCCAGTGTGTCAAGATGATATTGGATGATAAGATATCGCAGCTTCAATCTGCACTTCATGAAATGAAGGAGACACTGACAACCAGACCTCTAAGATTGAGGCTGCTGAGCATTGGCTCACTTCATAAGAATGATCACAGGAGGACTACAGGAACAGATGGATTGCCTGTGCATAAAATGCCAGGTTAGAGGAACAACTGGAGGATTATGAGAACTGCAGCTGTAGGAACAACATTTGGCTAGTTGCTCTGCCAGAGGACATACCTCCAGGTTCATATAGCATGCCTAGAGATCCACGCTGAAATCCAAGCGTATTCTATAACAACGCAGGTAACTTAATTGGCTAACAAGCTAATCAGTAGCTCTTAACAAGCAATAATGAGCACTAATTGACAATAATTAGACTTTAGGTGCACAACTTGCTAAAACACATTCTGTAATGCAGTGCGCCTAACTTCTAATATGCACAGGCAAAAAGGGGCATGGTTATAGGCAGGGAAATGGGCATTCTGAATATAGAATATGGCCCAGTGCGCCTAAATCTACATGCTTAGATTATCCCATGTTTTCGTTGAGTAGATGGAGGTGCATAGTTTTAGATGCTGAGATATCAACTAAGTGTATTTTATACACCGTGCCTAAATCTAGGCGCCGCGTATAGAATATGCTTAGTCAGCACTGATTTCCGTGCCAAATTATTATGCGCCATATATAGACTCTCCCCCCATAATGGAAAAAGACCTAATTGCATTGTGTGAAAATGAGCTGCTTCACAGGTTGGGCCTGCAGGATAGTAAAACACATTTCCAAGTGGAGGAGAGCGCGTGGCAGACCATAGGTTGTGATTGCATGCTTCTTGAACTATGCAGGTAAGATAAATATTCTCAGAGCATACCGTTCAGCTTGAGAAGTGGAGATTGTAATCATAAATCTTCGAGGACTTTTCCACTCATGTGGCAGCGCAAGATGTGCAGTGGGTGCCATTGTACGCGGGCTGGTCAATCAAGATATCCACTTCATGATGCAGTTCCCGATGAAAGTAGAAAATTTTCATAATGGATCCGTGCACCAACATTATATAGTACAATCCTTGAAAATCTTTGTTTCGGTCCTGGGCAAGCAAAATGCTGATGGAGGCCATGGAAACTGACAGGGTGTGTGTATACTTGTTGGATATGACAGCACCTAAATAATGGGTGAAGTAGGAGACTTGCACAGCCTCTTGGAAGTGTGTGGCACTGGCAACCATAGACTGCCGATGGGATTTTTCAGTTCTATTGATGTTGCTGACAACCAGCAGCGAACTACTGCATGTTGCTAACTTGAGATTATATACATTCCTAGTTATGGCTGTGCTGGGTGATGGAGCATGCTACCACATTGAGACATATGATCTTGGCCTCTAAGTTTTCTCTCTGGAAGATACTGTACTTCTAGGAGACGGCATGGACCCAAGACATGTTATTACCAGATCTTTACAAACTTTTCATTTGGTGGGGTGATGGCCAGAGACCTGTAATATTTGTGATAGGGGGAGGTAGTAGAATGGAAAGGATGATTGGGGAGGAGAGGGGCGATGGTGTGGAGAAAATGTATGTGTGGGAGTTGGGTGGTGTATGGTCATCTCTGAAATTTTGTGAGGACAACACTTGGAAATATTATGAGTAAATTATTTCATACACATATGCATTTCTTTGTTGGGGGATTGGGAAGCAGAGGAAGGTAGGGAGGCAGACAGAATTGTTCCCATTGCGCAGAAGACATTTATCATGTATGCTCGTTTGCTAGCTAAAATACTGATTTTTGAAGAATTAGATAACAGTTACAGCACCTGACCCAACAGTGTGGGTTCAATGAATGTGTAGATTGGGTACCTTTGAGCTGTGAGCATATAAATACAACTCCAAACCTTGGGTACCCACTTATCTATCACTGTGGAATATGTTTTTTTGTAAATGTACTCACTTAGCCGCAGAAGTGGATAAGCAGGAGTGATACTCCTTTTATTCGTGAATTATAGCAGACAGAAGACCCTTGTACTGATGAGAAGGGAGGAGTGTGTGTGTGTGAGGTATGGTTTGAATGATGGAATGAATGTTAATCATGGGATATTGGGATATGTTCGGCAGGGTGTATTATTATTTCATTAATCCATCAGATTAGAGTCCATCAATGGATTTTAGCTGGCCTTCCAGACTATAGTGAAAATGTTATATTGATTACGACTTGGGTTTCATCTTTGGGTTGTATCATGTATACTGTTCGTTTGTTGCGGTACGGGCCTCGGATTATGTTGAGGTCTAAGCATTATCATGTATTTTGCCGACTGATAAAGTACAAAAAAAAAAAGATTTCCCCAATGAATATGCATGACTTCTATTTGTAAACAATGGAGGCAGTGCATGCAAATAGATTTCATGCATATTCATTCGGGAAAACCTGAAAACTCGACTGAGTTGCAGCCCTTGAGGACTGAGGTTGCTCACCCCTGAGCTAGGACTATCTCAACCCATGCCAAGGTACTTGAAGCCAGCTGGTGCCTCTGTTAGAATGGGACTAAATGTCTGTGTTCTGGACCTGAGGATAGCAAAGTGTTATAGAGGTACCTAGAACAACAATACACAACCTTTAGTTCTTCCATACCACAAAAAGAGCAATGTTTTCATCCATAAAATTTTAGAACCTTAAAAAAAATCTATTGGATCAAATGCATGAGGCAAATACACTGTGAATATATGAGTGAGGCTGTCAGAAATGGATGAAAGCAAATGACTGTGTAAAGATTCTACAAATCATCTGCAGTTCTTCTCCACTCCTTTTATTTTTTCAGGAGTGTAATGACTAGTGTTTTATGGAGACGATAGCCAGTTGCTCATTAAGTAGTGAGAGACTGTATTCTTCAATCAGGTTAAGAATATCACAACATACAATAATATGTTTTTTTTAGTATGCCTATAAAATATTTAAATTGTAAATACAGATCCTTTTAGAGTCTTGAAACCCCACTTATTTTCATGAACTAACTTTTTAAAGAGTGTAATTTGTTTTCTTTAAGGGCGTGATTGACATGAATAAGACATGGACCTCATAGTCTAATTCTAGAGTTGATTCTTCAAGGATTTAATACATTTGTTTACAAATTATACAGAGTTCAAGCAAGCAACCTCTAGTACACTGCTTCTTGCTCAGGTACAACTAGATAAGAAGTAAATTGGGTGCGTTCTTTTAGCTATCTTCATTAGGTACAATTGTAGAAATGAATACACATACATATAAACAATACTAAGCACTTTTCAAATCCCACCCATGGAAATATTTCATAAAACGATTTTATATACAATACAGTGCATAGGAGTTTAATTATATTTCAATTTTCATCATAAAATCTTGATGTAGGTTATCAGAAATGCTTCTAATTCTGCTAATTTACAAAAGGTATATATGTTTAAACAATTTTTAAAGACAGAGGAAAAATTATTTTCCTCATAAGGTCCCTCTTTGCCCTAATACTTGTTATTTTTTTTCAGGTAGTAGCATCTTTTGCTCATTTTGTCCTGAAGAATTTGGTTCAATAAGTGTGTATCAACTTATATTCTTTTGAGATTTTGTTTTGATTTAATTTTATCTTTATTTATTAATCTTTTATTTTTCTGCAGTGAGCCCAGAAGATGCATAAAGGGTTCTTTCCCATTTTGTATCTGGGAACAAAGTTAGTACACCTGCCCCTAGTCACAGAAATAGTGTTGCTCACCTGTAACAGATATTTCCTGTAGACGCAGGATTGATAAGGGACATAAGTGGGTGACATCATCTGATGGCACTGGGAAGGAATTGCTCTCCCATATGTGGCTGTCTTCATATGTCCTCAGTTAATTCTAAAGGTACAGAAATTCTTGAGGAGGTGGATGGGATTGTGTGCCTTATCAATCTTGCTGTCTATGGAAAAAAGTTACAGGTGAGCAACACAGCTTTTTTTGTCGACAAGCAGGACTGAGATAGGCACATAGGTGGGTGACTCCCAAGCTTAGGACTGCGCAGTTATATATTGTCTAGACCTTAGAGCAGCCTGCACAGTCAACTTTGAAAATTATTAGGTGACAAGGACAGATTGGCCAGCACTTTTTGACCAAAGGCACTGTCAATGAGGCAGATTTCAAGAGGTCTCCCATAGTTTTATAGCTCTAATTTGATGAGATTTGATCTTGGAACTGAGAGGAATATACACCTGTTCATAGCAGAATTGTATGCAAAAGGCCAGCCAGTTTGCTAGGTTTTTTTGCAACCAGTCTTCCATTTCTATTTGGATCTAATGAAATGAGTTGAGTTCCTTAATGAAGCAGTTCTGTTCATGTAGTAGGCAAGAGCCTGTTTACAATCGAGAGCATGAAGAGCCTTCTCTCAAGCATTCAAATGAGGGTTTTGACAAAAATTAGAAAGCCTAGTGGTTAGTGCAGTGGACTTTGATCCTGGGGAACTGAGTTAAATTCCCACTGCAGCTCCTTGTGACTGGGCAAGTCACTCAACCCTCCATTGCCCCTGGTACAAAATGAGTACCTGAATATATGTAAACTGCTTTGAATGTAGTTGCAAAAACCTCAGAAAGGCGGTATATCAAGTCCCATTTCCCTTCCCTTTATTCGGATGGAAAGGTGTTATGACCTATTGTAAACCCTGTGATGTGTTTGAAAAACAACTTTGTTCAAACGGGCTAGAGTATATGTTTGTTCATTACCAATGCATGAAGCTCACTAACTCTCCTAGCTGATGAGATAGCTATGAGGAAAAGTACTTTCCAAGTGACGAACTTAAGAGATGTTGCTCTAGAAACTCAGAAGGGGACTTATGTGTGAAGGACTAGATTCAGGCCCCAAAACACAGGGAGCTTTCGCAATGGAGGTTTTACAAGATGTCAGTGGTGGTCAAAGTACTAGATCAAAGTACTTAAGTAAAAGTAAATGTATATTTTAATACTTAAGTAAAAGTACAATGAAGATCACATTCAAAAATTTACTTAAGAGTAAAAAAAGTTACTATCTAATATAATACTAAAAGGACCGTAACTACAGAGAATGCAGTTATTAATATTTTTATCCCAACAATTTTATTATTCTACAATTTAATCTACTTCACTTTTTGTAAAACTAAATTTTGAAAATTGTCACTCATGTGAGTGCACTTGTGAATCTTGAATTCACCACAGCTAAAATGGTGTTTAACAACTGCACCATCAGGAAGTGGATTATTCAGTCTGATAAAAAGTTTCTTCAAATCAGGCCAGACTGTAGTATTACTGATGCCTTTTAACTGTGGCTGCAGCCAGGTATTGATGAAAGGAATCTCTGTCTGAAACACTTGACTTCCGTATAGCAAAGAATGCTTATCATCATCGTTGTCATTATCATCTGCATTAGTAATAGTCTTAATTCATCACTTGCATCTTCATCTTTGTTATCACTGACGGTCATGCAGTCCAATTAAAGAGAAGGCTTTCATGAAGTTGAAATCATTGTCTGTTGTCCTAAGTATTTTTTTATCTAATGACAAACACTGAATATCTTCAAAAACTGATATGAGGATGTCAAATGTATGGAAACTCTTCAGTCAGCAGACTATCAATCCAGTGGACTGTCACTCCAGTGTAAAATTTTTCATGGGATGTCCAGCAGTCTGTTGTGATTGAGATATGATTGTTCACCTAGAATTGCAACCAGCTTTAGTTTCATCTCTGTTTCAAAGTGATCGAACTGATCACTGTTCTGTTTGGCCAGAGACTAGTAACTAGTTCAGCAAGCACAGGCAACCCACTGTAACTGTTCTCATAGGCTGTAATCCCTGAACAGCAAAACTGTTTGTGTGACGAGGTTTGCTATTGCAAAATCCTGTTCCATAGAAACATAGAAACATGATGGCACATAAAGGCCATACCAGGTTTTGCTATTTCATTTGGTTTATTAAGGAATCATCATTTAGGTCTCTCTGCCACATTTAATTTTACTTTTGGTAAAATTATTACCTCGGTAAAAGTAAATTTTTCCTGTACTTCTTTACAAGTAAAAGTAATAAGTTATATTTATTTAGTTACTATACAACACTGCAAGAAGTAAACCTTTCACGAAACTGCAATTGTAAAGCTGAAAGTTATGTTTCTGAATGGTAAGCTCACAATTTGCTGAGATGAAATCTGATCGAAAGGCTCAAAGCCAAAGATGATCTAAATGGTATAAATACTGCAGGATCGTCATAGGAGGGCATCCGTTACAGTCATGGAAGTAGTAGAGCACCAGATAGCTGTTTGTTTATTATTTATTTATTTTTAAATTTATAGTATGCCTACATCCTAGGCGGAGTACAATAAAAAGTTACATAATTTAAAAGAAAACATACAACAATCACATACACATAAAAATACTGTTATCTTTGGTGCCAAAAGAGTGCTTACAGAGGGGGTCTTTTACTAAAGCTTAGCTCGAGTTATCTGCAGCAGGGCCCATAGGAATAAAATAGGCCCTGCAGCAGATAACTCAAGCTAAGCTTTAGTAAAAGCCCCCAGAATTCTACCTCATACAATACACACCAATAGGTTTGCAAGAAGAGATGTTTCCTCCTGGCACTGTCAGATGATAGTAACATAGTAACATAGTAGATGACGGCAGAAAAAGACCTGCACGGTCCATCCAGTCTGCCCAACAAGACAACTCATGTGTGCTACTTTTGTGTATACCCTACTTTGATTTGTATCTGTGCTCTTCAGGGCACAGACCGTATAAGTCTGCCCAGCACTAGCCCCACACTGTCAGATGATGTCACCAACTTTTGTGTTTGACTCAATCCTGCTTGTCAACGACAAATGAGTATTTGCCTTTTTTTAAATTGTATAAAGCACAAGATAATAATCATTTCCCAGTTCATACAGCGACTGCTAATCATTTTATAAGCTTATTTTCTTATCCTTGCTTACATTCACAAAACAGCATGCTAGAAAGGGATATGTTTAGTGTTACTTTTCTCCCATTTGCTATTCAGTGTAATCACAATTTAAAATAATTAAGAAACCTATGGAGTAATGAGTGTTAGCCCTAATGTTCATATACTAAGGCCAGTAATGTGGCTTTGCATATAGACTAGATTTACCACTGGTTATCCCAGTATTCATGTAAATATAGATACAGTTTCTATTAAAAAAAAAAGTTTCTGTAGGTATTAACGCTGGATTTATATGTGATGTTATGCAAATTCTAATGTGACTTGGTATATAAGCTACTAAATTTATGGACTAGAACACCAGAGTAAAGCTTAAATGTTTTCAAGTTGGTCCTGGAGGCACAGACACTTAAAAAGTCATTGATAGATAAAGGTCTTGAACTTATGTCTTAGGATTTTGCAAGTACCTTTTTCAGTAGCAGCACAAGGTGAGATATATTCAGGTACACTGGGTATTTTCCCTACGTTTGTACCTGAGGCAATGGAGGGTTAAGTGACTTGCCCAAGATCACAAGGAGCAATAATGGGATTTGAACCAACTACCTCTGGATAGTAAGACCAGGCCTCTAACCACTAGGCCACTCCTCCACTCCAGTTGTCTGCTTCACACTCGACAGCTATAACCTGATAGAATGCACTTCTCTCATGATACAGCCTGGCTTCCACTAGTAAAGGGAGAAGATATTGTGCAATGCGTAAGCTGGTATGTTGAAAAGTTACTTATAATTGCTACATAACTCTGTAATTCAACTTAGCAGAAATGTGACTACATTTACAAAATATTGGCGTAAGCTAAATATTTAAAAAAACATTATTAAGCTCTACAGGGCCAACTGAAGGGGTGAGCCAATGAGGCAGTGGCTCTGAATGCCAAAGCTCAAGAGTGTCAAAAGCCTGCCATCTCTGTTTCTTTCTTTAGTATTCCAGAGCTCATAGAGTCTGGGTTCTTGGATGTTCCATTTCATATTTTGTCTGTATATATGTTTATGAGTTGCAGTCTTTTATTCTTTGCTAGGTAATGGTCTGTGTTTTGCTTGTTTGAAGGCTTCTGTTATTATATAGGTTCTGTTTAGGAATCTGCAGCAATCAGTCTTGTTCAATTTTCCCAAGTGGAAATGTACTGCTGTTCTATAGTATTTGCAGTGCTGACTTTTCATAGATAGGGTTTGTGCAGTTTGAGTTTTTGGACTTGGTGCTGGTATAAGCTTCTGAGTGTCTGCTTGCAAAGTTTTGTGTTACTTCACTCAGTGCCTTTAACCAGGAGAATGCACAGTTTGTGTTGCTGTCACTGATGTGACACCAAGATTTGAATAGTATTTTTGTAAGTTAAATTGTAAAGTGAAACATCTACTTCTGCTCTGCACCCATTATTGGGGGAATGTTATTGGTTGGTCTGGGAATGTTCCATGTGAATGAATAATTACATGCCATAGTATTAAAAATGTGTATTAGAATGAGATTAAATTATAATGGTAGTTTTAGTTGGTGGCTGAAACTGACTGGAGCTCAAATATAATCAGATATAGCCAATCAAAAGAGAACTAAGTAGTCAATTGAAGCTGGATCTGCTAATGTGTTTCTCAAATAGTCAATAAGAGGAATGGAGGACAAACTTACAGGTACCCAGAAAACAAAATCTGTTCTCTCTTGGGATCCTGATTCACAGACCTGTAATACTCCTCTTGAGAGGTACAGTTCCTCTGGGACATGATGCATACATACATTGACAATCACCAGCCCCATAGGGAGGGCATACTAGTTGTTACACAGTGACACCTACTGGCTGAATAATGTATATAAGGTTCTGGAGGGAATCAGCAGGGGCAGCAGAACACCTTTTTGGTTACAGGGTCACAACTCTGACCAACTACTACTACTAATCATTTCTATAGCACTACTATATGTATACAGTGTTGTACACTGAATATGTAAAAGACAGTCCCTGCTCAACAGAGTTTACAATCTAATCAAGACAGACAAACAAGACAAATAAGGGATAAGGAAATTACTTAAGGTGGAAATTATAAAACAGGCATGGGTACTGAACAAGTGAATAGGAGTTAGGAATTAAAAGCAGCCTCAAAAAGGTGGGTTTTTAAGCCTAGATTTGAAGACAGCCAGAGCTGGAGCTTGACATACTGATTCAGGAAGTCTATTCCAGGCGTATGGTGCAGCAAGATAAAAGGAACAGAGTCTGGGGTTCGCAGCGGAGGAGAAGGGTACAGATAAGAGAGATTTACCTGATGTATGGAGTTCCTGGAGAGGAATGTAGAGAGAGATAAGAGTGGAGACGTACTGAGGAGCTGCAGCGTGAATGCACTTGTAAGTCATTAAGAGGAGTTTGAATTGTATGCAGAAATGGATAGGGAGCCAATGAAGTGACTTGAGGAGAGGTCTGACATGAGCATAGCAACACTGGTGAAATATAAGTCGTGCAGCAGAGTTTTAAATGGATTGAAGAGGAGAGAGATGGCTTAGTGGGAGACCTGTGAGAAGCAAGCTGCAGTAGTCCAAGCGAGAGGTGATGTGTGGATAAGGGTTTTGATAGTGTGCTCAGAAAGGAAGGGGACAAATTTTGGTGATATACAGAAAACCCCCCCAAAAAGTTTTAACAGTCTGTGGAATATGTGCAGAGAAAGAGAGAGAGGAGTCAAAGATGACCCCAAGGTTACAAGCTGATGAGACAGGGAGGATGAGAGTGTTATCTACAGAGACAGAGAATGGGGGAAGATGAGAGGTGGGTTTAGGGGGAAAGATAAGAAGCTCAGTCTTGGCCATGTTTAGTTTCAGATGGTGGTGAGACATCCAGGCAGCAATGACAGACAGGCAGGCTAAGACTTTTCCTGATGAAATTTCTGGTGTGGAGAGGTAGATCTGGGAGTCATCAGCATAAAGGGGATTACTGAAAATCATGGGAGGAGATCAGAGCACCAAGGAAAGAAGTATAGATGGACAAAAGAAGAGTTTCCAAGACAGATCCCTGAGGTACACCAATTGATAGTGGGATAGAAGTAGAGGAGGATGCACCAGAGCATACACTAAAAGTGTGATGGGAGAGATAAGAAGAAAACCAAGAAAGAACAGAACCCTAAATGGAAGGACAGAGTATCAAGAAGTAAGTAGTGATCAACAGTGTTAAAAGCAGCAGATAGATTGAGAAGGATGAGGATAGAATAGAGACCTTTGGATCTGGCCAGGAACAGGTCATCAGAGGCATTAGTAAGGGCTGTTTCAGTTGAATGTAGAGGGCAGAATCAAGAATAGCTTGAGATGAAAGAAAGTCAAGACAACAGTGGCGAACAGCATGTTCAAGTATCTTGGATAGGGAGGAGGGAAATGGGGCGATAACTGGAAGGGCAAGTAGGGGCCAGTGAAGGTTTTTGAGGAGTGGTATAACTACGGCATGTTTGAAGGCATCAGGAACAGCTGCAGTGGAGAGTGAAAGACTGAGGCTATGACAGATAGAAGAGATGGTAGTAGGAGAGAGAGTGCTGCGAAGATGGGTGGGAACAGGTAGTCAGTTTGGAGGAGAAAAGAAAATGTGCAGGTTCCTGTTCAGTGATTTCAGAAAAAGAAGAAGGCAGGGGTTGAAGAAGGGTTGACAGAATGGACTTGGGGAAGGAGAGGTGGAGGTGACTTGGTTGAGAACTCAAGGTTAATCTTGTGAACTTTATCATGAAAGTACTCAGCCATAATCTGGGAAGAAAGCAAAAGAGAAGTTGGGAGGTGAAGGCACTTTAAGGAGAGAGAGAGCAGTGTGGCAAAGAGACATTGAGGGTTTGAGCTGCTGATGCTGTGATGGACAAAATATTGATACCCCAGCCCATTCTACTACCTGTGAATGCTGATCTCTCGGTTGGAATTGTTTGCCTTTCGAACTCTGGTAAACTGACTCTCATCTACTTTTTTGGAAGAAGACTAAAGCCTTCCTTTCTCCCAGGCATTTAGACCTGAGTTGGCACAAGAAGAGAACACTGGGCAGAAAGAAAAGACATGAGGGAAAAAGAAATTAGGAGAGAAACGTGCAAAAGTAGCCAAATTGTTTTTGAGACAGTTCATCCTTTGTTTCATTTATATTCAGAGGGAAGGATCAGTGAAAGAGCTATTCTATTCTATTCTGTTCTTTTATATTCTGCAACAAGCCTCATGAGTTCTGTGTAGATCACAAAAAGAGAAACCAGGCATACCTGGGGTTATACATAAAATTTCTCTTATATTACAATATCAGCCGATATCTGCACCCATAGCTAAAGATAGGTATTTCTTAAATAACTAGGTTTCTTTTGGTCCAGCTGATGTTTATTGGGGTAAGTTGTGAGCATTATGCAGAAATAATTCTTTGACTGTCTATGGAATTCAGACAAGACATCAAAAAGTTTAAACAAGAATTGAAGACCTACCTCTTTAGCCAAGTATATGGAGCAGATGATAACATGGTTTGAATGGTTCTATGGATCAGATTGTATAAGAAGTCTGATATTTGGATTTTGTATTGTTTTTGTTTTAGTACTTGGTTGGTGTCTTTGTTGATTTTATGTATGTTTAATTTGTAAACCGCTGAGAACATTGGGATTGTGTGGTATATAATATTTTACATAAATAAATAAATAAATAAAGGAATGGGATGAACACAGAGGAACCTTATATAGCAAGAATATGGAATCAAAGGAAAACTTAACTGATCTGCACATTTTTAAAAAAGCCATAGAGGGGTGTAAGCTGCACAGAGAGACAGGTACAACTCAAACCAACTACATGAACCATGCTGGTCTTTATCTGCCATCTTTTACCATGTTACTTAGGAACAATCTGCATTAGACTGCTGATCTTTCTTTTCACAGAATAAGTCCGTTCACCTCTTTAATGTCACAAGTTCAACAATGCACAAATGAAAGCTACAATACAGTAAGGCATATTTCTTTAAAAATTTAATTTAAGATCACTGGAGGTGGAATTCAGGACCAGAAGCAAAATCTGAGGTAGATGTGCAGACCACCAAACATATTCGCTAAGCTAGTGAAAAATGAAAGAGATGGTCACTCTCAGGAGATCTCCAGTCTTCTGAAAACATTTTTGCAATAAAAACTTGATGTTTCAAGAAGATACATCATTTATGAAAGAAATCTTTTTCATCTTCACATTCTGAATAACTATTGTATCACTAGCGTAGCCTGGATGGGCCCAGGGGTGAACTAAGTGGGTCCGTGTATTTCTTTCCTGGCACCAGCTGCCAACACTGGCACCCCTCAAGCAGGCTCAGTTCATGTGCATGTACAGAGCGCTCATGGGGGCATCCTGCAGATCCCTGCCAGCTACACCAAGGATGTATGCCACTACTTGGTGGGCATGAACCCAAGTGGGTGGTCCCTTATGCAATCATGACTACGCCACTGTATTGTGTAACGTGGAGGGGCATAATCGAATGGGGCACCCAAGTTTTCCTGAAGGCGTCCTCGCAGGACGTCCTCGGGAAGGGGCGGGGATACCCGTATTATCGAAACAAGATGGGAGTCCATCTTTCATTTCAATAATACGGTCGGGGACGCCCAAATCTTAACATTTAGGTCGACCTTAGAGATAGTCGTCCCCAGTTTTCAGTGATAATGGAAACTGAGGATGCCCATCTCAGAAACAACCAAATCCAAGCCATTTGGTCATGGGAGGAGCCAGCATTTGTAGTGCACTGGTCCCCCTCACATACCAGGACACCAACCAGGCACCCTAGGGGGCACTGCAGAGGACTTCATAAATTGCTCCCAGGTGCATAGCTCCCCAACCCCCCCCCCAACCCCACTCCCCACAACTGTACACCACTACCATAGCCCTAAGGGGTGAAGGGGGCACCTAGATGTGGGTACAGTGGGTTTCTGGTGGGTTTTGAAGGGCTCACATTTACCACCACAAGTGTAACAGGTAGGGGGGGATGGGCCTAGGTATGACTGCCTGAAGTGCACTGCACCCACTAAAACTGCTCCAGGGACCTGCATACTGCTGTCAGGGAGCTGGGTATGGCATTTGAGGCTGGCAAAAAATATTTTAAAAGTTTTTTTTTAGGTTGGGAGGGGGTTAGTGACCACTGGGAGAGTAAGGGGAGGTCATCCCCAATTCTCTCTGGTGGTCATTTGGTGAGTTTGGGCACCTTTTTGAGGCTTGGTCACAAGAACAAATGGACCAAGTAAATTCGGCCAAGTGTTCATTAGGGACGCCCTTCTTTTTTCCATTATCAGCTGAGGACGCCTATGTGTTAAGCACGCCCCAGTCCTGCCTTTGCTATGCTTCCGACACACCCCCGGGAACTTTGGTCGTCCCCGCGATGGAAAGCAGTTGAGGACGCCCAAAATCGGCTTTCGATTTTGCCAATTTGGGGGACCCTGGAAGAAGGACGCCCATCTGCCGATTTGTGTTGAAAGATGGGTGCCCTTCTCTTTCGAAAATAAGCCTGATAGTAACATAGTAAGTGATGGCAGATAAAGACCTGAATGGTCCATCCAGCCTGCCCAATAGTCACACTCATTATCAATTCATGATTAAATGAGCAATGAATGTGTGTGGTGCTTATTCACTGTTATATTCAATAGCTAACTTTATTAACCTGTACAATCTGGAAACCAAAGTCAAGAATGCCATCTTGATATCACATGTGAAGATCCATTTTATATAAATCATTGAAATCAGAATTGAGATGTCCAGGTCAGGACATGCTCAGTTTTCCTCTGTTTTTTAACAAAATGCTCTACTGAATGAAGCCAGCTCGTAATATAACGCGTGCACAAAAAGAGTGGCATCAACTCATCAGCTTTCACTTCTACGTGTAGTAGGGCTAATTTATACACCTATATATATATATATATATATATATATATATATAAACCACCAATTAATTAGTGAAACCAGCAGCTTGATATTTTTCATTTCATGAAGCTGAGTAGCATTTTGACAATCTTGAGCCTTTGAAACAGTGAACTACATGAAATTTGGTGCTAAGTTGGGCAAAATGACACCGTGAACACTGCATTATTATAAGCTAAGTGCTTTTGATACAATTTAAGCTTTATTCTTGCTGTGGATATTTGGAGTTACATTGATATGAGTTTTGTATGACTATCAATGGGACACATACATTTTGGAATTTGCACTGAACACTAAATATTTGCACTATAATGAGAGAATTAAGTCAGTGACTGAGAACCAGACTTCGTACTTCACTTTGTTTTACTATAAGCTCAGCAGCCAGTATGATGATATTTAGCAGTGATAATAATATGCTCTGAAACTTTGTCCCTTCTTCTATAATTATTATTATTGATATTGTACCACATCATGGTTTTATATTGGACTGTATTGTTAACCTAATTCCGTGTTTCATTTTGGATATTGTACATCATTCACAGGTCAATCATTTTTCTTTTCTGTATTCCTAAAGCCCAGCTAGTTTCCAGTTATCTGCTCTTTAATCTTTTGAACCTCACAGTCTACATAGTCACCATAATCCATTGGTCTTTGGATCATATGGAGTCTTCCCCGTCCAGCTCTTGGTACCCTACTACCATTCTGGGAAACTTTAACATCCTCCTGAACTGTTTACTACTTGGCTTTAGGGATGGAAAGCCCAGAAATGTTCATTTTATTTCCCTTGTCATTTGCAGCATTGTTCATTTTATTATCTTTGTTTAGTCCTCATTTTCATTTTAGGGGGAAAATGTTAAAAGTATATACTCTTTTGAAATAATGCACCCTCTTTGCAAATAGTGTACAATGCACTGTTCCTTTTAAGCAGAGCGGGAGTCCTCCAACTGCGTTGCTGCCAATAGGGGGTGGTGCTTCAATATTGTTATTAAAATAGCTAACATCATTCAGGTACCCTGGAGTCCTGCAGAACTTGCCTGTCCCTGACTATTGAAAATGTGATAGTGAAACAGCACCACCCACTGGCAGAACTGTAGGTGGAGGACTCCTGCTCAGCTTAGAGGGAACAGTGATGCACACTGGCAAACAAAAAACTCAGGATATCATGTTTATTCTGCTTGTTTTTGTTTGTTAATGACATGCAATGATGTGGCATAGGACATTGACATTTCCCATCTCTTTGCAAATGACATCCCATCCCTACTCAGCTTTGCTGCTCTTCCTATCTGTGCTTCTTATCTAATTTCTTCTGCATCCTTTTCTACTGCTGGCCATTTCTTATGTAAAAGAACTTGCAACATTTGCAGACTGGTCACTATAGATCTTTGTTAGTTGAAACTCTGCTGACCACCGCACAATTTTTGCATCAAATTACTATACTGAATGTATTCCCTTGAGCTATTTTAACACAGGGTACAGAAAATCAGGTTTTACTTATTTGCCACACAGCGTATCAAGGAGGTTCGATTGACAGGAGACGGCATTTCATGACAAGGCTGAAGCTGTCTACACCCAAGGAGGTTTAATTACTCCCCTATGCAGTGCCGCCATCTTGATACACTCAAAATTCATTACTTTGAATGGAAGCAAGCTCCGCCTATGGGCCAAGCATGCTCCCGTCATCTCCTGTCAATTAAACCTTCTTGTAGCATATATGGTTTTAGTGTTTCTGTGTGTTAAATTTAATGCCTGGAACTCTCACTGTATGATCTGTAGAAATTAGTCCATTCGCACGCTCAGATCATATCAGCTTTTCATTAAATATTTCTATCTCGCCTTATCCTCTTTGCTGTAAGTATTGGTTTGCACACTATCAACCTTGGCATCTGATACTTCAGATTATACACTTTCTTCAGTTTTCCTTTAAATGAATTCTACTTAACTGTGATTAGTTTGCTCGAGGAGTAATTATTCAGCATAAATGCTTTAAGTTGACCATGGCTTGGCCCCTTTCTGAAAGAAGTCAAACCCTTCCTACAAAGAGATGCTGGAACAAATTTCATTTTCCATTCAATTGCATATTTTACACAACTCTTCTTTTTCTCCAAGAATCATCTAAGTTAGACAATGAATCTTTCATTACCTCAAACTTCAAATTCTTGCCAGCTTTTCAGTACTCTGAAATCACTCCTTTCTTCTGTTTCCTATATGATTTCTCCTTCAGTCATTTTATTTGTAGACTACTCCCATCTCTAAAGCCAAGTCCACTAATTCATTTTTTCAAATTTTCATTTCCATCCCTATTTTAACCCTGTGTCTACACCTACTGCCTCTCTTCTAGTTGGTCCTTATATATTGTCTCACTTAGATGTCTCCCCTCTTCAATGAATGTATCAGTTTATTTATACAACTGATGTACTGCCTTTGGCCAAAGGTCATAAAAGCAGTTCACAAATGCTGAAAAAGACTAATAAAAGGCACGAAAACAGTAATGCATTGCAATGTATCCAGGGGTTCCAGGGACCTGATGGTCGAGAATCACTCTTCCAGGAAGGTCTTTGCAAAGAGGTAGGTTTTGAGGTTCAACTTAAAACAGGGCCACAATGTCTCACATGCGATGGCAGTGGGCAAGGCATTCCAAAAAACGTGGAAAACAGTATCAGCACCAAGTACCCTGGTGGTGTATAAGTGAAGAAGATGAGAGGACCAGTTGATTAAGATACTGTGACTACAGCAGATGAATGAAACATTGAGGAATCAACAGAGAATTCAAGTAGACAGGATAGCCTGAGATGTGGGTTTATGTATCAGTTGCGTATTGTACCACATGGGATAAACAACTGGGAGCCAGGGAAGGGAGATAACAGAGTGACATGTTCATACTAACTGGCTCCCCAAAACAGTTTTGCATCAGCTGCAAATGTTGAAGAGAGGAAAGTATACAGTGAGAGGAAAAAGCATTATGGTGATCTATTCTGTTAAGAGGAAGAGCAAAGATCAAGGAATGAAAATTGTCTTGATTAAAGAAAGGTGTCACAATGCATAGTTGCATTAAGGCGAAGAAGGCTGACTTGACTACTGTTGATATCTGTGAATCAAAAGAGAGGAGTGAGTCATAATGCACGCCAAGAACGGTGGTAGTATCCTATATTGAGATGGATGAATCCTTAATAGATGGGGATAAGCCCATACAGGGCAGACTTTGAACAACCCAAAGAACCTCAAATTTAGTGGTGTTCAGTTTCAAACCATAACTAACCGATCAGTTGTGGCAAACAGTTATTGATCTGTGAAAGACCTGGAGACGCAAAATCTGTCTAAAACACAGTCTGGACATAATCAGTGTAGAAAAGGCTCTTTACTCAAACCTTCAGCTCTCAGCCCTAATTAAGCACACTACTTCAACTGCTCACTCTGGCCTATCTTTTCTTCTTCTATTTTAGCTCTACTATTTGATTTATTTTAATCATGCAAACCACCTAGTGGCACTCAGCATTATATCAAGAGATAACAAGCAAATAGAATCAAAAGTGACAGTTGAGAGAAATAATAACAAGTTTTCCAGTGTCTTATTTCATTTGTTAGAGAAACAAGCAGAGATTCATTATAATGATTGAGCTGAAAACCTACCTCTCTTGGAACTGCGGCCTGTGGGGTAAATGCAGTCTACTTGAGAAATTTAGCAAGCAAACAAACAAATAAAATGTACCTAATTAGCTAGCACTTATGATTTCAAAGAATTGCAGATCTATTTGGTAGACTACTATTTCAGAAGAGATTCACAGACTCTGCTGAGTATAAATCATCCTGTGACAAGCCAAAATATTCATACAGGCCGAACACAAAAATGGATTTCTGATTATGTGGCCCACTGAAAAATATATGCTGCACACTACTCCATCTCCAAAGCCAAGTCTTCCAATTTGTTTTTTTTTTTTTTCAGTTTTCTCTTCCCTCCTTCACAAACTCCATGTCTGTTCTGACGACCAGCCATGGTTTAGTGTCTGGTTAATTGTTTTGCCCAGACTACATTTATCCTTTTGTTTCATAACCTAGGAAATTTGTAATTAAACTCTGGAAATCATTGCCAGAGAATGTAATAAAAGCAGTTAGCCTAGTGGGGTTTAAAAAAGGTTTGGCTAGCTTCTTAAAAGAAAAGTAAATAAGCCATTATTAAAATGGACTTGGGGAAAATCCACTGCTTATTTCTAGGATACTGTCAAAAATTAATGGGCACTTCTCTACTGAAGAATAAAACTCAAAACTAATAAAAATAGTAGAGGATACACAAGAAATGCAATATGTCACAATCTTATACGTGGGTAAGTCTCATATATGTTTGACGGCTAATGTCACTTCACTCCTCGGTGAACCTATTGCCGTACAATATTATAATCATAGACTCTTACCCTCCGACCTACCAATGCCTAAGTACTTTACTATTCATTTTTTATTTTTAACATTATGTGTAAAGGTTAGGCAATATGTTACTTATCTGAGCTTGTTTCTAACGGGTGTGCTCACAAACCCCGACAGGTAGCCTGTTTCGCAATTCTTGCTTTGTCAAGGGGGAGCGCTTCACCTCATGTTCGCTCGTAACATGAAGAAACCAGAGTTGTTACGAGCGAACATGAGGTGAAGCGCTCCCCCTTGACAAAGCAAGAATTGCGAAACAGGCTACCTGTCGGGGTTTGTGAGCACACCCGTTAGAAACAAGCTCAGATAAGTAACATATTGCCTAACCTTTACACATAATGTTAAAAATAAAAAATGAATAGTAAAGTACTTAGGCATTGGTAGGTCGGAGGGTAAGAGTCTATGATTATAATATTGTACGGCAATAGGTTCACCGAGGAGTGAAGTGACATTAGCCGTCAAACATATATGAGACTTACCCACGTATAAGATTGTGACATATTGCATTTCTTGTGTATCCTCTACTATTTTTATTAGTTTGTATTTCTAGGATAAGCAGCATAAAATGTATTGTACTGTTTTAGGATCTTGCAAGGTACTTGTAATCTGGATTGGCAACTGCTGGAAACAGGATGCTGGGCTTGATGGACTTTCGGTCTGTCCCAGTATGGCAATACTTATGTACTTTATGAATCATTCATTTTTAGGTTCACATTTTCATTTTTGACCCATCTTTCATAAGTAGGGTCCTGCCTTCTTAGTACTTACAGAAAGGAGAACACCACTGAAGTGGAGGAATCAAGAACCACTACTGAAACCTCAAAGGGAGTAGAGAAAAGAGATAGGGCTTCCAATACATGGTCTGATAAATCAACTAAAGTGTTTGTTGCAGGGGTGTAGCCAGACAACAGATTTTGGGTAGGCCTAGACAAGAAGTGGGTGGGCACCAAATGTTCTCCCCCCACCACCACAAAAAGACATCTCATCTGGCAGGAAAATGCTTCTTTCCACCTTGGCAGTCTGCAGCAGGCATGCACTGAAAACTGAACATGCACAGGTGCCAGTATCGTGGAGAGTAGCGTTTTCTTTACCATCAGGGGGAAGTCTTCAACTGGTAGAGCTTGGGATCTCCACCAGCTACCGCTAAACGCGTGCTGCTGTTGGGTGGGCCTGAGCCTAAGTTGATGGGCCCTGGCCTACCCAGGCCCGCCTGTGGCTATGCCACTGGTTTGTTGTAAAATTGACACGGTGCCTACATTTTCTACTTTGTGAGAACTAGTACTGAGTTTTTATTCTCCACGGTTTATTGTCCATTCAGGCATTATGCTGTGCTGACTTACTCATAAAAATAGAGAGATCGTTTGTAGCTTACGAACTAGCAGATTCCTGAAGTAGTCGGCAATGCTGAAACAAGGCTCCATGTCGAGTTTCAGTGTTGATTTTGCAATAAAAACTTTACTCGATGTATCTGAACTTTTTTAGTACTTACTACATAAACCTCATCTCTCCTTTCATCATACTAACACCTAGGGTCAAGCATTGCTTTAATTCAGACACGATTACTGCAATTTTCTTCAGTCTGCCTATCAGAGATATTCAAACAACTCAAAGGTATAACTAAATAATGCACAAGAAGCACACACTTTTCACTAGAAGGCAATTCTAGAAGTCGTCATGGTATATAGGGCTGTGCCATCATTTGAAAGAAAACAGAAACTATTAACGATAGTTTCTATCTCGTTTCAATTCATTGTCAAAATGTTGGCTGCCATTTTAAGAACTCCCTGGCCACCCAGGCTTTCTGTCACCTCTGCCACAGGTCCCCTACACACAGGACTGATTCCCTATTGCTTCTGCCCCACCACTACTATTTTTCAACATGGTACCAACCAGCCTGAGGCTGTGCTATTTTCTTGTACAGCAGATTCTGCCACACAAGAAAATGGCAGTGGTCAGGAGCGACAACAGATCACTCCTACTCACAGAAGACCCGCAAGCAGCGTAAGGGGTAGGGAGGGGTCAGGTGGGGATCATTACCAAGCCTAGGTGGGAGCTGTTTTTAAATTTTGGGGCTGGAGGGTGGAACCTGACATTTTTTTCTTCTTGATTTCTTTTTCTTTCGTTTCTTTTGTTTTAAAGAAATGAAACAAATAATGAAACCAAACTAAAATGCTCAGAACATACCCCTAAAGATATCAGGCTGTAAGTGAAGGGATTCAGCAGTAACATTAGAAAATATTTCTTTACAGAAAAGATGATGGATACATGGAACAACCTCCCAGTGAAGACAGTGGAGGCAGACACAGTAAGAGAATTCAAGAAGGCACAGGATAAACACAGATGATCCTTAGCTGTGAGGAAGAGAGAAGAAATCATCTGGGGTCTATGTAAGGCAACAGGGTGCAAACTGGACAGCTTAGATGAGTTTTACATTCCTTCTCTGCTCTGTGTTACCACTGGATGTCTTGCTTTCCTTCCCAGCTAATCCTAAATTAGCTGTACAAACTCTGTGATGCTCCACTTGACAATCTCATGCAGCCCCCACTACTGTGTTCATTCTTGTGGCTTATAGTTCAAACTCCCACTTTACCTTTTTTGCAAGGCATGGCTTTCTCTTACTCTACTCCGAGACAATGATAAATTATTAGAAACCCTCGAAGCTCTTACACTTTGTCCCATCTGCTTTCTCTTTTACTGGCTCCCTATACTTTTCCCCTTTTCCATATTAATATGCTCCTTACTATTGAGATGTTGAAGAGCACAGACTTTCCGCACCACACAGGGGCAATTCTATGCCTAGATGCAGCACACTGAGGGATAATTCTATTAACGGCAGTTAGGCGCCAAGATTCCATTATAGAACACCAGAGTAAGTTGACATTTACATGCTTACAATTAAGCATGCCCACTCATACCACGTCAATAGCAAGCATAAATGCATGCGCCTAAATGCGGCACCTTAGCACACAACTTACAGTATGTTGTAGTTATGCACATTAAGTGGGAGCTCCACCTATGCTCCGCCCACATGTACACTGCCCTTGCATGTACATGTTAAGCAAATTATGGAATAGCAGTGTACCCTAACTGCATTAAGTGCTAATAATCTATAAATTTAAGCGTGCTAAAATGTCGGTCAAAGACAAAAGCATGATGTGCTTCCAAGAATGGGTTTGTGACCAAATTTTAATGAGGGACCTGACACAGCCATGTTTCAGCAGAACGCCTGTGTCAGGGGTCATCAGTATCAGTAACACAGTCTGGGTGGTGTTCTCTGTGTCAATGGTCACTACCACCACACACAAAAAGTGAGAGCAATGTAGATTGTCCTTTCAATATGTTGAAAAAAACACTGCCAAGGCTCACTTAAAGTTGAAAGCAGAAGCAAGGAACAGAGGCTGAAGCGGAGAGTCTCTCTGTCATAGCAGTGAAAAATGCTGCTCACTGTTTTCAACTTTAAGGGGGTCTTTTACTAAAGATTAGCTTCAGTTATCTGCAGCAGGGCCCATTTTATTCCTATGGGCCCTACTGCAGATAACTCGAGCTAGCCTTTAGTAAAAACCCCTAAGTGAGCCTTGGCAGTGCTTTTTCAACATTTTGAAAGGACAGGCTACATTGCTTTCACTTTTTTGTGTGGTGGCATTGGCCATTGACACAGAAAGAACAGAGGATACCACCCAGACTGTGTTACTAATACTGGTGACCGCTAATACAGGTGGTCTGTGTCGGGTCCCTCATTAAAATCTGGATAGAAACCCATTCTTGGAGGCTTTTTGTGCTTTTGTTGTTTGACTTCGTCTTCTGTGCCTTGGATTTCCTCTCCTTTGTTGCCTCAGTTGAGGCAACAAGTTATAGAAGTGAAAGCAAGAATCCACACAGAAGAATACATAGTCCAGTGGGGTGCCCTATGTGGATCCTTGCTGTCACCTTTAATGATGGGAATTCACAAGCTGAAAGAATTTTCTTGGTATCATCAGAACATACATTCTCAGAATGTTCCTCTGTCTCTGGCTCTTCCCTTTTGCTGAATTGTCATGCACATATTTCCATCAGCTGCTATTCGCCAGTTGTTTCTCAACCGCATATAACTGAGATCTTGGATTTCCTCCATGCTTGAAATGGAGGAGGTCTATCATTCTGGGCACGTTAGGTCCCAGCAATTTGGCAGAGGGCTCTGCAAAATGCAAATATAATTCAAGCTTGAAAACTAAATCAAGGAGTTGCACTTTTTTTTTATTAAGCATTATGAGTTATGAAAAAGAAGAGGCAGTGAGGTGTCTACAGATTTTAATAAATATGACCCTAGGTTACATTGCTCTGTGGCTCTCACCATGTCCGTTTTCCAGGATGGATGTGTTCTCTAATTAGGAAACACATCTGTAGGACACATGGTACAGAATGGTCTAGTTTCAGTTTTAATACTTTAATTCCAGGTTATTCTGGGTCTTGGAGTTCTCAGAAGAGAGCTGGGGGGGGGGGGGGGGGGGGGGAGTGTAGTAAGGAGCATGACCTTTGGGTGTCCACAGAGGTTAGTGACAAGAGAGCCATTTGCATCCCTTTATTTTAATAACTATTCTTGTAAGTATTTCTAGGATTTTGTTGTACATTCTTATTTTTCTCTTTTGATATGCCCCCATCATCCCCCTGAAAAGTTTCTAGCGGGTACTTTGCATAGTAATAAGCAACCTGTGTGTCAGGCTGCAGCTGCTTGGAAAAGACAGCTCACTGCTTGGGAGCTTTATTTTTTGTGCTGCACTGCACTAACCAGCCAGGGAAAACATGGGAATGTTCCTGTTGGTTTCATGTTAAACCCCTAATACAGCCCTTGAGAGGGCGAAACATGGTCATGTTGGGTGGTTATAAGAAAGCTGTATGCTGATTTTATGTATCTGTGTGAGGAGGAGTGGCCTAGTGGTTAGAGTGGTGGACTTTGGTCCTGGGGAACTGGCTTTGATTCCCACTGCAGGCACAGGCAGCGCCTTGTGACTCTGGGCAAGTCACTTAACCCTCCATTGTCCCAGGTACAAATAAGTACCTAAGCCACATTGAGCCTGCCATGAGTGGGAAAGCGCGGGGTAAAAATAAATAAATAAATTTTGTTTTATTTTACCATGTGGGTCTGCTTTTCTTTTCTGCAATTCAAATCATTTCCAGTTCAGAAATTCAGCTCTACAACCTGAAGATTCTGTCTGAATGAGGGCTGTAGTTTTTTCTATGCAAACTGTAAGTACAGTGCTGTGAAACACCTGCTGATGGTACATGTGCACTCCTACACTGTGACATCTCAAATCAGCAAAGGGAAAAGACACCAGGGTTGCCAGGTGGAAAATTTTTTTCCCACCCAAACGAGCCCAAATCCAGCCCAAACCCCGCCCAAACTCAAACCCCGCCCCTGACACCCCCACCCCCGCGTCATCACTCCCGCCCCCGCCGTCATCACCCCCGCCCCCGCCGTCATCGGCCCTGCCTCCCCCGTCATCGACCCCGCCCAAAACGTCACTAACCCCGCCCCCCGCGGCCAAAAAAAAAACGCTCAAAAACCGCCCAAAAGACACAAAACAAGCCCAAAAAACCGCAACCCGCCGCGGGCAAAAATTTCCCGCGGCAGGTCGCGGAAAACCGCCCAATTGGGCGGTAAAACCGCCCACCTGGCAACACTGAAAGACACTCATAAACTGTTCACAGGCAGGGTTGAGCTGAGGGGGGGGGGGAGGGTATATGAGGGAGTCTATAGGAAACTACCACTCCCCCTTAATAGCACTCCCTCATAGTTATGGAGCCACCTTAAAAGGCAGGGCCTAGAACAGGGAAGTGGTGGTTCACCAGGTACAGAGCAGGAAGGGTGTTGCCAAACACAATACAAACCCACAGTTCTAACCCCTCCTGAAAACTAAAGGCACCATTATTACTGAAGCCATCCTCAGAAGGAAGAAAAGTGTTTGATGAAACAGTGGCGTAGCCAGACATTGATGAGTGTGTGTGTGTGTGTGTGTGGGGGGGGGGGGGGCACATTTTAGCCCGCCTCTCCTGCACCGCCTCCACACATATCTTGGCTGGCGGGGGTCCCCAAGCTCCACCAGCTGAGGCATTTGTCCAGTGCTGATTTCCTCTACATTGCCTGCCCTGTTCTTCCCCTCATATCACTATATATGCAAACTCGTTTTAATGAAATTGAGCATGCACGAGTGTCACGCATGTTCAGGTTCACTAAAACGAGCATCCACATGACGTGAGGGGAAAAGCACAGCAGGCAATGTGGCGGAGACCAGCGCTGACCCCCGCCAGCCAAACCAGGGGCACCAGAGCCAATTTGGGTGGGGCCCAGGCCCCCATAGCTATGCCACTGTGATGAAACAATGGTTTTCATGTGCTATACCTATGCCATACAAAATGTATATGTGTATAACAATCATGTACAGAGTTACATCACACATACTATCGCATTTGAATAGAGAACCACCTTGATGGAGGACTGTGGGTGGATAAGCAAGTCATTGTAAAATTCTAAATAAATATATAAGTATAAAGCATAATATTCTCATTGTAAAATGAAATTATGTAAATCTTTTTTTTATAAAAACGTACAGCACAAGTTAGCAGTGCAGTTTTCTGTTGTGTTGAGTGTGCTGTATTTTTTTAGCGTATTAAATAATGTTATATAACAGAAAAACAAACAAAAAAAAAAAAAGATCAGAAAAGCCACCATTGGGTTTTTCAGCAGTAGCACGGGAGTCAGATGGGTGGTTTTGTTTGTCTTATGCTCATTGGCACTTCCAATCCTGTGCGCAGAGTCACCTGTAAGAATAAATATATACTGAAACATTACTAATTACTTTAATCTATGTTACAAATGTGCAGGATTGACTCATAGGAAATAATTCTATAAGGAGCCACCTAGATCTAAGAAGCAAAAAATATGTATAAATGCCGGTATTCTAGTCATCTACATGCATAAAGCGCCACTTATATGCAAAAATGACAATTTTCTGGCTATGCACTATTCTATAAGAATGTACCAATCTTTGATGGTGTGTACTTTACCAGGAGGGCATTGACATGGGCGGAGTTTGGACAGAGTTTAAATGGGATGCCCAATTACACATGGATGTTATAGAATATGAACAGAAAATGTAAGGTGAGTTAGATACAGGTTACAATTTATATACTGCTAACACCAATTTGGTTCAAAGCGGTTTACAATAAGATTAAGAACACCATCCTGCTTATAATCGAACGAGAAAAACGCCCAAGTTCTGACCTAAATCGGGAGATGGACGTTTATCTCACAAAAACGAATAAAGCGGTATAATCGAAAGCCGATTTTTGGACGTTTTCAACTGCAATCCGTCGCGGATGCGGACAAAGTTGATGGGGCGTGTCAGAGGTGTGGCGAAGGCGAACTGGGGCGTGGTTATCTGCCGAACAGAGATGGGCGCATTTCACCGATAATGGGAAAAAAGTATGCGTTTTTAGCTAGAATTTAGGACACTTTTCCTGGACCCTGTTTTTTTCACGAATAAGGCCCCAAAAAGTGCCCTAAATGACCAGATGACCACTGGAGGGAATCGGGGATGACCTCCCCTGACTCCCCCAGTGGTCACTAACCCCCTCCCACCACAAAAAATGAAGTTTCTCAACTTTTTATTTTCACCCTCAAATGTCATACCCAGCTCCCTGACAGCAGTATGCAGGTCACTGGAGGAGTTGTTAGGGGGTGCAGTGGACTTCAGGCAGGTGGACCCAGGCCTATCCCCCCTACCTGTTACAATCGTGCTGCTTAATGCTTATTAGTCGTCCAACCCCCCCAAACCCACTGTACCCACATGTAGGTGCCCCCCTTCACCCCTTAGGGCTATAGTAATGGTGTAGACTTGTGGGCAGTGGGTTTTGAGGGGGATTTGGGGGGCTCAACACACAAGGGAAGGGTGTTATGCACCTGGGAGCTCTTTTACCTTTTTTTTGGTTTTGTAAAAGTGCCCCCTAGGGTGCCCGGTTGATGTCCTGGCATGTGAGGGGGACCAGTGCACTACGAATCCTGGCCCCTCCCACGAACAAATGCCTTGGATTTATTCGTTTTGAGCTGGGCGCTTTCATTTTCCATTATCGCTGAAAAACAAAAACGCCCAGCTCACACATTGTTGAATAAAACATGGGCGTCTATTTTTTCCCAAAATACGGTTCGGTCCGCCCCTTCACGGACCCGTTCTTGGAGATAAACGCCCATGGAGATAGGCGTTTTCGTTCAATTATGCCCCTCCATATCCTCTTAATAAAAATTAAAGAAAAAAAACCTCAAAAAAATCAGAATTAGCAAGAAAATCTTTCAAGAGAGCAGTTTTAAGCATCTTTCTAAAATGTGCATAGTCTAGATTAAACAAAAACAGGTTGCATACAACGACTGCGAAATTTTGGGGGCTTGATAAGCAAGAAGCATATCACAGACCCTAAATCTCTTAATGCCCTTAACTGAAGGAAAGCAAAAGTAGAACATTTAGTGGTTCCTCTACTCCTAAAGGATCTTGAAAATTCAAAATGAGACAGTAAATACTCAGGACAATCACCATGTAAAACATGAAAAACTGTACAAGAACTGTAAACAGAATCCTGGCCTCTATAGGAAGCAATGGAGGTCCATGCAGAATTTAGAAATCCTATAATTAATCTGACTACATATTTTGATTGTCTGCAGACATTGAAGATTATACCTGGAAGTACCCAGAAAAATCAAGGGGCCCTTTTACTAAGGTGTGCTGAAAATGGCCTGCGCTGGTGTAGGCGCGTGTTTTGGACGCACGCAGGTCCCATTTTTAGCGTGCCTACAAAAAAGCCTTTTTGGGGGGGAGGCTGAAAATGGATGTGCGGCAAAAATTAAAACCAGCATGTGTCCATTTTCGGCCTGAGACCTTACCGTCAAGTCATGGGTGGCGGTAAGGTCTCATGCGTTACACAGGCGGTAATTGTCAGTGCGCGTGCACTGCCAATTACAACCGGGGAAGCGCCACACGGTAGAAACTTCTACTGCGTGTTTTTGGACATGCGTCAAAAATGGAATTACTGCCCGGGGATGCAGTAGCTAGGCGGTAGTTCCAATTTGACGCTCATTATACGCACGTAAGCATCTATGTGCCTTAGTAAAAGAGACAAGCTACAATAAACTAATTTTGACAAAAGTAAAGCTTGCACAAGTAATTTAAATTGTTCAGTTTCAAAAAATGTTCTAATTCTTCTCAATTCCTCATAAGGAAGAAGGAACTCTTGGCTATAGAGTTAACTTTTGGTTCTAATATATTTTACCAAAAAATAATAACCAACTCCAAACATATTCACAAGAATCAGCAACAATAACTTAGGGACCCTTTTCTAAAGGGCGTTAACCCCCAGATTTCTATAGTGCATTTAGATTTAGGAGCCAGAATCGGCACAGATTCTATAACACCGCACGTAACTTAATTGGCTTAACAAGCTAATGAGTTCTGATAACAGCACTTAACAAGCAATAATGAGCACTAATTGGCACTGATTAGAATTTAGGTGCACAACTCGCTAAGCGTATTCTGTAATGTTATGTGCCGAATTTCTAACACATGGAGGCAAAAAGGGGTGTGGTTATGGGCGGGGAAATGGGCATTTCATGGGCATTCCAAAATTTAGGTGCCTAGTTATAGAATATGGCCCAGTGCGCCTAAATCTATGCACTGAGATTTACACCAGGTTTTTGTTGGTGTAAATGGATGCTCGCAGATAGGGCGGTCCGCCCCGGGTGCACGCCGCTGGGGGGGTGCCGCGTGCCTGTCGGCTCCGCTCATTCCCTGCTCCCTCTGCCCCGGAACAGGTTTGTTCCGGGGCAGAGGGAGCAGGGAACGAGCGAAGCCGACAGACGCGCGGCACCCCCCCAGCAGGTAAAAATGCACCCGGGGGGGGGGGGTGGTCCTTTCGCCGGGGGAGGTGTCCGTCCTTTCGTCGGGGGTGGGGTGGGTTGCATTGGCGATCCGCCCCAGGTGTCAGCCACCCTAGGAACGCCACTGTAGAATACACTTAGTTGGCACTGATTTAGTGTCAATGTTTTAGACGCTATATATAGAATCTCCTCCTAAGCCCTTAATATGCAGTTAGTGAATACCAACAGGCTACTAGACAAGTACTTTGCAGTTTTGCCTGGTAACACATGGTATGTCGTGCATTAGTGATTTTCTGAGAAATATTTTTGGATGGGGGCATGTTAGGGCAGAGAGTTGGCGTTCCTGCTTTATCCAGCTAGCCTATTATGATTAGCATGCACTAACCCCCGGATTCTATATATGGCACCTAGATTCTGCGCAGAGATGCATGCGTATCTTAATTGGCGGAACAAGATAATCAGCATTTTAACAACACTTAACAAGCAATAACAAGCACTAATTGGCAATAATTACAATTTATGCATGAAATCGCTAAGCGTATGCTATAAAGAACTGCGTCTAAATTGCAAAGCGTGCAGTTCAAAATAAACACACATAGCTTAAAGGGGCGTGTTTATGGGCGTTTCATGGGCATTCCAAAATTTCCACCAGAATTACAGAATACAGGTCAGTGCGCCTATATCTACACACATGGATTTACACCAGGTTTTATTGGCGTAGATGAATGCACATAGATTTAGGTGCTACGTTATCCACTAAGCGCATTCTATATACCGCGCTTAATTTTATAGAATACGCTTAGTTCCATGTGGATTTTTAGGCTCCATATATAGAATCTCCCCCTAACTGGATAACGCAGCGTTAATGCGGGAGAACTCAGGCAACTCTTAAATAGGAGGCGGTAAGTGCTGCGTTTAGTAATATAGTTGTTTTTCTGCATGTGGTGGAGTCACTAGCACACATTGTTAACTTTTGTGATATTTTTCAGTTTTTAACATTTTTACTCTATTTGTCAGACTATCAGTTGCAGTCTTTAAATGCACTAATTTTATTTATATGATTTTAATTTCATTGTTTATAGATTAGTTTTACCCTGATGCAACCTTTGGGCAAAGTGTGGCCATGGGTGGTTGTTTTAATAAAATTGCACAGCACTTTACTACTGCTGGTCTGCTTGTCTGCTTATTGCCATGCTTTGCTGCGGATCATCACCTCTTGTTGCTGTCGATTGAAAAAAAAGAGTACACACTCTTTCCAAAGAGTGTACACTAATTACAACACAAAAAAAAATAACATTTTTTTCTGTTTTGGATGTGAATGCTGTGTAACATCAGCCTGCACTGTTTACAAGGAAATTTAGCTTGAGATGTGCGACAGAAACTTAACCTATGCATTTCGGTGGAGACTCTTACCTGTACATTTCGATTGAGACTTATTGCAGGCATGAAGACACCTTCTATGTTCTCAAAAGCCACTGGACCTTGGTGCTTCCCGTTAATATAAAATGCTAGTGTGTGCTTGTTCAGGTCCAATAGAACACCGACTGTGGCCCCCTTTACAAATTCCACCTTCCATCCTAAAAGAGTGAGAAAGAGAAAGTTATCTCAGGGCCATACCTCAGTCTAGGCGCTATCTTTCCCAGTCACTCTTTCCTGTGTTTTGGAAAAGAGGATGGGCAACATCTAAGGAATGACAAAAACTGACCCAGAAAACTGCAAGCATTTGATTCAAAGAAAGTGAGAAATACGTACCGCATTTTGCAGTTATGTCTCTTTGCATGTACTAAGTGCATGTTATTTATTTTTCTTAAGTAAAAGGGCCTGTTTAATATTCATTAAGGTAACCCAAGAAGTAGACCATTACAGTAATGAAAATACAGAACAATCAAACTTTGGTTACTGTTCTAAAATTCACAGGAGATAAATATTCTCTCAAATGCCTAACTATTGCTCTATGCTTCAGTGACTTAAAGATTGGCACATAAGAGAATTTTGTAGGTTTATTGATAAAAACAGTTTGAATTTCACAAAAAGTAAACTTTATTAATTTAACTAGTGTGAAACTCTTTTCCCCATAGTTTTAAACTTAACTGCTATAGCCTAGAGCATTAACAGATAGGCTATAGAAATCACAGCAGGGCCTAGTCTAGTCTTCTTTCCCACTCACCCCTGGCACATTTCTTAAAGTCTTAGGGCTCCTTTTACAAAGTGGTGCTACTGAATAGTGTGTGGTGAATGCACAGAAGCCCATGGGAATTAAATGGGCTTTTTGCATTCAGTACGCTGCTAATCAGTAGCATCGCTTTGTAAAAGGAGCCCTTAATTTGTAGTCAGTTATTCCAATTAAGTGCACAAGTGAGAGGGGGTTGTCATTAGAGTATTTTCATCTGCAAGTGATTGCCCTAAATAATTTACACTTGCTGAGAAGCGAATACTAAGTAAATCATACAATATACCATATAATCTTAAAAGCTCTTTATATTAGTCTAACCAATATTGGGAGGAAGTGACATCACCAAACAGTATGGCGGTCTGAAGAGATTGCTCCTACTCGCCCACGCTGTTTTTTGAAGCGTTTCCCCAGCATCTAAGCTTCAATCAGCTGATTTTGACTAGAATGGCAAGGAGAAGAGTCCAGGCTGCCAGAGACGATGAGTTTGCAGAACAACTTGTCACAATTTGAGTATGCAGGAGGCGCGACTGCAAACCGCGAGGCAGACTCAGAACCGCCACCCACACGCACCTCGCAGCACTCAGAGAGTTTGTCGCCCCGAGATCTATCTGCATCTGGGGAAGGCCAGGACTTAGCAGGGACGACTCCCTCGATCGACCTAAAAGAATGGCTGCAGGAGATTCGCTCTGACCTGAAAGCCATTCTCTTTGAGCTGGCCTCATTAGGGGCAGACTTAAGAGGTGAGATCCGGGACCTGGTAATAGGCTGGAGGAAGTGGAAAGCCAAGTTGAGGAGCAGATGGAGGAGATGGGATCCCAGATCGCAGGGTGTCGGATGTACACTTGGGCTACCAGCAATTAGCTGATAAAATCGAAGATCTGGAGAATAGGAGCTGGAGACACCATGTAAGATTTAGAGGGCTCCCAGAAACCCCTGCATATATTGACTGTGAATCAGTGGTAAAACGGGTGACTAACGCTATTCTGACAGAAGCAGGAACCCCCTTGGATGCCACCGAGATCCTGATTGAGCGATCCCACAGGGCTTTGGGCCACACCCGGAATAACTTGTCTAAAGACATTATTGCCTGCGTCCAGGATTTCAAACTCAAGGAGCGAGTGTTACATGCAGCCCGGCAGCTCAACAACTTTCAATGGGATTCATACCATATAGAGATTTATCAAGACTTGGCAGTGGCCACCCTAAAGTGGTGTGCGGAACTTAAGCCGGTTACAGCAAGGTTCCGCGAGTTGGGACTGCGATACCGCTGGGCACATCCTTTTGCATTGGTGTTTTATAAAGATGGCCGTAGGCACCAGGTTAGATCACTATCAGAAGCCAGGGAGATCCTTCCTGCAAAGGACCAGCCAGTGGCGTTGGAGACACCCGGAAAAGGGAAAGCACCTGCTTCATCAGGTGCGCACCCTAAGTGGCAGCGGGTGGCGAAGGGACATAAGCACCTGCAACGCCAACAATCGGCAGGACAACTCCCATGACTGTGGTAACTGCATAGATGTATACACCAGGATAAGACTTGAACTGCAATATTGATATTGACTATGAGACACAAGGATACAGGTCGGACTAGCAAGGAAAAAAAAAGTTGTGTTTAAATGTTAACCGTTAGCTTGTTTGAGTGCTGGGGAATATTAGAGGATATGCTTTATCTACAATGGTGGGGAACTGATTTTTCACGCTTTCAAAAAGTACAAAGACCAGAGGACACTCAATGAAATTAAGTGGAAATACTTTTAAAACAAATAGGAGACAATCTAGCATGAAATATGGGTGACACAGATTTTTCAAGTATAGTCACATGGGAAATTGCATAGCCTGACTAGTCCGAACAGAAAGAGGGCCTCGTTTTAATCCCTTTTAAAGAGCCCTGGCCCTGATGGTCTTCCTTTAGAATTCTATCAGTTCTTGGCCGAACATGTTACTCCCACCTTGCAGGCATTGTAAGAGAAAGCTTTACAGACTTTTTTTTTTCCCCTGATAGTATGTGATGGGTTATGGTGATACTCATCTTGAAGCCTGGATGCGATCCCTTTTGACTGCATCCTACCACCCTATCTCATTGCTTAATGTAGATGTCCAATTATATGTGAAACTTTTTGCTAATAGTCTTCTGAACATCATACCTCATTTGGTGGGCACTCCTAAGGGATGGAATGCGGTTATTAATATCCAGCGTCTGCTTTGCAGTGTGTGTCCAGGATGTCGACACCTTACTTGGTGGGCTTTGACATTGAGAAAGCTTCTGACACAGTGTCCTGGCCTATCTCTGGAGGTATTGCAGGGCTTTGGCTTTCGGGGCTCCATTTTAGCTATGATTCGCATCCTTTATACTGACCCCTGTGCCCAGGTTTTGGTAAATGGCCTTCTCTCATCGCAGTTTTTGGTACATTGTGGTACTTGACAGGGCTGTCCACTCTCCTCTACTCTTATGTATGGAACCTTTCACACTGGCTCTCTTAGGGGACCTGCAGATTAATGTATCAAGGTGGGAGTAAATGAACTTCAGGTGGCTTTATTTGCTGATGATTTACTGTTGGCCCTCACCCATCCTACAATGGCTTTTTGCCTAGAGCTTTGGACTTGTTGCAAACTTTTGGCCATTATTCAGGTTTTTGGATTAATAATGATAAGTCTGAAGCCCTCTGGATGAGCCTTAAAGTGGGTGGGTGAGTGGGTGAGAAATTGAAGTACTTGGGTCTTTTGATTCCCAGGGATCTTAGGCGATTATATGATATAAATGTCACCCATTTATTATTTGCAATGAAAATAAATGTGCTAAATGGAAGATCTTCCTTTGTCATTTGGGAGTACAGTCCAACTCGTAAAGATGGTCATTTTGCCTAAATGGCTATACCTGCTACAACATCTGACTCTTGTTTTAAACCCCAGGACTTGGCTCTCTGGAATAAATCATTTGTATTTTTTGTGATGAACGCGGAAACCACAGGCCTCTCTCCGTCAGCTTCAGTTATTGTGACGGGATGGGGGAGTGGGTCTCTGATCTCATGGGTGTATGTCGATAGCTTGTCATTTGTGTTGCCCTCGGGATTGGATACCTTACCTCAAATTGTGTGATGTGGCCTACGAAGCAGAGGTGGTAGCCTCACATACATTGGCTTATGTTTGCATGCTAAATCTGCAACACTACCCTTTTTGTGAGGCAGTATATTTAGTGAAAGCGGTACGATGGCTTGGACTCTATTTTGCAAGAAATTTGGTCTACATTCCTATTGCTCCTGACTTTTTCTCCGGAGTAATGCGGAATTTCCTCCAGGTACGATTCTGCTACTTTTGCCAGGTGGCAGACTCAAGGGTTGTTTTTGCTGAAACATGTGTAGAAAATGATGAACTAAGAATGCCTGTCCTATGATGTGTTAAAGAAGTGACTTGTACCCTTAGCTACAATTACAACATTATCTTCATGATTTATTCCAAAATAGTTTGGTGGATTTCACTGAATCTGCTTGTGTTGATTGGGTTTGATTGGGTGATATTATGATACAGTCAAGAAGCCCATGGGAGTCACTCCTCTCAGCCAGATAATTACTAATTGGACACAAGATTTTGGCATTTACTTTTGAGTCTGAAGGATGGCCTCCGCGTAGCAGGTAGTATCCAGTTACAGAAACTGCATTATGAGTTTTTGTTAGAGCTAAAAAGATGAGTATGCCCATATCCTCCAGTTCTTGATCCAGCGATTAGTACATTTTGAAGCTTATTCTTTTTGACCTTGATCGGATTGAAACAGACTATTCTAATACATAATCTGTCCAAATCAAGAATCACAGGCATTGAAAGAACTGTGAAATAATTTTGAGTTTTATATCCATCGTGCAGATAAAGGAGGCGCAGTAATCATACAGTCTAAAATACTATATGAGGCTGAAGCCCAGCGACAGCTGAGTGAGAATAAATTTACTCAATTCTACAACAAGATCCTACAAGTTATATTATAGCTTTAATAGCGAATATTGTAGAACCAGCAGTAATGAGCGGTATGATTACTAAAAAGAAGCTGAATTTTTGCTTGATAAAACTCCATCCACTCCTTACATATATTTTCTGCCTAAAGTTCATAAAAATTAAAGAGCCCTCCTGGTAGACCGATTGTATCTACGGTCAACTCTGTACTAGAACCATTGTCGAAATTCGTTTGATTGCTTCCTTCAACCTATGGTGAGGAAAAATTGAATCATACATTAAGGATTCTTCTCATATGTTACATCTTCCGATGAATTTAGAAATGATTCCTGAGGATGCATGGCTGGTCACCCTCGATGTTACGGCACTCTACATGAATATACCCCAGGATGCAGCATTGATGATTATTAACGAAAATTTAGAAAAACGTACGCCTACCCCCCATATCTCTATGAATTTTCTGATGGAATTAGCCTCTTTGGTGATTAAAAGAAATTTCTTCTGGGATAATGGTATTTTTTTATCTTCAACAACATGGAGTAGCAATGGGAGCAACGCTAGCTCCTTCTGTTGCAGCTTTATATGGCAGCGTTTGAAGAAAGATTTATTTATCCAGCGACCCAATATACTTCAGTATTAATTTGGAAGCGTTTTTTGGATGATATTTTCTTGATCTGGACGGGATCTTTTGAATCATTATTGGATTTCATTACCTGGATAAACACTTTGGATTCAAATTTAAAATTTACAGCTATCTATAACCGGAAATTTATTAATTTTTTGGATATTCATATTGAAAAGACTGGTGGTAGAATCCTAACTACCATCTATCGTAAAGTTACTGACCGGAATATCTATTTACATTTTAGGAGTTTTCATCCATATCATCTACACAGTAATTTACCTATTGGGCAATTTTTGAGGCTATAAGGGAATTCAAACTACAGTCTGATATATTAAAATCTAAATTCCTGGAGCGAGATTATCCTGCCACTATAATCTGGAGGGCTTATCTACGTGCTCGTTTTGCACAGCGTGACTTGCTGCTGTTGTATCAAACTCAAGAGGAGGAGAATGAAGAGAAGCAGATATGGTGTTCTCCCTTTTTCATCTTTGGCAAAATACATAGTACATTCAATTATGGTTCATTGGCATATTTTACAAATGGATGCGGTATTTACTAATAAACCTATAATAGCCTTTTTCAGAGCCAGAAATATTGGAGAACTGCTTTCTAGGAAAAAGAGGAGAGAAACGATGATAAGGGATGAGACACCTCATCACAGTTGCTGTGGTCATTGTCAATGGTGCTCCCAGACTTTACCCGGTCCAACATGGATGGATACACAGATGAAACAAGTCATAAGGTCTCGTTGGACTACGGACTGTTCAACCTCTATGGCTGTATATATTGTTCAATGCCCTTGTAATAAGATCTATATTGGCAGAAGCAAACGTGCAATAAAGCCACACCTGAATGAACATAAGTCATGTATTTTCACAGCAAAGACTGAAGCGCCTCTGGTGCAGCATTGGATAGAATGTGACCACCGAATCTCAGATCTCCGCTGGAGAATTATCGATTGTATTACAGTAGGGTGGGAGGGAGGTAATATGGAGAAATTATTAAACTTTAGAGAACAATATTGGATTTTTTTCTTTAAAAGCTGTAAGTTCTGGAGGGCTGAATCGTGAAATCGAGTGGATGTCGCTGCTGTGAATATATGCTTTGGGATAAAGTGATTGGATGATGGAGTCGGTCTCGAGTACGCGATTGGTGCCTTTATGTTGAACAGCTGCTGAAACTTGAGCATTGAGTATATAAGCATTGAGACGCCGCAGCCATTTTAAATTCTGTGGGCTATGAAGATGTTGCCGTTTCTGTATAGTGGTACGTGGGATAAGAAGAATTGTTTGTAAAGAATGAATAGTGTGTGAGCTTGATGCAGACTTGTTGTCTGTTTTTTTCAGGAGACAACCCTTGACACAGAATTTCAGGATACAATTTAGAGGCTGCCACATAAGTTCGATGATCATCTCAAAAGAAATACTCTTGAAGTAAATATTTTGGGCCCTTTGTTTGCAATTTACATTTGTTTTACAACTATCATTCAGTTTTTACTAATGTTGTAACACTCAAAATGTAGAATTTTGTTCTGGTCCCCAGATTTCATAACTGCTGGGGATTCCTTCACTCCTTGTACAGAGTTATTGACCTGCATACCACAGACTAATCTCTGGTCTTCATTTCCTGACCTATACCCAGCACCCCTTGCCTGTCCAAGAGGAGATAAATGTGCAGTGTTTCATACTTTTGAATGCCAAAATAAACCCTGATATTGGCCCGGGGAAGTGAGCAGTTTGTTCTGCATGGATTTTCCCCCACCCCCATTTTGTTATATTTAACACTGACACATTTCCAAAAATAAAATAAAATGAAAAACTGAAAGGAAGAAATTTAAAATATTATATAGCAGTGTGGTATTTGTAGTCCAATTTTCCCCATTGGACTCACATAATGCATCACGATGGGGCTATTGTGAATCCAGGGCTATAGCAGGCATAAAAACAAAGAAAATGTAGGCCGATAAAGACCATATGGTCTACCCAGTCTGCCCATCCATGCCATCTACTCTCCCTATCATCCCTTATAGATCCTATGTACTTGTTCCAAGCTGTCTTGAATTCAGATACAGAGTGGGCAAGCTGGCAACACAGAGACAGTGGTACATATGGGCCCTTCCCTTCTACAGTATGTTTCCTGCTTAGAAAGAATGAGCAGGCCACTGAGGCTAAACCAGCAGTGAGGGCTAGGATTTCATGTTCACATTGAACCTGTGTTACCAGCCTACCAATTCTGACCGCCAAGCCCAAAAGAAGGGGTGCTCTCAACTCCGCACTTTCTATTTTGCACACTGTGTGATCAAAACAGAATAAGATTATTGGTAATTGGGGTTAGGAGTGTAGGGAAAGGGATGGGAGAAATATCAGTGTCCCTGAATGAAAGGGGAGGGGTTCAGGATTTTCTAATTGATCTTTAAATTCTCATATTTTTTCAACTGGAAAATATAATCTATCTTATTAGCAGGCTCATTTTTGAAAGAGGACGCCCATCTTTCGATACGAATCGGAAGATGGGCGTCCTTCTCACAGGGTTACCCAAATCGGCATAATCGAAAGCCGATTTTGGGTGTCCCCAACTGCTTTCCATCACGGGGACGACCAAAGTTCACGGGGGCGTGTTGGAGGCGTAGCGAAGGCAGGACTTGGGCGTGCCTAACACATGGGCGTCCAAGACCCATAATGGAAAAAAAAGGGGCATTCTTGATGAGCATTTGGATGACTTATCTGGTCCTGTTTTTCCTTACGACCAAGGCACAAAAAGGTGCCCAAACTGACCAGATGACCACTGGAGAGAATCGGGGATCACCTCCCCTTACTCCCCCAGTGGTCACTAACCCCCTCCCACCCTCAAAAAACATCTTTAAAAATATGTCGTGCCAGCCTCTATGCCAGCCTCAAATGTCATACTCAGGTCCATCGCAGCGGTATGCAGGTACCTGGAGCAGTTTTAGTGGGTGCAGTGCACTTCAGGCAGGCGGACCCAGGCCCATCCCCCCCTACCTGTTACACGTGTGGTGGTAAATGTGAGCCCTCCAAAACCCACCTCAAACCCACTGTACCCACATCTAGGTGCCCCCCTTCACCCGTAGGCTATGGTAGTGGTGTACAGTTGTGGGGAGTGGGTTCTGGGGGGGGGGGGGTTGGGGGCTCAGCACACAAGGTATGAGAGCTATGTACCTGGGAGCAATTTATGAAGTCCACTGCAGTGCCCCCTAGGGTGCCCAGCTGGTGTCCTGGCATGTGAGGGGGACCAGTGCACTACGAATTCTGGCTCCTTCCATGACCAAAGGGCTTGGATTTGGTTGTTTCTGAGATGGGTGTCCTTGGTTTCCATTATCACTGAAAATCAGAAACGACCAAGTCTAAGGACGACCATCTCTAGGGATGACCTAAATTTCAAGATTTGGGCGTCCCTGACCGTATTATCGAAACAAAAGATGGACATCCATCTTGTTTCGATAATAAGGTTTCCCTGCTCCTTCGCCAGGATGTTTTGCGAGGACATCCTCAGCAAAACTTGGGCGTCCCTTTCGATTACGCCCCTCCACATGTCCTTTTACTAAGCTGCAGTAACAAATAGCCATAGCACCCCCTTAAACGGGTCATTCCCATGCACTAATGCCTTTTTTTACTGTGCCCGTAACCTCCCCAATTTTCTGTTTATTTCATTAACAGCTGTTTGCTAATGTTGCATATGACCATTAAAAAAAAATTACAACGGGAGCACTTCCCACCACCTATTTTGTAGGCAGTAAGGGCTCCCGTGTTATCCATGCGCTATCCAGTTAATGTGTGGTAATGTAGATGAACTAACTAGTTAGTGCAGTAATGCCTACTCTCCATCCATGACATGCCCCCTCAAAATATTCCCCAAAAAATGTTTACCACATGGTTATCACGCATACAGGCAAAACCTAATGTGTGACACTTAAGCACATCCTGTGTTAGACCATTTTTGCTCGATTAGGTGTGCATTAGTGCCTAAGGGGCCCTTTTACTAAGCCACGTAAGCGTTGACACGCACCCAACATGCGCCAAAATGGAGTTACTGCACGGCTACTGAGTGGGAGTAATTTCATTTTTGGCGCATGTCCAATATGCGTGGCCGAAAAATAATGTTTATTTTCAGCCGCATGTATCGGACACGCGCCAAGTGGCATTTGGCGTGCGTAGGTCATTACCACCCGGTTACCGTGTGAAACTTTACCACTAGGTCAATGGCTGGCGATAAGGTCTCAAACCCAAAATGGAAATGTGCCAATTTTTATTTTGCTGCACGTCCATTTTTGGCAAAAAATTAAAAAAAGGTATTTTTTGCAGGCACGCTAAAAAATGGATCTGCGCACGCCCAAAACCTGGCTCTACACTACCGCAAGCCATTTTTCAGCGCACTTTAGTAAAAGGACCCCTAAATCTGCTTTGTAAAAGGATCTTTTAATATTGTAAGCAGTGTGGTTTCTATGTTAGTATGTTGAGATACACAAAAAAATAGGCCATCATGCTAACTGTAAGTAGTACATAGTGACAGAGGGCATTTTTTAAAAACATGTTTTCCTTTGATATGGCTCCCACTGCCCTTCTCTCCCTACCACTACTTCCTCTGGTTTGTGCTTACCCTTCCTCCTGTTTCAGGATTTCCCCCCCCCCCCCCCCCCCCCACCAATCCACCTCTGAATTCACAGATTTCCTTCTCCTCAACTCAGCAGGAAGCCAATTTGCCAGTATGATCCATGTAGTGTCCCCATTTCAACTACAAGGTGCTATATGGTTCAAGCTGCCAAACTAAATTCAGGTGCAGAGGATGTAGGAGCAGATCTGAAATGTGACTCTGATCCTGCTGACTAGGGGAAGGGTGTGGGAGGAGAGCACAGAATCCAGGTCAGGGGAGAAACTCAAAAGTAAAGGGAGAAAAATCCCTGAGACCTAGGATCAAGGGAGGGAGAGAGTTTGAGCAAGGGCTAGTATTTGCAGAGGAGCTGAATTTCTGTGGGGTTTTTGGTACCATGATAATATTGGGTCAGCTTATCCTTTTTGTTGGACCAATGTAATAAATTTCTAAATAGCTTTAAAGAGCTAAACACTATTTAGTGGGTCAGTGCAAACTGAGTGAAGGGTGATGATGTCTGAATATATACATAAATAATCAGTCACGATACAATATCAATATTGTTTTCAAAGCTGTAAAGAAACAGAAAGTCAAAGAATGAGGGGATGTGTTTAGAGAAGGATGAAAAAAATCGAGAGAGGCATAAGAACAGCAGCTATAGAAAAGCTATGAGCCTGATTCATTAACACTTTGCTTCCCTTCCGTGTCTGAGAGTATGGGAGTGAAATAAACAGTCTCTCTATTGAGTCTTTTCATGTTCGCTTTCTTGTATTTGATCATTTTCCTTTCAAATTTCTCATGGTCTTACTACGTAGATTATAAGGTTATTGAGGCAGTGATCTGACCTGAAAAAGGCTTCCTCATAAGAGTGTTACCCTGTTCTCTGTAATCTATTATCATATACATATTTTTTGCTTCAATAATTTTTATTCAGAAAAATATGTACAATACTCCCTCCCGCTTTCATAGATCATAAAAAACAAATAAAATATTTGTATCCTTTCTCTAACTAGACAGTACAACTCCAACAACCCCCTCCCCAACAATATACAAAAAGAATTTTTATGTTTCACTCTATCAGGATGTTTACCGTTGTTCCTTCAGCAAATGCCTGCTAAACTACCCCCAACCCCCTCCCGAATATTCAACTCAGCCAAGTGAATCCATTCCTCTTGTGATGGATCAAAAAGGCCATTTCTTCTGTCAATTGTTCCAGTTCTCGAACCACTTCCAATCTCAAAAGCGAGTCCTGCAGAGTTGGGCCCAAAGATTGTTTCTACTTAATGGCTATAACACCTTTGACAGCTTAGGTCCTCTCTTATCGCTGAGGACCAACAAACACGCCACCTGTTCAAGAGTGAACCAAGTCCCTAAACTGTGCTTCAGATGAGTAACAACAATAGTCCAAAAAGTTTGAATCTTTTAACAAGCCCACCAAATATTATATCTATGAAGGTTGATTCTTATTTTAAACTTCTGTTTTGCCAATCTAGCATCCCTCTTTTCATTATCAGCAGAATATAATAAAAATGGCCCTTTTATTTGGAATATCTTTCCCATTTGGCCCAACTGGAGGAGCTTGCAATATGTACTAACATTGTTCCTACTGTGGTAATTTGAAGGGTTTTGTGCCATTTTATCTTTATGGATTTCTGTTTGAAACCTGCTTATCAAGGGCCCTGTTTACTAAGACATGTTATCAATTTTAACGTGCCTACAATTAGCACGCGCGCTGTGTAGGCGTCTATAGGGATATTGTAGGTGCGTACACTGTTAACATGCGTACATGATTAACGTGCATTAAAATGCTAACGCGCCTATAATGCGGCTTAGTAAACAGGGCCCCAAGTATTTTTTGCCTCAGAGCAGTTGGTTGCCAGAAAACTAGAACAAAAGGCACAGGGAATATTTCATTCAGTCTCCAATGTAATGGCTGTGGGTCATTTATGATTTTTTTTTTTTTTTAGTTTTTTTATCACCAGATTGCATAGGTGATTTTCTAAAAACAAACAAACAAATAGACAAACAAAACACACACACACACACACACACACAAAAAAAAAAAGGTACCTAGTTGGGGCAGAAGTGTACAGAATTTCATTCTGTTCCCCTCCCTCTTCAGTGGTGCGGATCTGTCTGACCCATTCTCACCAGTATTTTTCTCTTCCCCAGTCCATCCCATCAGTCTCTCCTCTCTATCTCATCCCAACAACTTTTGCCTCTGCAAACTATCCCCGCCCCACTACTCCCCTTGTTTCTATAAACCAGAAGGGTTTTTAATGTTGTAATTTCTTCTCCTAAATTTTCTTTTTAAATTTATAATGTAAACCACTTATATTTTATTTTTGTTACATTTGTATCCCGCACTTTCCCACTCATGGAGGCTAAATGCGGCAGGCAATGGAGGGTTAAGTGACTTGCCCAGAGTCACAAGGAGCTGCCTGTGCCGGGAATCGAACTCAGTTCCTCAGGACCAAAGTCCACCACCCTAACCACTAGGCCACTCCTCCACTATGGCATTCTCGATGGGTGGTATAGCAAGATACGTGTAAACCTGAAAAAAAAAACTAAACGAGGGAATAAAGATGCATTTTTTAACTTATTTGTTCAGAGTGGTGGCCCCTCTAAAGCCAGCAGTTGTGTGGTTCAGAATTTATTCAGTCTAATGTTTCTTTTCAACATGAGCTGAGCAACAGGAGAGACCCTGAAGCAGTTTTAAAAAGACAAATAATTCCCAGTGCTCTACTAGTCCCCACTTACAAAGGGGGTGGAGCAGGAGAGCTCATCCTTGAAGGGTCCAGAGGAGCATGAGTGAAACGTCAGCCGTAAGCAATGAATGCCACCATTCCAATCAGTTAGAGGGTCCTGAGAGAATGAGCAGCAAAGGTGAGAAGGTGGTGCTGGGTTCTACAAATCCTGAAAGCCTGGCTCTAGAGCCACACCCTGCTCTTGGTCTCTGTAACAGTTTGTCAGTACCCTTGGCTCCCGCTTTTAGTCTAGCTCTGCTCTTGACTCTTGCTACAGTTGAAGCCAAGCTCTGTTCCTGCTTTCTGCTAAAGCCAAGCTCTGTTCCTGCATTTCTGTTAAAGCCAAGCTCTGTTCCTGCATTTCTGGTAAAGCCATGCTATGTTCCTGCTCTTTGTTAAAGCTAAAGCTCTGTTCCTGCTCTTTGTTAAGGCTAAAGCTCTGTTCCTGCTTTCTGCTAATGCCAAGCCCTGTTCCTGCTTTCTGTTAAAGCCAAGCTCTGTTCCTGCTCTTTGTTAAGGCTAAAGCTCTGTTCCTGCTTTCTATTAAAGCCAAGCTCTGTTCCTGCTCTTTGTTAAGACTAAAGCTCTGTTCCTGCTTTCTGCTAAAGCCAAGCTCTGATCCTGCTCTTTGTAAAGGCTAAAGCTCTATTCCTGCTTTCTGCTAAAGGCAAGCTCTGTTCCTGCTCTCGGTTAAGGCTAAAGTTCTGTTCCTGCTTTCTGCTAAAGCCAAGTTCTGTTCCTGCTTTCTGCTAAAGCCAAGTCTGTCCCTGAGCCCTGTTCCAGTTGCCAAGTCCGTTCCTGAATCCTGTTCCAGTTGCTAAGTCAAGTTCGTTCCTGAATCCTGTTCCAGCTGCCAAGCCAAGTCCGATCCTGAATCTCAGCTGCCAAGCCTAGTCCGTTTCTAAATCCTGTTCCTGCCTTGTTTATAGTCTTGTTTCTGTTTGTTCTTGTGCCTTTCTCCTGCCCTGTTTTGCCTGTCTAGTCTCATTCAGTCTAGTCCTGTCAGGATCCAGTCCTTGCCTAGTCCTAGCCTGCCCTTTTGTGGACCCAGTATTAATCTAGTTCCATGTCTTGCCTTGTTCTGCATTGCCTTATATTGCCTGGGTCCCAGTTTTAATCCAGTTCCGAGTCTGCCTGTCCTGTCTGGGTTCCAATTCTGCCCCTTTGCCTTGCTTTCCTTGCCTCACTTGGATCCGGTCCTTGTCTTGTCCATTGTGCCTTGTTACCTCTGTCCTGCCTTGTCGAGTCTCCTGGTATATTCCTATCCAGCCTGTTCTATTTCCTGCCTGTGCCAGCCCAGGTGACTTATCTGCCTAAGCTCCGGCTTTGGTCTAAGGGCTCACCTTACCTGAATCCATGACAAATTGAAAAAGCCCTTGAGGCCGTGACAAAGGGGGCCTGTGCTGGCATCGACACATATTTTTGACGCGCGCTGAGGCCCCCTTTTACTGCAGTGGGTTTAAAAAGAAACCACACAGAGCGAAAAACTATATATTGCAGTACGGGGTCATGTACCTTGATAAAGCCCAGAACGGTGAAATGGGACCCCGTCGGAGTAGAACAGAGTGTAATCATACTGCAACACCACGACAACAAGATAAGTGTTAGACATTGTCTAATTGACAGTCATATTGCGAATTATAAGTTACATCTTTAAATGATATCAATGGAGGTTTTCTATTCATCAATTTAAACAAGGCTTGACAAACTCTTAATCATGCAGGGATATTCAAAAAGATACCACTTTCCTCCCAGCAATGTCACAAAATTTCAAATAGATGCAATCATTCCAATCAGTCCACTGGTTGAAATGATAGGTACCTAAATATTGGCACTTATGCGAACAACTTACAGTAGTCTACAAGTTTTGTATATACATGTGTGACCCATCCCCATGCATACACTCCTTGCAGTTATGCACCAAAGCACTTAGGAACTACTTTATAGACAAGGGCCTAAGTATAGTTATGTGCATATATGCTACATCAGCTACTACTGCTTCCACTGCAATAGACCACTTTTTTCTAAATTGTACTATGAACTGCAAGTTTTCACCAATTATACTACTCTGAACTGCTAACTGCCATAATGAATATTACCAAATTGCTCTTAGTAATTCATTCCCTATCCCTGATCTCCCACATACTGTCCATCACTCCCACACACAACAGTATACCCACAGTACTTAGTCCTTGCGGATTACCTAAATACAATTCTCCTCACCAGAAGAATAACAACCAATTAAAAGGAAAAAAACTACTACATATGGTTAAAATCAACTTAAAGGAAAGAGAGGACAAAACAAGCCCAGATTCCAAGAGGATAGACAACTAATAAAAATTAATACATCTTCGATCCTAACCGAATCCTACCAATCAATCCAACTGGGATATATAAATGCCAGATCAGTAGTCAATAAAACAACAACAATAACTGACTGGATCACTTCAGACAATCTTGATCTCCTTTTTATTAGTGAGACCTGGAAACTACTGAAGACTCATCTCTTTAACAAGGCATACCACAAAGATCAACAAATGTGAATCCCTACACACATATCCAGAATTGTCTTACAACATTTGCTTGTTACTCTACTATCATGTTTCATCACTATCATAGTACCCAAGATCCTTATGTTATACTAAATGTATATTCTCCTATACATTTCCATCATTCATGATGTATTGTAAGCCACATTGAGCCTGCAAAGAGGTGGGAAAATGTGGGATACAAATGCAATAAATAAAATAAATAAAAAATTCATGATCCTAAAGACCCCATAATTTTAGATTTATGCCCCCTGGTTACAAAATTACCCACTGGACAAGGAATGGAAAAACAGGAGAAGGCATAGCTATAATTCACAGATCCCACTTCATTGTTATTACCATAACCGAATCCTTACTTCCCCAACTCGAAATTGCCTCAGTCAGTATTAATCATATAAATCTGCTTGACCAGCTTAATGTAGTCCTCTTTTACAGACCACTCTTTATGGACTTATATCCAACACTTGTGTTTCTACTTCCAACCTTATTATAATAGGGGATATTAATCTTCACCTTGAAGACCCTAACTCTATTAATGTGCGTGATTGCATGGATCTCTTCCTACTATGGGACCAACCCATATTAAAGGACACATACTTGACATCATTACATATAAATTCTCGTCAGACTTAAATCTTCTATTAACAGCTACTTAATGGACAGCTACACCATGGTCTGACCACTTCAAATTAAATCGTCTCCTCCAATGGCGAAAAAATGACTTACACTATATCAAAGAACGCTTATCCTATACCACGAGAGGCCAAATTGACCCGGCTAGAGTTTGGCAACAATTCTATAATAATGAATGGACAGCTCAAACAGATTCAACTCATTTCCTTCAAGAATGGGACAATAGGTGTAGAAGCATTTTAGACAACATAACACCCTTACAAACTAGAACCTCACGTAGAAAGAACTCCATACCTTGGTTTAATGCTGAACTGAAAAAAACTAAAAACCCAAGTTAGAAGGCTAGAAAGAGCATGGAATAAAAAGAAAGACGACTCTACACTCAACGCTTGGAAACATCTACAAAGAAAATATAAATATACCATCCGACAAACCAAAAGAGCATACTACAAAACTAAAATTGGGCCAGACTACAATGACACATAATAAACTCTTCCAACTTGTGAGCAAATGATTAGATACCACACCGATTACCTATAACAGTACAAACACCCCTTCAACAGATAAACTTGCGAATTACTTCAAAGAGAAAATAATTAAGTTACGACTCACACTACCTATTAATTCCACAGACTACATAAAATTCCTTGATTGTCTAGACCCAATCTCTGGTGAACATCCAGCAGACAGAACCTAGACTAACTTCGATATACTCCTGGATGATTCCATCTCCCAAACACTCAAAAAATTTGCCAAGTCCCACTGCAAACTAGATAAATGCCCTAACATCCTTATAAAATCCGCCCCTCAACAATTCACATCAGACCTCAAGTTACATTTCAATTATATGCTACAAAATGGACTATTCCCAAAGGATAAAGAAAATATTTTACTCACCCCTAAAACCAAGGACTCAAAGAAAAGTACTAATGATTTAACCAACTATCGTTCAATAGCATCTATCCCTTTGATAACCAAACTAATGGAAGGTGTGGTGACCAAACAACTTACAGAATACTTTGATAAATTCTCAATTCTTCACGACTCTCAATCAGGATTTTGGTCTTATCACAGTACCGAAACATTATTAACTACTCTTCTTACTAAATTTAAATAAACAATTGCAACTGGTAACAACATACTCCTCCTACAATTTGACATGTCAAGTGCATTCGACATGGTTAACCATAAAATATTATTAATCATTCTTGAATACTTCGGAGTTGGAGGTAACATTCTCAATTAGTTTAGAGGATTCCTAACTACTAGATCATACCAAGTAAAATCTAATTCGAATATGTTAGTTCCATGGATACCGGAATGTGGAGTTCCTCAAGGATCTCCACTCTCCCCTGTTGGATTATTTGTAGTAAATAATTAGCAGATTTTAGTACACACAGCTTCAGCTTTAGAAATGTTAATTTCTTTCTTCATCTCTCTCTCATTCACCCTGAATAATTCACTGCTGAGTCACTTTAAAGTTGAAGTAACAAAACATCTGTTTACTCACAGTTTGTAGTTAGATTATAATCAGACAGGCTTATATATACATAATATTATACATTTGTATTATCAGCTCCTTCCATGTGCTTAGATGGTAATGGATGCTCACACCACCATAGATCCTCTCAGGTTAGGAGAGATCATGAGCTCCATGTGCTCCATGTGCTGCATGTGCTGTGTCTAACCCCCACAGGAAGTTGCATAGCTGTGTGACCTCTCTAAGTAATTCACATCAGAGGTCACAGAGTAATCACAGAGAAATAATAGGTGACAGGCAATGCATGTAAAATACAATACATTCCACAAACCCCTTCTCATGCATAACTGTCATGCAATTATTTATTCATACAAAGTCCAAGCTTTATACGCAGATTCACAAAATGTTCTCTGGGTAACGGTTTGGTCATGAGTCAGCTGTCATCTCACTGGTGTGACAATAGTGTAGACTGATGACCCCTTCTTTCGCCAACTCTCGCACGTTGTGGTATTTCGTTGCGATGTGCTTGGTGCGTGACTGAACCTTGTCATTCTGTGACAGTCGGATGCAGCTCTGATTATCTTCCATTATCTGGATTGGTCTCTTTTCAGCTATTCCGAAATCCAGCAAAAGTTTTTCAATCCACATCAGTTCTCTGCACGCTTCCGATACGGCCACATATTCAGCTTCTGTAGAAGACAAACTCACAATACTTTGTTTATGACTGGCCCATGAAATTTGTACATTTCCATACATAAACACATATCCACTTGTGGATTTATAATCAGAATGATCCCCTGCCCAATCTGAATCACAGTAACATATTAGTTTTGGGTTACTATTGGCTGAAATCTTTAATTTACAATCAATGGTACCCTTTAAATACCTTACCATCCTTTTAACTGCAGTCCAATCTGATTTGGTAGGTGAGCTGACCCTTCTGCTCAAAATTCCTACTGCATTTGCTATATCAGCCCTGTATGTGGTAGCTAGATATAAAAGCTTACCTATGGCTGATCTATATTGGATGTTATCTGGTAAAGGTTCTCTTACTGTTTCATCCTTCAGAAAATCAGTGATCATGGGAGTGCTTACAACTTGGGCATCTTGCATACCTAAACTTTCAATAAGCTCATTTATTTTGTGCTTCTGGCTTAGAAGATAAGAACCATCATTTTGTTTCTCAATTTCTATACCAAGATAGTATGACACATTACCAAGTTCTTTTATCTCAACATTCTGGTTTAAACACTTTACAATGTCCTTGTACTCTTGCTCACTTTTGCTTGCAATGAGCAGATCATCAACAAAAGCTAAAATGTATGCATATTGTCCATTTGTGCACCTAGTGTACAAGCATTTATCTGCTTCACCTTGCTTAAATCCTAAATTTGTCAATATTTCATGCAATTTGTCATTCCAACATTTTGCACTTTGCTTTAATCCATAAAGACCTTTGTTTAATTTACACACTAGCTGTCTTTGTTTTGTATTTATGAAACCTGTTGGTTGTTCCATGTACAAGTCTTCAGTTATATCTCCGTGAAGAAACGCTGTTTTCACATCAATGTGGTTGACTTGCATGCCTTTTGAGACTGCAATGCTCAGAAGTGTTCTTATTGTCGTGTGTTTCACTACAGGTGCAAACACTTCATCAAAATCTTCTCCATATTTTTGAAGATATCCCTTTGCCACTAATCTGGCTTTATACCTTTCCACTTTTCCTTGTGCATTCCTTTTTAACTTGAATACCCATTTGCATCCTATAGCTTTCTTGCCAGGAGGTAATTTTGTAAGAATCCAAGTATTATTTTTATGCAATGCATCAATTTCTTCTTGTGCAGCTTTATGCCATTCAGCAGCTTCTTCTGCTGGCATTTTCTCAATCTCATCCCATGTTAAGGGCTCTTGAGCTTCTGCTGACTTTGTTAGGTAAGACAGTCTTGGGGGTGGAACACCTTTGTTTTCCCTGGATGAGCGTCTGACAACAGGTTGGTCTGACCTTTCCGCATCCTCTAAATCTGAGAGTCCTTCTCCAATTGATTCCCCTTCTCCAACTGTACTGTCTTCTTCAATGATCCTTTCTGTGTCTGCTTCCTCTGCCTGTTCCTCGTTAGATACAGGTGAGTTGCTTTCAGACATCTGCCTTGGTATGGCATTTATATACACTGGCATGTCTATTATGGTTCTAGTTTCATATTCTGGATGATAAGGCTCATCTGGGATAATCCAGCCTTTATCAACCCTTTTGTTTTCATCAAAATATGTAACATATCTTATGCCAACAATGCCAGTTTTCAAATTCAAAATTCTATATCCTTTGTGTCCTGGAGCATAGCCAACTAAAATGCCCCTTTCTGTTGTGGAATCCAGCTTATGCCTTCTTTGCTTTGGTATATGAGCATATGCTGTACTTCCAAATGTTCTTATGTGTGACAGGTTTGGCTTCCTACCATGCCATGTCTCATGTGGTGTGCGCTCAGCGCCTTTAGTTGGCATTCTGTTTTGTAGGTACACTGCTGTGAGAATGGCTTCCCCCCATAGTCTTTAGGGAGATTGCTATCTGACAGCATACATCTGGTCATTTCCACAATTGACCTAAATTTTCTCTCTGCAACAGAATTTTGCTCTTGTGTATAAGCTACTGTTGTGATATGCTGAATGCCTTCTTGTTCTAGAAATGTGCGCATGCTTTGTGAAGTGAACTCACCACCATTGTCGGTCTGAAGAACCTTTGGTTTTCTTTCAAATTTATTGTTCACCATGGCTACGTATTTCTTCAGCATGTCTGTGACTTGACTTTTTTCTTTCAGCAAATAGGCCACACAATATCTAGAGAAATCATCCAAGAATATTAGCACAAATCTGTTATTTCCCAATGATGGGATATTAAACGGTCCACATAAGTCACTGTGTATTAAGTCCAGCACTTTATTACTCCTATTTCCTGTGTATGCAGGAAATGAGGGTCTCACACCTTTTTGAGTAACACAGTCTATGCATTTCTCCATATTACCAGCATCTGCACTTATCTGAATGCCGGTGGCCAGTTGCTTACTGTAAAGATCCTGGATCACCTTAGAATCACGATGTCCCAGGCGGCGGTGCCAGATTTCCAGACTACATTTACCATCATTCTTCCTTACTTGCGCCATATGTGAGGCTTCACCTGAAATGCTCAGTTTATAAACATCATTATGCATAAAAGCTTCAGCATACACTTCATCATTTTTAGAGATTGTGCACTTACTGTTTTCAAAATGAATCACAAATCCCTTCTTATCTAATGTAGATACACTAAGCATATTACAAACTGCTTGGGGAATATACAAGACATCACTTACAGGAATTTCTTTAACTTCATTAGACACTTTGCATTTTAAGAATCCAATACCTTTTGCTTGGATCTTAGCAGTCCCTGCGTTTGCAGTTTTAAGAATTCCTTCTTCTGGACACATTTCCTGAAAGAAATCTTTACAATTGGTTAAATGGCATGTGCTCCCCGAATCCAAAATCCAAGTACTTTCATTTGAATTATTATTTACCATAGTCAAAGATTTTTCTGCCATTAGAAAGCCCTTGTGTTTATCTTTGTCCTTCATACATTTCCTGGTTTGAAAATTCTTTAGTTCCATTGGCTTAGGTGAGCTAGAGGGAGTGTTTTGTGTTTCCTTACACCATTTAGATACATGTCCCTCCTTTCCACATGAGTAGCAAATCAGCTTGCCCTTGGGTGGAGTTTTCCCATAGCTCCGCCTTCCTCTGTTCTTTGCCAAGAAATTTGTTTCATTTCTCTCTGACTTGCTTTGAGAACACATCTCCTCAGAATCATTTATTATGCATTCCTGCCTTAGTTTTGATGTTGTCTGTTCAAAAGATTGCCCTTCAATGGCCTCATTTACAGACCTAAAAACATCAAACTTCTTTGATAGTGAGGTAAAAGAAATGCTCTTTTCAATGCATCACACATGGGAATTCCAGAAAGTTCTAGCTTTTGAAATGAAGACATAAGATGCATAATGTGATCATTACATTTACTTTTATCCCTTAATTTGGTTTCATTCAACTCTGCCAGCCAAATTGGTTGCTGCTTTGCATATGTAGTTGCATACATAGTTCTCAGTTTATATAAAATGTCCTTTGGTGTATCTTTCCCTCCACTAATATGGCTTGTTTCTCTGAGAGAGCTTCCAAAAGCATGCACTTCACATAATAGTTTGCATTGTCCCAATCAGCCATATTTTCAGCTGTTCTGTCTTGGTCTAAGCATATATTTAATCCTTTTGCTTGAAGGAGACATATGAATCTTAGTTCCCACTTCTGATAATTAAACTCAGTTAATCTAGGCACCTTGAGAGAATAGAAAAATGGTGAATTTCTTCCCTCAGCCATTTTCTTAGCCTTCTGTCTGCTGTGTGGGGGGAGAGAGAGACAGACTGAATCTTTCCTTTAAAACTTAAGAGAAAAATGTGGCCTTTTTTTCTGCCTGGTAATATTTCTCTTCTTTTTCAATTCCTGGCCCTGGGCCCATAACCCTTTTGTTGGATTATTTGTAGTAAATAATTAGCAGATTTTAGTACACACAGCTTCAGCTTTAGAAATGTTAATTTCTTTCTTCATCTCTCTCTCATTCACCCCTGAATAATTCACTGCTGAGTCACTTTAAAGTTGAAGTAACAAAACATCTGTTTACTCACAGTTTGTAGTTAGATTATAATCAGACAGGCTTATATATACATAATATTATACATTTGTATTATCAGCTCCTTCCATGTGCTTAGATGGTAATGGATGCTCACACCACCATAGATCCTCTCAGGTTAGGAGAGATCATGAGCTCCATGTGCTCCATGTGCTGCATGTGCTGTGTCTAACCCCCACAGGAAGTTGCATAGCTGTGTGACCTCTCTAAGTAATTCACATCAGAGGTCACAGAGTAATCACAGAGAAATAATAGGTGACAGGCAATGCATGTAAAATACAATACATTCCAACATCCCCGACCCTCTTTAACTTAATGATGACACCCTTAGCCAAGTCGTTATCCAGTCAAGGCCTTAATCCATACATATATGCTGATGACATCACAATTTACATCCCGTTCAAATATAACCCAATGGAAATTATGGACGACATCAGCCACAGCTTCCAAATCATGCATTCTTGGGCGGACACTTTTCAATTAAAACTTAACGCTAAAAAACACAATGTCTTATACTTACCTCGCAATATAACACAAGCAAATTCACCACCATAAACACATCAAACTTTTCCCTTCCTGTTTTAGATCAAAATCTCACACTTGAAAGTCATATGAAAAACACAACCAAGAAGATGTTCCAGTCAATGTGGAAACTTAAAAGATTAAAACCCTTCTTCCCAAGAAGCATTTTTCGCAACCTGGTGCAGTCAATGGTGCTTAGTCATCTAGACTATTGCAATGCACCGCAGAACACTGCTGCCAGACTCATATTCGAAAAGAGAAAATATGAAAGTGCTAAATCCCTGAGAGAAAGGCTACACTGGCTTCCAGTTAAAGAACGTACTGTGTTCAAGGTTTGTACACTGGTTCATAAAATCATTCATGGAGATGCACCAGCCTACATATCAGACCTTATCGACTTGCCACCTAGGAATGCTAACAGTTTGGCACGCACATTCCTAAATCTTCACTTCCCAAGCTGTAAAGGTTTAAAATACAAGCTAACACATGCGTCCAGCTTTTCCTACGTGAGTACGCAGCTGTGGAATGCATTGCCTCTTGACCTGAAATCTATTCACGACCTACTCAACTTTCAAAAATCACTAAAAACTTTTCTTTTCAACAAGGCATACCATAATGATCTATATTAAGAATTTTAGCACATCGCTACTTCCTGATAGCATGATTGTTATCTTATATACCGATTTGCTTATATCTACTATATTACACTTGTTCTTTATGTAATACCGTTTATTTGCTCTTGTATTGTGATTGCCATGATGGAATATTGTAAGCCACATTGAGCCTGCAAATAGGTGGGAAAATGTGGGATACAAATGCAACAAATAAATAAATAAATAAATAAATAAATAAATAAATATGCCATTTACCCCTGTTTTGGCAGTTAACTTTCCTTGGTGCACAAAATGTTAGGCCTATTATATAGAATTAGGAGGATAGTGTTGAGGCGTCTTCCCAGATATTCTGTGGTACTCTATGGGCATGTGCTGCTAAATTTCTGGGTGTGGCCTGGTCATTTTAGACTAGGCATTAACAAAGCAAGAACAAATAAGGAAAATAATTAAAACTGTCTTTTTGAAATTAAAATGTATTAGACATTTAAAAGAGTTTTTAACACCAGGAAATTTCTAAATGGTAGCCCAGAGTACTGTGATCCCACATTTTGATTAGTGTGGTGGTTTATTGTTAGGGGTTCCTAGGAAATTTTTTAAGTCCCTTCAATCAGCACAGAATGCAGTGGCAGAGTAATTTCAATTTCAACATATTACTCCTTCACTTATAACTCTTCGTTGGTTACCTACTGAGGGGTATGTTTACTAAGGTGTGTTGCTATAACAGCACAGAAAAAGAGTGGGAAATGGACCAATGACTCCAGGAAAATGGGAGATGAATTTCAAAGAACCACTTTATTCAATGACTCGACACAGACAACTGTGTTTCGGCCAGGAGGCCTGCCTCAGGAGTCTTGGTGATCCTTGTATTCTCAAATAAGAACTTGAGGTCGAATAGTTACAAAATGGGGGAGATGTTGGGTCTGCTCTTCTTCCTATTTATTCTGCATCTGCACATCTCCTGGAATTCTCTGCAGCCCCTCTGAGTCAGTGTGTGTTACAGGGAATCAGTGCAGATGGAATTGCTTCTTCCAAAGAAAGGAACTCAGTCATTTTTGGGGGAGTCTTCATTTATTTCCACCCCTGACCACTGACAGAAACTTCACATGGATAAGACCAGAAGGAATTTTAATTTCATACTATTTGATTTTTACTTTAGTTTTGTATTATTTGAATTTTACATTTTTGTATGTTTTTTTAAAAATTTATTGTATATATAATTCTGTGCTCCACCTAGAATTGGAAAGATAGAGTGGAAAAGAAAGAAAGATAAAAAACTAGCTCTTACCGGTTGGTGTGGGAATTGCAGTGCATAAACCAGCTGCGATTGTTGTCAACATACATGGCCCAAGCCTTGTCGTCTTTCCCAAGCATCATGTCCTTTGCTACATTTACTCTTGCAATGCCAAAGGCTGGATCGGGATGGTTGTCATAACGATCCACTTGGAGTTCCCAGTAATGCACCCCCTTGGAGAAAGCTGCGGTACCAAGCACGACCCGGTCATCATAGCTGTTACATGAGGCCGTCATGTTGTCATTTGTCAGGACAATGTCTCGATGTGCTGAAGAGTGATCAAAGGCGAACCAAGCCACTGGACAGAAGGAGCATTGGGAGAAAAATAAGAAAAGCATCCCAGAAACACTCATTCCCGCCAGAGAAAACTGTCTTGTAAAGTGCTATGAACAGCAAAAAAAAAAAAACAGTAAAGAAAATGAGCAGAGGAACCAAGCTTATTATAATCACAAAAACAGAAAAAAGAGCAGCTACAGTGAGAGACATACTATGGAGTAGATATTCAAAGTGATTTAACCAGGCAGAAGAGGCTCCTGCCTGATTAAATCATGCTAGCCAGCTCAGGAGCCAATATTTAACACCATTTAACAGGACAGTGTCACTGAATATCTGCCCTGACCGCCACATCACTCTCTGGTTAGTGCCAAGGCAGTCCAGGGGCAGAGTTGGAGCAGAACTGTAAGTTACTGAGGCACCAGTAATATTCAGTGCCGATGCCGGGATGGTTAAACAGACATGTTGGACTGCATGAACTATGCCTGGTTAGCTATGTGTGTATAGCTAATAGAAATAAGGACAAAATTCATTCTGAAGAAGTGTAGAGCCACTGAAGGAGTAGGAAAGGGATTTGACCAACCAAACACACAAAACCTCCAGAAGTTGACTGTAGTATAATTTATTTAGAGACCAGATCAGAAGACTCATAATACCAGATACAGTGATCATAATATGATCAGAGTTGATATTAGCTTTAGAGAAAGTATACGCAGGAAATCCAATATGTTAGCGTTTAACTTTCAAAAAGGAGACTATGATAAAATGAGAAGAACGGTGAAAAAAAAAACTCAGAGGAGCAGCTGTGAGGGTGAAAAATTATATCAGGCGTGGATGCTGATCAAAAATACCATCCTGGAAGCCCAGGCCAAATATATTCCGCATATTAAAAAAGGAGGATGGAAGATCAAACGACAGCCGGCATGGTTAAAAAGTGAGGTGAAGGAAGCTATTAGAGCTAAAAGAAAATCTTTCAGAAAATGGAAGAAGAAAACGACTGAAAATAATAAGAAACAGCATAAGGAATGTCAAGTCAAATGCAAAGAGCTGATAAGGAAAGCAAAGAGGGACTTTGAGAAAAAAATTACGTTGGAGGCAAAAACACATAGTAAAACTTTTTTTTAGGTATATTAAAAGCAGGAAGCCTGCAAAAGAATAGGTGTGGTGCAACATGGGATGCATTGGGGGGGGGGGGGGGGGCCCTTTTACTCAGCTGCGGTAAAAAGTGACCTGCACGTGAAATTGGCGCACACTGGGCCCTTTTTTACCATAGCGGGTAAAAAGGCCTGTTTTAATGGGGCAGCAAATGGCCATGCACTAAAATTAAAAGTAGTGGTGGCTATTTACTGCCTGAGCCCTTACTGCCACCTATTTACTTGGCGGTAAGGGCTCACACGCTACTTGTGCGGTAATCAGGCAGCTTGCGGCAATGTGGCTGCACTGCCGATTACTGCTGGGAATGCCCTTCGTGGTAGAAAATTATTTTCTACCATGGGAAACAGTGCGTCAACTTCAGAATTACTGCCGGGCTTCCACGCTACCTTGGCAATAGTGCTGATTTGATGCGTACTACCCATGAGTTAGCCTTACCGCAGCTTAGTAAAAGGGCCCCTGGGTGAGGCCCTAGGCATATAAAAGGGTATGCAGCTTTATCGAGAAAGAACTTACCATCAGATGTCTGTAAGACAACCGTTTTACTGTAAGGCCCCACCCCTGAGGAATTGTAAGCTTTGACTCGTGCATTGTACGTGCTGTTGAAATGAAGTCCATCGATGGTGCACAGGGTCTCCTTGCCAACGTACACTTCCTAAAGGTTTACACAGAAAAGCATAGCATGGTTCATTAAATACCAAATTGTCATACCTCCCAATGAGGCTTTTCAACAACGGAGAAGGCAAAGAGCACTCGGCACAAAATAGGAAGCTTGGGTTCCTGCAAAAAAAATGTGACACAACTCTGTTTGATGCTTTTTTGCAATGGCGGGAGAGGGTCGTCGGGAGAGGGGTCCAGGAGGAAATCTACGGAGGCCCAGGCCCCCTCAGGACCCACATAGCTACGCCACTGGTGAGGACAGTTCCGGGCAGACTTTTACAGTCTGTGTCCTGCAAATGACAAATAGTACAGTCCACAAAAGAAAAATACACGTCTTCTAATAGTTAAAAAGGCTTGAGAAATGAGGAGACACTCTCTTTATCCTGCTGCTAGCTGCTGATCTGTTTTCATTTCTACATCTACCAACTCTTAGGTGTTTGTGCCCTTTGGGACCCTAATAGTTGATAATCCCTGATGCAGCCTTTAGAGAGACGAAACGTGGCCACGTCGGGTTGTGTTTTAAAGTGGCAAGAATAAAAGCCTTTTTTTAACTATTAGAAGACATGTATTCTGGTTTTGTGACTGCTCTTTCTGTAGAACTTTTGTTTTCCTTTTCTGGATTTTCTTTGCAAATGACAAAAAGACAGATTTGGATGGAGTGGGCTTTGACGGCAACTGCAGTAGTTAGAACATAAGGACAGAGCCAGGCGGACTTCTACGGTCTATGTCCCAGAAAAACCAAAGAAAGACCATGATCAAGTATATATTATCATGTTCATTGTTGATTTAATCTTGAATTGATAATGAATGTGGCTGTTGGGCAGACTGGATGGGCCATTCAGGTCTTTATCTGCTGTCACTTACTATGTTACTTTGCTACAACTATAAGACATACCCCACTCCACCCATGTGCATGACCCCTTGTACTTGTGCACTATAGCATTTAGGCGCATGCTAGTTCATATTCAAACTCCCCGATATTCAGCACTGTTTAACTGGCCAGAAACTGCTCCTGGCCGGTTAAACAGTGCTAAGAGTAGCCATACTGGGTCAGATTAATGGTTCATCTAGCCCAATATCCTTTTTCCAAACAGTGGCCTAGCCAGATCACAAGTACCTGGCAGAAACCCAAATTGTGGCAACACTCCACACTACAAATCCCAGGGCAAGCAGTTGCTTCCCATGTCTGCCTCAATAGCAGACTATGGACTTTTCCTCAAGGAATTTGTCCAGACCTTTTTTAAACCCAGATACGCTAACCGCTGTTACCACATCCTCCGGCAAAGAGTTCCAGAGCTTAACTATTTGTTGAGTGAAAAAATATTTCCTCCTATTTGTTTAAAAAGTATTCCCAAGTAACTTCCTTGAGTGTCCCCTAGTCTTTGTACTTTTGGAACAAGTAAAAAATTGATTCACTTCTACTCGTTCTACACCACTCAGGATTTTGTAGACCTCAATCATATCTCCCTTCATCCATCTCTTTTCCAAGCTGAAGAGCCCTAACCTCTTTAGCCCCCCTTTATCATTTTGGTCGCTCTTCTTTGAACCTTTTCTAATTCCACTATTTCTTTTTTGAAATACGGTGACCAGAACTGAACCCAATACTCAAGGTGCGGACGAACCATGGAGCAATACAAAGGTATTAACTGGCTATCTGCGAATATTCAGCGGGAGATTGCTGGTTATCTCCTGCTGAATATTACAGGCCAGTGCTTACCCCTAGATTCCATATATCATGCAGAAATCGAAGTGTATTCCATAACAATGCACATAACCTAACTGGTTAACAAGCCAATCAGCACTGATAATTGGCATTAGAATTTACGCACAGAACTGTCTAGGCATATTCTAGAATGTGCTGCATGTAAATTCTATGTCACATAGTTGAAAAGGGGGTGTGGCCATGGACATGGATTGGGCAGGTCATCGGCATGTCTAAAATCTATGCATGTTGTTATAGAATACACCCAATCTGCGCCTAATTTAGGCGTCAGCATTTACATCAGGTTTTACTTGGCATAACTGCCCATGACTAAATGTAGTCGCGCATAAGGGCGCTCGGTGTATTCTATAAACCACGCAGTAATTTAGGCTTACTCTATAAAGTATGCCTAAATTGACGCGTATTTTATAGAATGTGCTTAAGCGGATTTCATTTTGGTGCTGAATTTGGCCTTTCTTTGGCCAGTTTCAATTTAACCGGCCAAAAATAAACCGGATATTCAATGCTGGTCACTGGAAACAGCTTGGCATTCAATATCCAGTTTCACCGTGACCAAGGGAGTTAGCCGAGCTGCCTCCCACAATCATGGCCGCTGAGAGACTAAGCCGGGCCAGGGGCAAGGCCACCCCCCACCGCCGCCGCCACTTCAGTCCCCGGTCTCACCTGCCTGCCCTCGGCTCCGTCCGCCAGCGGGCCCCCTGCATTAAAATCAGCAGCGCCTCATCTCCGTGTGGAAAGGCAGATCACCTCCCTTTCGGGCCTTCCGTCACGGTGTCCCGCCCTCGTCTGATGTAACTTCCGGTTTCCACGAGGGCGGGACACAGGGAGGGCCCAAAGGGAGGCGATCTGCCTTTCCAAACGGAGCTGAGGCACTGCCGATCTTAATGCAGGGAACCTGGTGGCAGACGGTGCCGAGGGCATGCAGGTGAGCCCGGGGACTGCAGCGCCAGCGGCCTGACTCCGGCGCCGGGCCCCCCTTGGAGGCCCGGGCCTGGGGAATTGTGTCCCCCCTGCCCCCCCCCCCTCTCGGCGGCCCTGCCCACAGTCCGAATATCGGCCCCAAAATGATTTAACCATCCAGAAACATCCACTGACTGATTAAATCGCTTGTTCAGGGCTATTCACTAATATTCAGTAGCACTTAACAGGTTATCGCTGCTGAAAATTAGAGCGTAGCAATATATGAAAACCGGCTATTTTGAGGGCATTCTGGGGGTGGCGTCAGCAGTTGACTGGTTAAGTGCTGATATTCAGCACTTAACCAGCCAGGGTAACTGTTTAAATGGAACCACATAAAACACAGCCCTATCTTTAGCACTTCAGTTCTGAATATTGAATTAACTGTCTATGTGTTAGCTGGCGCTGCATAAACCAGATATTCAGTTTCAAGGCCTGGACATAGCTATCTCTTCTCTCTGCTGTATCCTCCCCATCCCTGATTGTTTGTGTGTGTGTGTTTCCTTTTTTTGGCACAGCATAATTATGATTAGTTTATTATGTGAACCGCTTAGAAGCCAGTTCCTGACGTATGTGGTATATCAAGTGTTTGTAAATAAGTAAATTAATATCCGGGAATAACGCCGGTGATGGTCAGCTGAATATTGAGCCCTAAGTTCATAGAATACCAGCGCAAGTGGCACCATTCTATAATTTGAATGGTGTAAAACGGATAAAAGTGAATAGGTTTTTACTCTTTCAAAAAGTGCAAAGACTAGGGGACACTCGAGGAAGTTACATGGAAATACTTTAAAAACAAATAGGAGGAAATATTTTTTCACTCAACAAATAGTTAAGCTCTGGATGGTAACAGCGGTTAGTGTATCTGGGTTTAAAAAAAGTTTGGACAAATTCCTGGAGAAAAAAGTCCATAGTCTACTATTGAGATAGACATGGGGAAGCCACTGCTTGTCCCGGGACTGGTAGCATGGAATGTTGCTACTATTTGGGTTTCTGTCAGGTACTTGTGACCTGGATTGGCCACTGCTGGAAACAGGATACTGGGCTAGATGGTCTGACCCAGTATAGCTATTCTTATGTTCTTAAAATTGTGTATGGGTTTGAAATTTGGGTATGCAGCTTTATAGGATCTGGCTGTTTTATCATTTGCTGATAAAAGTGTGCACCATGTGGAAAGACGGCCCACTCTTTCCTGACAGCAGAACAACCACACATGCACAAACTAGTGCACACATGATGCTCTATCAGGAAAAAGCGCATCCACTTTCTGAAATAGTTTGCCTTTTTTCCACATAGTGCACTTTGCTTGTTTTTCTCGAAAGGCGGTATATCAAATGCCTAATAAGCATTTGTGCATGTATCTTCTAGAATACCGCTGTGTGCACAGCTAGCATTTATGCACACATGTGTACATTGGCACACTATGTGCTAGTATTCTACAAATAAACACACACAAGTGGAGCTTTACATTAGGTGAACAGTTATTGAATTAGGGGTTATTGCTGGGGTGGTCCCATGGGCGTAGACTGGGGGGGGCGAGGGGGGGCAATGCCCCCCCAAACGCAGGGCCGGCAACAGGCAGCTCTCCCTTCACCCCACCCTCTCCCCGTTCCTTCTCCTCCCCCCCCCGGCCCCCCCGTGAGCCGGCTCTCCTCCCTCCCTCCGTATCCGTCCCTCACGGACCTGATCTTCGAATCCTTTGCCTGCCCGCTAGGCGCTAGCGCTCTCTCCCCTGCTGGTTCGCGCTTTAAAAATGGCCGCCGAGACTTTCAGAGGCGGCCTCGCGAGAAGTCTCGGCGGCCATTTTGAAGCGTGAACCAGCAGTGGAGAGTCAGCGCTAGCGGGCCGGGCAGGTGAAAAATTCGAAGATCGTTGGTGAGGGACGGATCCGGAGGGAGGGAGGAGAACTGGCTCGCGGGGTGGGAAGGAACGGGGAGAGGGCGGAATGAAGGGAGGGGAGAGGAGGGTCACTGCTGGACTAAGTGGATGGAGGGCAGGGGAAAGGAGGGCCACTGGGTATGGGGGCAGGGGAGAGGAGGGTCACTGCTGGACTGAGTGGATGGAGAGCAGGGGAAAGGAGGGCCACTGGGTATGGGGGCAGGGGAGAGGAGGGTCACTGCTGGACTAAGTGGATGGAGGGCAGGGGAAAGGAGGGCCACTGGGTATGGGGGCAGGGGAGAGGAGGGTCACTGCTGGACTGAGTGGATGGAGAGCAGGGGAAAGGAGGGCCACTGGGCATGGGGGCAGGGGAGAGGAGGGTCACTGCTGGACTGAGTGGATGGAGGGCAGGGGAAAAGAGGGCCACTGGGTATGGGGGCAGGGGAGAGGAGGGTCACTACTAGACTGAGTGGATGGAGGGCAGGGGAAAAGAGGGCCACTGGGTATGGGGGCAGGGGAGAGGAGGGTCACTGCTGGACTGGGTGGATGGAGGGCAGGGGAAAGGAGGGCCACTGGGCATGGGGGCAGGGGAGAGGAGGGTCACTACTGGACTAAGTGGATGGAGGGCAGGGCAAAGGAGGGCCACTGGGTATGGGGGCAGGGGAGAGGAGGGTCACTGCTGGACTGAGTGGATGGAGGGCAGGGGAAAAGAGGGCCACTGGGTATGGGGGCAGGGGAGAGGAGGGTCACTGCTGGACTGGGTGGATGGAGGGCAGGGGAAAGGAGGGCCACTGGGCATGGGGGCAGGGGAGAGGAGGGTCACTACTGGACTAAGTGGATGGAGGGCAGGGGAAAGGAGGGCCACTGGGCATGGGGGCAGGGGAGAGGAGGGTCACTACTGGACTAAGTGGATGGAGGGCAGGGCAAAGGAGGGCCACTGGGTATGGGGGCAGGGGAGAGGAGGGTCACTGCTGGACTGAGGGGATGGAGGGCAGGGGAAAAGAGGGCCACTGGGTATGGGGGCAGGGGAGAGGAGGGTCACTGCTGGACTGGGTGGATGGAGGGCAGGGGAAAGGAGGGCCACTGGGCATGGGGGCAGGGGAGAGGAGGGTCACTACTGGACTATGGATGGAGGGCAGGGGAAAGGAGGGCCACTGGGTATGGGGGCAGGGGAGAGGAGGGTCACTACTAGACTGAGTGGATGGAGGGCAGGGGAAAAGAGGGCCACTGGGTATGGGGGCAGGGGAGAGGAGGGTCACTGCTGGACTGGGTGGATGGAGGGCAGGGGAAAGGAGGGCCACTGGGCATGGGGGCAGGGAAGAGGAGGGTCACTACTGGACTGAGTGGATGGAGGGCAGGGGAAAGGAGGGCCACTGGGTATGGGGGCAGGGGAGAGGAGGGTCACTGCTGGACTGAGTGGATGGAGGGCAGGGGAAAGGAGGGCCACTGGCATGGGGGCAGGGGAGAGGAGGGTCACTACTGGACTGAGTGGATGGAGGGCAGGGGAAAGGAGGGCCACTGGGTATGGGGACAGGGAAGAGGAGGGTCACTGTTGGACTGGGTGGATGGAGGGCAGGGGAGAGAAAAGAAATGCTGGACATGGATGGAGGGGAGGAAAGAGTGAGGAAGGAGATGAGGGAAAAGGAAGAGAGGAGAAAAACTGCACATGGATGAAGAAAATAGGCAGAAGCTGAGGACCAGAAATGAAGAAGAAAGGAAGAAAGAAATAAATGGAAAGGAAGCCCTGGAAACGGAGTTAAGAGGACAGATAGCAGCAGAATCAGATACTGCACCAGCATGATCAGAAAAACAGTCACCAGACAACAAAGGTAGAAAAAAATCATTTTATTTTCATTATAGTGTTTATAATATGTTCACTTTGAGAATCAGGTGCTCAACATTAAAAGTTTATATTTACTTATTTATACCCCCCCCCCCAGGCTCTCTCCCGGCTATAGCCAGCTCTGCAATTTGGGGGGGGGGGCGCAGAGGGGGACTGGGGGGAGAGCCTGTTGTTAAACATTTGCCAGCACACCACTGCCTGTCGCCAACCCGCTGCCTCTCTGATTCAGTGGCTATCCATTGGCAAACGAACACTGTTATTCCCAAAAAAGCCAGCTCTTGCTCCCTTCCTTCCTCCATATTAGCATAATTTGCATATACATATATGCAAATGAATATGCTAATATGCCCCGCCCCTTCCTTTGCCCCCCCAAATGAAACAGTCAAACTACGCCTATGGGTGGTCCAGTGGCAGAATCTGGGTGGAGACAGGAATTATATTCAGTGTCAGTGTCCAGATAGCTATTCAGGACAGAATACAAAAGTTATCCAGATAATCTCCCCCTAATTTTGGCCCCCCCTTTAAGAAGACTCCCTGGGACACTAGACTGTGCACAGCACAGCGCCTGTTGCTACTGGGGAGAGGAATAATGCAGCTAATGAGGTTGATGGCAAGTTGCATTATTCCTTTACTGTGGGAGTTATTAACTGTGGTGCTGAGTTACTACAGGTTAGTGATGCTTGCGGTAAATTAAACTGCAGTAAAATGTGATATTATACCATAGTTTAGTAAGTAGCCCACTAACGGGGTAATTATATATGGAGTTGTCTAGATTTAGGCCACAAGAACACATGTAAATGCCAGTATTCTAGTCATTTATGTGTGTATGTGGACACACAAGTGCATAAATGACCATTTTCCAGCTACGGACTATTCTGTAAGCAAGTAGCACAATTCAATGGCACGTACCTTTGAGGTGTGAGTTCGCATAGGTGGAGTTTGGGCAACGTGTGGGCAGCTGCACATTTATGCATGTAGATTATAGTATTCAGTCTGTGTGCAAGCTTCCTTGTCACCTAAGGCTACACCGTTGTGAACATGTGAGTGTTATCCCCTCCTACCAGCAGATGGAGGTAGAGAAAAACCTAGGCTTTTCCAGTGAACTCACCGGTATAACCTGCTAGTGCACTGAGAAAGTTCCAATATTTTTCTCTACCTCCAGGAGATGGTAGGTTAATCAGGTTGGTGTTCCTGGTCCTCTGCCCAAGAGCCGCAGGCTTCTGCGGCAGAGACCGTTGGAAATGGAGCATTTGGATCTCTTCTGGCTTACGGTTTGGCCCTTGAGAGGAAGTGGTTGGCAAAGCATGGCTTGTCATTCACAGTGATTTCTACCTTGCTTAAGTCCCAGAAATCTGCCAGGTCCTTGGCTTATGTGCGGGTCTGGAAGGTTTTTGAACAGTGGTGTTCCGAATGGGCTCTAGCCCTATGGAAGGTGCAAGGTCCCAAGGTCTTAGCCTTTTTGAAACAAGGTTTAGATCATTCCATCAAGGTCCAAGTGATTGCCCTTTCCAGTTTCAGGGGCAAAGCGCAGGACCTCTGGCAGCACATGGGGAGGTTGCCCAGTTTTTGAAGGGGGTTGCTCATTTGCGGTCTCTGGTGCATCCTTCCTTCCCCTCCTGGGACCTGAACTTGGTCATTAGGGTGCTCTCTGGGGCTCCCTTTCAGCCTTTGCAGTGGGTCTCCATTAAGTATCTTACTCTCAAGATGGTGTTCCTGGTGGCCATCACTTTGGCCCATAAGGTCTCAAGTTGCAGGTGCTGTCCTGTAGAAACCTGTCCCTCTCCTTTTCAGAGGACTCTATGTTGATCTGCATGGCTCCTTCTTTTCTGCCCAAGTTGGTCTCAGTGTTCCATATGAACCAGGAAGAGGTCCTATCCCTATGCTTGGAAGTTATACAAATTAGACGCCCATAAGATGTTGCTTCTCTACTTGGAGGAAACCAATTAATTTCATCTTTCTGACCATCTGTCCATTCTTTTCCAGGGTCCTCTTAAGGGCTAGGCATTCTGCTTCAAAAGCTTTACTAGAAGAACTATCATTTAAACTTATGAGACTTGGTATCTATTGGGCATTGCTTTTTAGATTTGTTGGACCATCCTTGTGGAATGCTCTGCCAGATATAGTATGAAACACATCTTCCTATTTGACTATCAGAAAATTGCTAAAAGTATACTTTTTTGCACAAGTTTGTCTTGGGCAGACTGGATGGACCATGCAGGTCTTTTTCTGCTGTCATCTACTATGTTACTATGTATGTTACTATGTTTCCCTAGATAAGCTTGCAGACAGCACGAATGTTATATATTTAATTTCAGCACAACCCAGGCAGGATTTATTATTATTATTATGTTAAGAATTTTGTTTTTATGTATTTTATCATTGTGATGCGTTATTTTATTGTGTATGTATAGTGTAAACTGCTCACATTTGGATATACAGTGGTGGAAATAAGTATTTGATCCCTTGCTGATTTTGTAAGTTTGCCCACTGACAAAGACATGAGCAGCCCATAATTGAAGGGTAGGTTATTGGTAACAGTGAGAGATAGCACATCACAAATTAAATCCGGAAAATCACATTGTGGAAAGTATATGAATTTATTTGCATTCTGCAGAGGGAAATAAGTATTTAATCCCTCTGGCAAACAAGACCTAATACTTGGTGGCAAAACCCTTGTTGGCAAGCACAGCGGTCAGACGTCTTCTGTAGTTGATGATGAGGTTTGCACACATGTCAGGAGGAATTTTGGTCCACTCCTCTTTGCAGATCATCTCTAAATCATTAAGAGTTCTGGGCTGTCGCTTGGCAACTCGCAGCTTCAGCTCCCTCCATAAGTTTTCAATGGGATTAAGGTCTGGTGACTGGCTAGGCCACTCCATGACCCTAATGTGCTTCTTCCTGAGCCACTCCTTTGTTGCCTTGGCTGTATGTTTTGGGTCATTGTCGTGCTGGAAGACCCAGCCACGACCCATTTTTAAGGCCCTGGCGGAGGGAAGGAGGTTGTCACTCAGAATTGTACGGTACATGGCCCCATCCATTCTCCCATTGATGCGGTGAAGTAGTCCTGTGCCCTTAGCAGAGAAACACCCCCAAAACATAACATTTCCACCTCCATGCTTGACAGTGGGGACGGTGTTCTTTGGGTCATAGGCAGCATTTCTCTTCCTCCAAACACGGCGAGTTGAGTTCATGCCAAAGAGCTCAATTTTTGTCTCATCTGACCACAGCACCTTCTCCCAATCACTCTCGGGATCATCCAGGTGTTCACTGGCAAACTTCAGACGGGCCGTCACATGTGCCTTCCGGAGCAGGGGGACCTTGCGGGCACTGCAGGATTGCAATCCGTTATGTCGTAATGTGTTACCAATGGTTTTCGTGGTGACAGTGGTCCCAGCTGCCTTGAGATCATTGACAAGTTCCCCCCTTGTAGTTGTAGGTTGATTTCTAACCTTCCTCATGATCAAGGATACCCCACGAGGTGAGATTTTGCGTGGAGCCCCAGATCTTTGTCGATTGACAGTCATTTTGTACTTCTTCCATTTTCTTACTATGGCACCAACAGTTGTCTCCTTCTCGCCCAGCGTCTTACTGATGGTTTTGTAGCCCATTCCAGCCTTGTGCAGGTGTATGATCTTGTCCCTGACATCCTTAGACAGCTCCTTGCTCTTGGCCATTTTGTAGAGGTTAGAGTCTGACTGATTCACTGAGTCTGTGGACAGGTGTCTTTCATACAGGTGACCATTGCCGACAGCTGTCTGTCATGCAGGTAACGAGTTGATTTGGAGCATCTACCTGGTCTGTAGGGGCCAGATCTCTTACTGGTTGGTGGGGGATCAAATACTTATTTCCCTCTGCAGAATGCAAATAAATTCATATACTTTCCACAATGTGATTTTCCGGATTTAATTTGTGATGTGCTATCTCTCACTGTTACCAATAACCTACCCTTCAATTATGGGCTGCTCATGTCTTTGTCAGTGGGCAAACTTACAAAATCAGCAAGGGATCAAATACTTATTTCCACCACTGTAAATAGTTTTTAAAAAATAAATAAATAAGGCCACTATTGCAGGAATTAGGAGAACAGACAGTCTTGCCAACTCTGAAAAACAATGTGTTATCAAAATCTCAGAACCTAGCAAACAGATCCCTATTCAGACACTTGGCCTTGCAGTCATACATGCAGAAGAGATAGCCCCTATTCAAAGTCTTCAAAAATTAACCTGAAAGCCTAAGAAGTTAGACTTTGCATGCAGCACAATACCAGAAAAACAGAAACACGTTGCTATACACTGCAAAATATGATAGCAGATGTAAATTCTCAAAGTGGACATATTCCAAACACTAAAATGAAAATAATTTTTTCTACCTTTGTTGTCTGGTGACTTTGTTTTTCTCAACATTCTGGCCCAGTATCTGATTCTGCTGCTCTCTATCTGTTCCCTTGACTCCGTTTTCAGGGCTTCCTTTCCATTTATTTCTTTTCTTTCCTCCTCCTTGACTGTCCAGTGGATCCAGCTTCTTCCTATTTTCTCCATGTGCAGTTTTTCTCCTCTCTTCCTTTTCCCTCATCTCATCTCCTTCCTCTTTCTTCCCTCCATGTCCAGCATTTCTTCTCTCTCCCTTCCCTCTCCTCTATCCATGTCCAGCATTTCTCCTTTCTCCCCTCCATTCATGTTCATCTCACTTCCTCTCTCTTCCCTCCCCTCCATCCATGTGCATCTCATTCCTGTCTTCCCTTCCCTCCATCCATGTCCAGAATTTCTCCTGCCCTCCCCTCCATCCATGTCCAGCAACCCTCCTCTCTCCCCTGCCCTCCCCTCCATCCACCCATGTCCAGCAACCCTCCTCTCTCCCCTGCCCTCCCCTCCATCCACCCATGTCCAGCAACCCTCCTCTCCCCTCCCTTCCATCCACCTATGTCCAGTAACTTTCCTCTCCCCTGCCCTCCCCTCCATCCACCCATGTCCAGCAACTGTCCTCTCCCCTGCCCTCCATCCAGCTATCCATCCATATCCAGCAATTCTCCTCTCTCCCCTGCCCCCATCCATCCATCCATATCCAGCAACTCTCCTCTCTCCCATGCCCCTCCCCTCCATGTCCAGCAATTTCTCCTCTCTCCCTGAGACCTGACTTCCCATCCATATCCATTGATGGCTTTGATGCTCCTCTCTCCCCTGCCCTCCCACTCCCATGTCCACCTGCCCGCCCTCTTCTCCCCCCAAAAACCCTGTTTTTGCTCCTGCCACCCTGGGGGGGTTTAAATCTTTGACTTACCTCCGTCACAGCAGCCGCAGTGAAAGCCCATCTCTAGCCTTCCCTTCGTTTCCTGTCAGTGTCCCGCCCTCGTGGAAAGAGGAAATGATATCAGAAGAAGGCGGGACACTGACGGGAATGAAGGGAAGACTAGAGACGGGCTTTCACTGCGGCTGCTGCGACGGAGGTAAATCAAAGATTTAAACCCCCCAGAGCAGCGGGAGGTGAGGTAAGCATGGCTTGTGGTGCCCTCCTGCCATGCTTACCTCACTTGCCGCCGGGTTGCGCCGCCCCTAGGAGCCAGCTCGCCTGCCAGAACCACCGGCTCGCAAGAGCTTTAATAATTTAACAACCGGCTCTTGTGAGCTGGTGCGAGCTGGCTCCAGCACACCACTGGGTACATCCCACATATTCAGAACGGTGCAACCTAGATGACAAGGAAGATAAAAGTATGTCTTACCTGATAATTTCCTTTCCTTTACTTGGCTGCACCATTCTGCCCTCAGAAGACTAATGCCCAGGCTCCCAGGTTGTTCTTTTCTTTTCTTTCAGTAAAAAAAAATCAAAAAAGAAAAGAAAAAGAAACAAAAAGGGATGATAATTTGAGTAGTGAGGAAGTAATCCTCGGAGATATAGGATAGTGAGTGGTACTCTGTGGTGTTATGCTTGTTTGTGTTATTTTTTTGTAGCTGCTTTGGCAGAAGCATACTGGAACCGGTTATACCGGTGAGTTCACTGGAAAAGCCTAGGTTTTCCTCTACCTCCATCTGCTGGTAGGAGGGGATAACACCCATGTGTTCAGAATGGTGCAGCTGACTAAAGGAAAGGAAATTATCAGGTAAGACAATTTCACCATATACACCAGCTCTATGGCTGGTGTAAGTGCTCTTGGCTAAAATACCAGCATGTATTGACCTGTTATGCTAGTATGCTTTCTTTTATAGAACATGCTCCAAGTAGGCATGTTCTTAGCACCTAAAGATAGGTACCTCTTTATAGAATTTCCTTCCAAGTAATTTGCCCAAGGTCAGAAGGAACAGCAGGGAGAGTTGAACTCTTTCCTGGCTTTCCTGGTTCTCAGTCTGAATTACTAAGGTACTCCCCTAGCTACTGAAAACTATTTACTATTTTTTTCCTGCTTATGCACATTGAATTGCATGAAGCAAATAGTGATGCTATATTTATTCTGAGAAGCTATCATAGGATCCATGGTGGGTGAGCAATTTGTGTGTTTGGAAGAGACAAGGAAGTTCACCTGTTTCACATTGCAGGCAAAATAATTCCTCAGAAATAATATCATGGATAAAGACAGGAATGATGACAGTGAAGCTCTTACTCTGAACTGCCCACCATTTCCATCGTCAAGCTCTAGGATGTAACCTTCGACTGGATTATGGCTGAAAGGCGGCATCCTCCAAGCCAGCGTCACACTGTTGTTGCGCGTACAGCACTTCTCTAGCTGCAGCAGCGGGATTGGGGGCACTGCAAGAGGAAAAAAGTGCAGGTTAGTGCAACTTGTTCATCACTTATTGAGCAGCACTGCGGATATGCAATATTCATCTCTGGCAAGCAATCCAGACATTTTCACATGTAGGTCCAATATTCAAAGCCACTTATACAGCCAGCAAATTGACTTTCAAAAAATCTGCAGCAGCTGTATGGCTATGCCACTACATAAATTCATATGTACTGGTATTTATCTGTAAGAAAAAAAAGGCTGGGGTCTGCCACAAAAGCTATCCGGAGTATGGTGAAATCTAGCTGCTCTCTAGATAACAATATATTTATAAATTAGGCTAGAGAATTAGCAGGCTTATCTTATGCGTTGAAATGGTGATTAGCAGTGCTACACAAATGGATAGTGCCGTTGAATATATGAATACAGTAAAACTCTACTGCTGGAGATTTACTTGGCCCGGAGAGGGTTTTTTCCACTGTTTATAATTTGGCAGTAAGTTTCCGCTAGAGAAGGTTTCTTGAAACTTAGAGCTAAATCAAAAATCAAATTTTCATAATAATAATAATAAAATAACACATGCAAGCTGTAAATACATTCTTATGAATATTCATGAAACCTAGACCTGAAGGAATAAAGTTTCCAGCACTGCTTTAAATGGAGGCACTTTTTAATGCATCAGCTAATGCAAACAATCAACCTCCCGATACTGAGCCCACAGCTGCCATGGAGAAAAGTTCCAGATATCAGTGGCAATATCGGGATAGCGTGGGAATGGGATTTGATATACTGCCTTTCTTGTTACAATCAAAGTGGTTTACATATTATATACAGGTACTTAGTTTGTACCTGGGCCAATGGTGAGTTAAGTGACTTGCCCAGAGTCATAAGGAGTTGCAGCGGGAATAGAACCTGGTTCCCCTGGTTCTCAGGCCACTGCACTAACCATTATGTTTACTCCTGAGGTGCCAGCATTGTCTGGAAAACAGAGATAGTCAACCACTATCCGGATAGATTAAGGACAAACCTTTTGCTGTTCTAAGTCATCCGGATAGTTATTTGGGTAAATTGTTGCAGCCCAGAAACTTCTGGTCTCTGCCCCAGCGCTGCCCCCGGACTGCACTGGCACTATCTGGATAATGCTGAGGCAATTTGTAAAAATATTCAGCCACACTATCCAGCTAGTGCCACTGAATATCTGCCTCGATGGGACTTATCCGGGTAGCTGCTGCTGACACCTGGAAAATTCCATTCAAATATGGAACCCTAATTTTCTATTTGGAGGACTAGCCTAATGGTTAGTGAAGCAGTCTGCGAACCAGGGGGACTGGATTCATTTCCCTCTGCAGTTCCTTGTGACTCTGGGCAAGTCACTTAACCCTCCACTACCCCAGGTAGAAAATAAGTACCTGTATATAATATATAAACTGCTTTGATTGTAGCCACAGAAAGGCAGTATATTATTATCAAATCCCATATTCTATCATTAGAAGCTTTAAACAAACAAAATTGGCCTTAAAACTGAGGAACTCAGCTGGGTGACCCATTAGGCAGGATAGGTGACTGTCTAGGCTAGAAAGAAACCCCTCAGATCTTAAACTTCAGCTGCTGCTCTTCACATCACTGCACTGTGCGGTCGCTGGGAGACAGAAGGAGTTAGAGGTGCTTGTAAGGTGAGATGTATGTGGAAGGAACAGAAACTGTAGCAGTGAAGGTCTAGAGGATAATGGATGACCTAATTTCTAACTCAGGTGGAGGGGCATAATCAAAAGGGGCGCCCAAGTTTTCCTGCGGACGCCCTCGCAGGACGTCCCAGCGAGGGGGGGGGGACCCATATTATCGAAACAAGATGGGAGTCCATCTTTCGTTTCGATAATACAGTCGGGGACGCCCAAATCGTGAAATTTAGGTCGACCTTAGAGATGGTCGTCCCCGATTTTCGACCATAATGGAAACCGTGAAGGCCCATCTCAGAAACGACCAAATCCAAGCCATTTGGTCATGGGAGAAGCCAGCATTTGTAGTGCACTGGTCCCCTCACATGCTAGGATACCAACCCGGCACCCTAAGGGGCACTGCAGTGGACTTCACAAATTGCTCCCAGGTGCATAGCTCCCTTAACCTTGTGTGCTGAGCCCCCCAAAACCCACTCCCCACAACTGTACACCACTACCATAGCCCTAAGGGGTGAAGGGGGGCACCTACATGTGGGTAAAGTGGGTTTCTGGTGGGTTTTGAAGGGCTCACATTTACCACCACAAGTGTAACAGGTCGGGGGGGGGGGGGTGGGCCTGGGTCCACCTGCCTGAAGTGCACTGCACCCACTAAAACTGCTCCAGGGACCTGCATACTGCTGTCATGGAGCTGGGTATGACATTTGAGGCTGGTATAGAGGCTGGCAAAAAATATTTAAAAAATTTTTTTTAAGGGTGGGAGGGGGTTGGTGACCACTGGGGGAGTAAGGGAAGGTCATCCCCAATTCCCTCCGGTGGTCATCTGGTCAGTTTAGGCACCTTTTTGAGGCTTGGTCATAAAAAAATGGACCAAGTAAAGTTGCCCAAGTGCTCGTCAGGGACGTCCTTCTTTTTGCCATTATCGGTCGAGGACGCACATGTAGGCACACCCCAGTCCCGCCTTCGCTACACTTATGACACCCCCCATGAACTTTGGTCATCCCCATGATGGAAAGCAGTTGAGGACGCCCAAAATCGGCTTTTGATTATGCCGTTTTGGGCGACCCTGGGAGAAGAATGCCCATCTCCCAATTTGTGTTGAAAGATGGGCGCCCTTCTCTTTCGAAAATAAGCCTGATAGGTAACAAAATACTTTGCAATGGAGGGTTAAGTGACTTGCCCAAGGTCACAGGAAGCTGCAGTGGGAATTGAACCCAGGTTGCCATGATCAAAGCCCGCTGTACTAACCATTAGGCTACTCCTCCACATCCTGGGGTCAGTATCTCTCCCTGTGGCTCCCTCTCCCCCCCCCCCCCCAATCTGGTGTCTCTTTTCCCCGTCCCATCCAGCATTTCTCCCCCTCCCCCAATCCTGTCTATTTCCTCCCTCCACCCCCGTCCAGCATCTCTCCATCTTCAACCTGGGTCCAACACCTCTCCCTATCTCTCCCTTCCTCCTCCCCCCCTTGAGTCCAGCAGTACCTCTTCTTGTCCATCCCTTCCTTCTCCCCACTTCCTGGGTTCAACAGCACCTCTTCTTGTCCATTCCTTCCTCCTCCCCCCTCCCGGGTCCAGCAACACCTCTTCCTGTCATTCCATTCCTCTTCCACCCCCTCCTCCATCCAGCAGTACCTCTCCCTGTGCATCCCTTCCTTCTCCTTTGTGGGTTCAGTCGCACCTTTTTCCTGGTCATTCCTTCCCATAATGCACCAGGATGGGGTGGTCAGAAATCCAGGACTATCCAAAAATCTCCAGCCTGGAACTGGATAACTTGGTTTCTCTGATAAAGTAAATTCAGCAGCGCTACTTAATCAGGATATATGCATTTTCACGCCACATGTGCTTTGGTAAGTGTACACTAGTGCATGTAAGTGGCAGCACAGTACCTAAGTGCTATTCTGTAAAGGTGTGTGTAAGTGGCATAAAGCGTAACTTGGAAGAGGGGCATGTGAGGGGCAAGGGCAGGGTGTAACTGCGGTATGGCTGGGGTAACTGCAGGCACCTAAATGTATGGTGAACCAATGCTGGGTTATGCTAGTATTCTACAACAGAATCCTGGTTACCCAGGTGCTATTATAGAAAAGATTCTCACTTTGCAGCTCCTAAAAGGAGGTGGCCACTTGTGCTCAAATCTGTCCTAGGGGTTCACAGGCCAGTCGGGTTTTCAGGATATCCCTAATGAATATGCATGAGAGAGATTTGTATATACCATATACACTCAAATATAAACCCATCTGAATATAAACCGAGATAACATTTTCCCCTAAAAAAAGGGGGGAAAACTGTTAACTCAAATACAAACCGATGGTTTATATTCAAGTAATCCTCTCTCTCTCCTTCCTTCCCTCCCCTCTGGCATCCGCCATTCCTTCCATTCCATCCCTTTCCTGAGGTGTCCTGCCACAGCCGGTTCTGCCCTCTGCAGCTGTCCCCCCAAACTGGAAACTCCCACTCATTCACTCCTTCCGTTGTAAAGAGGAACCCCCCCTCCCGAATCCACTGTAGGTCTCTCCCCAGGCCAACTTTACAGCCTTGGTGGTCCAAAGGTGAGCTGGGGCAGGAACGATCCTCTCATGCATATTCATTATATCAATACAATCCTGAGTTAACACAGACTATAAACAACAGTAATATCACAATGTCATACTAATTGTTCTTAAATCTCATTTATACCCCTTACTAAAATAAATATAAGTATTCAGAAGCAATCTTTATTCTTCATATAATGTTCCCATTTCACTCTACAGAAATTATTTAAAAACTAACCTTCCCCACAAACCCAAATCAGTTCAAGGGTCAGGACTTCCATATATCGCACACTGCATACACGTTAAAAACGATTAAATCCTCTGTACACAGTGATACAATTCTTCTTGCAATATAAGCATTCCAGTCCAAATGTTCTGCACAAAGAAGGGCAAATCCCTTTCTGACAAGGCACAATAATCCTTTCTGGACAAGTCCAAAACCCAAATACTGAGGCGTGAGTACAAAATCCTCTTCTTTCAGACAGCCAAAACTGCTACCAAACTAATCATAGCTGAAGTAGCTCCAGGCTCACTGTTGCCTTGGTCTCAACATGAACCACATTTCGCAAGTGCTTCTTCAGGAGACCAAGGTCATCTGTTGAAACATAGACAAGAGTCAACAGCTCCTCTGTAATGATGCTGATTTGGGTTTATGGGGAATGTTAGGTTTTAAATAATTTCTGTAGAGTGAAATGGGAACATTATATGAAGATTAAAGGTTGTTTTTGAATATTTATATTTATTTTAGTAAGGGATATAGATGAGATTTAACAACAGTATGCATATTCATTAGGGATAGCCTGAAAAACCGACTGGCCTGTGAACCCCTAGGACAGGTTTGAGTACCTCTGCTCCAGGCCCCATATTAGCGTAAGGTGCTGAAAACATGCTTATATTTAAGGTGCAAATGCTTATATTAGCCATAGAGCTGATAAGAATGCTCAAGCCTAAATTGCAAAAGATTGTGCGTAGACCCACAAAATATATGCCGTTGCATCTAGGTGCGTACTTAAACAATACTGCTTAGCCAGAAACTGATGATTGGCATGAGTCCATGTACACATATGTGCATAAGTGACTAGAATATCAACATTTGCACTCATTCTTGCCACCTAAAACTAGGCGGCTTCTTATAGAATTACCCCCTGCTGCTGCATTTACAGCTAAAGTAGAGTGGTGCCACCTCTGAAAGTCAGGCCCAGAACTTTGTCTCTTTTCAAACCTCCTCTTCCAGCCATCTTTGCTAAGTTTGCACAAAGCATTCTCACTTGGTGACAGACATCAGTGTCTGTCAGGTTCTCGAGGCAGAACCAGAATACATGAGCCCTTGGGCCACTGCCGAGGAGCAGCAGCGGCAGGCAAGACCACCCTGGAACTGGATACACAGAAGAGCAGGACTGGAACTCTGGACTGGAGTAGTACTGAGGCAGGCAACTAGAACAGGCAGAACAGGAACAACTTCACCTGCGCTTGACCACCATTCCTCCGGAGTTGAGCTCCGGAGTGTGGGTGGCCGGCAGGACTTGCAGGATAAGGCAGGAACTGAAGATCCAGAGGACCCACCCTGGGTCCGGGGTACACGAGGGAGACTAGGCTAAATACTAGACTCGGACTGAAAGCTGCATGCAGCCACTAAGCCAGAAACACAAGACAGACCAAAGGGACAAGACGTACACAAAGGCTAGGCAGAGACAGGATTCAGGATATACACTCAGGATATACACACTAGCTAGGCAGAGACAGGATTCAGGATATACACTCAGGATATACAGACTAGCTAGGCAGAAACAGGACTCAGGATACACAAGCAAGCTTGGCAGAAACAGGACTCGGGATATACAAGCAAAGCAAACTAGGCAGAGCAGACAGAAGAAGAACCAGGAACTAGCAGAGTCTTTGGGCAGGCAGTGGACAATAGAATAAACCAGGAGCAAACAGAGTCTTTGGGCAGGCAGTGGACAATAGAATAAACCAGGAGCAAACAGAGTCTTTGGGCAGGCAGCAGGCAGAGGAATAAACCAGGGATAACAGAGTCAGGGCTGAAGCTTCAGCAGCTCCAAACACAGACAGAGAGAAAATGGCTGAAGCTTCAGACTCCAAACGCAGAGCAAGGCAAAGGAAGGACTAGCAGTCCACAGACACAAAACAGAAGGGCAAAAGCCCACACGGAAGGACTAGCAGTCCACAGACACAAAGCAGAAGGGCAGTGCCCACACAGAAGGACTGGCAGTCCATAGACACAAATAGCAGATGGGCAAGAGCCCCAGAGAAAGGCTAAGTAGCAGCGCAACAGTGATCTCACTAACCTCACGGCCTATTAGCATAACACTCTTACTTACTATGCAAAGGCCCTGAATGCAAGCACAGCACTTCCTTATAAAGGCTCTCACTGATGATGTCACCTACTGCAGGACAGGAGCAGGGAACACACTCACACCAAGAAGAGGCTTGGAACACATAGGAAGGACAGGCAGGAGCCATCTTGAAAGCTGGAACAGAACAGGTGGAAGCCATCTTAGATGCTGGCTCCCCAGAGAGGCATAGCCCACACAGGTGAGGGCTAGTGAAGTAATCAGCACACAGAGACAGAGACAAAACTAACACAGAAACAGACAGAAGCCAGCACAGATGCTGACCCCCAGAAATAAGGTAAGTCTGAGGGTGGTCACGACCAGAGACGTGACAGTGTCCTTCCAAGAATCAGATTGCTATTTCATTTCATGTGGAGGCTGTAAAAAAGCTCACCCTTACATTTCATCTGAATAAAATCCAGTTGATGGATTGACTGTAGCAAAGGCTCACTGTCCAAAGTCAAGTCAAATTCCGAAGATACTTTTGGTTCCAGGGCTCCTTTAACCCACTGTTCCTGAGACCCTTGGACACGTTTGATTAAGGCATCTGAAATCTGAAAAGAAATATAAAGTATAACATCAAAGTATGAAAATGAAAAAAATGCATGCTTACTTACAGTGGGGGAAATAAGTATTTGATCCCTTGCTGATTTTGTAAGTTTGCCCACTGACAAAGACATGAGCAGCCCATAATTGAAGGGTAGGTTATTGGTAACAGTGAGAGATAGCACATCACAAATTAAATCCGGAAAATCACATTGTGGAAAGTATATGAATTTATTTGCATTCTGCAGAGGGAAATAAGTATTTAATCCCTCTGGCAAACAAGACCTAATACTTGGTGGCAAAACCCTTGTTGGCAAGCACAGCGGTCAGACGTCTTCTGTAGTTGATGATGAGGTTTGCACACATGTCAGGAGGAATTTTGGTCCACTCCTCTTTGCAGATCATCTCTAAATCATTAAGAGTTCTGGGCTGTCGCTTGGCAACTCGCAGCTTCAGCTCCCTCCATAAGTTTTCAATGGGATTAAGGTCTGGTGACTGGCTAGGCCACTCCATGACCCTAATGTGCTTCTTCCTGAGCCACTCCTTTGTTGCCTTGGCTGTATGTTTTGGGTCATTGTCGTGCTGGAAGACCCAGCCACGACCCATTTTTAAGGCCCTGGCGGAGGGAAGGAGGTTGTCACTCAGAATTGTACGGTACATGGCCCCATCCATTCTCCCATTGATGCGGTGAAGTAGTCCTGTGCCCTTAGCAGAGAAACACCCCCAAAACATAACATTTCCACCTCCATGCTTGACAGTGGGGACGGTGTTCTTTGGGTCATAGGCAGCATTTCTCTTCCTCCAAACACGGCGAGTTGAGTTCATGCCAAAGAGCTCAATTTTTGTCTCATCTGACCACAGCACCTTCTCCCAATCACTCTCGGCATCATCCAGGTGTTCACTGGCAAACTTCAGACGGGCCGTCACATGTGCCTTCCGGAGCAGGGGGACCTTGCGGGCACTGCAGGATTGCAATCCGTTATGTCGTAATGTGTTACCAATGGTTTTCGTGGTGACAGTGGTCCCAGCTGCCTTGAGATCATTGACAAGTTCCCCCCTTGTAGTTGTAGGCTGATTTCTAACCTTCCTCATGATCAAGGATACCCCACGAGGTGAGATTTTGCGTGGAGCCCCAGATCTTTGTCGATTGACAGTCATTTTGTACTTCTTCCATTTTCTTACTATGGCACCAACAGTTGTCTCCTTCTCGCCCAGCGTCTTACTGATGGTTTTGTAGCCCATTCCAGCCTTGTGCAGGTGTATGATCTTGTCCCTGACATCCTTAGACAGCTCCTTGCTCTTGGCCATTTTGTAGAGGTTAGAGTCTGACTGATTCACTGAGTCTGTGGACAGGTGTCTTTCATACAGGTGACCATTGCCGACAGCTGTCTGTCATGCAGGTAACGAGTTGATTTGGAGCATCTACCTGGTCTGTAGGGGCCAGATCTCTTACTGGTTGGTGGGGGATCAAATACTTATTTCCCTCTGCAGAATGCAAATAAATTCATATACTTTCCACAATGTGATTTTCCGGATTTAATTTGTGATGTGCTATCTCTCACTGTTACCAATAACCTACCCTTCAATTATGGGCTGCTCATGTCTTTGTCAGTGGGCAAACTTACAAAATCAGCAAGGGATCAAATACTTATTTCCCCCACTGTATATTCCAGCTGACTGCGCTGCAATAAGCCTAATGTCAGGCTTTGAATGGGCGCGTAGGTTATATGCAGGGTTTTTTTTGAGGGGGTACTTGGGAGTACTAAGTACCAGCACCTTTTTCATTGTCTGTAAAATTGACTCATGGTCCCCAAGTTATAATGAAAATGCTCAGGCTCTACACACCAATTCTGCCTTTTCATAGATTCTGTGACTGGTTGCAGAGGGCCTGGCTATTGTGGGGTGGGTCACTCAGTGATCAACCCACCCCTGAAGGGTGGCCTGACATTTGAGTATCGGCACCTTTTTTCCTAGAAAACACACACTGGTTATATAATACTAGCAGTTACACATCTTAAGTGCTAGGTACTATTCTATAAAGTATGTGGCAAACACATAGGCAGAGAGTGGGCAGGCAGTGGTGTACCTAGCTCGGTTGCCCTCCAGGCATGTCCCCCCCTCCCCAGCCTCCCTTCTCCAAGCAAGGGGGTGCACTGACAGTTGTGCAGCTGTCAGCTCTGCAGGTCCCCTGCCCCGGAACAGGAAGTTGACGTAAGAGGGGGCAGGGGACCAGCAGAGCCAATAGCCACACAACTGCTCAGTGCACCCCCTTTCGGCCTGCACTGGAGTGGACCACCCCCACTGCCCCGCCAGTGTGCCACTATGGGCAGACTATGGGCATGCTACCAAGTGACCTGTGCAATTTGTAGAACACTGCTATTCCAAGTAACATAAATCTGGCCTACAGTGTTTGAACGCACCAACATGGCTTTAAAGCACAGGCCCCTATCCCAGACATTTAATACAGGTTATCTAAAACACAGGCCCCTATCTCGGAGATTTAATACAGGTTATTTAAAGCACAGGCCCCTATTCCAAATATTTAATATATGTTATGTAAAACACAGGCCTCTATCCCAGAGATTTAATACAGGTTGTTTAAAGCACCGGGTAAGGCAGTTTAATCGTTAGGCATATTGGCAGTGACCTACAGTAGCAGCCGTGGTCACAGCAAGCCAGTAGGTCTTGACAATCACACAAACTTAAAATTTTTTTAACATACTTTTACCTATGGGGAAGGTGGCACTTTATAAATAACTGTTTACCTAGATACGGTATTGGCTTTTGGAAATGGCTGTTGTTGGGAATAATTGTATAACAGGTTACCATCCTTTGTGAAAAGTCCTAACAGTTGCCTATTTAGCAGGGCCCTGTGCTAAATAGGCACCTTTTAGGACTTATGATTTCCAACTGTATATTTTTACAGGATTCTGCTGAGTACCATTGCAGTGGCCCTACGCAGGGCCCTGCTGTCATATCCACTTTATAGAAATACAGAACTTGAACTACACAAGTGCTTGACTTAACATAACCCATGCTAAAGAAAAAGAGGTCAGCCGCTGCATAGTGTGATGACCAAAAGCAATGTGGTGGCGCCCACTTGGCTTGGTGCCGCTTCTTGGCTCAGCTCCATTCTGCACTGGGTTATTGCACAGAAAGCATCCTCACACCATTTGGTGCATTACCTGGATGACTTCTTGTGGGACCTGAGAACTCTGATACCTGTTCCTTGGTATTGAAATTGACTCCTCAACACTGATGACCAAACTGCCCCAAGACAAATTGGAGGTGCTGAGGACAAAAATTGCTACAGCTATCTGTGCCAAGAAAGTAATGCTCCAGCAAGAACAGTCTCTTCAAGGTTACCTCAGCTTTGTGTGCCATATCATCCCTATAGGGACAATCTTTGCCAGGAGGCTGGCTGCAGCTACATCGGGTATGAAGCATGAGCATCATCACATTAGAATGACCCTTTCACTAAAGTAGGACCTGCAGATTCTCATGGAGGACCTCATTACATTACATTACAGTTACATTGCATGGAGGCTTATAAACTGCCAACGAGTAGGATTCGAAGTGGGATACAACCAAATAAAAACTGATACAACTATCAGGAATTACAAATAGCAAACAAAACTTTAACTATAACATTTTTAAAAATTCATTAATTACACTGAAAATATTTAAGTCTTTAAAGCCTTACGAAAATGTTAAAAATGACTCAAAAGAAGAAGAGCAATGGAAAGGCGATCCCAAAGCTGAACTGCAAGAAAATGAAATGAATGTGAGAAAACAGCTTTAAATCTAACTTGTGTAACAGAAGGTAAAGCTAAAATTAATGAGTTACAAGTCCGAGACCTAGCACTGGATTGTAAGGGCCTTGTTTATTAAGCCACGCTGTAGGTGCGCTAAGGTTTGTAGTGTGTGCTAAAAATTAGCACGGGCTAACACTGGAGAAATATATGGGTGTCTCTAGCGTTAGTGTATGCTAAAATTAGCATGCACTAAAAATGCCTAGAGTGCCTTAGTAAGCAGGGCCCTTAAATTCTATAAGATTGTGAAAGACCTTCTGCACAGACACCATACAGAGATTTAAAAATCAGGCATAGTGCTTTGAAAGCAATCCTTGTTTGGACTGGCAACCAGTGCAAATTCTAACAACAAAGGGGAAGCATGATCAAACTTTGATTTATAAAAAATCAACCTGGCTGTAGAATTCTGGATCAGCTGCATTGTAGACATATATTTTGTAGCTACTCCTAAATATAGGGAATTAAAATGATCCAGCATAGAAAGAATAGATAATTGAACTATTATCCTAAAATGATCTTGTAAAAAATAACATTGAAACGATCTAAGGGATTTCATTACTAAGCCGTGGTGCAGGTGCGCAAACGTTTTAGCATGTGCTAACGCTAGAGACACCCATAGGAATATAATGGGTGTCTCTGTTAGCGCAGGAAATCGCCATGTCAATCAAGAAACTGAAAAAAAAAAGATCAAAATGCATTGAGGATTAATGCAAAGATTGTATATAGTCATCCCAGGTTTTAAAAATAAACTGTTTCCATTTAAAGGAATACACAGCATGCTGCTGATCCAGGAGCATGAGAGCATGAAAACAATTCCTCCAGGTCCAAAAAGATGGAGATTCAGCACTGAACCACAGCCCTAAAATGACCTGTTTACCCAACATACCTGTCTTCTGGAGCAAGAGGACCTGAAATCAAGCTGGAATATGAAAATCTTTATACCTATCCAAAAGTATACCTTGGGGGCATTGCAAGAAGAAAGCGACCAAATAGTTTCCAAAAATAGCATAATAAAACCATCCAGAAATGTAGGATCTTAGCACAACTCCAAAAAGCATGGTAAAATGAATTAACCCCTTGATGACATTTCGGACAAATAGGGGTATGTATATCTCCTCTGCTTTAAACAAAAGTTCCTGCATGAAATAGGCCCGATGTAACACCCTAAATTAACATTCATGTAGTTCTGCACTAATAGAAACTGCACACATACAGCAAAACAGCATCCCTAAATACAAGGATGCAGGTGGTATATCTAAATCCTGACACCAACGATCCCGGAATTTTGTCTGATTGGGGACTGAAGAATGCTTCCTGAGAGCCCAATACAGAGAAGAAACAGAAAGGCCACTATCTCAGAAAGGCTCGAAGAAATCTAACAAACAAGAATGTAAAGAAAAAGCCAAACCCGCAGAGTCTAAAGTAGTGACATAATGTTGTATTTGGTGATAAGCGAAAAAATTGTGCTGCTCCACCATTCCTTGGCAAGCAAATCCTCCCAACGAGCCAGCTTATACCCAGACTGAGGCTGCAAAATATGATGTAAATAGAGTATCCCCTTGGCTGCCCATCGGCAGAAGCTAGCATTATCATACCCAGGTGGAAACTGTAAATTACCTAAAATGGGCATATGGTCTGATACCCAAGGATTACCCCCCAAAAGTAGAATAAGAGTCTTCCACGCCTCAGTACTATTAGGTCTATGCAACAAAGAATAGAAATGGTAGGGGTAATAGAAAGCCTGTTCATAGTAATGAGGTGTATAGGTAGATTCCTCCAAAATCCAATCTCCCAGATGATGGAGCAAACATAACAAATTATACAACAGCAAATCAGGGAGCCCTAAGTCACCATAATGCCAAGAACCCTGCAGATAGGTAAATGGAGTCTTCGACCTCATTCCTCACCAACACCATTTAGAAACAAGCCTTTGCAAAGAGAGCAAATCCTGTTTTAACAGTTTTAAAGTAAAAGCTGAAGCATATAAAGCCACCTAGGAAACAGAACCACATGAAAAACGTGCACGCGACCATGAACAGTTAGGGGCAAAGACATCCAGCAATCTAAACAATCCTTCAAAGAGGCAAAAAGAGAGGAGCCATTAACCTCCCAAAGTAAAGAAATCTTATAGGACAACCAGATGCCGAGATAACGAAAGGACCGAAGTTCCCATCAAAAAGGAAAAGGACCTTCATTAGTCTGAACTGTGGCTACAGTTGGCACTGCCAAAGATTTATCTAAATTCAATTTGAACCATGAAAGATCACTATATTCAGTAAAACTATCCATAAGAGCAGGCAAAGAAAGACTGGGGTCTACTATATTAACCAAGAGGTCATCAGCAAAAGCAGAAAGTTTAAATTCTTGATTACCTATCCGAATTCCCCAAATATCCGGATTAACCAAAATGTCTCAAAAAGAGGATCTAAAGAAAGAACAAATAACAAGGGGGAGAGTGAACAACCCTATTCCCCGTTTAATAGGAAAAGATCATGTAGTTGGTCCTCCAAAAATTTCACTTTTGCTTGCAGTGCTGTATTGTCAGTGGTCAGCTGCTGTACGCGATCCTCCACATTGGAGATGCGTTGACATTGTGTGGTAAAATCCCCCCACAATGCTTCCAACTGGCCATCCATAACGTCAAGCTTGTCCGTAACAGTCTGTAATCTCTTAACTAAGGAACTATCAACAGCCTGCTGCACCTCCGCAACAATTTCGGCTACCCAAGCAGAACTCATTGCCCTCATGCGCCTCCATCGCCATTATACATGGATACATTTATGTCTGCTTGTTATCAATAGAAATCAAACAAAATAAAACATGGAAAAGAAAATAAGATGATACCTTTTTTATTGGACATAACTTAATACATTTCTTGATTAGCTTTCGAAGGTTGCCCTTCTTCGTCAGATCGGAAATAAGCAAATGTGCTAGCTGACAGTGTATATAAGTGAAAACATTCAAGCATTACTATGACAGTCTGACAGGGTGGGAGGATGGGGGTGGGTCGGAGGTATGCATGGGGACATCAAAGCATATCATTGATATTCTAACAGGATGGGTGTGGATAGGTGAGGGGTGGGGTGATCAACAGAGACATACAGCTTTATGGTTTATAATGCTAATCAAGAAATGTATTAAGTTATGTCCAATAAAAAAGGTATCATCTTATTTTCTTTTCCATGTTTTATTTTGTTTGATTTCTATTGATAACCTTAAGAGTGGACTAACACGGCTACCACACTCCTCTACTTAAGATGTCTGCTTGTTGAAATAGACATCTACTTTGCCTTTGCACATAGGTGACCTGTTAACGATTCTCTTATTTATTTGTAGTAGATTTATTCATCAATTTCGCTTTCACTGATATATTATCTGAACATCCTATTCTCAATCACTTTCACACCTCCAGCTACTAAACTTCTGACAAAGGTTTCTATTGAATGCAAATTCAGTCTCAGCTTAATCCCTACTCTGGGAATTCCCTGTAGATAAAGGCAATAAATAGAAATAAAACAAACCAAAGATTGAAAAAGCTTCCTCCTTTTGGAATTGCTGTGATATTTGAAGAAGTATGTACTGCAACATCTTTTTTACATAGATTGTTTAAAAGCTACGGTATCACAATTTACAACTAATCTGATTAAAAATAATGAACGTTCCCAATATGTTTATTTACGCCTCAAACTTTCTCAAAATAATTTTCTTGTTATATGTGCAGATGGAGAAAGTGTGGGGGAGAAGTGGCAGTCTGCCTATGTTGGTGTTGTAAATGGCCAACTTAAACAGCATTTTGCATATCTCTGCACAATATTTATCAACTGGGATGTGAAGTGAGTGGATAATTCATAGTAGTTTGACTGTTCCATTTGGGTGCAAAGGGTGGGTTGTGGCACATTAGCATATTAATTTGCATATACACATCTCATTCATATTCATTATGGCTATCTCAAAGAGTAGACTGGATAGAAACCCAGTTTATTGGACAGTGAAGACTTTTTTTCACTAAATTAAGCCAGCACCAAGGGAATTTTGTCTCTTAGTGCCCCCCCTTTCACATCCCCATGAATTATCAAGGGCAGCACACCTCTACACCTCACTACTGCAGCCTGTTCTCTCTTTCTGCCTCTCCAAAGCCCTGCTGTTTTTCTCTTCCTCCCTCCCTCCTTGTTTAGCCAGCTCTCCCTCCTCCCCCAGTACTCCCATACCATGCCAGTGTGAACCTTAGAAATACACAGGCTCTAGATGCAGAAAAGCTTATTTTTGGGTTGGCAAAATGGCTGACAGTGACAGCAAGTAATTTCTTGCCTTCCAGAATAACATCTTCAGATGGGTTAGTTTTGTGTATTCCGAAACAGTTACAGGAATGAACCTCACTCTTAAATAAGAGTATGTTGCCTGGAGATGATCACAGACTCTCAGATGTTCTGCTAATGCTCATCTTTTCATTATGTCAAAAACAGCCTCCAGGGTGTAACATCGACAAGGAACATATAACTTTAAAATGTTGCTTATCAATGTTACACCTTACAAAATTTCTGAAGGAAGCCATTTTAAACAAAATGATAGGGTTGAGATGAGCATTAATAGTACACCAGTTTACCATGATCACTGGAACATCAAAATACCTACTGGTAAAACAAAACAGACTGGACTGTTACAAATCCCTAGGCAAAAAATATGCCTTAGCAAAACACCACACCACAAAAGTGGCTCGGCAACCGCACCATTCAACTTTTCATCTTCTCACAATAGCACAACAGGGGCTCAGGGATCCCACCACTTCTACCCCTCCCCCCCACACACATAAGAACACCTATATTTAGGCACCTGATAGAAGCCTATTCTATAAAGGAAATTAAGTACCTACTTTCTTTCACAGAATAGGCTCTTATCAGGTGCCTAAATATAGGTGTCTTGTTATAGAAGTGCCCTTAAAATATCCCTTCCAAATCTTCTTTTCTCCCTGAAGAGTTTCCACAATAATTTCCCCATTTTCTTGCTCTTGATGCTGACCTCCACTTTCTACCTCAATCCATCATAGGCAGTCAGTGACTCAACTGTTTGGGGAGGTTCAGATGGGTGGGACTAAGGTGGGTAGGATGAGGTATCATGGGGCAAGTTAAAATTCTTATTGTGGGGGAGGGCAAATCCTACATCAACAGTAAAGGTACAGTAGGGACATTTTTGAACACAGCAGGGAAGGACCCATTTAAGTTGCTATCACCCCCTTATTATCTTTCCTACTGATGGTAATGTGCACACTGAACATACACTACAGAGAATTAAGTGCCAAAATAATGCAACATATTAAACAGAATGGCATTTACAGTATTCTGGTAATATATGCAGGTACATAAAATATAAGAGTAGTCATACTGGGTCAGACCAATGGTCCATCTAGCCCAGTATCATGTTTTCCAAACAGTGGCCAAGTCAGGTCACAAGTACCTGGCAGAAACCCAAATTGTGGCAACATTCCATACTACAAATCCTGTGATTGGCTCAGAGACTTCCAGATCTCTTAGCTGACTGTGAAGCATGGCCAAAAAAGACGTTTTTATTATTTGGGTGTGAATAATGGCCAAAATGGAAGGCTATTTTTGTGATGCAAGCTTTCAACTGCACTCTCTGATATCAGCTGATTGAGAAATGGGGGTGAGCGGCACGGCGTCTTCGGGCAAGGAGATATCATAGATTTGGCGATTGTGCGCATGCGTTTCCTATACTGCTGGCAGAGATTACACCAGATTAACGATACTTTCATGCATCCGATGTTTGAATACCGCACCGAACATATGCGTCTTTTTTTTTTAGTGCATCCTTCGTTTTTTCTAAAACGGTAATGACTTTTAAGTTTTCGGTATTTTACGTTTTGTTGATGCATCTAGTCCGTAGTGCTGTCTGGGGTAAGCTTGTGCCTTGAGTAATTTCAGTTTGTTTGTTTAACTTTCTCTCCCTCTGTGTTTCCTTTGTTGTGCTGAGCTTCTGCTCTGCTCCCTGTGGTTCTGCCTCCCCCTGTCCTTGTATTTTGCTCTTGTTTGTTTGTTTTAGTTCTCTTTGTTTGCTGTAGCTGTCTCCTGTGTACCAGAGCAGCATTCCTTTTCTGGTCTGTGTGTGTCATGGCAGCTTCCTCTTTTGTTTACTCTCCCCTTTATCTTTGTCTGCTGAGTAGCTCTGCCCTGTTTTTTCCCTTTAGCAATCCCCTTTTCCCCTTGTGGGCTGTGGGGCCAGCTTTGTATATTCCTTAGGTAGTTCTCCCTTTCCCTTTGTATGCTGTATATTCAGCCTAATGTGTTCCCTGTATCGTTGTATGCTGTAGGTATAGCCTAGTTCCCTTGTGTGCTGAATGGTTCAGCCTAGAGTGTATTCCTATAGGTGGCTTTCCTTCCCCTTTTCCCTGAGTGCTGTAAGGTATAGCCTAGAGTGTTCCTATGAGTGGCTTCCCCTTTCATGTATTGTTGTATGCTGTAGGTACAGCCTTGTTCCCTTGTGTGCTGTAAGGTACAGCCTAGAGTGTTCCTATGAGTAGCTTCCCCTTTCCCTATATTGTTGTATGCTGTAGGTACAGCCTAGTTCCCTTGTGTGCTGAATGGTTCACCCTAGAATGTGTTCCTATAGTTGTTTTCCTTTTTCATTGAGTGCTGTGTTGTATAAGCCTAGAGTGTTTCCTTCTGGGGCTTCCTGTATTCTTGTTCGCCTGTGGCACAGCCTTGTATACCTTTAGAGGCTTCTGCCTCTCACCCTTTCCTTTGTGACTCTAGTCTTCGCTATATGTGCTGCTTGTGGCCCAGTTCCTTGTGGAACCCTTGTTGTTCTTTCTCCATTCCCAGAGTGTGACTTAGTTCCCGGTCAGCCGTGAGGCCCGCTTGCTTGGTCTCTGTGTGAGTGGGTTCCCAATCGGCCGTGAGGCCCACCTGAATGCTCTATCTCCTTTCTGGTGGTGCCTGTTGGCTGTTGTGAGTGTGCGGGGTTTGCTGGCTGGGGTGGTGCATAGGGCCTGTTCGGGCAACCCTAGGCCTAGGCCAAAATCCTATACTAGGTCTCAGCCTGGGCTCAAGGGCTCACGTCTGGAATAACACCAAGGAGGGTCAGGGGTGGAGGCAGACAGGTTACACAGAAGCCAAGGGTTGAAAGGGGTTGAATTTGCTCAGGTCATCTGAGAGGGAGAGATCATGAAGAGGAGGAGTTTCCATGGGTTAATAAGAGACTGCATAGCCCATGGAGGTGGAGACAGCAGAACACATCCCCTCTGAGCAGATTCCTGCTTTGGAAATAGAGCCATTCTTAAGAAATCTTGGAGCATGCTAGAAATTTTCCTGTTTACCAAGAATAAGGCATTGTCACTAGCTCTTAAAATTCTGAACTATTTTCTGTAAAGGGAGACTGCTGTCTGCTGAGTGAAGCCTTACATATGTTTTTTTGTTTTAATTTATTTTTACAGCTGTGGTTGGGTCAGTGACTTAGTGAGCATTGAGGGGCTGATGCAGAAAGCTACCATGGGCAGAAGCTCATGATTGAGTGGTCTACCTGCTTGACACTGGCTACGAGAGGCAGAAAGGAATTGAAGTTAACTTACATGATAGACACCAGTGCAAAACATATTAAAATGCTATCAGTTAGGGGATCACGTGATGCTAGGCTAGAAGGAGGAAGCCACAGAGTGGAGCTCCGAGGCCCCTCAGGTAAAATTTAACTCCAAGCAGGATAGGAACATTTGCAAAGCCCATTAAACGATATAATTGAAGGAGAACTCTTTAGACATAAGACTGGAAGATCAGCGGATCTCTGAGTGAGTGAAAATGTCCACTAAAGTGCAGCGGAAAGAGGGAGCAAGAAACTGCACTGGAGAGAACAAGATGGCAGAGCACGGCCCCTCGGGTGAATCGTCAGTGGGATCGGCGTGGGCAGCGGAGATTGCAGCAGAGGTCTTGGCATTGCTGGAGACCTCGGTAGATCAAAAACTGATAAACTAGAACAGATGGACGGCAAACTGGAAGGTGTGCAGGCTGATATGTTGGGCTACCAGCAGAGACTCTCCAACGTGGAAGATAAGTGTTTGCAGCATGAGAGCCAACAGCAAACGCTGCAGAAAAAGTTAGCCCAATTAGAATCGAAGCTTGAGTCCTTAGAGAATAGAGCACACAGAAATATTCTCAGAATAATGGGATTCACAGAGACGATCAAAGACGCTGACCTGAGAGGCTTCCTTGAGACATGGCTGCCTAAAACGCTGAACTTACCGGCAATGGATAACTCCTTGAGGATTGAACGCACTCATCGTCTGAGCTTGGCCTGGCAGGAGGACTCCCGCCGTGAATCGTGATTTTCAAATTACTGAATTATGCCCATAAGCAAGAGATCCTGAGGGCTTGGAGACTGGCGGGAATACTGCACTATGAAAAACATCGTATTCTTTGTTTCCAAGATTTCCCTGCGGCAGTCGTAGCAAAATGCCGACTATTTGCTGAAACATGTACATTGCTCCATACCAAAAGAGTACGATTTGCCTTGCTTTATCCGTCGCACCTGAAGATCCAGCATGCAGGAAAGACTGACTTCTTTACATCCCCCGTCGACACCCTTAAATTTGTGTCGCATCTAGAACCAGAACCAGAGAGGGGAACAGCAATGAATAAAGCTTGAAGTTTTATCTGAGGCCAGAGCCAAGTCCGGTTGGGGATAGCGGTGGCTGTGGAGGAGAACGTGAAATGTTACCATCAGGACAAAGACTTTTATTGGAGTCTGCAAATGAGATTTGAGATATGTTTTCAGTGTTATGAATCTAACGTTGGTTTTTGGAGAGCAAAAGTGACTGACTGACACTCCTTAGTTTGTATGCATATTTGGAACAAATGTCAGCTGATAGTGAGTAAACTCAAATAATGTAAGGAGATCTGTTCCCTAGAGACATTGGTCAGAGGAACTCGTTTACCTTTAGTATTTCGGGAAGGTCTAAGCAGCTGGGAATGATGCAAAGGGTCCGAGTTTGGCTACTTGTTTGGTTAAGAATGCTATGGGTTATTTTCTTTCCATAATAGTTGTTTCTGCTTGGGGGGGCAGGAGAGGGGTTCCGGTGTGAACAGTTCTTTAAAGGGAACAAGGTTATCGGGGTAGTTAAATTGGTGGGGGGAGGGGATGGGAGGAGGGGGAGGGGGTTGGGGAGGGAGGGAGGGAGGGATGGCAGAGTGGGGGGATGGGTTTTTTTCTTCTTTTTCTGGTCAGCAAAATGCAGATTCCTTGGGGACGATGCGAGGGCAAAAATGGAAATTGCGCATATGGCGTGGGGGAGGGTGCCCAGGGGCTGGGAGGGGGTACTCTCTCAAGCAAAGTTCTAGTTGTTTCTTTCACAATATCAGTGTAACTATCAGATCCTGGGATCATTTAAATTGATATCTTGGAATCTTGGGGGAGTCTCATCACCAATTAAATGTATGAAGGTGTTGCAAACCTTACGACGCCATGGAGTGGATGGAGCGTTCCTGCAGGAAACCCACTTGACAACAGTAGAGCATTTAAAGTTTCAAAAAGGTTGGGTGGGACAAATGGAGGAGGCCCCGGTGGTAAACAAGAAGGCAGGAGTAATGATCCTTTTTCGCAAAGGGCTGCAAGTGCAAATCCACTCAGTTAAACATAGCCCTGAAGGTAAATATGTTGGGTCGCCCACTGATACTATGTAATGTATATGCCCCTAATGTCTTTGACAAAAAATTTTTCCGAGGGCTAATTGACCTTTTGAACCCTTATCAGGAGGGAAATGTTATCCTGGAGAAGATTTCAATTTGGTGTTTGACCCCCAGATGGATAAATCCACTCCTGCAACCCAGAGCCTGAGCTATTATTTGAGGGGCCTGTCTTTCCTTTGCACAGCATTAGACTTGATAGACGTGTGGAGAGTGGTGCATCCTACACTTAGAGACTATACACATCTGGCAAGGGCACACTCATCGCAATCGCGCATAGATTACTCTTTAATCTCAAACACTCTTTTTGCTAGAGTCCCAGCTGTAGAGATTGGCCCGTGTGAGGTCTCGGACTATTCTCTTATATGGTTGCAGTTGGAGACTGGCATGGGTGTGGGAAGGGGTGGGAACTGGTGATTTCCATTGGAGCTGTATTGGGACACCTCTTTTCATGCTTTTCTCCGGGAGATATGGGTGGACTTTGAGCGTTACAATGGGGGGCATGTTCACCAACATGGCCTATATTGGGAAACAGTGAAGATGGTGATGAGAGGGGAGATCATCGCTTATAGAGCCCGGGTTCGGAAAAGGAGGGACAAAGAAATCCTCTGTTTAGAGAGGGTGATTCGCCGTCAAAGGCTTCAATATGGGGCATTCCAGACAGAAGCGATGAAACAAGCCCTATTGGCTTCCCAGAGAGAGTTGAATGAGCTGCTCCATCAGAGAGCATTGAAGTCCCAATTATATTATAAACATCGGTTATTCCTTTACGGGAATAAGGCAGGGACTCTGTTGGGGCATTTGGTGCAGGGACAAAGGGGTCCATCTCGCATTATACAATTACAGGACTGAGAGGGCAGATATATTAGCTCAAATGTGGGAATCTTAGCTCATTTCAAGAAATTTTATGAATCGCTCTATCAGGCACCCACAGATGCCCTCCTAGATAACATCTTGTAGTTGGAAAACTTAGTTTTACCTAAGATCTCATCCTCGCAGAAGGCATATCTTAATGCCCTGTTATGGAAGGAGACCTGATGTTACAACAGAGTAAGCTTCATAAAGCACCAGGCCCCGATGGGTTTAATGTGTAGATTTATAAGTTATTTCAGGAGCAGGTGAAGCTTCCTCTACTTAATTTGTTCAATTCAATGGCAAAGTCTGGAGCTATGCCGGATTCCTTTAACATTGCCCAAATGACAGTATTGCTGAAGCCGGGCAGAGACTCTGAGGATCCTGGGTCCTATCAGCCTTTCTCCCTCTTAAATTGCGACGTAAAATTATATGCAAACATTTTGGCTAATAGGTTGTCCTGTGTGTTCCCGGACCTGATAGCGGCTCCGCAGGTGGGATTTGTGAAGAGAAGGTCGGTAGCTAGGAATGTTAGAGCTATTCTAGCCTCAGTGGAGGCAGTGGCGGCACAGAGAAGGCCCTCCCTGTTGGTTAGCTTTGATGCAGAGAAGGCGTTTGACCGAGTAGTCTGGCAATTTCTATTTGCAGTAAGGCAAACGGTAGGCATGGAGAGTTTTTTCAAGGAGGCAGTGGAGGTTCTCTATATGCAGGGCCGTGCCTAGGGTCTCTGGCGCCCCCCTGCAGACTATCAGTTGGCGCCCCCCCCCCCCCCCCCATGAAAATGATCGCTCACCACTTGCCACACTGACAGGAATTGTCAGCAATATTCTTAGAAACAAATTGCTATACATTGCAAAATAAGATAGCAGATGTAAATTCTCAAAGTGGACATATTCCAAACGCTAAAATGAAAATAAAATGATTTTTTTCTACCTTTGTTGTCTGGTGACTTTCTTTTTCTGATCATGCTGGCCCAGTATCTGAGTCTGCTGCTATCTGTCCTCTTAACTCCATTTCCAGGGCTTCCTTTCCATTTATTTCTTTACTTTCTTTTTCATTTCTTGCTCTATATCCATTTCCAGCAATTTCTTCTCTCTCCCTGGGTCCTGTCCTCCCATCCACGTCCATCCTTCTCCCTCTCTGCCCTTCCCTCCTCCATCCATAGCCAGCAATCCTCCTCTCTCCCCTCCCCTCCATTTCCAGCAATTTGTCCTCTCCCTGGGCCCCCATGTCCATCCTTGTCCCTCTCTGCCCTTCCCTCCTCCATCCATAGCCAGCAATCCTCCTCCCCTCCCCTCCATTTCCAGCAAATTGTCCTCTCCCTGGGCCCCCATGTCCATCCTTGTCCCTCTCTGCCCTTCCCTGCTGCATCCATAGCCAGCAATCCTCCTCTCCCCCCTCCCCTCCATTTCCAGCAAATTGTCCTCTCCCTGGGCCCCCATGTCCATCCTTGTCCCTCTCTGCCCTTCCCTGCTGCATCCATAGCCAGCAATCCTCCTCTCTCCCCTCCCCTCCATTTCCAGCAAATTGTCCTCTCCCTGGGCCCCCATGTCCATCCTTGTCCCTCTCTGCCCTTCCCTGCTGCATCCATAGCTAGCAATCCTCCTCTCTCCCCTCCCCTTCCAGCAATTTGTCCTCTCCCTGGGCCCTGCTGCTGCCCTCCCATCCATGCCTCTCTGCCCTCCCATCCATGCCCTCCCATCCATGCCTGTCTCTCTGCCCTCCCATCCATGCCTCTCTGCTCTTTCCTCCGCGCCCTGGGGCCTTTAAATCTTTTACTTCCGGTCGCAGCAGCGTCAGTGAAAGCGGAGCGCTGCCGACGTCTCCCTTCCCTTCATGCTCTTGGTTCCCTCAGTGTCCGCCTTCTTCTGACGTCAGAAGAAGGCGGGACACTGAGGGAACCAATGAGTGCAAGGGAAGGGAGACGTCGGCAGCGCTTTCACTGACGCTGCTGCTCTCTCCCCTCCCCTTCCAGCAATTTGTCCTCTCCCTGGGCCCTGCTGCTGCCCTCCCATCCATGCCTCTCTGCCCTCCCATCCATGCCCTCCCATCCATGCCTGTCTCTCTGCCCTCCCATCCATGCCTCTCTGCTCTTTCCTCCGCGCCCTGGGGCCTTTAAATCTTTTACTTCCGGTTGCAGCAGCGTCAGTGAAAGCGGAGCGCTGCCGACGTCTCCCTTCCCTTCACGCTCTTGGTTCCCTCAGTGTCCGCCTTCTTCTGACGTCAGAAGAAGGCGGGACACTGAGGGAACCAATGAGTGCAAGGGAAGGGAGACGTCGGCAGCGCTTTCACTGACGCTGCTGCGACTGAGGTAAAAGATTTAAAGTCCTTGGAGGCACGGGGCGAGGGTAAGCACTGCGGCGGCGCCCTCCAGAGGTGGGCGCCCCCCTGCAGCGCTTACCCCGCTTACCGCATCGGCACGGCCCTGTCTATATGAATCTGCAGGCTTTTATGTGGGTTAATGTTGAGAGGTCGTCATTGTTCCCTATACGTTGGGGCACGAGGCAGGGGTGTCCTTTGTCCCCATTGCTTTTTGTGCTTTCTATGGACCCCCTAATTAGGGAGATTTGCTCTCACCCGGAGAACTCAGGGGTAACCATGGGGAAAGCCCAATTTACGATTTCAGCTTTTGCAGATGACTTACTGGTACACCTCACCAATCCACGGGGATCCTTGGTGGCGTTATTGGAGCTGTTTCAGGAGTTTGGTGATTTTGCAGGGTTTAGATTGAATCTTCCTAAGTCTCTGGTGTTGGCCTCTACTGAACAGTTGAAGGGGGGTGGGGGGAGGGATTTCCGCTTAGATGGGCTCAAGAATCCTTTACATATTTGGGGATACAGCTCTCTATGCGAACATCTAACTTGTATCAACTTAACATATCTAGATTGCTAGACAACACAATAGAACATTTGTATAAATGGAGGACTTTGCCTCTTACTTTGCATGGGAGGATACATCTGTTTCATATGAGTGAATTTCCGAGATGGTTTTATGTTCTCCAGACATTGCCTCTGCGCATTCTCAACAAAGATTTGAAGCTATTATATAAACAGTTAAGAAAGTTTATTTGGGGGGGGGGGGGGGGCAATAAATCTAAATTACCCTTGCAGTATTTGTTGGGCTCATGGAGGGAGGGGGGCATGGGAGTCCCGGACCTTAGAAAGTATAACCAAGCTTGCTTGTTACGCCACTTAGGTGACTGGCTTTTGGATAGACAGGACTATACTCCCCGGCATTTGGAAGTCGAATATTTTAGCCCACGTCATCTTTATTTTTTGCTGCAGGCTCCAAGAAAGCTTCTTCCAGTTAGCTTCTGTGGTAGTCTGCGGAACATTTTGAAAGATTTGACTAGATACTGAGGAGTAGCTTCGGATATATCAGATCTTCTGTCCCTGCAAGGCAATCCTATGTTTACTCCGGGTTCGGATAGCTTAGTATTTAGACAATGGGCATCTATGGATATAACAAGATTAGAACGTTTTGGATGCGGGAGGCTTGCTGTTGGGTCTGGGAGCACTAGGGGTAGGTATTGATTCCAATCATCTATTTGCATATTATCAATTGGCACACTATGTCCATACGTTGCAGAAAAAAATCATTGGAAAGCAGACACAGTAGGTGAATCAGAGATTTTTTTAGTTCTGTGCCAGGTGACTGGCTCTTGATTTCGGGCTTATATAAGGTGTTAACGGCAATAGCCCCTTGTAGCATTAGATCACACTGGGCACAAGATTTGAGCCACCCAAATCTTGCTTTAGACTTTAATAAGTTATCTTCTCGTATACCCACATTGTCTGCAAATGCTAGTCTGCAGGAGTGTCAATACAGAATCTTGCATACAGCATATATGACCAAGGCCCAAGTTTTTAAAATGGGGGGGGGGGGGGGGGGGGGGGGGGGGTTTTCACAGCCTCTCTGCTCAAAATGTAAACAGAAGATGGGTTCATTCTTTCATTCTCTTGGGGAATGCCCAATGATAAAGGTTTTTTGGAGGGCACTATTTAGTTATTTAGAAACTTTGGTGCAGCCCTGGATACCATTTACTCCCCTGGAGGCTCTACTAGATAAATATGAGCTTTTCGCTTTGCAAAACAGGGGAGCACAACAATTAATCCGTAAGGCTGCATACTAGGCAAAAGGCTCATTACGAGTACATGGACAAGCACATCTCCACCGGATTACTGGCATTGGCGAATTAGACTCCATAATCTTCTGTTGATGGAACATCAGAGGGTGGGGTCCTCCTCTAGGAGACGGAAACGTTTCCTTGGAATTTGGGAACCATACATACAAACCTTATCCCCGAAGGCACATAGCTTTGTAGTTAATTCTCTTTGAAAGTAGGCTGGGTTTTTTTTTCCAATTAGTGGATACTGTAGAGGGTGGGGGGAGGGATGGGTGGGTTGAGAAATGGGGAGGAGTTGGAGATTGGTTTATGTGAAAATATGTGATGGCATCAGTGGTATTTTTATGTACTGTTTCTTTTTATGCTTGTCATCAATAAAAACTATTTTAACATAAAATGTTATCAGTTAGCCCACAACAATGCAGAGAAGTTTCTCAGCTGTGTGCTGGTCTACTACTAGGCAAATTAATGCCAGGCCTGAGGCGAACATAGAAGGGTTAATTGAGAGGATTTTAATGCTCCCTCACCTGACCCGACCCCATTCCCCAAAACAGCTTTCTGCATTAGCCCTTTGTTCCTGATGTCTCGTGGCACCTCCCTCCCCTAATCTAGCCCCTCTGCCCTGAAATTAAAATTAAAAATAAAATCCCTGATGTCCAGTGGTACCCTTCACTCCCTATGACCGACCCCCTCCTCACTCCATTAAAAATAAAATCCATGGTGATAACAACATCTATCCCACCCCCCTATGACCTGCGATTTCCCCCCTCCATCTTCCCCCAGACCTCACCACCCACCTTGAAGAGGCAGGAACGATGCCCACTTGCTCCTATCTCCGTGCTGCCATCTTGGAAAACTGTGGTGCTTGACACCAGAGATTTTATTTTTCATTTGGGGGGGGCAGATGGGTCAGGTTTGGGGGAGAGAGAGGAGTGCCAGTAGACACCAGCGACAAGCAAGTTATCAGGAGCGGGGGGCTCATGTTGGTGGAGGAAGGAGGGAGCCGCTAGACTGCTAGGGATTTTTTTTTTGTCAGGGGTAATGCTGACCCAGTGGCATGTTATTTTTTATTAAATGGCATCCTTCTTATTGGTGCGTGAGTCATAGTAACATAGTAACATGTAGTAACATAGTAGATGACAACAGAGAAAGACCTGCATGGTCCATCCAGTCTGCCCAAGAAGATAAACTCATATGTGTTACTTTTTTGTGTTACCTGACCTTGATTTGTATCTGCCATTTTCAGGGCACAGACCGTAGAAGTCTGCCCAGCACTAGCCCCGCCTCCCAACCACCAGCCTTGCCTCCCCCCACTGGCTCTGCCACCAAATCTCCGCTAAGCATCTGAGGATTCATTCCTTCTGAACAGGATTCCTTTATGTTATCCCACGCGTTTTTGAATTCTGTTACCGTTTTCATCTCCACCATCTCCTGCGGGTCAGTCACCACTCATGCACTGACAAGAAGGTTTTCACAATAAACTGCAGATTATTGCCACATTTTTGATGCAGCAGGAATCTGCACTCTCCTTGTTACTGCAACCCCGCAATATATTATATTGTTAATTTTGTGACAGAAGTTGTGTAATCAGCACGTGGTTCTACCGTGTGGCTTTTTGCATCTGCCTCTGAGAAGGAGATGATTGTTTTACAATCTGGCTGCCATTCGTATTGAAACAGGGAAATGCCAGTGCTGAGTCTTTTTGTTTGGTTAGCTGAATGATCTGTGAAGTAGTTAAAAGGACAATAATATAAAAACTGATAAGGTAAAGAAACAAAGGCTAAAAGCTCAGGCAAATAAAAGGCTGAAGGTTAACATAAAGAAAGAGGGAGACTCTGTACTGTTGCAGAGCTACTGGGGGAGAGAGAGAGAGAGAGACAAAGGAGCCCATGCAGAATGAAATTAGTGCTGCAAAACTATAAATAATGAGCGTGCAGTTTACTGCTGCATTAAAATTACAGCAGTAATCCACAGCTCATTGCAAAATATCACCCTTCCTGTCAGTGCTTGAGCAGTTACTGGCTCAGGCACTGAAAGGAAGGGTGTCATTTAAAAACAAAAACAAACGCTACATGCTGGGGGCATCTGCATCAGACCTCCTCCCTGAACCAAACCCCCAATGCCTAGTGTCTAGTAGCACCCATCACCCCGTGACCACCCCCTCCTGAAGAAAAAAAACTCCACCTGACATGACCTCCCTTCCCTCCCCTGCTCAAAAAATCCCACTCCCTGGTGTCTAGTGGCACCCACATGACTCCTCCCCCAGGAACCCCAACCACACACACACACACACACACACACACACACACACACACACACACACACACACACACACACACACACACACACACACACACACACCCCCCGCTTGGGCAAGTCACTTAACCCTCCATTGCCTCAGGTACAAACTTAGATTGTGAGCCCTCCTGGGACAGAGAAATATCCAGTGTACCTGAATGTAACTCACCTTGAGCTACTACTGAAAAAGGTGTGAGCAAAATCTAAATAAATAAATAATAAATCATAGCTTAAGATGCAAGAGCAATGCCCACTTGCTCCTGCCTTCAGCACTGCCATCTTGAAAATGGCAATGCTTTGCCCTGTGTGATGCATCCTGGGATGCCAGGCAGGGCCAGTCTGCCATAAAAGGAAATATGTGTCTGCTCCTGAGCAGGCATAAATGTCTCCAGCTTCAATCTAGGTGCAGTTTCTGCCACTTTACCCTTATTGTTTTACCTAGATACATAGACACCTATGTGACTTTATAAAATAGCCAAAAATTAGTGCCAACTGAGTCTTCAAGTGCTCTGTTACAGAATAATTCTGTATATGGATTGTACCAAGTACAGGTTTCTTAGGAATTAAATCCATGACCTCAAAGGCTAAGAGCTGGAGATTTGTGGCACAGCCACAGAGGCTGCTTAGTTTCTGTTTCAGCCATAGCAGCCATCTCTGTGGGTGCCAGTGAGAGTGCTAAGCACCCACAATATTGAGCAAGCTCCTTCACTGTGTGCAGGGAGGGCTAACTTGTATTGTGTTTGGCGCCCCAATCATTTTAACCAATCATTTTAAAATGTTGGCTCCTGTTGTCTAGGCTCACAGAAATATGATCACAAGGGGCAGAAGAAGAAGCCCATCTCTGTAGAAGACAATTGGACCAACAAGAGGTGTGTGTTATCAGTGGCAGTACATAAGGAAGGTCCTGCCAGATACACTCTTGCTGGGTCAACAGTTTTCAGTAGGCCTGACCTGTGTCGTGTGCTATCCGAGCAACTTGTGCTACTTGGAATGTGTATTTACAGTAATTAGGGGTGAGAAAATACTTGATTTTGAAAAACCAGCCAAGTAGATATGGGCAAACTGAATTATTTGTGATTATGTTTTTTATTGGCATTTTCTACAGGAAAATCTTATTTTCCATGATATGTTGTTACTATCCTGCTTATTTTCGAAAGAGATCGCCGGCCATCTTCCGACACAAATCGGGAAATGGCCGGCCATCTCCTGAACCCGGCCAAATCGGTATAATGGAAAGCTGATTTTGGCCAGCTCCAACTGCTTTCTGTCACAGAGCCGGCCAAAGTTAAAGTGGGTGTTTCGGAAGGGTATGGAAGGCAGGACAGGGGCGTGGTTAAGAGATGGCCGGCTTCGGCCGATAATGGAAAAAAGAAGGCCGGCTCTGACGAGCATTTGGCTGGCTTCACTTGGTCCATTTATTTTTAGAACCAAGCCTCAAAAAAGTGCCCCAATTGACCAGATGACAACCGGAGGGAATTGGGGATCACCTTCCCTTACTCCCCCAGTGGTCACCAACCCCCTCCCACCCAAAACAAAAAATTAAAAAACATTGTTTTGCCAATCTGTATGCCAGCCTGAAATGTCATACCCAGCTCCATGACAGCAGTTTGCAGGTCCCTGGAGCAGTTTTTAGTGGGTGCAGTGCACTTCAGGCAGGCGGACCCAGGCCCATCCCCCCCACCTGTTACACTTGTGGTAAATGGGAGCCCTCCAACCCCCCCCCCCCAAAACCCACTGTACCAACATGTAGGTGCACCCCTTCACCCCTTAGGGCTATGGTAGTGGTGTAGAGTTGTGGAGAGTGGGTTTTGGGGGGGATTTGGGGGGCTTAGCACCCAAGGTAAGGGAGCTATGCACCTGGGACCAATTTTTGAAGTCCACTGCAGTGCGCCCTAGGGTGCCCGGTTGGTGTCCTGTCATGTCAGGGGGACCAGTGCACTACAAATGCTGGCTCCTCCAATGCCTTGTATTTGGCCGGGTTTGAGATCGCCGGCATTAGTTTCCATTATCGCCGAAAACCGATGCCGGCCATCTCTAAAGCCGGCCCAAATGCTGACATTTGGCCGGCTCCAACTGTATTATCGAAACAAAAGATAGCCGGCTATCTTTTTTCGATAATACGATTCCACCGCCGCTTTACAGCACTGGACATATAGATGGCCGGCGCCATTCAATTAAGCCCCTCTATGGCGCTCACTTTCGAAGCATATGAACGTCTCAAAAGGTTGAAATGTATGTCTCAATTCTGTAAAGGCAGAATAGAGGCATCCAACACTGCAGTATGTCCAAAGAGCAAGGGGGTGTGTTTTGGGCAGCACTAGGGAAGGCCTGAAATCTGGACACCTATTAGCAAATACTGAAGGGGAAGAAACATTCTTGTCTAAAAAGAAAGTAATCCTTTTAGACCTGTTTCAGGAACGTCCAGGTTACAGGAAGGTGCTTTGATTGAGCAGGTGTCCACTGGAGGGATTAAGGCATGACACCTCCTTAATCCCACAGTGGTTACTGTCTCCCTTTCTCTGCCCTAAAAGTGAAACCAGAAGGGGATACCAGGCTCTGACAGCTTCAGTTATGGGCATTTTTAAGAGAACAGGAAGCAGGTCTGAGGAGTAGCCTACAGGTTAGTGCAGTGGACTGTAAAGCAACTCTTTCTTTTTTTTTTTAAATTGTGAGTCCTCCAGAAACAGAAAAATACATGCTATACCTAAATATATAAGACACCTGCAAGCCTGAAGTCTATTGAAGTGGTCTATATTCAGGTACAGTAGGTAGTTTTCTGTTCCTGGAAGGTTCAGCATTACGAAAACAAGAGTTAAAGTGGGATTTGAACCTCGATCCCTTGGTTACGTAAGTACATAAGTATTGCCATACTTGGACAGACAGAAGGTTCATCAAGCCCAACATCCTGTTTCCAACAGTGGCCAATCCAGGTCACAAGTACCTGTCAAGATCCCAAAAAAGTACAAAAGATTTTATGCTGCTTATCCTAGAAATAAACAGTGGATTTTCCCCAAGTCCATTTTAATAATGGCTTATGGACTTTTCTTTTAGGAAGCTATACAATCCTTTTTTAAACCCCGCTAAGTTAACTGCTTTACTACATTCTCTGGCAACGAATTCCAGAGTTTAATTACACGTTGAGTGAAGAAATAGTTTCTCCAATTCGTTTTAAATTTACTACTTTGTAGCTTCATTGCTAGCTTCATTGCGTGCCCCCTAGTCCTAGTATTTTTGGAAAGAGTAAACAATCGATTCATGTCTACCTGTTCCATTCATTATTTTATATACTTCTATCATATCTCCCTTCAGCTATCTCTTCTCCAAGCTGAAGAGCTCTAGCCGCTTTAGCCTTTCCTCATAAGGAAGTCGTCCAATCCCTTTCATCATTTTTGTTGCCCTTCTATGTACCTTTTCTAATTCCACTATATCTTTTTTGAGATGCGGTGACCAGAACTGCATACAATATTCAAGGAGCGGTTGCACCATGGAGCGATACAAAGGCATTATAACGTCCTCATTTTTGTTTTTCATTCCTTTCCTAATAATACGTAACATTCTATTTGCTTTCTTAGCCGCTGCCGCACACTAAGCAGAGGGTTTCAACGTATCATCAACGATGACACCTAGATCCTTTTCCTGGTTGGTGGCTCCTAATGTGGAACCTTGCATTACATACCTATAGTTCAGGTTCCTCTTTCCCACATGCATCACTTTGCACTTGCTCACATTAAACGTCATCTGCCATTTGGCTGCCCAGTTTCCCAGTATCGTAAGGTCCTCTTGCGATTTAACAACTTTGAATAACTTTGTGTTCTCAGCAAATATAATTAACTAGTTACTTCCGTCTCTAGATCATTTATAAATATGTTAAAAAGCAACGGTCCTAGCAGAGACCCCCGAGGAGCCCCACTATCTAGCTTTCTCCATCGTGAATACTGACCATTTAACACTACTCTCTGTATTCTATCTTTTAACCAGTTTTTAATCCACAATAGTACACTACCTCCTACCTCCTATCCCATGACTCTCCAATTTCCTCTGGAGTCTTTCGTGAGGTACTTTGTCAAATGCCTTTTGAAAATCCAGATACACAATATTGACCGGCTCACCTTTATCCACATGTTTGTTTACCCCTTCAAAGAAATATAATAGATTGGTGAGGCAAGATTTCCCTTCACTAAATCCATGTTGGCTTTGTCTCATTAATCCATTCTTTTGAATATGCTCTGTAATTTTGTTCTTTATAATAGTCTCTACCATTTTGCCCAGCACAGACTTCAGGCTCAATGGTCTAATTTCTTGGATCACCTCTGGAACCTTTTTTAAAAATCGGCGATACATTGGCCACCCTCCAATCTTCCAGTACCCTGCTTGATTTTAAAGATAAATTACATATTACTAACAATAGTTTTGGAAGTTCATTTTTCAATTCTATCAGTGCACTGGGATGAGTACCATCTGATCCAGTTGATTTGCTACTCTTCAATTCCTCAAATTGCACCATTACATCTTCCAGGTTTATAGAGATTTCATTCAGTTTCTCTGACTTGTCAGCTTTGAATATCTTTTCTGGCACCGGTATGTCTCTCAAATCTTCCTCGGTGAAGACCAAAGCAAAGAATTCATTTAATTTCTCCACTATGGCTTTGTCTTCCCTGAGTATACCTTTTACCCCTTGGTCATCTAGTGGTCCAACCGATTCTTTTGCCAGCTTCTTGCTTTCAATATACCTAAAAACATTTTGCTATCTGTTTTTGTTTCCAACGCAATCTTTTTTTCAAAGTACCCCTTTGCCTTCCTTATCAGCGCTTTGCATTTGACTTGCCATTCCTTATGCTGTTTCTTATTATTTGCAATCAGATCCTTCTTCCATTTTCTGAAGGATTTTCTTTTAGCTCTAATAATCTCACTTTTTAACCATGCCGGCTGTTGTTTGGTCTTCCTTCCTCCTTTTTTAATACACAGAATATATTTGGCCTGGGCTTCCAGGATGGTACTAGTCCACTGCACTAACCATTAGGCTGACCCTCTTGTCTGCACTCTGCATAGATATTTGTGTAGCCATTTTCTAAGAATGCTGCTATACAGACAGTCATGTGGGCTCTGTTGAATGTTTATTGCTCATTGGATGCTGTACCTTCTGTAGCCTTCTCTGCTAGACTTGCATTGTGTTCTGTGGGTTCTGCTCTGTGGAGTGGGATAAGGTGTATTCTTTGTGCTTGTCACTTTAATAATTGCATAAGTACAAAACATGTTGGGGAGAGGGGAGGAGCTGGAGGATACGTTTGTCATGGTTGTGGATCTTTACTTGTTTACACTACATGCTGTTGAAAGTTCTTGTAGTTTTTGTTTCTGTCAATAAAGATATTTGAAAATTAAAAAAAAATCTGGATGTTTCGTAAAATGGATGTTAATGCTGGACGTTTCCAGAGCATGGAGGTCCATCTCACATATTTTCGAACAGGCTGTATCTTGTTTGAAAATACATGTGAAATGAACATCCATTTGAGACGTTCTGACTTGGACGTCTTTCGAAAATGCCCCCTGCCCATTTTTATTGTTTTGTTTTGTATTTTAAAACTTTATGTATGTAACTGTTGCAAACTGTTTAGGTATAAGCGGTACATTTATTTATTTATTTAGTTGCATTTGTATCCCACATTTTCCCACCTATTTGCGGGCTCAGTGTGGCTTACAATACATTGTAAATGATGGAAATACAGTTTCTTATATTACATTACATTACGATTATGGGTTACATTGTGAACAGATCCTTTATCAGATCAGTCGCCTTTGGGGCGTGGAAACTAAAGGATATGGTGTAAGGGATTTAATACGCTGATCGAATAATAGTAAGTGAGCGATGGGGTAGACAGTTTTTATCTGTGGGTAGATATTGAATGGGAGAGTATGGGGACGTGGATTACGTGGGGTAATATCTTGAGGCATTGTTGTGATGTATATGGGATTTATATGTTTTGCTCCTTGCGGTATGTTTTGTCAAAGAGATAGGTCTTCAATTGTTTGCGGAAGTCTGTCAACTCGTAGACCGCTCTCAGGCCGCGTGGTAGTGCGTTCCAGAGTTGCGTGCTCTTGTAGGAGACTACAATAAACTAATAAACTGATAAACCATAATTCAATGCAAGTTTTTCTCTACTTGCTTCAAACTTAATCCTGCTCTACACTTGGTTCCTCTTTCACACCTGATTCCTGAAATATGGTTGGTTCCCGCTCTACTTGTGATTCCTGCTCCAGGTCTGGTTCCTGATCCTGCCTGATGTTTGCCTTGCTCAACTCTGCCCTCTGCCTAGCCTTTCCATCAACTCTGTTGTCCAGGGGAGGTACTAACACGTTAAATCAATTACAGTGAAGTTTATTGGCACTATCCATATAGGAGACAGTTCTATATCTGGGTACCACAATTTATGCATCCACTTTACGCAGGCTGAGAGCTTATTTTATAACAGTAATTTCCATTATAGAAGATTAGTGTAAGGTAAAATTATGCATCATACCTGATAATTTTCTTTCCATTAATCATAGCTGATCAATCCATAGACTGGTGGGTTGTGTCCATCTACCAGCAGGTGGAGATAGAGAGCAAACTTTTGCCTCCCTATATGTGGTCATGTGCTGCCGGAAACTCCTCAGTATGTCGATATCAAAGCTCCATCCGCAGGACTCAGCACTTAGAGAATTACACCCACAAAGGGACACTCTGCCCAGCTCACCACCGCCGAAACGGGGGAGGGGAATTAACCCAGCTCATCCCCACACAAGTGGGGGAGGGGAATCCGTCCAGCTCATCCCCGCGGAGCGGGAGAGGGACACCACCCCGCCGATGCGGGGGGATCTGGCTTATCCTGCAACCGCAACCGTGGGAGGAGCTGACTGACCCTAACACCGCCGAAGCGGGAGGGGTACAAAGCTGCCCTACAGCCGCACGAAGCGGGAGGGAGTGCCGGCAGAATTTAAGTCTCAATCCAGCCCCGTAAAACGGAGGGGAGAGGAATGCAGCAGCTCACTGTAACACAAACTCGTCTCAACTCTTGAAGAATCCAAGTGAAAAAACTTGAACACGAAGTCCTCCTGAAGTAACTGAAGACTAAACTTGAACCTAAAATTCAATCAGAATATAAACAGTACAGATATCTGGGAGGGGCTATGGATTGATCAGCTATGATTAATGGAAAGAAAATTATCAGGTATGATACATAACTTACCTTCCATATCATCATGCTGATCAATCCATAGACTGGTGGGATGTACCGAAGCAGTACTCACCCAGGGCGGGACATTGAAATCCCTGACCGCAACACTGAAGCTCCAAACCGGGCCTCCGCCCGAGCAGCCACAGTCAAGCGGTAATGCTTGGAGAATGTATGGGCCGATGCCCAAGTTGCCGCCTTGCATATCTCTGCCAAGGAGACGGACCTGGCCTCTGCCATCGAGGCCGCCTGAGCTCTAGTGGAGTGAGCCTTCAGCTGGATAGGCGGCACCTTCCCCGCGGCCACATAAGCCGCTGCAATGGCTTCCTTGACCCATCTTGCCACTGTAGGCTTAGCAGCCTGCAGACCCTTACGAGGACCTGCAAACAGGACAAACAGATGATCCGATTTCCGGAAATCATTGGTCACTTCCAAATATCTGATGATAACTCGTCTCACATCCAGATATTTGAGAGCACAGAATTCCTCTGGGTAGTCCTCCCTACGAAAGGAAGGGAGACAGAGCTGCTGATTCACATGGAAGCGAGAAACAATCTTGGGCAGGAAGGAAGGCACTGTGCGAATAGTCACTCCTGCCTCAGTGAACTGCAGAAAAGGCTCTCGACATGAGAGTGCCTGGAGCTCGGAAACTCTTCTGGCTGAAGTGATAGCCACCAAAAAGACTGCTTTCAACGTCAGGTCTTTCAGAGATGCCCTCGACAAGGGTTCAAAAGGCGGCTTCTGCAAGGCTTTTAGTACCAGGTTGAGATTCCACGCAGGCACCACTGAGTACAGAGGAGGGCGCAGGTGATTAACTCCTTGAGAAAGCGCACCACATCTGGCTGCGAAGCCAGGGAAGCACCCTTCAGGCGGCCCCTGAAGCAAGCCAGAGCCGCTACCTGGACTTTAAGGGAACTGAGCGACAGGCCTTCTCCAGACCTTCTTGCAGGAACGCCAACACTGAAGAAATTGGAGCAGTGAAGGGAGAAAGTGAGCCCGCTTCACACCACGCTGCAAAGGTACGCCAAACCCTGGCGTAAGCCGTAGAAGTAGAGCGCTTCCTCGCTCTCAGCATAGTGGCGATGACCTTGTCTGAGAAGCCCTTCTTTCTCAGACGCTGCCGCTCAATAGCCAGGCCGTAAGACCAAAGGGGGAGGGATCCTCCATCACCACGGGACCCTGATGAAACAGGCCCTGCTCCCCTGGCAACCGCAGAGGATCGTCGACTGAAAGCCTGATCAAGTCCGCATAACAGGGACGTCTGGGCCAATCCGGACCCACCAGGATTATCCGGCCTGGATGCTTTGCCACCCGGTCTAGCACCCTGCCCAACATGGGCCAGGGCGGGAACACATAGAGAAGCTCTTGTGTCGGCCACTGTTGGAGAAGAGCATCTACTCCCAGGGATCGAGGGTCCCGTCCTCTGCTGAAAAAGCGCGGCACTTGGCAATTGGCCGATGACGCCATCAGATCTAGGCTCGGCTGGCCCCAGCGCTTCGTGATGTCCAAGAACGCCTGAGCAGATAGCTGCCACTCTCCGGGCTCCAAGGTATGGCGACTGAGAAAGTCCACCTTGACATTCATGACTCCGGCAATGTGGGCCACTGACAGCTGTTCCAGGTTCGCTTCCGCCCACTGGCATAAATTCATGGCCTCCTTGGCTAGAGGGGCGCTTTTGGTACCTCCCTGGCGGTTGACATAGGCCACAGCCGTGGCATTGTCCGACAGGACCCGTACTGGCTTCAACGCCAGTACCGGGATGAACTCCAAAAGCACCAACCGAATGGCTCTGAGTTCCAGGAGGTTGATAGACCACTTTGCCTCTGCAGGAGACCAGAGCTCCTGCGCTGTCCTTCCCAAGCAGTGGGCTCCCCAGCCCGACAAAGAGGCGTCCGTCGTGACGACAATCCACTCCGGGGTCACCAGAGGCATTCCTGCAGACAACTTGTCTGTCTGCGTCCACCAGCTCAGCGCCTTGCGCACTGCTGGGTCCAAGGGAAGGCGCACAGCATAATCCTCCGACATCGGAGTCCAGCGCTGCAGCAGAGAGTGTTGTAGTGGTCTCATATGAGCCCTGGCCCAGGGCACTACTTCCATCGTGGCCGTCATAGAGCCCAACAGCTGCACATAGTCCCAAGCCCGAAGAGGAGAGGCTACTAGGAACTGGTCCACCTGAGCCTGAAGCTTGACAATCCGATTGTCTGGCAGGAACACTCTGCCCACTTGGGTGTCGAATCGAACTCCCAGATACTCCAGGGACTGAGCTGGGCGCAGCTGGCTTTTCTCCCAGTTGATGATCCACCCCAGGGAGCTCAAAAGAGCAACCACCCGGTTCACAGCTTTGCCGCACTCTGCATAAGAGGGGGCTTGGATCAACCAGTCGTCCAGATAAGGATGGACTTGTACTCCTTCCTTCCTCAGGAAGGCCGCGATAACCACCATTACTTTGGAGAAGGTCCGCGGAGCAGTAGCCAACCCGAACGGGAGGGCTCTAAACTGGAAGTGTCGGCCCAGTACTGCAAAACGCAGAAAGCGTTGATGAGGAGGCCAGATGGGAATATGCAAGTACACTTCCTTGATGTCCAAGGATGCCAGGTACTCCCCTGCCTTCACTGCCGCTATAACAGAGCGGAGAGTCTCCATGCGAAAGTGCCGAACTTTCAAGGCCCGATTGACCCCTTTGAGGTCGAGGATAGGCCGTACAGAACCTCCTTTCTTTGGTACCACAAAGTAAATGGAGTAACGTCCCTTGCCAAGCTGATTTTCTGGCACCGGAACGACCGCACCCAGGCGGATCAGATTGTCCAAGGTCTGCTGCACTGCCACAGCTTTGACCGGAGACTTGCAGGGAGAGAGTACAAACCCGTCTCTTAAGGGTCGGCAGAACTCTAGCTTGTAGCCGTCTCTGATGACTTCCAGCACCCAAGCGTCTGAAGTTATTGTGGTCCACTCGCCCAGAAACGAGGACAGCCGTCCTCCAATCTGCACTGGGGCGTGGACCAAGGCCCCGTCATTGGGTACGAGACCCTGGGGGAGGACCGGAGGGAGCACCTCCGGGACGGCGGTCTCTGCGAAAGGAATGCTGCTTGGAGGAGAAGTTCCTCTTGAAGGAAGAGGAGGCAGAAGAGCCCGACCTGCCCGGGCGGTACCGACGGGCTTCCTGAAACCGTCCTCTGGAGGTACCGGGGCGAGTACTAGCCCGAGCCCTGACCTCTGGTAACTTCTTGCCCTTAGACGTGCCGAGATCTGTCACGATTTTGTCCAGCTCGACCCCAAAGAGCAGCTTGCCTTTAAAAGGCAATCTAGCTAGGCGGGATTTAGAGGCGTGGTCAGCAGACCAATGCTTCAGCCAAAGCCACCGCCGCGCAGAGATTGTCTGAGCCATGCCTTTAGCTGAGGCCCTCAAGACATCATACAGCAAGTCTGCCAAATAGGCTAAGCCCGATTCCAGGGCCGGCCAATCAGCCCTCAAGGAATGGTCCGAGGGGGAAGCCCGCTGCACCATAGTCAGGCACGCCCTGGCCACATAGGAGCCGCAAACTGAGGCCTGCAAACTTAAAGCAGCCGCCTCAAAGGACGACCTTAAGGCCGCTTCCAATCTTCTGTCTTGGGCGTCCTTTAGGGCCGTGCCACCTTCCACCGGCAACGCCGTTTTCTTAGTCACCGCAGTGATTAAAGAATCCACGGTAGGCCACAGATAGGCCTCACGTTCACTTTCAGGCAAAGGATAGAGGCGGGACATAGCCCTAGCCACTTTAAGGCTCGCTTCCGGACATCCCATTGAGCCGAAATTAAGGTGTGCATGGCATCATGCACGTGGAAGGTTCTAGGCGGGCGCTTCGTCCCCAGCATAATGGCAGAGCCAACAGGGGCTGAGGGAGAGACGTCCTCCGGAGAGGAAATCTTCAAAATGCCCATGGCCTGCACTAACAGGTTGGGCAAATCCTCTGAGCTAAAGAGCCGCGCTGCAGAGGGGTCATCCGCTCCATCCGAGCGGGGATCCGTCTCCTCCAAGGAATCCGCAAAGGACTGTTGGGAGAACTCAGATACGCTGCCCTCATCTACATCGGAGGAGACAAAGTCCTCCAAGGCCTGGGAATCAACCCAAGGGCGTTTACCTCCGGGGGCCTCAACCTCTTTACCAGACGAGGGAGCAGGGGCAGCGTTTTGCATAATGAAGGCCTGATGCAGCAGCAAAACAAACTCGGGGGAGAAACCCCCCAGATTGTGCACTTCCGCAGCCTGGGCTACAGCCCTAGACGCACCCTCAACCGGTGCTCGCAAGAGCGGGGGAGAGACATGCTGCGCATCCAAGATGGCGTCCGGCGCGACACTCCGCGAAGGAGCCGCGCGGGAAGAACGGCGCTTAACTTTAGCCGCTTTTGTGCCGTCGCCCAAATTAAGGGCGTTCATGGCATTAATGTCTCCCACCTCAAGGGCAGCCCAAGAAGAAGCCGTCCGAGCCGCGTGGCTGGCCAAGATGGCGAAGGCGAGCAGCGGGGGATGGGCGTTTATGGCGGGAAAAACCGCCACACAAGAGGAAGGACCGGGACACTCATCGGTCACGAAACTGTCACCCAACAAGGGCGAATCAGACTTTAAGACCCCCGCATCCCCTCTAGAAGCGCCCAAGCGATCCGGGGAGCGACTCTTTGCGCCCTCGCCCTCCGACGCCATAGGCCACGTGGAGATCAATCGGGGAACCCCCTGCCCGCTATAAAAAGGTAAAAATTACCTGCTTTCCGCTCCGAGCTGTAACGACCTGGTGTCCCAGTGAGTAGCTGCAATAAACGTTTAAATAAACGTCGAAATAAACGCCTTTAAGGACGTTCAAAATTTTTTATTTTTTTTTTTTAATGGAGCCAGCGGGAGGGGGGAGAAAAGGAGGGACCTGGTGCCACCAGGTTTGCACTTGCTCAAGAAGAGCCCTCAACCCCAGGCACTCAACAAAACCTAAAAATTAGGCTTGGAGGCCTAGCCAGAGCTGCTGCTGTGTGTGACCACCACCTGCTGAGATAGAGAACATACTGGAGAGTTTCCGGCAGCACATGACCACATATAGGGAGGCAAAAGTTTGCTTTCTATCTCCACCTGCTGGTAGATGGACACAACCCACCAGTCTATGGATTGATCAGCATGATGATATGGAAGTCAACATTTATGTGCTTACGTTTAGGTGCAGCCGCTTACACCATGTCAACAACAGGCATAAATGCATGTGATTAAATACGGCACTTAGACACGTAACTTTCAGTATTCTGTAACTTATGCACATAAGTGAGAATCATGCCCATGCTCCTCCTTCTGTGAACACCCCCTTGCATTTACGTGCTAAGGCAGTTGTGGGCATATGTTACAGAATACCGTTGAGCATGCATTCGTGGCACAGCCACAGAGGGGACTTCAGGGCCTGGGCTCCCCCACTGTGGCTCAGACCCCCTCCTAACCTGCACTGTACCCATTAAATGGTTAGTGTCCCCACTAAGCCTTGCCAGCCAAAGAAATTCGCTGCTGAACTGCTCCCCTCCTCCTCATGCTGCTGCAGTAACCTGGAAGTCAGCAAGGTGCCTCCAGCAAGAACTGAGCATACTCAGGGAGTCCTAGAGTTGGCAAATTTCTTTGGCTGGCAGGGCTTCAGCAACCCCACCAGCAAAGGTATTATTTTTAACTCACCGGGGGGGGGGGGGGGGGGGGGGGGGGGGGCCCTTTTACTAAGCCGCAGCAAAAAGTGGCCTGCAGCAGTGCGAGCATGTCTTATGGGTGCATGCCAAGCCAATTTTGTTGCTTCCTGGAAAAAGGACCTTTTTTAAAGGGGCCGGAAAATGGACATGTGGCAAAATAAAAACCAGTGCATGTCCATTTTCGGCCTGAGACCTTACCAACATCCATTGACATAGCAGTATGGTCTCATGCATTACCCGGGCGATAGGCATGCAGCGCATGCCCACTACCATTTACTACCAGGTAAGCGCCACGAAGTACAAAATAGAAAATATTTTCTACCATGTGTTTTTGGTGCATGCCAAATTCAGAACTACTGCCTGGGGCATGCGGTAGCCGGGCGGTAATGGCGATTTGGCACATGCTGGACGCGCATAGGCCATTATACGCCTTTGTAAAAAGGCCCCCTGGGGGGGGGGGGGGGGGGGGGGGGGGGGGGGGGGGGGGGAAGGGAATACATTGCCCTCTCAGTCTACCTCTGGGCCTCTCCAAAATCAGAGGGCTGGCTATGTCCCTGGTGCACATCTGGCATGTACATGCATACCTAACTGTAACTTTAACTGTCACTTCTTCTGAATATTGAGCTCTTAAGGTATCCAAGCTTTGTAAAATCTATAAGGGATTGAAAACTGAGTGTTGGAAGGGACTTGGGAAGACAAGCACATTGCTACATATCTGATAGGGGTGCCAATGATAAAAGAATACTAGGGGAATGATGCAAGAGGAGCTACAAAAGATAATAGGGAAGCGCTTGAAAAGAAATGCCAAGCTATACATAGTGGAAGGATGCGGGGTAGGAGGCGTGTGGAGGCCAAAAAGCCAAATTGATTAAATATTGCCTGGTAGCAGCGAGGGGTGAAATAGCATTGGCCTTGAAAAGAAAACAAGCCCCAGGCTTGCAAATATGGTACAAGAGGTTATGAAATGTCATGGAGCAAATTACGGCCCTGAAGAATAACTCATATGATAGAGTGAAAAGGTCTTGGAGATTATTTAAAGGATATATCAGAGCTTGAGAGGTCAATAGTTGTAAGAAAGAAGAAAACTGGAGAACCCAAGCAAGAGGTGGGTCAATGAGGAACTACACCCATTTAGACCTAGGGGAGGTAGGAAAGGGAACATGGACATGACAACAATATGGGGGGGGGACGGGCGGGGGGGGGGGGGGGTGGGGGGGGGACAGAATCAAGGCAGAGGAAAGGAAAGATGACTGAATTCACAGTTGCAAAACATGTTGAAATTTGATGTAATTATGGGATGTTTCAAGTTTTGACTGACAAATTCTGTAAGGAATATTGTCTAAGCTCAATCTGCTTCCAGTTCCTAAATAGAAAGTAAAAAAGAAAAAAAAGAAAAACTGTCTTACTTAGTTGCATTATGCATTTATAGTTCTAAGCATTTTGGCAAAATACCTGTAAGAAGCCAGATGGATCATTTTCTTTTATCACTTCCAGACAGTATTCCATAAGCCCTGTTGACTGTCGCAATTTCAATGTGCAGTGATTTATCTGATCCCAGACAACCTGAAAAAGAGGACAATATATCTCTGATAATCCTTTTTCTGGCTTTTGGTGAATCCTTTCAGGAGTAGTAAACACAGGCACTGTCCATCTCTCTCTTAGCTGTCACATAGGCAATGTCATATGTACATTAACTTTCATGCCCAGGCTGTGTAAATATAAATATTAATAGCTAGACTGGGCAGGATGCCATCTGATAATTTTATGGTTGGGTAAAGAGTCTGTCAATTTACAGGCCCATTAGTGATCTAGCAGGCTAAGATTAAAAGATGATGGTTTCTGGTGTGATATCTGTCTTGCTGATGGAGAGGACAGGATATAAAGTTAGAGGCTGTGCTCCAGAACCTAATCAAATGTAAGATTCTTCAATCATCCTACCCAATGTAGACTGAGATGTGAATTAAATATAGATTTCTGTCTAAACAGACTGACAACTTGATTGTAAGGGACATAAATACCCACTTGAATGATAGATTTACTTTTATTGGTGTGTTGTTTTGTTTTAAAGATTTTAGAGGGCATGTACCCATCTGATTTAACTTCACTAGTCACACTATTGTATGATGACAGAGCACCACAAGAGTGGAAGATGCCACCAACCCAATGCAAACTGGAACAAGATAGAAAAAACTTCTTCAAATGTCAACAAGATAAAAATTTATTTATAGGCCTTGAAGGCCTCCCCCCCCACCACCACCAAAGAGCTCCTAGTTGGCCCAGAGTCCCCCTTCCTCTGAATAGATCCTTGGTTGCTGTAATGGACCTTGAAGCTCCTTATCCCCCACCCCAGAAGAATCCCTAGTAGCTCTAATGTTCCCAGAAGGTCTCCTTACCCCCAAAGAAATCTTTGGAGGCCCTTGTGAGTCCAGAAGACCACATACCCTCAAAATACTCCTTTGTTGCTCAGGTGGGCCCAGAAGCCTTCACTCCACTGAAAAAGTTCCTGGTGACATTACTGGGACTAGAAGCCTCCCACACTGCTAAAGAAATCCTTGGTGACCTTAATGGGCTTGGAAGCCTTCTACCTCTGAAAATCTTCCTCATGGCACTAGTGGGCCAAGAAGCACCTCACCTCCCAAAGAAATCCCTGGAGGCTCTTTTGGGTCTGAAAGGCCCCTCACACTCTCAAAAAACTTCTTGATGGCCCTAGTTTACTCAGAAGCCCTCACCCCCTAAAGAAATTCCTGATCACTCTAGTGGGTCCAGAAGGTCTCCACCCCTCCCAAAGAAATCCTTCATGGCCCTAATAGGCCTCAGACATCTCTAACAAGGGCCCTAATACATCTTGGGTAGGGATGGAGTTGAGGTGCATATTAATTTCTACCTCTGGTTCCACTGTGTTGAAAAATGGAGACTCCTGACTAGTAGTAGTATATCAGAATGCAATGCTAGGATTCAGCCTGCCAAATAAGGGATTCACTCCCTTATTTGGGAGGCTGACTCCTAGCATTGTTCTTCAGTGTACCACCAGGGGTCAAGCACCACTATTTTTCAAGATGGTGGTGTTTAAGAAGGGTGGTGCTGGACACCTCCCTGGGACAAGATAAATCATTTATTTACTATATCGTCACTTATTGCATAGCAAATCAGAACGGTTTACATTTCAAAAAGTGTATAAATAACATACAATAAAATCAACAACAATAAAAACTAGGAAATCCATTTTATGATAGGACAGCACAAACAAAACTTCCATACCAAAAAGGATAAAAAACATTCAATTACATCAGTCTTATAATTCACATCAATCATACTATTGTCTCTAATAATTTATATCTCCTATATAGTAGAGACATGTTTCTTACCTGAGTGGTTTCCTAGTCAAATAATGTTATATTTGAAAAGCTTTCTCAAAAAAATAGGTTTTCAGGGCCTTAGAAAAGAGCTTATATGATTCTTCCACCCTAATACATTTTGGGACGAAATTCCACAATGATGGAGACCAAAAGAAAAAGGCCGAACTGTGGGTTGATTCCTACCTAGCTCTAGAAGGAGGTGGGATCACCAATCTATTGTCTGTGAGTGAACGTAAGGCTTGCAATGGTGTGTAGGGAATAGTTAAGGTCGCAAGAGAAGATGGTGTGGCTGAATAAAGCACTTTATATGTTAGAACAAGAACTTTAAATGAAACTGTTAAATATATTGGGATCTAGTGAAGCTGACGTAGCAAAGGTGTAGCTTTGTCATATCTTGAAGCTCGACAAATAACACGAGCAGCTGTGTTTTGAATAGTTTGTAAGCATTTCAAATTGAACTTAGTAATGCCTGCATAAATGATATTACAATAATCAGGATGTGTCGCAATGTAGGCATAGGCTATCGGTTCAGAAGGGGTGCCGCAGGTTTAGAGGATCTATGGTCAAGGGCCTCTCTCTGCCAGGTGCTCAGTTCAGACTGCCTGGCTGGGTTACCCTGACTTAAGCTGCTGGGCCACAAGAACTCTGGCTCAGGGTACCCAGGCCAGGTGTGTCTTAGTCTGGAGTGTCTTAGACCAGACAGCTTCAGGGGGAAGTACTTTTTCTCCTCCAATGAATGAACCAATTCCTGTTGAAAGGAAAAACCTTGCACCTGATGCATAAAACAGTAGCCTGTTACCATGGTAGTATGTGCTGTTTTATTGTCAAAGTACATTTTTTAATGGCATGGTAATTTGCAAGCCATTAGTTTACTGCATAGGGAGTTCAGCATTTTTTCAGTGTGTGCATTAGAACAGCTTCTCAACCCCATCAGGTTTTCAGGATATCCACAATGAATATGCATGAGATAAATTTGCATGTACTTCCTCCTTGGTATAAATCTATCTCATGCATATTCATTGTGGATATCCTGAAACCCTGATGAGACTAGGGACCCTGTTTACTAAGCCATGCTATGGGAACGCTATCATTTTTAGCACACGCTAATGCTAGAGACACCCATAGGAACATATGGATGTCTCTAGCGTTAGCGTGTGCTAAAAATGCTAGCACACCTTAATAAACAGGGCCAGTGGTGTGCTGGAGCCGGCTCGCACCGGCTTGCAAGAGCTGGTTGTTAAATTTACTGGTATCTTGCGAGCCGGTTGTTAGCCTGTGCGAGCCGGCTCGCCTCTGCTCCCCCGCTCGTCCATCTTCTGTCTGCAGATCTGCCGATAGTAGCCCTGGTTTCCTTCTTGCCCCGTCGCCCTGCCTTTAAAATTTTTATTTTCCCTCGAGGCGCGCCAGGGTTGAAGCGAAGGCAGCAGGCTCAGCTCGGTTCCAGCCTTTGTTCCGTTCCTTCGCATCATGGCTCCGCCCTTGCGCAAACAGGAAATACGTCAAGGCAGGGTGGCGGAGCAAGAAGGAAATCAGGGCTACTATCGGGGAGCAAAGCTGCAGAGGGCAGATGGAAGATGGATGACCAGGGGAGTGGGGAGGGCTGGAAGAAGGCAGATGAAGGAGAGGAGGGCAGGGGGGAGACGAGGGTTGCTGGACATGGGTGGGTAGATGGAGGACAGGGGAGAGGAGGGTTGCTAGACATGGGTGGGTGGATGGAGGGCAGGGGAGAGCAGGGTTGCTGGACATGGGTGGGTGGATGGAGGACAGGGAGAGGAGGGTTGCTGGACATGGGTGGGTGGATGGAGGGCAGGGGAGAGCAGGGTTGCTGGACATGGGTGGGTGGATGGAGGGCAGGGGAGAGGAGGGTTGCTGGACATGGGTGGGTGGATGGCCTGTTCCTTGCCAAATCCAGAGGCCACTACTCCATCCTCATCCTCCTCGATCTATCCGCCGCTTTTGACACTGTCAATCATGATTTACTTCTTGCCACACTGTCCTCATTTGGGTTCCAGGGCTCTGTCCTCTCCTGGTTCTCCTCCTATCTCTCCCACCACACCTTCACAGTTCACTCTCTTGGATCTTCCTCCACACCCATCCCCCTATCTGTTGGCGTTCCCCAGGGATCTGTCCTTGGACCCCTTCTCTTCTCAATCTACACCTCTTCCCTGGGCTCCCTGATCTCATCTCATGGCTTCCAGTATAATCTCTATGCTGATGACACCCAGCTGTATCTCTCCACACCTGATATCACCACAGAGACCCAGGCAAAGGTATCGGCCTGCTTATCCGACATTGCTGCCTGGATGTCCAACCGCCACCTGAAACTGAACATGTCCAAGACCGAGCTCATCGTCTTTCCACCAAAACCCACTTCTCCTCTTCCCCCACTTTCTATCTCTGTTGATAACACCCTCATCCTCCCCGTCTCATCTGCCCGCAACCTTGGAGTCATCTTCAACTCCTCCCTCTCCTTCTCTGCGCATATCCAGCAGATAGCCAAGACCTGTCGCTTCTTCTTCTTTAACATCAGCAAAATTCGCCCTCTCCTCTCTGAACACACCACCCGAACTCTCGTCCACGCTCTCATTACCTCTCGCCTTGACTACTGCAACTTACTCCTCACCGGCCTCCCACTTAGCCATCTATTCCCCCTTCAATCTGTTCAGAACTCTGCCGCACGTCTTATATTCCGCCAGAACCGTTATACTCATATCACCCCCCTCCTCAGGTCACTTCACTGGCTTCCAATCAGATACCGCATTCAGTTCAAGCTCCCCCTTCTTACCTACAAATGCACTCAGTCTGCTGCCCCTCGCTAACTCTCTACCCTCATCTCCCCTTACATTCCCGCCCGAAACCTCCGCTCACAAGACAAATCCCTCCTCTCAGTGCCCTTCTCCACCTACGCCAACTCCAGGCTCCGCTCATTCTGCCTCGCTTCACCCTATGCTTGGAACAACCTTCCTGAGCCCTTACGCCAAGCCCCCTCCCTACCCATATTCAAGTCTTTGCTGAAAGCCCACCTCTTCAGTGCTGCTTTCGGCACGTAACTCTTACCTTTCAGGAAATCCAGACTGCCCAATTTGACAGTCCCTATCGGACTGACTGTTCATTTGTCCTTTAGATTGTAAGCTTTTTGAGCAGGGATTGTCTTTCTATGTTAAATTGTACAGCGCTGCGTAACCCTAGCAGCGCTTTAGAAATGTCAAGTAGTAGTAGGGCAGGGGAGAGGAGGGTTGCTGGACATGGGTGGAGGAGAGGGAAGGGAGAGAGAAGAAATGCTGGACATGGGTGGAGGGGAGGGAAGAGTGAGGAATGAGATGAGAAGAGGGAAAAGAGAAGAGAGGAGAATAACTGCAAATGGATGGAGAAAATAGGCAGAAGCTGAGGACCAGAAATGAAGAAGAAAGGAGGAAAGAAATAAATGGAAAGGAAGCCCTGGAAACGGAGTTAAGAGGACAGATAGCAGCAGAATCGGATACTGGGCCAGCATGAGCAGAAAAATAGTCACCAGACAACAAAGGTAGAAAAAAACTCATTTTATTTTCATTATAGTGTTTGGGATATGTTCACCTTGAGAATCAGGTGCTCAACATTAAAAGTTTATATTTATTTACTTATTTATGGCATTTTATCCCACATTAAACATGAATTAGATTGGAACCTAGGATCATTTAATAGTTTTTTCCTGGAGAGAGTAATGCATTGCCCCCCCCCCCCAGCTATAGCCAGCTCTGCAATTTGGGGGGGGGGGCGCAGAGGTGGACGGGGGGGGGGGGGGGGGGGGGGCGCCGAGGTGGACCGGGGAGAGAGCCTGTTGTTAAACATTTACCAGCACACCACTGAACAGGGCCCTAGGTGTGCCTCATGGTTGAAAAGCACTGCATTAGAACACTATACTGCAGCTCAATGCACAATCTCAGTTCATAACTTATCACTTTGGCCTTCAAGGGTGCAATGAGCATTTATTTATTTGGTTACTTGAATTTTGCCTATAACTAAGCAGAGTACAAGTCAAACATTCATAATCAACGTGAATAAAATAACATAAATTATTTGAAAACAGGCATCATCAAAACAAGTGCATAAATAGACAAAAGACCTCATCATGCTGAAAATACCGCTATCATAAGCCAGCGTGAAAAGTAGTGCAATTCTGTTTTAAGTGATCATATTTGTGTGATTTTTCAGCAGCCCTTTTTAGAGCACCAGTGGGGGGTACAATAAACTCACTCACCTTGAATTTATGCTCCCGTTCCTTTGTTACCTTGGTGAGCAGTTTTGCTTTTTGACGGTTTAGCGCATCGACCAGTGCATCACACTGTGCCACCAGGCAGGCTTCATAATCCAAGCCGTTTTCCTGAGGAGAAAGTTAGATGTTACAGTTACATTCTTACAGCCCTGGCAGACACCACTTTAGCTGTGCAACAAAGGTACTATCAACATCTAATTTTGTATCAGATAAGACAGCAACCAAAAAAAAATTATTCACAGCTAGATTCAATATATGGCACCTGAAAAATCTGTGCGGTAAAAAAATATGCCTAGACATATTTTCTAAAGTACACCTAAATTTTATAGAATCATCTTAAATTTCCATGCAATATGAAGAATACGCCGAGCGTCTCTCCACGTGACCAAACTTGGTTGCATCTATTTAGGCCATGTTTTACTTGCAATAAATCCTGATGCCTAAATTAGGTGCACAGCGGGTGTATTCTATAATAATGTGCATAGATTTTCAAAATGCCCATGACCCGCCCATTCTATGCTCATAACCACACCCCTTTTTCAACTACACAACTTGGAATTTATACGCATCACATTACAGAATACACTTAGCGAGTTGTGTGCATAAATCTTAATGCCAATTAGTGCTGATAATTGCGCTTCCATTATTATTCAATAGCTCTCTTTTAAATAGTAGTAATAAAACATAGGATATGTTAAACAGAAAAATGGTCAATCCGTCAGATTGTTTTTCTATTATTATGATTAAAAGGATTACTCTTGATTTTTCCTTTTAATAGTAAAGGTATAGTTGAAACATTGCATTCATGGCACCACAGCAACATTGAAAAGGTATCTCATAATGCTTAGATCAGGGGTTCTCATCCCAGTCCTTGGGACACACCTATCCAGTCAGATTTTCAGGATACCCACAATGAATATGCATGAGTTAGATTTGCATGCAGCGGAGGTAGTGCATGCAAATTTCTCTCATGCATATTCATTGTGGATATCCTGAAAACCTGACTGGATAGGTGTGTCCCAAGGACTGGGATGAGAACCCCTGGTTTAGATGTATGATTTAGAATCAAGCCTCCACTTGTGACAACCATCATGGAAAGGCAATAGTGGACAATTAATTTGTCCCAATTATTTATTATTTTGGTTTTCTAATTTGTATTATCTTTTAAGCAGCTATTATGCATGCATAACTTGAATCATGTGGAGGGGCATTTTCGATATGATGTCTAAGTCGGACTTTGGACGTTTTGTGCTAAACGTCCAAAATCTGAATAGAAAACATGACCATTTTCATTTTTTTGAATACCATTTGTAACAAGGTTTTGTGCTCTGTAAATTTATCTTTTTAAGCAATTTTTTAAAAACCCTGTACAAGTTAAAAACGTAGAAAATCAAGCCATTGGGATGTAGGAGGGACCAGCATTTTTAGCAAACTAGTCCCCCAGACATCCCAGGAGAGCAATGGGGCACCCTAGGGGGTACTGCTGTGGACTTCATATAAATGCTCCCAGGTACTCATCATTGCTCCCTTTATCTTGTCTGCTGAGTCCTCCAAAACTACTACTACTACTAACGCTACAAGGCATACGCAGCGCTGTACATCACACATGAAAAGACAGTCCCTGCTCAAAGAGCATACAATCTAAATAGGACAGACAAACAGACAGAACAATTAATAGGTAAGGGAATTAAAGAGGTGGGGATAAAAGGTACAGGCAAAAACCCACCCAAAACTTACTACCCCCAACTTTACACCACTAGAATAGCTCTTATGGGTGAAGAATGATCTGTTCCTGGCCAGATCCAAAGGTCTCTATTCTATCCTCATCCTTCTCGATCTATCTGCTGCTTTTGACACTGTTGATCACAGCCTACTCCTTGATACGCTGTCCTCACTTGGATTTCAGGGCTCTGTTCTTTCCTGGTTTTCTTCTTATCTCTCCCAGCGTACCTTTAGTGTATACTCTAGTGGATCCTCTTCTATTTCTATCCCACTGTCAGTTGGTGTACCTCAGGGATCTGTCCTGGGACCTCTTCTCTTCTCCATCTATACTTCTTCCCTTGGTACTCTGATCTCATCCCATGGTTTTCAGTATCATCTTTACGCTGATGACTCCCAGATCTACCTCTCCACACCAGAAATCTCAGCCGAAATCCAGGCCAAATTATCAGCCTGCCTGTCTGACATTGCTGCCTGGATGTCTCAGCGCCATCTGAAACTAAACATGACCAAGACTGAGCTTCTCATCTTTCCGCCTAAACCAACCTCTCCTCCTCCTCCATTCTCTGTTTCTGTGGATAACAATCTCATCCTTCCTGTCACATCAGCTCGTAACCTTGGGGTCATCTTCGACTCCTCCCTCTCCTTCTCTGCACATATTCAGCAGACTGCTAAAACCTGTTGTTTCTTTCTCTATAATATCAGCAAAATCCGCCCTTTCCTTTCTGAGCACACTACCAGAACCCTCATCCACACTCTCATCACCTCTCGCTTAGACTATTGCAACTTGCTTCTCACAGGTCTCCCACTTAGCCATCTCTCTCCTCTTCAATCTGTTCAAAATTCTGCTGCACGACTAATATTCCGCCAGTGTCATTATGCTCATATTAGCCCTCTCCTCAAGTCACTTCACTGGCTTCCTATCTGTTTCCGCATACAGTTCAAACTCCTCTTATTGACCTATAAGTGCATTCACTCTGCAGCTCCTCAGTATCTCTCCACTCTCATCACCACCCCTGAAATCTCAACCTCGATCCAGGACAAAACCTCAGCTTGCTTGTCTGACATTGCTGCTTGGATGTCTCAACGCCATCTAAAGCTCAACATGACCAAAACTGAACTTCTTATTTTTCCCCCTAAACCCACCTCCCCTCTTCCCCCTTTCTCTATCTCTGTTAATGGCACTCACATCCTCCCTGTCTCCTCGACTTGTAACCTTGGAGTCATCTTTGATTCCTCTCTCTCCTTCTCTGCCCATATTCAACAGATCGCCAAAACCTGACGCTTCTTTATCTACAACATTAGCAAAATTCGCCCCTTCCTTTCTGAATACGCTGCCAGAACCCTTATCCACACCCTTGTCGCCTCTCGCTTTGACTATTGCAATTTACTTCTCACTGGTCTTCCACTCAGCCATCTCTCTCCTCTCCAATCTGTCCAAACTTCTGCGGCACGACTTGTTTTCCGCCAGAATCATTATACCCATACTAGCCCGCTCCTCAAGTCACTTCACTGGCTCCCTGTCCGCATTCAGTTTAAACTTCTCGTACTGACCTTTAAATGCATCCACTTTGCAGCCCCCCATTACCTCTCCGCTCTCATCTCTCCCTACATTCCTCCCCGTGAACTCCACTCGCTTGACAAATCTCTCTTGTCGTCCTCCTTCTCCTCCACTGCTAACTCCAGGCTTCGTTCCTTTTCTCTCGCAGCACCTTATGCCTGGAATAGACTTCCTGGACCTATATGTTTAGCTCCGTCTCTACCTGTTTTCAAATCTATGCTGAAATCCCACCTTTTCACTGCTGCTTTTGGCTCCTAGCCACAATTGCCCTCCCCTTGTCCCTTCCTCCCTTCTCACCCATTACTTCCCTCACCCGTAACTGTCTTGTTTGTCTGTATTACTTAGATTGTAAGCTCTTTTGAGCAGGGACTGTCTCTTTGTATCAGGTGTTCAGCGCTGCGTGAGTCTGGTAGCGCTGTACAAATGCTAATAATAATAATAATCTCTCCCTACATTCCCCCCCCCCCGGGAACTCCGTTCACTGGGTAAATCTCTCTTATCTGTACCCTTCTCCTTCACTGCTAACTCCAGACTCCGTTCCTTTTATCTTGCTGCACCATATGCCTGGAATAGACTTCCTGAGCCGGTACGTCAAGCTCCATCTCTGGCTGTCTTCAAATCTAAGCTAAAAGCCCACCTTTTTGATGCAGCTTTTAACTCTTAACCCTTAGTCACTTGTTCATAACCCTTATTTTATCATCCTTACTTTAATATTCCCTTATCTCTTGTTTGTCCTGTTTGTCTGTCCTAATTAGATTGTAAGCTCTGTCGAGTAGGGACTGTCTCTTCATGGTCAAGTGTACAGCGCTGCATACGTCAAGTAGCACTATAGAAATGATAAGTAGTAGTAGTAGAAGAAGGCACCTATATGTGGGTACTGTGGGTTTTAGTGAGTTTTGGAGGGGTCACAGTTTCCACCACAAGTGTAACAGATAGGGGGAGGTATGGGCCTGGGTCCACCTGTCTACAGTGCTCTGCAGTACTCTGGAGACCTGCAGGCTGCTGTAATGGACCTGGCTGTAACATCTGAGGCTGTCATAGAGATTTGTGAGTACTATTTTATTGACATTTGGGGGGGGGGGTTGGAGGGGGTCACTGACAACTGGGGGAGTGAGAGGGGTAATTCCTGATTCCCTCCAGTGGTCATGTAGGGCACCTTTTTGTGCCTTATTCGTTCTGAAAACAGGTCTAGACCAAAATGCTGAAGTTTTCACCCTAGATATTTTTGTTTTGTTCCATTATGAAACAGATGTCCAGGTGTTAGGCACGCAATTAAGCCCGCCTTCGAAACACCTCCAACATGCCCCCTTGTGATTTGGACACACTGCAGACAAAATGCATAGATAGACATTGGAAAACGGGTTTCAAAAATACCAGTTTGGACATTTTGAGAAGAAATCCGTCCAAATGGTACTTTATAACACTTTTTGGACATTTTTCTCTTTCGAAAATGAGCCCCAAAGTGTGATACTCCCCTTTTGACCAATACAATCCTGCTGGAATTCTGCAACTGATTGCTCCATGTATTTAGTTAGTTCAATAAAAAAGGTATCATCTTATTTTCTTTTCTATGTTTTATTTTATTCTATTTCTATTGATTATCCATGAATGGTAAAATTCGTATTGAAAATTTCTTATTTCTATATTGTGCTCAGTTTTGGAGGTCATGGCTGGCTAAAGATGGAAAAAGACTAGAAGCGGTCCAGAGGAAGGTGACAAAAATGATATGGGGCTTGCACCACAAGATGTATGAGAAAAAACTGGAAATATGATACAGACATTTAAATACTTGAAAGGTATTAATACAGGAACAGATCACTTCTAGAGAAAGGGAAACGGTAAAACTAGAGGACATGAGATGAGGTTGTGGGGTGGTAGACTTAGGAGTAATGTCAGGAAATTCTTTCTCACAGAGAAGGTGGTTGTTGTGTAGAATGCCCTCCTGAGGTAGGTGAGACAAAAACGATGATGGAATTCAAAAATAGATGGTATAAAACAAAAACTAAAAAAAAACTTAAATGGTTGCAGGTGTGTGGTTGTGTAGTAACGCTAGGTCAGTGACTCCGGCTGTAAAGAACTAAGGCCAGTGCCAGGCAGACTTTGTAGTTCTGTGTCTGTATATGGCAATCCAAGTTAGGATAGGCTGTAAAGGACTTCAATGGCAACTTCAGTAGCTGGAACTGAGGACAGTGCTGGGCAGACTTTTACAGTCTAGGTCTGTGAAGAAACAGTGGGGTCTTTTTACTAAGCCGCTTAAGCGCCTACGTGCGCCCAACATGTGCCAAAATGGAGTTACCGCCCGACTACTGTGTGGTTCTTGTGGTAAATTCATTTTTGGCGCATGTCTGATATGCGTGTCTGAAAAATATTGTTTATTTTTGGGCGCGTGTAACAGACGCGCATCAAGTGGCATTTGGCGCACGTAGGTCATTACCGCTCGGTTACTGCGCGAGTCTTTACCGCTAGGTCAATGGCTGGCGGTAAGGTCTCAGACCCAAAATGGACGCGTGGCAATTTTCATTTTGCCGCACGCCCATTTTCGTCAAAAATTTTAAAAAAGGCCTTTTTCACAGGCGGGCTGAAAGATGGATCAGCGCACAGCCAAAACCTGTGCCTACACGAGCACAAGCCATTTTTCAGTGCATTTTTCATTGTAAAACAACTCCAATGTGTTTTAAGCCTGTAAAATGAATTGGATATTTTCCTGTCTTAAATATGTCTGAAGTATATTTCTCCTGTTTGGCCTGCAGACGGTGCATATTTATGCTTAAAGCTGTTACAGAAGACTGACTTCTTTTTCTTTTAGGGGCCCTTTTACTAAGGTACGCTGAAAAATGGCCTGCACTGGTGTAGACATGTGTATTGTACACGCGCAGGTCCATTTTTCAGCATGCCTGCAAAAAAGGCCTTTTTTGCCGAAAATGGATGTGCGGCAAAATCAGCGCACGTCCATTTTGGGCCTGAGACCTTATCACCATCCATTGACTTAGCAGTAAGGTCTCACGCGTTAACTGGGTGGTAATCGTCAGCGAGCGTACACTGCTGATTATCGCCCGGTTAGTGCCACGTGGTAGAAAATAGAAATTATTTTCTGCTAAGCGTTGTGGACGCGTGTCAAAATTAGAATTACCGCCCGGGGCACGTGGTAGTTCTAATTTGACGCGCATTGTACGTGCATAGGCGCCTACTTGTCTTAGTAAAAAGGCCCCTTAGTTGGCACACAGAAAATAGGAAGTACCTGTAGTGATATAACCAGTTTTTATTTGAAACCTGACTGTTCTGGGCTTTGATTGGCCTGGAGTTTGAAATTACCCAGCAGATGCTGGCTGTTGCTTCAGTTTCAGCCTGGGAGAAGAGAAAAAGAGATCTCTTTGATGAAGCTCTGTGAACAGATATATGCCCTGATCTCCCCAGGTACTTTCTAGGAAGTAAGCAAACGTTTAGCTCGTTTTATAATTCATCCATATTTCAGTTACCTGTTATTGTTTTGCTGATTGCACGTTTTTTGTTCACTGTTCAATTTTAAGACAATAAATAATTATTTATTGCCTCTGCCTGTCTGGACTGATAAAGAACTCTTGTGGTTTGTGTGTTGGGTCTGTGAGTGCTTTCTGGGAACTGTGGGACCACTGGAAGTGTGGCTCCAGTAACCTAGAAATCACTGGGGATAATTTGAGAGTGGGAGACTCGCCCAGAGGCGGTTGTGACCCAGTTGGTGGGAGAAGGGTGCTAGTGTAGAGCATAAGCGGCAGGTGCAGGCAGACCTGAGCTGTGCTGGGAACAGACCCTCTAAGTGGCTGTGGGGTAACCACAGGCTGGTGGCTAGGCATTTTGTGACAAGGTCCACAAATGACAGGACATATTCAGATAGGCTGGAGTGGACTTTGACAGCAATTCCAGTAGGTGGAACATAAGGACAGAGCCGGGCGGACTTAAAGTCTATGTCCCAGAAACACCAAAGAAAGACTCGTGATCAAGTATATAATATCACTTTCAATGTTGCTTTAATCATGAATTGATAATGAGTGTGACTGTTGGGCAGACTAGCCACCTTATAATTGAAAGAGAAAAACGCCTAGATTTCGACCCAAATCGGGAGATAGACGTTTATCTCACAAAAACAAATAAATCGGTATAATGGAAAGCCGATTTTGGACGTTTTCAACTGCACTCCATCACGGAAGCGTACAAAGTTGACGGGGGCGTGTCGGAGGCGTGGCGAAGGTGGAACTGGGGCGTGGTTATCGGCCGAGGAGAGATGGGTGCCTTTCGCCGATAATGGACAAAAAGTATGCGTTTGTAGCTAGAATTTAGGGTACTTTTCCTGGACCTTGTTTTTTCACGAATAAGGCACCAAAAAGTGCCCTAAATGACCAGATTACCACCAGAGGGAATCGGGGATGACCTCCCCTGACTCCCCCAGTGGTCACTAACCCCCTCCCACCACAAAAAAATGATGTTTCACAACTTTTTATTTTCACCCTCAAATGTCATACCCACCTCCCTGGCAGCAGTATGCAGGTCCCTGGAGCAGTTGTTAGGGGGTGCAGTGGACTTCAGGCAGGTGGACCCAGGCCCATCCCCCCCCTACCTGTTACAATTGTGTTGCTTAATGCTTAGTCGTCCAACCCCCCAAACCCACTGTACCCACATGTAGGTGCCCCCCTTCACCCCTTAGGGCTATAGTAATGGTGTAGACTTGTGGGCAGTGGGTTTTGAGGGGGATTTGGGGGGCTCAACACACAAGGGAAGGGTGCTATGCACCTGGGAGCTCTTTTACCTTTTTTTTTGTTTTTGTAAAAGTGCCCCCTACGGTGCCCGGTTGGTGTCCTGGCATGTGAGGGGGACCAGTGCACTACGACTCCTGACCCCTCCCACGAACAAATGCCTTGGATTTATTCGTTTTTGAGCTGGGCGCTTTAATTTTCCATTATCGCTGAAAAACAAAAACGCCCAGCTCACAAATTGTCGAATAAAACATGGAAGTCTATTTTTTTTTCGAAAATACGGTTCGGTCCGCCCCTTCACGGACCCGTTCTCGGAGATAAACGCCCATGGAGACAGACGTTTTCGTTCAATTATGCCCCTCCACGTGGACCAATCAGGTCTGTATCTGCCATCACTTACTATGTTACTATGAGGCCCTTTTACAGAGCGATGGTAAGCCCAACATGTGCATGCCACTTGCTATTCCAGGACTACCACTGGCCCAACGCGCCCGCCAGTGGTGGTTCTGGGTCGAGCGTGCAACATTTCTGGGGGGAAAATGATTAGCATGGCGGTAACCTGGCAGTAATTGGGCATTGCCATACGCTGCCCGGCTACCACCAGGTTACCGCAGGAGCTCTTACTGCCACATGGCTATGAAGTAAGAATTTTCTAACTGCATGGCCATTTTGTTTTTGGGGCGTTTTACCCACTGCAATAAAAAGGGCCCTGCCGCTACCACAGGACCCTTTTTCCCTCAGCTTGGTAAAAGGACCCCTATAAGATTAAAAAGATAATAAGCCTTTTAACAATCACAGAATCAAAAACCTTATATGCCTTTTGATCTGCCTTAGATTAATGTTTCATAATCATGCAACATATCTTTTTTGTAATTAGCATGTTCCAATATGTAAAATATCAATTTCTCTATCTTATTTTCTTTACATATTTATGCTCTATATGATTTAAAATGACTAATATTTATGCATGGATTGTGACAGTATTATTATATATATATATATATAAAATGTATATTTTATAGAGTCTTTATTTAAATATATTAATATTGGCATTTTTAATGTAATGATCCCTAATGCAGGCACACCTGCTGAAACATGACTTATTTGGGTCATTGTTGGATAATAAACTCACAGTTCTCTGACCTCTAGCCACCTCTGCCCCTTTGTGTTTGCTAATTGTAGGAGCATTGACAATATCTGTTTCCAGTCCACTCCGCATGGAAACGCCCAGATAAAAATGTAGAACATTTCCAGAGAAGAAGCAGCTGAGATAATTATAGTTTACTTCCAAGCATGCTGACAAGTGTGAATAAAAGACAAGAGAGTTGGTCTTTAAGGGATCTACTAAAAATTGGTTTCAAATCACTATAATAATGAAAAACTTGATAATTATTGTTGTTGCTTTTTCACTTGTACAATTCTGTTAGCTAAAACACTCTATATATGAATATGTGTGTGTATATATATATATATATATATATATATATATATATTTTATACGTGAGCGTGCACACACACACACACACACACACACACACACAATCATATACATAAATTGGCTCCACACACTCCAGAATAGGGCAGAGACTTTTCATCTCGCTTTGCTTTAGTTATTTCCCCCCTCTTCAAACAGACTTTGGCCAGCTAAAACAAAGCAGCCTATGTTGAATTTTAGCCACAAAACCAAGATTATTATTCCCACTCTAGGCACAAGTACCATGAGATTGCTAACGCCCACAGCTAACAATTCCATATCATAAGCACAGGGTAATCAGGTCCTGGTTTGTTTGTTTTTTGGAATGTAGATTTTATTACTGAATTTTTAACAAAGGAACAAATCATACAAATATGTGCATTGCTGCATCCATATCGCTGTACTTTATACATTACCACCAATACAAGACACTATGGTGAAAATTCATCAAGGTGCGGTAAAAGATTGCCTTTTGCTACACCTTGATTCCCTGTGGGATTCAGCAACCTGCGGGATCCATGAATCCCAAAGCAAGAGAATAACGCTGCTTGTGAGCCACCTCACAGGCAGCGTTATTCCCATGGCATGGGAGCATTGGGTTGCAAAGCTGCCCCCACAACATAAGCCCCCTCTGGCACAAGGCCTTCCCATCCCCCCACAAGTATAAGCCCCTCACTCCCTCATCTCAAATGTAGCCCTCGCTCCACCCCCTCTAGGGCTACCTTTGTATCATTGGTGATCCAGGAGGGGTCCAATGGGGTCTTTCCGGGCTCTAGGGTGTCTTCAGGCAGGAGTGATGCCCAGTTGCTCCTGCCTAGTCCTTCGCTGCTTAGTGGTGTGACTACCACTAGAAGCCATATTTCACTTAGAGTGCCATTTTGAAGCTGGCACATGAGCAACTCGGCATCACTCTTGCCCAAAGACTCCCCCTGGATCCTCCCGGACCACCAGTAATAGCAATGTAGCCCTTTGGGGGGAGAAAACTACTTTTGAGATGGGGGAGTAGGGAGCTTGTACTTGTAGGGGGTAGGTGGGCCTTGTTTTGGGGAGGGCATAAGTTTGGGGGGTCCTGGATCTGTCGGCCCGGGCACATCAAGCTGCAGCTTTGCAGCCCGATACTCCTGGATGGTAAAAGAACCCCAGCATTTTACTGTGATTTTTGAGCCCTAACGTGACTTGCGGATCACCACAATTCATGTTAGAGTATTTGTGCAGTAATGGGATGCAGCGACTTAAATATCACCATGGTATTTTTGGTCAAAGAGCATTAGGGCATTTAAGCCTGGTTAAGGCCCAAATAATGTGACTTAGTCCAGCACCCAGCCAGCCCACATTTATTTATTTATTTGTAACATTTGTATCCCACATTTTCCCACCCATTAGCAGGCTCAATGTGGCTTACATAATACCATAAAGGCGATCGCCAGGTCCGGTAGATGTTAAACAAATATAGTATAAAAAAAGGTCAGGTAAGGCAAGGGTATACAAGTACAATAAGGGTCAAGGAAATAAGGAATATATAATGTCCAATACGATGTAAGGTTTTGATGCGTGGCCCAGCACTGAATACTGGGGGCTAATTTACTTGGCGATGGTAAGCGTTTAAAAAAACGCTGTCACCGGCTGAATATCCGGTGCATTATGTTTTTTGTGATCCCACTCAGTTGGAGAGGTTATTGGTGGAGCAGGCTGTCTAGGGCTTAGATATAGTGGCTGACGTTTTAAGGGGTTCATAAGTATTGTGATCAAGAAGTTAGGGTTTTGAAAATGTAATTCCCTGTTATATTGGGGATTACTAGAGTGCTGGTAGAACTCTCCAAAGGTACTAGGGGGAGGATTTAAGTGAGGTGTGAGGATCTTGCCCAAAGGGGGTGGGGTTGTGGAATAAAGTGCAAGGAGAAAATGGTTCTAGCAGGGGCGTATCTGAACTGCGGCGGTAGGGGGGGCCAGAGCCAGAGTGAGGGGGCACATTATAGCCCCCCCCCCGCTGCCACCGACCCCTCCCCGCCGCCGTCACCTACCTTTGCTGGCGGGGGACCCCAACCCCCGCTAGCTGAGGTCCGCTTCCTCCTGCCGCTGCCTTTAAAAATATTCCTTCAGCTGGCTGGGGACCCCAACCCCCGCCAGCCAAGCCGAAGTCTTTCAAGTTCCGCTTTGTCCTCCTCGTGTGCTGTTCAACTGCTAAATCCAGTTTCGGAGTCTGACATCGCAGCACGTTGTACGTGCAGGACGTCAGACTCACAGACTTTGTTTCTGTGAGTCTGACGTCCTGCACGCACAACGTGCTGTGACGTCAGACTCCGAAACTGGATCAGCTTTGAACGTGCTAGCACGGAGGAGGACGAAGAAGAACAGTAACACTTGCACAACACACTCGCTTCCTATCACAAACCGAGCCGGTCTTTAACTGTTGCACGGGCCAAGCTCCCACCGCGGCGCCAGTGACGGCGTTTACGTCAGATAGAAAGGGGCGGGACCTAAAGTTTATCCCGCCCAGAGGTGCCTTTCATTCTCCCTTCAGTCCCAACCAATGGCAACGTCGCTGATTGCTGTGTCTGGGAACGTTTGTAGTGGGGGCGGTAACGCACTGCGGCGGACCCGGATGGAAAAAGAGAGTTGCATTTCCTTTAAAAAGTAGGTGACGGTGATGGCGGGGGAGGGTTGATGGCGGTAGGGGGGTCCAGGGTGAAATCTGCGGGGGCCCAGGCCCCCGTGGCCCCATGCAGATACGCCCCTGGGTTCTAGGTATGTAACAGAAAGGGGAGGAGTAAAAGGTAATAAAGGTTAGAGTTGGGGGAGACACGGGGTCTTTGGTTGCCTGTATCTCTGCCGGGACCCTTGGAGGACAGGGTGATCCCAAAGTGGCTAAATAAACTCAGGCTGAATTGAGGAGAAGTTGTTGCCTCTATCAGTGGCAACTGTGAATGTGTGAGAGCTTAGGATGGGTAAGGGGAACCCAGCCTGAATGTAAGTGAGAGTGGGATGTTTGACCACGGAAATTCAAATCCTGGAGACAAGAATCTTAAAAAGCTTGTTTATTGATGAAAAGACTCGACACAACTTTTTCATTTATTCATGTGTTTATATAGATTTTACTGCACAGATGTTTTATGCAACATTAGCATTCCATGGGAATATTGTACATGCGAATATGTAATTATGAAAAAATTCTCAGTTTTCATTATAAGCTTACTTTTCATTATAAGCTTACTGCCCGTAACTATACACATCATAGCATATCCTTCCAATATAATATTTCATTCATATGCTTTGTACGTCTAGTCCCTATTCTATTCATTATTTATATGTATTTTATTGCACGCATTGTTCTTGCAATATTTAGCACTTTATGAGAACATTGTATATGCGAACACATTTTTTGATGTTTAGCAAATGATGTTATTCCCATATTTTATCTTTTGATTTTGTTTTTTATCATATGTTATTGCTTTACTGTGGTTTTTTATCATATATGGTTTATGTTTTTACTTAATTTTTCTTTATTTGCATATGTATGTTTTTATAGACTCCTGATGCAGGCCTGACGGCCGAAACACAACAGTTGTGTCGAGTCTTTTCATCAATAAACAAGCTTTTTAAGATTCTTGTCTCCAGGATTTGAATTTCCGTGGTCAAACATCCCACTCTCACTTACACTTGTGTTTTCCCGTGGAGAGTTCGAGTTCTCCGCTTGGCTGCGGATTCTTCTGAACAGAACCCAGCCTGAAAGCAGAAGCCAGAACAAGAGAAGCCTCTTCAAGGTCTGGGTGCGGCTCAAGAAGTGCATCGGTGGAAGAACAGACATACCAAGTCACACGCATTTAGAGTGTCAAACATGCAATCGTGATTCGGGCCCCATCTCCAGCTCACATGCTTAAGGGGCCCGATGTCACGCATTGGTGTCCTCCCCCGCCACCCACAATCCAGTACCTCTCCTCATCTTTTAAAAGTTCTTTTTGACAAATCTGCACAGTGCCGGCTCGGCACTCTTAGTAAATAGCAGGTTGCTTCAGCCAATCCCCAGCCAGGAGTCAGGACCTTCCTTCAGCTGCCTGCGTCCCGACCTTGCTGAAGGAAGGCCATGGGATTGGCTGAAGCTGCCTGCTACTCAGCAATAGCTGCTTCAGCCAATCCTGGGGGGGCCTTCCTTCAGCTGCACACCGCCCTTGCTGAGAGAAGGCCCTGGGAATGGCTAAAGTAGCTGCTCTTGTTGAGTGCCAGTATTTCATAGATCGTGGCAAGAACTTTTAAAAGAAGAGGTACTGGTCTGGATTGCACGGGGGAGGGGGGAGGACAATAAGGAGGGAGCAAGATGTTGTATGGTGGGGGCAAGGAAGGAGACAGGTGCTACATGGTGGGGTGGGGGGGACAAGGAGGGAGACAAGTACTGGATGGTGGGAGGGCAAGGAGGGAGACAGATGCAGCATGGTGGGGGCAATGAGGGAGATAGGTGCTGTATTGTTTGTGTATGGGGGGGCAACGAGGGATACAGGTGCTGTATTGTGTGTGTGTGTGGGGGGGGGGGGGGCAATAAGGGCTACAGACATACCAAGTGACATGCATTTTGCTTGTGACATATGCATTGGGCCCCCAACTCCAGCTCACACGCCAAAGCCCCTCCTTGCATGCACTGAGAGGAAGCGACTTTGGAGTCTAGCACTGGCAGGCTGAGGTGCTTGGTAAGTATCTCTCCCCTTTCCTCCTCCTTCCTTTCTGATTCCAGTGTCTGTCCTTCCTCCCCCACCCCAATCCTGTCAGTTTTTTTTCCATACCGCCAGACCAGGTAGCAACATTGCTTCCATTGAATCAACCTACCTCAGGGCTTTGGGCCTTCCCTGTAATGCGACCCACCCTCATGGAAGCAGAAAGTTGGTTCAGTGAGGGTAGGATGTTGTCATAGGGGAGGCCCAAAGCCCTGAGGCAGGCTTCAATGGAAGCAGTGCCGCTACTAGCGTCAAGGGGGGAAAAGTGGCAGGGACTGCAGGGAGGGAGTTGGTGGAAGGAGAAAGGGAACAGATGCTGTAACCAGGAAGGGGGGCAAGAAGGGGAGGGACACTGGAACTGGGAAGGGGGGGATGAGAAAGGGGAGAGACGCTGGAAGGGGGGGGGAAGAAAGGAGAGGGATGCTGGAACTGGGAAGGGAGAGATATGAAAACAGGAGGGACACTGGAACCAGGAAGGGGGGAGAAAGGAAAGGAAATGGGACAGATGCTGCAACTAGCAGGGGGAGAAAAGGGGACAAACGCTGGACCAGGATAAAGTGGAAGGAGAAAGGGGACAGACACTGGAACCAGGAAGGGAGGGGAAGAAAGGGGAGGGATGCTGGAATCGGGAAGGGGGAAGAACTGAAGGAAAAGAAATGGGACAGATGCTGGAACTGGGAGGGGGAAGGAAAGGGGACAGACGCTGGACCTGCAAGATGGAGAGGGAAAGAGAGGTGCTGGACCTAGGTATAGAAAGTTGAAGGAGGTGCTGGATCCAGAGATAGAAAGATGAAGGAGGGAGATGGGGGTAGGAAGGGAAATAGGAAGCTACATCAGAGGAGGGCAGGACACAGTGAGGGAAGGCCCGCCAAAGGCGATCTGCCGCTTTCACACAGAAGGCGCTGCGCTGCCGATTTCAAGATTTTTTTTAAATGTAGGGGACGGGGTGGCAGACAGAAGGGAGCTGAGGGTAGGCAGGTGGAGACTGGGGACTGTGACGGCCTGGGAGCAGGAGAGGGCCAGAGACCCCGGTGCAGGGCCCTCCTTGGAGTCCTGGGCCCAGGGAATTTAGCCCCCCTGCCCCCCCCCCTCGGCGACCCTGCAAACAGGATGCTAGGAATTATTAGAAAAGGGATGGTGATTAAGACCAAAAATACTATACTGCCTTTATATTGCTCCATGGTGTGTCCACACATTGAATATTGAGTTCAGTTTTGGTCGCTGTATCTCAAAAAAGATATAGTGGAATTAGAAAAGGTTCAAAGAAGAGCGACCAAAATGATAAAGGGGATGGAACTCCTCTCGTATGAGGAAAGGCTAAAGAAGTTAGGGCTCTTCAGCTTGGAAAAGAGATAGATGAGGGGAGATATGATTGAGGTCTACAAAATTCTGAGTGGTGTAGAACGAGTAGAAGTAAATCGATTTTTTACTCATTCTAAAAGTATAAAGACTAGGAGACACTTGAGGAAGTTACATGGAAATACTTTAAAAACAAATAGGAGGAAATACTTTTTTCACTCAATGAATAGTTCAGCTCTGGAACTCTTTGTCGGAGGAGGTGGTATCAATGGTTAGCGTATCTGGGTTTAAAAAAGTTTTGGACAAGTTCCTGGAGGAAAAGTCCATAGTCTGCTATTGACTTGGGAAGCAACTGCTTGTCATGGGATTTGTAGTATGGAGTGTTGCCATGATTTGGGTTTTTGCCAGGTACTTGTGACCTGAATTGGCCACTGTTAGAAGCAGGATACTGGGCTAGCTGGACCATTGGCCTGACCCAGTATGGCTATTCTTATGTTCTCATCTAATTTTAGTTTGTTATAACATCAGATGGGGGTTTTAGAAACTGTTGCAGAATCTGTTGTGTGTTGAAGTAGTTGTCTTTATAGCAGACATGTGTGTGATCAAGTTTAAATCATGACATACTGCCAGATGAGGGATTTTTAAATACAGTTGAATTGTTTCCATAGGTTTGTATGTAGTTTCGTGTTTGAAATAATTGTGTTTAAATTTAAAATATGTAATATGTCAAGAAGTGTAGCCAGTAGCCCTTCTTTGGACTTCAGTCCCTTCACCACCATTTCAAATTTATAGATTGAATGCACTGCGAGAAAAACCTCACTCATTGACCTTCAATTTCACTTATTGGGGTGGTACATGTCACACTTCTGGATGGGTCACCCTTGGCATCTCTGACAACAAATGCAGAAAACATAATTTTATTTTCTATTTATTGATTGGAATACATCAGTTTTTGGAATGTGCATCTGCCAGAACTAGTTTTAGACATTGCTGGGGCTCGCGAGAAAAATCTCACTCATTTGGACTTCAATCTCCAGCATTGGGATGGGCCACCCTTGGCATCTCTGGAAGAAGGACAGCCTAAAGGATCTGTGCCTGAGGGAAATGGATTTTGATGAGTAAAATTCAGGAGCAGCCTCAGCTTATTTACCAGCCCCTGGGAAGGTAAAGGACAGGCGGTATTTATAAATGTGTACATACTAAAATCACAAAGAAGATAAAAGAAATTGGTTTGCAGGTTCAATAAAGTTGAGTTTGCTGTGTGGTTCTTTGTAGCGGGAGTGAGGACGCTTGCTCCCAGAACTGGTAAGGCCTCATTAAGAAGCCACATTTGATTTCCCAAGGCCACGGATCTGTATTCCAGACCTTAACCCACCCAAACTAGCATTGGGAGGACTGTGCTGAATGGAAAAAGTGGAATGGGTGAGAATGTGGTGATGAAGGAGGATTTTTGTCCCTGTGACCCGAGTTGAGAGGTTAGAACTGATCTAGTGGCGGTGAGACCCAGGTTACAAAAAATCCTGGAGAAGGACCGCAATGGACTGGAAATAATACAATTGAGAATGATGTGGATAGAGCACCATTCACGGAAGAAAGTGTGTATCAACAACTTGAAAAGCTAAAGGTGGACAAAGCCATGGGACCGGACGGGATCCACCCCAGGATATTGAGGGAGCTCAGAGAGGTTTTGGCGGGTCCTCTTAAAGATTTGTTTAATATATCCTTGCAGACAGGAAAGGTTCCGAGGGATTGGAGAACGGCGGAGGTGGTCCCTCTTCACAAAAGTGGTGATAGGGAAGAAGCTGGAAACTACAGGCCGGTAAGCCTCACTTCGGTTATTGGAAAAGTAATGGAAGCGATGCTGAAGGAAAGGATAGTGAATTTTCTGGAAGCCAATAAGTTGCAAGATCCGAGACAACATGGTTTTACCAAAGGGAAATCGTGCCAAACAAATCTCATTGAGTTCTTTGATTGGGTGACAAGAGAATTGAATCAGGGACGAGCTATGGACGTAATCTACTTAGATTTCAGCAAAGCTTTTGACACAGTTCCCCACAGGAGGCTCTTAAATAAACTGGAGGGGCTGAAGATAGGACCTGAAGTGGTGAACTGGATTAGGAACTGGTTGACGGACAGACGCCAGAGGGTGGTGGTGAATGGAATTTGCTCGGAGGAAGGAAAGGTGAGTAGTGGAGTGCCTCAGGGATCGGTGCTGGGGCCGATTCTGTTCAATATATTTGTGAGTGACATTGCCGAAGGGTTAGAAGGTAAAGTTTGCCTATTTGCGGATGATACTAAGATCTGTAACAGAGTGGACACCCCGGAGGGAGTGGAAAACATGAAAAAGGATCTGAGGAAGCTAGAAGAATGGTCTAAGGTTTGGCAATTAAAATTCAATGCGAAGAAATACAAAGTGATGCACTTAGGGAATAGAAATCCACGGGAGACGTATGTGTTAGGCGGGGAGAGTCTGATAGGTACGGGCGGAGAGAGGGATCTTGGGGTGATAGTATCTGAGGATTTGAAGGCGACGAAACAGTGTGACAAGGCGGTGGCCATAGCTAGAAGGTTGTTAGGCTGTATAGAGAGAGGTGTGACCAGCAGAAGAAGGGGGTGTTGATGCCCCTGTATAAGTCGTTGGTGAGGCCCCACCAGGAGTATTGTGTTCAGTTTTGGAGGCCATATCTTGTTAAGGATGTAAAAAGAATTGAAGCGGTGCAAAGAAAAGCTACGAGAATGGTATGGGATTTGCGTTACAAGACGTATGAGGAGAGACTTGCTGAACTAAACATGTATACTCTGGAGGAAAGGAGAAACAGGGGTGATATGATACAGACGTTCAAATATTTGAAAGGTATTAATCCGCAAACGAACCTTTTCCGGAGATGGGAAGGTGGTAGAACGAGAGGACATGAAATGAGATTGAAGGGGGGCAGACTCAAGAAAAATGTCAGGAAGTATTTTTTCACGGAGAGAGTAGTGGATGCTTGGAATGCCCTCCCGCGGGAGGTGGTGGAAATGAAAACGGTAACGGAATTCAAACATGCGTGGGATAAGCATAAAGGAATCCTGTGCCGAAGGAATGGATCCTCAGGAGCTTAGTCAAGATCGGGAGGCAGGGCTGGTGGTTGGGAGGTGGGGATAGTGCTGGACAGACTTGTACGGTCTGTGCCAGAGCCGGTGGTTGGGAGACAGGGCTGGTGGTTGGGAGGTGAGGATAGTGCTGGGCAGACTTATACGGTCTGTGCCCTGAAGAGCACAGGTACAAATCAAAGTAGGGTATACACAAAAAGTAGCAAATATGAGTTATCTTGTTGGGCAGACTGGATGGACCGTGCAGGTCTTTTTCTGCCGTCATCTACTATGTTATATGTTACTATATTTTCTATAAAAATATCTTGATTTTTTTTTCTTTCCTCTCTGACCACCCCCCCATTTACAAAGCCACATGGCAATGCCGGCACAGCCCATTCAATGCACAAGACACATGAGGGTAATTGTATAAAGCTCACAAAGTTAGGCACCAAAAAGAAATTATATGCTAAGCTAATACTCTATAATGGCAAAACTGTGCTCTAAAATCATTTTAGAACATCAGCGTAAGTCCGCAGTAATGCACCTAACTTTAGTTGTGACCATTTACTGGTCTATGGCAGGCATAAGTTAAAGTTAGGTGCAGTGGTGTACCTCTTGGCTGCCACCCAGGGTGAGTCGTCACTGCGCCCCCACCCCGAAGCACATCACCTCCCCCCCTCGAAGTGCATCACCCTCACTACCCTTCCTCTTAGCAAGGGGGTGTACGGAGCAGTCGCATGGCTGTCGGCTCTGCCGATCCCCTGCCCTGGACCAGGAAGTAATGTCAGAGGGGGCGGGGGACCGGCAGAGCTGACAGCCGTGCGACTGCTATGTGCACCCCTTTGCTGCCTGCACCCTGGGTGGAATGCCCCCACCGCCCTGCCCTTGGTACGCTACTGGTTAGGTGCTTGGGTGTGTAAATGACTTTGTTCTGTAAACACTGCATTCAACTCACAATCACATCCATGACCCGCCCATGTGTACACCCCCTTTTCAATTGCGTGCTATAGATTTTAGGCGAGAAGGTTATAGAACAGCCCCCGAATTCTATGAGTGGTACTCAAATTTGGGTGGCCGCAATTGCGTGCAATCCTTAGATCTGTGTGCAAATAAATACGTTAATAAGCCCTTGTTAATCAATAATTGGCTGTTAATAATCAATTATTGACATGAATTGACTCTAATTTGGATTTGTGCTTGGATCTGGCCACGCACAATTCTAGAAAGATCTGCACCCAAATCCTGTCCTGTGCAACCCAAAAGGGGGCGTGGCTATGGGAGGGGCATGGGTGGGTCAAGGGCATTCTAAAGAATTACGCACAGTGTTATAGAATTTGGGGGATGCACGTTCAAGTTGTGTGTCAGGATTTACACCAGGTTTCAGTTGGTATAAGTGCTCACTCCCAAAGCTGAGTGCCAGAATACACACTCAGCCCGAAGCACCCTTTATCAGGGCTGCAGAGAGACATAGCTGGGCCTGGGGCAGGGCTGCCCCCCCCCCCCCCCCCGCTCCCTTACCTTCCTGCGTCTGTTCCTCCCTCGATCTGTCACCCTCCTGCTCCTTGTGCTGGGATCCGGGTTCTGGGTAATCGCATTAATGCAATCACCTGGGTCCCAACACACAGAAGCAGGAGAGAGAGACAGACACTGGCTCTGGGCCCCCTTTGGAGGCCAGGCCTGGGGAATCATGGCCCCCCTGCCCCCACCCTCGGCGGCCCTGCCCTTTATAGAATAGCACTGAGGGCAAATTTTTCTCAGGTCCTAATTTTCGGCACCATTTACAGAATCCAGCCCTAGGGGCATAAGTCAGTTATGCAAATACTTGAAAAAATTAATGCTTGTTAAGGCCAAGTATTGATACGTAACACCAATTAAGCACCAATTTAGTGCCAATTAACTAATTACGAGGCCCTTTTACTAAAGGGTTGGTGCACAGCAAAGGGCTTGCTGCACGCCAGTTCGGAAGTACCGCCGGGCTACTGCAGGAGCCTGGTGGTAGTCCCACCCCCAGCACTCACCATTTCCAGTGCTACAGTAATTTTTTAGATTTTTGTAGTGCCGGAATTTAACCGGTGGTCATCATTGCCCGTTTACCTCTGGGTTAGTGCAGGAAACCTTACCGCCGTCTCAATGGGTGACAGCAAGGGCTCCCCACCGAAATGGCCACGCAGTAAGTGGTTCACTTACCGCACAGTCATTTCTTTTCCCCCAAAATGGCCAGCTTTTTACCCACTGTGGTAAAAGGGGGCCTCAACGCATGTCAAAAAAACAAAAGCTAATGCTAGCGCAGGCCCTCTTCTACTGCAGCTTTGTTAAAGGACCCCTCAGTGTATGTTACAGTCCGTTAGCATGCGCTAAACATTAGTAAAAGGGCCTCTAAGTTACACATGTAAATGAGGGTATTCTATAAGTATACACTATATAGAATCAGGAGGGTGAGCACTGGTATAACGTTACCTGTATCTGCTGCAATATATTTTTCAGCTGGACCAGAAAGTCTTTGGCTTCCTTCGCTTTGTCTGAGACACCGTTTAGAGCCTGAGACAGCTGCTCCTGTAAAAGAAAATAAATGTTAAAGACACTGAGAAGGCACACTGCTTTTATATCTTTATTTCAAAGATTTATCAACCGCACTATCCACGTTCTAGGCAGTGTACATAGCAATATGCATAATAAAATATAAAAACGGACCATTATAACAAACATGTAATAAAAATATACTAACACCATACAAAATAACAGCTTGCAAGAAAATAGATCACCTGCATAGAAATGAAGTGTGCTAAAGGATATGACATGCGTAATTACAGTAAGCCAAATTAAATAGGTGAGCCTTCAAAAATTGTCTAAAGCACAGAACAGAATCAAAGGGCAATGTATTCCATAGGGGTGCACCTTTGACATGGACCATAGAGGCCAGGTAGACATCAAGCCTAATTTGTTTAAACGAAGGTACCTTTAACAATAATTTATCGCTAGATCTCAAACAATGACTTAATCGATACATTTTCAGAGCAGCCACAATTGCAGGAGATGTTTCACTGTTCAAAATGTTATAAATCACAGTAAGAACTTTAAATTATACACGAAACTTAATTGGCAGCCAATGTAACTCCCTTAAAATTGGTGTAATATGACAAGAATGAGCCAAACCTGTTAACAACCTTGCTGTTGCATTCAACGAAAAAATAATAAAATTACGCAGTACACTCCCTCACCACAACACAGACATCGAAATCTTCTTCAATGATCTGGACCCAACCTCCGATGGATACCCAGCTGATCGAATTTGGACAACATTTAAACTTCTCAACACTGAATCAGTCAAACAAGCAACGCATAGGTTCGCCAAGACCCACTGCAAACTGGATACATGTCCCAGTCATCTACTCAAGTCCGCCCCTGACCACTTCAAAGCAGACCTCACATCCCACCTAAACTTCATGTTACAACAAGGTCTCTTCCCTGAGGAACATGGCAACATCCTACTCACCCCAATACCAAAAGACGCCAAGAAAAGCACAAATTATCTCAGTAACTACCACCCAGTTGCATCTATCCAATTAGTAGTAAAAATAATGGAGAGCTTGGTGACTAAACAGCTTACGGAATACCTGGAAAAGTTTTCAATACTACATAATTCACAATCAGGATGCCGATCCCATCATAGCACCGAAACTGTCCTAGTTACCGTCTTGGCCAAATTCAAGCAGGAGATAGCCATAGGTAATAGCATACTCCTCCTCCAACTCAACATGTCGAGTGCATTCGACATGGTAAACCACAACATACTACTAAGACTATTAGGCCACTTCGGGATTGAAGGAAATGTACTTAACTGGATCAATAAATAAATGTTCTGAGTTACTCTAAAAAGTGAGATGTGGAAACACTTGAAAAAAAAGATGAAAGCAGTGGTTCTCAACTCAAAGCAAGTCCTGCTGGATAACCTAGCCAGTCTGACAGTCTGGTTTTCAGAATAGCCAGCATCAATGTGCATGATATCTATTTCCCTATTGTAAACAAGGATCCTACTGGCTAAGTCCGTGAAGCCTCCTCACCACCAGCACCGAGCTCTCTGTTTTCCTCTTTATGTGTTTCTTCTTCTTTCTTGGGCCTGTTTTTGGGTTAGACAACCCAACCCCCCTTTCTTCAACAGCTCCTCGGCTGTTTTAAACCCAGTCCAATTACAGCCAGGGTTCTCTCCGCACAGTTCAATGGAGCTAGGCTGTTTCAAACACAGTCCAAGTACAGCCAGGCTTCTCTCAGCACAGCTCAATAAAGTCAGGCTGTTTCTAACACCTTCCAATTACAGCCAGGCTTCTCTCAGCACAGTTCAATGGAGCTAGGCTGTTTCAAACACAGTCCAAGTACAGCCAGGCTTCTCTCAGCACAGCTCAATAAAGTCAGGCTGTTTCTAACACAGTCCAATTACAGCCAGGCTTCTCTCAGCACAGTTCAATGGAGCTAGGCTGTTTCAAACACAGTCCAAGTACAGCCAGGCTTCTCTCAGCACAGCTCAATAAAGTCAGGCTGTTTCTAACACAGTCCAATTACAGCCAGGCTTCTCTCAGCACAGTTCAATGGAGCTAGGCTTTGCGCGGGCTCAAAGCCTTGGGTCCCACCCTCTAGGTCAGTCTCTATTCTCCTGACCTCCTCCCGCTTTGACCCAGGCCTCTCCCCTATACCTCCAGTGCTGGCTGAGCCATAGCCAAGAGCTCCATGGGTTCCTCTAAGACCAGCTCAGCCTCCTCTTGCTCCATCGCCTCTGGTTCATTCTCCCCTCCTCCTCCTTCAGTAGCCCAGTCCATTTTCTCCTCCCCCCACCCCTTTTCCAGCTGATTACACTTTTCTTCATTAACTCTGCTAGGCTGCTTTTCCTTCTCCTGCCACCGGTTCCACCACCTCCTCCACCAGGTGGGAGAATCAGCTTTTCCTTTTCCCTGGCGGCCCTCTTCTGGAGCTCCTTGGTTCTGCACCCTACTTCTCCTCCCCCGGAGCTCTCCTGTGGCCTTCTGGGAGTTGTAGTTTCCCATCTTTATGTCCCTTTTGGGCAAAACCGGAGCATCCCTAGGGTCTTCCCTCCTACCCTCCGGCTCTCTTTTCTCCGGTGGGTAGCTGGGGTCCCTCTTCCTTTCGGCATATTCCTTACACTATGTATATATATATATATATAGAGAGAGAGAGAGAGAGAAGAAAAGAAAGAAAGAAAGAAAGAAAGAAAGAAAGAAAGAAAGAAAGAAAGAAAGAAAGAAAGAAAGAAAGAAAGAAAGAAAGAAAGAAAGAAGGCAGGCAGGCAATGCATGCCAAAATATCTCATGCGTATTCATGTTGGATACCCTGAAATTCCAACTTGCCGGGTTAAGAACTATTAGCCTAAATATTTGTCAGAGTGAAACCTAAAAGCAGCGTTTTTTCCTTTCAGTCTTCAAGGACTACAAAATTGTCTGGGTCTGATAAATAGCCATCAGATAGCGCTACATTCATTGGGCTAAAAATGTTTGATATAACCGAAATAGCAGCCCTGCATTTAGCCACTGAAGAAAGGTCAATACCCTCTTGATATAAAGACTTAAAGCTGAATGAGATCAGTGATCCATGGAGTCAAACCTGCTAGTCTGGGTCACCTGGAGTCCCACCAGATCCCAGATGGGGAAATCTTTTCCATGGTACTCACTGAGAATTGGAGATTCCTAAAGTTATGCGGCTAAATAATGGCTAATGCCGTGTTTCCAAACCTTCCCCTGGATGGGCACCCGGCCAGTAAGATTTTAAGGCACAAGAAATATGCATGAGATAGAGTTGTATACACTGGCAGGGCTGCCCCCCCCCCCCCCCATGCCACCACAGCACCCTCCCCCTCCCAGCAGCAGTGATTGAGAGAGGCTGCTGTGCTGGCCACAGGTCCTTCTTCCTGCCGCATCCCACCTTCTGTGAAATACGCATGAGATATATTGGGAGTTATGGAGGCGTGAGGATGCTCTCGTAGGGAACCGCCGAGGCCGCCGAGGGCTCAGTCAACAGCACCGAGACCAGAGTGCAGCAGCAGCGACAAGAGGAGAAGAGGCAATGCAGCGGAGGCCCCGGAGACAGGCTCCGAGGGGCTCAGAGCAAAGCAGTAGTGGCAGCCTGAGGCTGCTACCCCCCCTCTGGTGTCTACCTCCAACACAGACACAGCTCCCAGGGTTGCAGAGTCTTTGTGCCCTGGGCAACGCGTCCGATCACCAGACCATGAGTAAAGTGCCTATTATGTTTCAAGATACTGAGACTTTACAACTGACAAGACTTGAAAAGCCTGACAGTAAAAACCAAAGTAAAAACTGAATAATTGCTAGTGAACTGAAGACACCTTCAGCAGGACGGGCGTGCCTTTTGCACTGCATTTGATCAACCGGAGAAGGCAGGCTTGTGAGGAGAACAGATTGGGGCAACACGGTCTTAATAGTAACCACAGGAAATATATACCATAATGAATGCCCTCAAACTACTCCTAATAATCTACTCCTTAACACTGATCCACTTAACACTAACCACCCCACTTGCAGAAAACAACATCATACCCATACTACACAATCATCATAGATTGATCAAATACACCACACCTCACCAAACTGAGAACAACCTAAACAAAGTAAGAACACTTAAATGCAAACAACCACAACAGAAGAGAAAGAAGGGCCCAAACAAACTCACCTCAACAAAGAAATGACAATTAACAAAAGTCCACTTAACACCAAACACAGAAGACCCATTCCAAACAATCTAAGTGGGCTACGTCAACGCCAGATCTGCTGTAAATAAAACAGCAATACTAACAGACTGGATCATGTCAGAAAACCTCAACCTACTCTTCCTCACTGAAACTTGGATCCATGACCAAAAGGACCCTATAATCTGAGACCTGTGCCCTCCAGGATACAAAATCACACACTGGATCAGAAAAGAAAAGAGAGGCGGAGGCATAGCACTAATCTATTGGTCCCACTTTACCACCGAAACCACTGCTGAGTCCATAACACCTCAACTTGAAATTGCCCCAATCAGAATCCACAACAAAACCCTACGCGATCATTTGAATTGTGTCTTGTTTTACAGACCTCCAGGTAATTGGAACAAAGGCCAGACCAACTTCATGGACTTCATTTCAAACACATGTGTAACCAACTCCAATACACTAGTACTAGGAGACATCAACTTTCACTTAGAAGACCCAAACTCTATCAACGCACGAGAATGTAAGTAATTTCTCCGTTTATGCGATCTCAAATGGCCACAAATGCAAGCAACCCACATCAAAGGGCACACACTTGATCTCATCTCACACAAACTCTCAACAGACCAGAACCTTACAATAACATATACGAAATGGACAGAGACACCCTGGACTGACCACTACAAACTAAACTTATCCCTACATTGGCGGAAGAAGGGTATACAACGAAGAACACACATCCTACAGCACAAGAGGTCAAGTAGACATGAAAACATTCTGGCAACTAATATAAAATAATGAATGGGCAACACAAACAGACTCCATAAACTACCGCATAGAATGGGACAAAAGATGCAAAAGCATACTAGATGAAATTGCACCCTTACGAAATTACAAGCATAACTCAACACCATGGTTCAACGATGAACTGAAAAAGTTAAAAACACAAACCAGGAAACTCGAACGAGCATGGAATAAAACAAAAGATGAACATACATTCAACACATGGAAACATACAAAGAAAATACAAATACGCAATAAGACAGGCCAAAAGATCATACTATAAAACCAAAATAGGGACAGATTACAAAGACAAGAAGAAATTATACCAACTCATGAACAAACTCCTAGACACCAATTTGGTCACTACCACGAATACAGACATCCCATCTGCAGATAAACTTGCGAAGTACTTCAATAAAAACAATTGTAAACCTACGCAACACGCTACCTCAGAACAACACCGACATTGAAAACTTCCTTAATGAATTGGACCCAACCATTGGACAATACCCGGCAGATCGGACCTGGTTAAACTTCGCCCTCCTTACCGTCGAAACAGTTACCCAGGCGATTAGTAGGTTTTCCAACACTCACTGTAAACTAGATACTTGTCCCAGCTACCTAATGAAATCCGCCCCTGACTGCTTCATAGCAGACCTCACATCCCAACTAAATTACATGCTTCAGCAAGGCCTCTTCCCTAAGGAAAATGGCAATATCCTACTCACCCCAATACCAAAACATACCAAGGAAAAATACAAACGAAATCACTAACTACTGTCCAGTAGCATCTATCCCATTGGTGGTCAAACTGATGGAAAGCATGGTAACCAAACAACTTACAGATTACATAAACAAATTCTCAATATTACACGAATCACAGTCAGGCTTTCGCGTAGCCTAGTGGTTAGTGCAGTGGACTTTGATCCGGGGGAACTGAGTTCGATTCCCACTGCAGCTCCTTGTGACTTTGGGCAAGTCACTTAACTCTCCATTGCCCCTGGTACAAAATAAGTACCTGAATATATGTAAACCGCTTTGAATGTAGTTGCAAAAACCTCAGAAAGGCGGTATATCAAGTCCCCTTTCCCTTTCCCTCCACAGCACGGAAACAGTATTACTCACTCTTCTAGCCAAATTCAAGCAGGAAATAGCAACAGGCAAAAACATCCTTCTCCAATTCAACATGTCTAGTGCATTTGACATGGTAAACCATAATCCTATATAATAATTTGCACCTCCAACATTCTACGTCTGGATGCCTAGGTTCATAACACAATTCCCATTGGTCCCCCCTTGAGTCTAAAGGTGATGACATCAGAGGGCGGATCAGTGAGAGGGAAGGGAAGCCAGCACCAACCAGCCACAGGTGGTGAGGATAGAATCGCAGGAGAATCACCCTCCTCCCTCCCCCCATGTTCTCCCAGTTCCAGGCCCCCCTCTCCTCCGAGTTCCAGGCCCCCCTCCCCTCTCCCTCCCTCTCCTCCGAGTGCTAACCCGACGTGCCTTGCCCGCCCTCTTCTCCCAGTCCTCCGCCTGCCCCTCGCCTTCCTGCGTGCAGCCCAGAATTTAAAAGTTCTAACCTCGGGGTCCGGCGGCAGCAGTGAAAGGCAAGCAGGCATGGTGCTTCAGCCTGCCTTCCCTTTTCTCTCAGCTCTGCCTCTGATCCCGCCCTTCCAGAAACAGGAAATGAGGGCGGGAGGGGAGAGAGAGAGAGAGAGGGAGGCGTGGGGGTCTGGGACATGGAACTCGGAGGAGAGAGAGGGGGGCCTGGAACATGGAGGAGAGGGAGGGGGCCTGGAACTCGGATGAGAGGGAGAAGAGGGGGCCAGGAACTAGGAGGGAGAGGGCCTGGAACTCGGAGGAGAGGGAGGGAGAGCGGGGGCCTGGAAATCGGAGGAGAGAGAGAGGGAGGAAAGGAGGGGGACCTGGAACTTGGAGGAGACACAGGGGGCCTGGAACTCGGAGGAGAGAGAGGGAGGGAGGCATGGAACTCAGAGGAGAGGGGAGCCTGAAACTCAGAGGACAGGGAGGGAGGGAGGGGGGCGATTCTCCCACGATTCTATCCTCACCTCCAACATTCTGTGGCTGGCTGGTGCTGGCTTCCCTTCCCTCTCACTGATCCGCTCTCTGCCATCATCACGTTTAGACATGAGGGTGGACCAACGGGAATTGTGTTACGAACCCAGGCATCCAGACATAGAATGTTGGAGGTGCAAATTAATATATAGGATATTTTTAGATCATTGATATATATATATATATATATGTCTATATATTTTTACATATCATTGCTAACTATATGTGTGTATATTTTTAAGTATTTTAATATGGGTATGTTGTCTTGGTCATGGTTTTTCAGTCATTATGTAATACTATTGTTTTTATACATTTTTTTATTATTATTGTTGTTACATTATCTCTCATATTTGTCACTTTGTGTGTTTTATTACTTTAGCCCCTGACGCAGCCCTTCTGAGCGAAACACGTCCTGTGTCGGGCAACATTCCTGATATATGGTACTATTAATAAAGTTTTTATATATTTTTCACTGATCTGCTGTTTTGTTTTCCATATTCATTACAGATATCCTGAAAGCCTGATTGGCTAGAAGTGCCTCATGAGGAGGATTGGGAAACAATGAGTTAACAGAAATGCCCCTAGAAACTTATTCAAGCTCCCATAGCCGCCGAGAGGGGGGGCAAAATTTCCCGGGCTGGGCCTCCAGGGAGGGCCCGGCGTAGAGGTCTCTCTCTTTCTCCTGGTCCTGATGGGAACCGGGTGATCACATCCGACCAGGAGCAGGAGAGAGAAAACTCCAGCGCCGGGTCCCCCTTGCATTGCCTGCCTAGCAGCTGCTAGTCCCTCAGGCCGCGCATGCTGCTTTGAGACTGAGCATATGCAATCTGAGGAATTCAGCTGCAGAGGCAGGCAATGCTGGGCAGAGGAAGGAGCCGTGCTGCCTGCAGCTGGCGGGGTCAGCCAAGGTATTTCGGGCGGCGGCAATAATGATTTGGGGGGGGGGGGGCGGCAGCGATGACAATTCTGCCCCGGGTCCAGTTCAGTCTCTTGGCAGCTCTGCAAACACCCCCTTTTTAAAAGCTCAGCTAAATTACTAGTCTTGTCTACATTTCTGATAGCAGATTCTATAGTTTAATCTTCCAATGACTGAAAAAATAATACTGTTTTTAAATTGCTGCTAGATAATTTTATGGTATGTTCTCCAGTCCTAGTACTACTGGAAAGAATAAATAAGTGTTCCCACAGCACTCTTCATATGTCTTCACAGTCATCGTTTCTCTCTGCTAAAGAACCCTAATCTATAGAGTCTTTCTTTAAAAGGGATCTGTTCCATTCCCAATCATTTTGGTTGCCCTTCTCTGCACCTTTCAGGTTCTCACATATCTTTTTTAAGATATGGTAACCAGAACTGCACACCATCCTCAAGGTTGAATCCCACTGAGTGGCTATGAGCAGGGGTGTAGCTACAGGGGGGCCACGGGGGCCTGGGCCCCTGCAAATTATATCCAGGCCCCTGGTTTGACTGGTGGGGGTCCCCAAACCCCGTCAACCGAAGCCTTCTTCAGCGCCATCTCCAGCACAGCCTTGTTCCTGCCCTGTACACGCTGACACTCCTTTATGTGAAACTGAGAAGGAGCATCAGTGTGCACAGGACAGGAGAAGCAAGAAGAGCAGGGTTGGGGACCCCCGCCAGCAAAGGTATTTGCGAGGCGAGGGGGGGCGCGAGAAGGTGTGAGGCGGTGGTGGTGGGGGGAGGTGAGACAAAGCGAGGCGTGACAGTGGGGGGGTGGCGGCAGGGAGGCACTCAAAATGTGTCCCCAACCTCGGGCTCTGGCCCCCTCCTACCGTAAGGTCTGGCTATGCCCCTGCTATGCAGCAGAGAGTGCTACTGAATATCATAGGAACCTAAGAATAGCCATAATGGGTCAGGTCAATGGTCCATCTAGCCCAATATCCTGCTTCCCACAGTGGCCAATTCAGGTCACAAGTACCTGGCAGAAACCCAAATAGTGGCAACATTCTATGTTACCAATCCCAGGCCAAACAGTAGCTTCTCCATGTCTATCTCAATAGCAAGCTACGGACTTTTTTACTCTAGGATCTTGTCCAAACCTTTTTTAAATCCAGATATGCTAGCAATATGTTACCAATATTGCATTGGATTCTTGCCTCAGAAAGATAATTTTGTGATTACAAATAGAGAATTGGCTCCTTTACAGTGTGAAGTGGCTGCTTTGATGTGTTGGAATCCAATATTAATTTTTTGGTTTGACGATTTTATCCTACAGGAGACAGAGTGTTTGCTACTGGGTTATGTTTGTTCATTGGGGAACAATAGAGTGTTTGTCAGCACAGTTATTGGCTTTCATAGATGTCAGTAGTGCATGGGAAGACAATAACACTGATTAAAGAAAAAGTGCAGACCACACTACACTTTGATACCTTTTCATTGATTTTCATTTCCTTTCACATTTATAGACCATCCTTTAAAAAAAAACACCTTGTTTTAAATCAAAGCAATTAACTTTTTTTTTTTCAAACCTACAATAAATAGTTGCATATTAACCCCCCCCCCCCCTGTTCACTAAGCCACGCTGCAATACCGACACAACCCAAAGTGAATGGGCTGTGTCGGCATTAGCGCACAGCCAGCCGCTAACGCAGCTCAGTAAACTGAGGATAAATATGCATAAATGTACTGCCTGAATTTATGCTTTCATTAGGGGAGGAGAAAGATGACATAGAATAATAAAACAAATTTAAATATATAACACAATAATATCAATTAATAACAATATGCAAGGAAAATTAGTAAAATTAAAGCACAGGTCTACAACTAAAACCTCAATGACTGAATAATCAAAAAAACAGAAAGGTAAAGACAAACAGTAATCTTAAAGACTGTCCAACCTTGAGCTCAGTACGGCTTACAATAAATTATGAGTTACAGCTGAACTCATTTAGAAACAATCGGGTTGCCAACTAGATCCAGATTCGCCCAACAGGGTTTATCCAGTCCTGGGCTTATCCTAATACATGCAGTAACTTGTAGCCTTGCTTTTCTTATGCAATCCAATGGGGAAATAAGAACCACAAGCCACTGCATGCAATGGGGTGAGCCCAGGACTGGATGTAGTTGGCACCCCTAGTTCGCCCACAGGTGGACCTGCCATCTGCTTCAGGCCACAATTTGTCAGAAGTCTGAACTAACATCAGCAGGAAGGGCTTGGCCACAGGAAACACAGGAACAGGAGTTTCAGGACAAGGCAGGAGACAGCAGCCCAGTACATGGCAGTGTCAGTATGTATCACTTATCTCTTCCATATCACCCTCTGGTCTTCTGTCAGGAATGAAAGCAGGATTTCAAGAGTGTTAACCACAATAAACCTCCTTCGCCTGTATTGCACAGTGCTAAGGAAGACTCTAATGTCTTTTGGGGGGGGGGGGGGGGGGTTGGTGGGACCAGCCAACCATTTATTTTTATTTATTTATTTGTAGCATTTGTATCCCACATTTTCCCACCAATTTGCAGGCTCAATGTGGCTTACATTTGACGTAATGGCGGTTGCCATTTCCGGTTAACAGGATTACAAATGGCATTGCATTCAGGTGCATATATACATGGTAACATACATGGAACATAATTTAGTTAGTTATTTTAAGCATTTGATATACCACAAATTGTCCATATGGCAACTATGAGGTTAATAATATAAAAGCAATTAGGGAGCAGATACATAAGGAAGGCAGACAATTATGTGTATGAGCCAAAGGATTCAGTAAACAGGTGGATCTTGAGTAAAGTCTTGAATTTGGGATAGGAGAGTTCTAAATGGATGCAAGGTGGGAGAGAGTTCCGAAGGGACAGTCCTAGAAAACTGAAACTGGTCTCATGAAAGACTGAGAGGTGAAAAGAAGGGAGGGAAGGAATTGTAAATTGATTGCAAGAAGCAGATCTGTTCTTCTATTAAAAAAAAAACTTTTTCCACATCATTTCAGTTATTTATCAGACAGTTATCCTCTTCAAACTGCCCAATAATTGCTTCTCACACACACACAGGCAAAGTGTAGTACAGTTCTCCAAGCAAAATAGAGGATGCTTACAGCATATGCAGAAATGAATGTTCACAGGCACAATGGTTAGCAGAGGCCATACAAAAATTAGAGCAAACCTAATCTGTACACCAAGTATTGTTTAAGGCAACTATATTATTATTTTGAATTCCATATTTACAATCCAATCCAACAATCCAAAAAACTAGTCTTATAAGAATGTTCAGTCGTCATTAGGGGCATATTATTAGCATTGCATTATATGACCATAACATCCTAACCTGAAAACTGGCAGTTTACAGTGGGGTAAGGCATGCCCTTTTCAGACACAAACAGCTAAGCACTATTTTGCACTCCCTGTTCCACACTGAATCACATCAGTGCCTTTTTCTCTATATAGTTCAGGCTGAAGGAAATGTCACCCGTATCTAGCCCAGCCAGGGCTCTGTTGCTTGGTGAGAAGATATTCAGCATGATGAAGCAGTGCATAAATAGTGAGACCCTTGAGCTGGGTTTTGTGGTTGTTGTATTCTAGAGGTTTTTTTGTTTTATTATTTTGCCAGAAAAAGAGAAAAGAATTATACATTTAGTTGAAATCTCCAAAACTGCAAATAATTAGTATTACAGGACAGGTACTTAATTCAGGACCCAGCTCCTTGTGACTCTGGGCAAGTCACTTAACCCTCCATTGCCCCATGTAAGCCGCATTGAGCTTGCCATGAGTGGGAAAGTGCGGGATACAAATGTAACAAAAAAAAAAAACATCTTCTCAGAATACCTAGGGACAGCCCAAACTAGCCGCACTTCCTCTTCCATGGTGAGTCCCCCCTTAACCCAACCCCACCAGTGTGCTTTCTATAATCCAGCTGTGTCACCGTCCTCAAGCAGCTTCCCCCTCCCCTTTAAAATGATCAACAGTCAAAAGTGTTTAATTGCTTTGCATTCTCTCCCCAACTACTGCTGTGCATCATCCACTCAGCAGCTCTTCAACTCAGAAGGAGACCAAGCTTTCTGTCAACTGCATGCCCCTTCCATGCCCACCAAGCTGCCAAACTGCCTAGATGGCATTCATTCTGGCCTTTCTTAGTCTTATCCTCTAGTCTTTCCCAATATTGCTGTCTTTCTATTAGTCTCCTCCATATGCCCCCTTGCAACTCACTGCCAGTCTTACCACATTGCGTTGGCTAGTTACTATCTCTCCAACCTTCTCATTATGAATTTGTGTCTTCTTCGGCAGGGTCCTTTATCTGTGATTATGGTTCCTCTTTCTCCTTGTGAGGGAGTGGGTGGTACAAGGAACGGTTTCCTTAAGAACACTTTCTCACTGAAGCAGAGCCACCTTAAGAATAGGGATGTTAGCCTATGTGGCCAGAAAGGCAGGGCTCAAGCAGAGAGTAGGAAGTCAAAAGCCCTCTGGCAGAACAGAACGGGAAGGCCCCAAACAAGGATCCTCCCAGAGATTTCTGGCATGGCTGTAATACTTGAGGGGGATTCCAGAGAAGAGGAATGGCTCTAGCTCAGACCATAGGAGCCAATTTTTCAAGATGATTGGGGGTGCTAAACCCAATGGAAATTACCTCTCCCAGGACAGAGTCAAGGAGTTTGTTCAATGTTGGAGGTATTAGATCCTCTTGTTGTTGAACCGCTTTATATTTCAAAAGATCTTCTCTAGGATTGTGCCAAGCTCGTTTGGCTGCTCTATTATTAATATTATTTATTTATTTATTTATTTATGACATTTATATCCCACAGTATTTCCACCCATAGGCAGTCTCAATGTGGCATTCAATAATTAATAAGCAACAATAGTACAAAGTACAGTAGACAAGGTCACAGGAGAGAAGAGAAACAACGAAGGAGGAAGAGAGGGGAGGAGATAAATCAGCAAGAAAGGAGTCGTGGGCTAAAAGGGTACGGCACCCAGGGCCGTGCCAACACGGTAAGCGAGGTAAGCATGGCAGGAGGGCGCCATCCTCTGGGGGGCGCCCCGCCGCACCATGCTTACCTCGCCCTCTTCTCCCCAGATCCTTTTCCTTTTTTTTTGTTTAAATTTACCTCTGTCTGGCGGCAGCGTAGCGTTAGTGAGAAGGAGGCGGCGCTCCCCCGCCCCGACGTGTCAGTCTTCCCTTCGCTCAGTTCCGCCTTCTTCTAACATCAGAAATGACGTCAGAAGAAGGCGGGACACTGAGCGAAGGGAAGACTGACACGTCGGGGCGGGGGAGCGCCGCCTCCTTCTCACTAACGCTATGCTGCCGCCAGACAGAGGTAAATTTAAACAAAAAAAAAGGAAAAGGATCTGGGGAGAAGAGGGCAGGTAGTGTAGCGATCGTTTTCGGGGGGGGGGGGGAGCGGAGCGGAGCCAACTGCAGGGGGGCGCCGGAGACCCTAGGCAAGGCCCTGACGGCACCTGTAGGGCTTTTAGCATATGCACTGCCAAAGAAGAAGGTCTTGAGTCGCTTCTTGAAGGTCGGGTGATCAGAAGTGAATTTGACCTCTCGAGGCAACCCGTTCCACAACTGAGTGCTGAGGTAAGGAAAAGGGGAGCCATAGGTGGTCTTATATTTGAGGCCATGAGGGGCAGGGTAGTGGAGGTTGAAGTACGAGCGGGCCGACCTACGGGAATTCCTGAGCGGCAGATTAATGAGAGTGTCCATGTAGGAAGGGGCATCGCCATAGATGATTTTGTGCACCAATGCGCAGGTTTTGAAGGCGATGCGATCCTTTACAGGAAGCCAATGCAGCCGCTCGCGCAACGGCCTCGAACTGTCAAATCTAGACTTGCCAAAGATAAGTCGGGCTGCTGTATTCTGAGCTGTTTGCAATTTTTTCAGGAGCATACTTGAACATCCCCCATAGATGCTATTGCTATTAAAAACTCATCCGATTTTGACTAAGTCCAATATCCTGTTTTCATATCAAAGAAGTAATAACCTAGGTGACATGTTGAGCCCTAATGACATTTGGACCGAGAAAAAGAACAGTAGGTCTAAGGGCTTTCATAAAAAAAATGTGGCCACTGTACTGTATGCCATATTATGGAGGAGGGTGAAGCTTTTATTCATCCCAATACCGGCAAAAAATGCATTTTTAGATCAAAGACATCATGTGAAACCAGGGGAGTGATATATTTAATTAGGTGTCCTTGTGGTCTGCTTTATATTGGTCAAATCACAAGACCTTTAAAAACATGTTTAATGGAACATCGTTCTTGTTTGAAGTTGAAGAAACATGAAGCCCCGATGGTTAATCATTGTGAAATCGCTAAACATGGATTCGATGATCTACGCTGCACGGTTTTGGAACATTTACCATCCACCCAAAGAAGAGGTGATTTAAGCAGACGGTTGCGACAAATTGAGCAGAAGTGGATCTTTTATTTCAATACTATGGAGCCAGCTGGATTAAACATCAGAGTAGAATGGTCTGCATTTTTCTGATATAGTCTGAAGAATGTTTGATTTTCAAATAGCCATGGATTGGTCAGTTCAAAAGATGACGTGAGGCTTTTTTACTGGTTATGGATTGGCTCTCAGACATAGTGGAGTGGTACGTCACCGATGAATAAATTGAAAGTATCTGTGGGGCAGTTACAGGCTCATCTTTTGGAGTACAGCACTCGAGATAGGAGAATGTGCGGATTCTTTCGATTGTGAGCAGATGAGAACAAATGTGGAGACTTTACAAATGTGTTTAAACCCCTGAAGCAGCGACGGCGAAACGGGAACTTCCCTGTTGGGTTCGGATTGAGCTATCAATTGAGCTACTGATTGAGCAAGAGACACCATTGTGTTGGCAGTCAAGATAAGTAACCAGTAACTCAGCACAGCACAGCAACATATTGTAAAGCAGTATATTTTTCTGAGACAGATATTCTCTGTATCTCGTCTTTGGAAACAGGCAATGATCTGCTGCTTGTCCATTTGGAATAGTTATATTTATATTTTGATATTTTTGGACATTGATGTGTGTAGAGTTTTTTTCGGGGGCCATATGATGCTGCGCCGGGCTCATGCCTTATTGCCCGTTGACTTTTGGGCTGGCTGGGTGGCATTACTGAATTCCCCCGTTTTTCTCCACATTTATTGGTGTGTTTTTTTGCCAAAGTAAAGTTACAGATCATTAAGCTCTGTATTCCTGTTTGGAATTTACACAGGTAGTGTGAAACTGGGTTTTTGAATTTCAAATGAAAAATATATGTCATGTGAAAAATTATATGTATTGACCTTGAATTATTTTTGTTTGTATGATTGATTTATGTCTTTATGATTTATATGAATGTATTTATTTATTAAGAGTTTGTTTTTAAGTATTTCTATTTGTGTATCTATTGTTTTTGTTTTATTAAACATTCAAAAACAAACCATATAATACAAAAAGAACACTTATACTATAACTCTTTGGTACAATATAGATTATCCTTACAAATAAACATAAAACATAAAAACATAAAATCCCCCCCCCCCCCAAGCAGCCCTTAGTTTGTGATTCTTACACCTTGTGCTGTCTAAGGGCAAAATCTGGCCACATTGGGTATTTTAATAAAGATTTTAACCTATTTATCACTGTGTTGTGGTAATAGTGTGGCTCATATTCATGTGGTTCTGTATTACCAAGTCTCTCTGGATTCCAAATAAAAAATCTAGCCTGCACAATATATGGCATGTGTCAAACCCAGAGGCATTGGAATTTACCTTCTACTCACATCCTCACAATAGCTACTTGAGGCTGGATTATGTGTGGTTTTCAAACGTATTTTCCAAACGGTAAGACAGTAGGAATGGGAACCATTGCCGTCTCAGCAGTGAGAGGGCAAGGATGGGAGCCATTACAATTTCAGATCATGCAGCAGTTATAGTAGAATAAAACTGGGGGGGGGGGGGGGGGGGGGGGGGCTCAGAAGGTAGGCTTAAGAGGTTGAGGATGTATGCAGGATTATTTTTATTCTGGTCAATAAGCTGCTGGTTGTGGTCAGTAATATTTTAAATGCAGACTGCCGTGGGCAACATTAGGCCCCAGTATTCAGTGCTGACCCATGTCTGGGCTCTGGCATTAAATATCCAGGTCTGACCAGATGTTGTCAGGCTGCCAGCTCTTATGTGGGTCCCAGCTAATATTAAGTCGGGACCCGCGTAAGACACTTATGCAGATCCCAGCTGAATATTGGCTGGATCCCACATAAGGGTATTTGGGCAGTTCACCTCCCTCCAATTCTGATTCCCCCTCCCTCCCTTGCTAACACCCAAAGGGAAGAAATAGGCCCAATAAGGCCCCCACCCCTACTCTCAACCCCCATAAGCCCCTCTGGGCATACCTTTACTATCCCTGGTGGTCTAGGGGCTCAAAGAGCAGGAATGATGCCCACTTGCCCATCACAACTCTGGCCTCAAAATGGCCACTGCAACCTCTAGCAGCAATCTTGCAGTACTAGCTAGCACGGTTCCCTCTAAACTGAGCGTGAGTCCTCCATCTACAGTCCTGCCAGTGGGGGATGCTGTTTCACTATTATATTTTCAACATTGAGGGACAGGAAGCTCTCAGGACTCCATGGAACCTGCCTGCCTCTAGTAATTGAAAACACAATATTGAAGCACCATCCCCTACTGGTAGCAATGTAGTTGGAGTACTCTCGCTCAGCTTAGAGGGAACAGTGCTAGCTAGTACCGTGAGGCTGCCTCTAGAGATTATGGCAGCCATTTGGCGGCAGGAGCAGGTGGCTTACAGAGGTTGGTGGGGTGGGGGTGGAGTCTTATTGGGCCTACTTCTCTTTGCAAGGGATAGGGAGAGAGGGAGGAAGCTGGGATCAAAATCTGGAGGGGGGCTGCCATTGCTCTGGGGAAGAGTCCTGAGGGGGGGTACCAGAAGACCCTTCAGGCTGCTACCCAGAAGTCAACTGGACACCAGCCAATATTCAGACTGGTGCCCTGTTAGTTCAGCCTTTTTGCTCTCCTAACTTTATTCTCTTACTTAACCAGTTAGTGGTCTGAATATCACTGACAGCTAGTTAAGTACTGGCTCTGCCCAAGCTCCACCCCTGAACTGCCCCAGCACTAACCGGACAGTGCCTAGGCAGTCAAAGGCAATATTCACTGGCACTACCTCAAGTGCCTCTGAATATTGCCAGCTGGTCAGCTCAGTGGGATTTAACCAGATAGGAGAGGCTCCTGCCCAGTAAAACCCTTTTGAAAATCAGGCCCATTTTTTAAAAGCTTTTACTATTGTTATGTTTTTGTGTCTTATGCATTTGTGTATGCTTATTTGTTGCCTGCCTAGAGTTGTGGATAGTTTATGCATTAAGCATTTGTAACTAAGTAAGTAAGTAAATAAATAAATGTATGTCATGATAAATAGTTTGACGGGTACCTGAAAAAGAAGTGAGAGGGTTATCTCGAATGTAATCATCAGGAGAGGGTCAAACCCACGTTGCTGTGCGAGGCAAGGAAGGCAGTAATTTGGGGGGGGGGGGGTATTTATAGCTTACACAAGTAAAAAGAAGAAAATGCAACATGCAGTATACTCCGCCCAATATTTAAAATTGTTTAACCGGCCAGGAACGGCACTTAACCAGCTGTATTCAGCGGGAGATAGCCGACTATCTCCCGCTGAATATTGCCGATTAGCTCTTAGTAGATAGCCAGATATATCGTGTGATAGAACCAGGTATCCACTGATATTCGCGCATCACTATCTTTGGCCGGTTTAAACTTAACCAGCCAGCGCTGAATGTTGGCTTGGCTGGTGAAATTTAAACCAGCCATAAAACACACCCAGAAATTCAATGCTGGTCACCAGAAACGGCCCGGCATTGAATATCCAGGTTCAGTGCCGACCACAGGAGGCAGCACAGCTACCTCCCACGGTCTGAATATTGGGCTCACTGTATCTCACAAGGGTGGTAGAAGTGCAGAGGAAGCATTTAGCTACTCTAAACCAGGATCAAAAACAAATCAAAATTTTAGAGAGTACTGATCAGTTGCTTCATGACGGGGCACTGAAGTCTACAATATAAGTACCAACTGTATCAGTATGGGAATAAAACCAGCAAGTAAGAGGGTCTAGTAAGTCAGTGTTTACCACAGGGATTACAGATGGGGTGAAATGAGTCGATAACAGGCAGGGAGATCGTAGAAGAAATGGTTGTGAAGTATTATAAGGAGTTATATAGTTGGAGAGATTCACACGAGCAAATGAGAGGCAATTTCAGTGCAGGGATGCATACTCTCTGGTGGGGGAGGCACAGAGGGCAGTTAAATGCATCCATTACGGATAAAGAGGTATATTAAATCAACCTGAAGCTGCAGTTGTTCAAAGAAATACAGCCAAGAAACTTGTCATAAAAATATATATATATCCTATATAATAAAAAGCACCTCCAACATTCTGAAGCTGACTCTGTGGCAGTGTAGGGTTCGTAAGTCTGTAGTTCAGTGTTTCATTGGCTCTCACTGTCCCCGCCCTCACGTCGAGGAAACGGAATGCTGCATAGTTGCCAAGCAAACAAGCGCGACGTCACAGGAACAAAGAACCAATCAGACAGAACGGAACTTGGAGGAGGGAAGTGGAGTGGATTGAATCTCTAACAAACAATCATATACAGGGAGGTACGAACATCAGTGGAGGCAAGTGCACAGAACGGAAGGGAAGACAAACATTTAATCACTTTGTCACTCACACACATACACACACACTCAATCACTCTGTATCTCTCTCTTACACTGTCTGTAAAACACACTGTCACTCTCAGTCTCTCACATGGGCAACTGTATGTTGCATTCTCACGAGTAAGGAGCTCTTCTGATGTGATTGTTAAATTGATTGAAGGACCTGAACAAGGAAAACTTTTACCACATTGTAACACAGTTTACACAAAAAATATCTCTCTATATAAAAGGCAACCCCAACGTTATGAAGCCTCCACGGAAGTTGAGGCGCCCGAGATATCCGGTGTGCACTGGAGTGTCTGCACCGCCCTCGCGTCAAAACGTCATGATGTCGAGGGCGGAGCTATGACACTCGACAAGGGCCGAAACGGAAACGCCACAGCGAACAAGGCAAGTAGCTCGGAGGGATGGAGGGAGGGGGCCCCTTGCTAGCGCCCGTTTCATTGCGCTCAGAAACGGGCATTATTTCCTAGTTGTATATAAAGAAATCTTACACATGTAAACAACAATTATATTCAGAATACAATCATGGAAACATTAATGGTAGGAACTCATTACATTGCTAGCGCCCGTTTCATTGCGTTAAGAAACGGGCCTTTTTTTACTAGTATATATATATTATCTCAAAATTTAAATTGAATTGGCTTTCTTAGACCACAAATCATGGGGGGCATTTAAACAAACAGGAAATTATAGGAATACATAGAAAAGTATATTACAATTTAAAGGCTACGTGATATTCCTCTATTTCTTCTATTTCTAACATTATTTAAGCCTTTTCAAATCTAGAAAAGATTTTAATTGATCAGGTGTATAAAATATATATTTAGTTTCTCCAAATCGAATCAAACATTTGCATGGATAAGCTAGAAAGAATATACCCCCAAGTTCCACCACTTCTTTTTTCAAATTCAGAAAAACCTTTCTCCTTTCTTGAGTCATTTTAGTAACATCTGGATAAATCCAGATCTTTTCGGATCCAAAAGGTTCCTTAGAATGTTTAAAATATAGTCTCAAGATGGCATTTAAGTCTTGCTCAAAGACAAATGAGACTAATAATGTAGCTCTCTCTGAAACGTTTTCTATGGATTTTTCCAAGATAGCAGATATATTGTTCAAATCAATATCAATTTTTTCTTCTGTTCCTTTGATTTCCCCAACTTGTTTTCCAGGTCTTTTAGGTAAGTAGTAAATCTTGTTAATAGGAGGAATAGCGTCCTGACAAATTTTAAAAATCTCTTGCAAATATCTTTTAAATAAGTCCAAAGGCAACTGGCCCGGTACTTTTGGGAAATTCAAAAGACGAAGATTCAATCTTCTATTGTAATTCACAATCTGCTCTATTCTTCTATGTAAAGCTATTTTATCTTTAACCGTTGCTGAGTTAAATTCTTGCAAATGTTTTATATCAGCTTGCATCGAGTTAAACTGGGTGGAAAATTCTTCCTTCACTACTTCCACATTTTTTACCAACTCTTTGAATTTAAGGAATAAAGCAGATACCTCACCTGAGGATTTCTGTAAGGTTACGTCCATTTGATTTAGCTTTAACCAGATTTTCCCAAGGCTCACCTCCGCTGTTGTTTCTGAGGAACCAATTAACTCACGGGCCTCATTTTCCAGAATTTTCTGATGCAATGGTAGGCCCTCGCCAGTAAGACCACTCACCACGCTTTTGGTGGCGTGGGTACTTGCTCCTATCGATGCCGTTAATACTGGGCAAGGAGGAATGTTAGAATTTGAGGGAGGCAACAATGATGTTTCCAGTCCTGGCTGAGGTTCCGCTCCTCCGGCTGCCTCTGCTATGGGAATTACAACCCTCAATTCACTCGAGGAACTCCCGGTGAGGAAACGATCCAGACTTTGCTGGGTTGGCGAGGAGGTCAAGGTAGGCGCGGGGGGGGGGGGGGGTCAGACCTTTTCTTTTTGAGTGAGGCATAGTATTTTAAGTAATACAAATTTCCTCCAGCAGAGACATAACGCTTCGTTCACCAACACACCACCATCTTGACACGCCCCTTCGTCTCCAGTCTATTAAACCTCCTTGGCCTCCTCCAACTGGTATTGACTAAACTGGTTCTGATCCTTTCTCTCCTCTGGTTTTTTTTAAGTTGTTCAGGTCAATACTTTCTCTGACCTCTTCCCACTATCATGCAGGGTTCCCCAGGGATTAATCCTGGCACCTTTCTTATCTAATGTGTTCACAGCCCCTTTGGCTACCCTCATCCAAGATATCAGCTTCACTCCCTACCTTTATGCTGATGATATCCACTCTACATTCTGAAGTTCATGGGGATTGGCATTAAATTACAACATATCACCACTGTTCCCTTACTATGATTGTCTTTTATAATCGCTTGATTAGACTAACCTACGACCCTTGTTATCCTTGATATCTCTGTAACATCAATTGTATCTTTTGTACCCTGATATGGTGACACCATAACAGATCTCTGTAAGCCACATTGAGCCTGCAAATAGGTGGGAAAATGTGGGATACAACTGCAACAAATAAATAAATAAAAGTGGACATCTTGACCTGATAAAATCTGTTTCACAGGAATCCATTGTACTAGTTGGCTACTATTCTACTAAGTCCCAGATTGCTAGTAGATTCATTAATATTTCATGATCCACAACATCAAAAGCACCGGACATATCGACTTTTAATAGTAAGATTTTCTGATCCTTGCATATAATCTTCTGAATTTTGTTACTAGGGTGGTTATGACTGTATCAGTGCTATACAATTGTCTAAGTCCTTCTGTGACTGTTCTCTTGTGCTTGACTGCTTAAATATTTTAAATTTAAATGCTTTACTTTTTGTCTATTAGATTGTAAGCTCTTTGAGCAGGGACTGTCTTTCTTCTGTGTTTGTACAGCGCTGCGTACACTTTGTAGCGCTCTAGAAATGTTAAATAGTAGTAGTAGTTATGACTGTATCAGTGCTATACAATTGTCTAAAGCCTGACTGGGAGCCAAAGTCCATTAGCTGCTGAGCTACTAAACCCTCCATAGTTTTAATCAGTAGTAGGATTGAAGCTACTGGTCTGTAATTAGATACTTCATTTAACTTAATTGTAGGGTTTTTGGGAAGTGGAGTAAGCATAATATTTCCCTTATCTGCAGGGAAGTAACTGTTAGAAAACATATAAGCTGTATGTTGAATGAGGCAGTCTGGTGGATCTTTCATTAGATAGTTTGGGCAATTATCTAATAGGCAATTTGCATGTGCATATTTGATTAGGAATGATTTAACTATGCTAGTTATAGGCAGCTCAAAGGAGCTTTAATAAATTCAGCTGAGAATTCACATTCATGCAAGGAATCTACTAGTGATGATTGTGTATTAACAATGTCTTTCCTGATTTTTATTATCTTATGCTTGAAATAATGAGCAAGCTCAACTGCTGTTGGAGGCAATTCATTGGATGCTAATATAGTCTGAGTATGTATTAAGCTATTCATAAATTCAGACACCTTTTTGATACAAACATTGTTTTGTTCCACATATTTGCTATAATATGCTGCTTTAGCTCTTTTCATTTTGAGTTTATAATCTCTTAAGGTTTTCCTCTATATTATTTTATTCATGTCTGATTTGTCCTTGGATCATATCTTTTCCAGTTTTCTACATAGTTTCTTCATCTCTATAAGTTCAGTACTGAACCATGGATGGGTTTGTTTCTACATAGTAGGTGACAGCAGAAAAAGACCTGTACGGTCCATCCAGTCTGCCCAACAAGATAAACTCATATGTGCTACTTTTGTGTATACCTTACCTTGATTTGTACCTGTCCTTTTCAGGGCACAAACCGTATAAGTCTGCCCAGCACTATCCCCGCCTCCCAACCACCAGTCCCGCCTCCCACCACCGGCTCTGGCACAGACCGTATAAGTCTGCCCAGCACCATCCCCACCTCTCGCCACCGGCTCTGCCACCCAATCTCGGCTAAGCTCCTTAGGATCCATTTCTTCTGAACAGGATTCCTTTATGTTTATCCCACGCATGTTTGAATTCCGTTACCGTTTTCATTTCCACCACCTCCCGCGGGAGGGCATTCCAAGTTAGTTGCTGTTGAGACTTGGAAGGAGGAGGAAGTGCTGCCAGAGGCTCTGCAGGCTTCCAGGGGGAAGGGAGTGAGGCCTAGCTCCTTCCCCAGAAATGAGGAAGGTCCCTGGGGAGCAGTCCTCAGGAAAGCCCCAGGCCAGGGGGTCTCCTGGGGCCAGGGACCAGAAGGCCAGGAGAAGTAGTTCCCTCTCTGGCAGGACTCCAGAGAGGAGGGAAAGGAGCCCTGTGGATCGAAGAGTGCAGGCTTCCATGGGAGGAACCCAGACCGGTACCCCCCTCACAGTGGCACGCCATCTAGCAGGTGAGGGGGGGAGAGAGCTGGGGGAGGCCCCAGAGAACAGCAGATCGGAAGAGAGAGAGGAGAGAGCAGAGGTAATGGAGATCTGCCGGGAGGCCCTACCGGTGTCAGAGGAGGAGGACAGTGACTCCTCAGAGGAGGAAGATTTCACAGACTATAGTCAGGATCCAGAGGACCCGACCAGTGGCCTGATTCAAATGGTGAGAAAAATAAAAAGCACAGAAAAAGAGGTGGTAGAGTTGGGGAAACGGGTTAAAATGGCAAAAGCCCTGTGCAAACTAGCCCCAGTGGAGCACCGCAAGACTTATACAAAGGAGGTAACCCGTTTACTCAAGCTTCTTCAAAAGAAAGAACATTTGCTGGGGGCATTGAAAAAGGGCCCTGGGAACCCTCTGAGAGAAGTTTACATCAACAGAGAAAGAATGGCCTTGGGGGGAAAAGCCCTGACAACCTTCAAAAAGTCACAACAGCAAACAGAGAAGGAGAGTAGGAGCTCAGACCTTGGACCCCAGAACACCCAGGGGCCAAAGGAGCTTCCTGGGCCCAGTACCCAAAAGACATTACAGTATATGCAGTACCTTGCTAGTCAGTCTCTGGCAGCTTCTGAAGCAAGCAGGACTGGAGGTGGGGCTGGAGAGGCATGCTCGTTAAGGGAACCTGAGGTTGGAAAAACTGAACAGGAAAAAAGTTTTAAAACCCAGACTTTTCATCTTGTAGAAACAGGGGCTGGAAGTTCAGGAGAGAGACTCTTTTCTACACCAGTGGAAGCAGAACTGAAAACTTACTTGAGCAAGAAGCAAGAGGTCAGCAGAGGCAGTTGCAGCCACAGGTTTTGTGCCCATTGCCTGCAGCAGGAGTTGAGAGCAGCAAACAAACACTGACTCCATTGCAGCTGGGGAGGCCCCGCCCACGCAGCACTGAGGGGCTGGAGGTCACGGCCAGGCAGGCTGCAGCACTGCCAAAGACTGAGAATGGTGAGGTTTTAGCAGAGGAAAACCTGGTGACAGAGAGTGCTGCAGCTGGACAAACAGCAGGTGAAAAGGAGGGGTTCTCGATAAAGAAAGCACTGGAGGATCAGGAGTGTTTGCAACAAACCAGCCTGGCAGCAGAGGCTCCAGCCAATCGGGCTGTGGGAGCAGGAAAGACTGCAGAACAGCTACAAAGGCTGGCAGGGGAAATAGCTGCAGCGCCAGAAGATTCCCCATGTGTGAGAGGGCAGGCACTTCTGGAGTGTGGGAAGCCTCATCCGCTTGGCGAAACAGCGGGGCTGGAGGATCCGAAGGAGCAGAACGTTGGAGGAAAAAGGGACCCGGTCCAGAGAGCAGGTTTTGGGCGGGAGGGAGGGGTGCTTGCCTTGCCATGCGCACCAGAAGTAAACTTAACTGGTGGTACTAGGGATTCTGATTCCGGCCAGGCAGCGGGGTGGTTGGCTCTGGGGGGAGGGGTTGATTCGACGGGAGGGGGGCAGGGGCACTGGGAGGGGACCAGTTATATAGGGGAACCTGCTCTCAAAGTTCCTATGGACCAAATCGATAGGGAGACAGGCAGGGTTTCTGTTGCAGGAGGCATTGAACTGATGGACACTGTGACTACAGGGGATACGAGTGCTCGGGGGGTGAGGGGTGCAGGGGACCAAGGTTTGCTGGTTGAAGGGGTACAAGGCATGTTGGGGGGAGGGATAGGGAGGGAGGGGAGGGAGGCTGAGAAACGGGGAAGGCAAGAGAAGGAGGATATGGTGCATCAGGAGCGGGGGGGTCCCCGCGCTGCAGAAGGGGGGGGATGGTGGGGTGGGGGTCCGTCCTTTGCGGCGGTGGTGGGTGGAGGAGGTGGCCGCAGGGGAACTAGGGGGGTAGGGGGCAGCGGGGAAGGATGGGGAGGGGGGTGGGGGGGAGGCCAGGTTCCCAAAAGGAGGAATGTGGTACAATTGAGATGGGTGGGGGAGGGGGGGATGCCAAGCAGGGATGCGGTCCTGAGATTGGTCCTTGGTCTAGGATTCCTCCCAGAGGACCTCTATGCCTGTATTCATCCGGTGAATATACCAGAATACGATGTCAGCTTTCTAACCCAGCGAGGCATGGAGGTCTTCTGGGAGAGATACGAAGGGGTACGGGGGAGAGGGGACTGGAAGAACTACCGGGCCGTACCGATCAGCAGACCCGACCTGGTGCAAGTAACCCTTCTTGTTCGAAATGAGTCTCTATCAGGGGCGGACCTGGCCTTCTGGCTACAACGGTACGCAGAATTGCGTACCCCCTTGTCCAAACTCCCGGACCCCAGTAGGGTGTGGGCTGGAGGTTGGGGTGCGCAGGTTAGGCTGAGGCAGGCAGGGCATGTCACCCAGCACATTCCCTCCTCGGCGTTCATCGGCAGGGATCGGATTCTCTGCTTTTATAAGGGGCAGCCACGGCAGTGTCACAAGTGCGGGTCGTTTAGACATTTTAGTATGTCATGCCCGGTTGTGCAGTGTGGAAAGTGCGGGTCTAAGGAGCATCCCACGGAGTCCTGTATGTCTATTCGGTGCAACTTGTGTGGGGGTCTGGGGCATGCATTTCGAGCCTGCCCTTGGGCCTCCCATAATGGGGGTGAGGAGGAGATAGATAGGGATGGTTCAGGTCAGGGGGAGGGGGGAGGGGAAGCAGACCATGATCAGGTTCCCGGGGCGGGAGGGAAAGGGTCCAGGGAAGGACAGGGACAGGTAGAGGGGGGGGGGCTTGGGGGAGGGTCGGAAGCGGCAGGAAGGGGAGGATGAGGGCTGGACGCGGGTGTCCAAGAAACAGCGGAGAGGAAAGGTGGGAAGGGGGGTGGGAATGGGGATAGAAGTAGGGAATAGATTCAGGGGTTTGGAAGAGGAGGGAGGGGTTGAGGAACTGGCTGGTGAGGAGGTAGAGGATGGGGGTAGCCGGCAGGACGGGTTGGGAGGTAGGGGAGAAGGAGTGAAGGGAACAGCGGGTAAGAGGAAAGAGAAACGGGAGGGGAGGGTTTTGAGGGACAAAGAGGGGGGAAGGGTAGGGGGGGAGGTGGGTGGATCGGGGGAGGTGACGGCTGATGCAGGGAGGGCGGGAGAGGAAAGGAAGGTAAGAAAGGATGTAGTAATGCAGGCCCGTGAGGGGAGGGAGGAAGGGTCGGAGGCGGGATTGATGGGAAGGGTGGAAGAAGAGGAGGTAGTAGGGGTGGAAGAGGGAGGAGAGGAGGGGGGCAGGTCGCTTGATGATCCCCAGGGAGGGAGGGAGGTGGGTGAAGACAAAAAGAAGATAGGGAGGAAGAAAGCAAGGGTGGGGGAAGGGATGTTTAAGCTAGGGGTCCGGGATTGGGCGGAGGAGGAAGAAGAGGGTGGAGGGGAAGGGACCACGGATGATGGTGTGGAGAGAAGGGAAGGCAGCCAGGAAGGCGGGGGGTGTGGTAGCGAGGACTGATGGCGGGACTGCTATTGGTGTTCGCCACACTTAATGTGGCTAGTGTCGCCTCCCAGAGGGCAAGAAGCTTGGCATTTGATGGCCTCTCTGCTGTGGAGGCGGACTGTTTCCTCCTCCAGGAGACCCGGTTGCAGACGCTAGAGGACATCCGGCGGGCAAAGAGGGCCTGGAGATGGGGACCCTCTATTTGGGGTCTGGCCGGGGAGAGGTATGGGGGGATAGGCGTCCTCTTTAAAACCAATAAAGTAGAGATTCAGAGGGTGGTGGAGCTGGGTATTGGTAGGTGTTTGGTGTTGGACGTAATATTGCGGGGGGTGGCCTTGCGGGTGATTAATGTGTATGGACCGCAAAGCAAACAGGGAAGGTCTGCACTGTTCAACAAAATTAAGCCTTACCTATACACTTCAAGGCAGTTGGTGTGGGGAGGAGACTTCAACACTATCTTACGGAAAGAGGATAGTGGGGGGCGGGCACCACAAGTACGTTATGATGGGGTTCGACTAGCGGGGATTATGAAAGGAGCAGGGCTGGTGGATGTACATATTGCACTTGGTGGTGGGAATCAGGGTTTCACCTTTTCACGGGGCACCTGTAGGAGCAGAATTGACCGGTTTCTAGTTCGGGAAGGGGCATGTAGGCAGGCACCTAGGGTGGTGGAAGTAGATTTCTCTGACCACAGGATGGTGATGATAGAGTTGGGGGGGGGGGGGCGTGCAAGCTAGGGAAAGGGTTGTGGAGATTGAATCTCAAATGGTTGAAGGAGGGGGTGTTGCACCAGGAGTACCTGGAATTCCTAGCAGACCAGGTGTCCATTCAGGGTGTCTTCCCTTCCCTCAGGGACTGGTGGGAAGTACTGAAACACCGCACCAGAGGGTTTTTTCTCCGTCAGGCAAGGCGGGAGGGAAGGGAGGCCACCCGGTTGGGGATCGCCCTGAGAAAGCGACGGGATAATCTAATTTCCCGGGGGGGGAGGAGGGAGGATATTGAGGTACTGCAGCAGGAGGTTGAAAGAGTACAGTACAACCGCTACTCTTCCCTCGTCTACGAGCGGGACTTCGGGAAGCTGCTTGGTCCGGACCCGTATGACTGCTGCAAGGAACGAAGGGAGAGGAGGGTGGTGGTGGGGTTTAGGGATGAGGGGGGGGTGCTCCAAGAATCCAGGGAAGGTATTTTGCGGGTGGTGGGGACGCATTTTGGGCGGGTTTTCTCGGACCTACAGTTGGGGACAGAGGCCATGGGAAGATATATTGAGGGGACCCCGGGGGTGGGTAACTGGGGGCCCCATCTTCAGGTCTTAACGCAGCCGTGGACGCTGGGTGAGGTGGAGGAGGCCATTGGGGCCTTGCGGCGCAGAACAGCGCCGGGGCCGGATGGACTTCCGGCGGAGTTTTACCAACGGTTCAGGGACCAGCTGGCGCCGCTCTTGCTGGAACTCTGGGAGGAGGCGCGAACAGGAGGATCCTTGCCAGAGTCTATGGGAGGATCAGCATTGGTCCTCCTTAGCAAAGGCAAGGATCCTCAAGACGTGGCGAACTGGCGACCAATAGCACTATTGAACAGCGACCGGAAGATCTTCGCCCACATGCTTCATGCTCGCATGAGGAAGGTCTCCGGTGAAGTGCTAGCAGTCCCGCAGAGGTGTGGGGTCCCAGGAAGGGGGGTGCTGGAGGCAGTAGCCTGGGTGAGGGAGGGCTTGGAACATAGCCGGGTGGGAGATGGTAGGTTGGTCGTGGCCTTGGACCAGGACAAGGCTTTCGACCGAGTGCAGTGGGAGTTCTTGTGGAAGGTCCTGGATCACTATGGCTTCCCGGGGGAGTGGATCGCACAACTGCAACTGTTGTATGCTGGGGCGCGATTTTTTCCCCTGGTGAATGGATGGAGGGGGGCGGAGGTGGGGGTCACGGCAGGGGTACGGCAGGGGTGCCCATTGAGCCCCCTGCTGTACGCTTTTGCCATAGATCCCCTGGTGCGGAGGCTGGGAGGGGGGGGGGGAGGGAGGGCTCAGAGGGGTAGAGGTTGGCAAAGGGAACGTATTGAGAGTCATCGCTTATGCAGACGATGTCACCGTTTGGGTGGCAGACCAGAGGGAGGGGAGGATGCTGCGGGAGACCCTTGAAGAATATTCCAAGGCATCGGGGTCACGGGTAAACCTGGGTAAGTGTACTAGCTTGTGGGTGGGTCCAGAGGAACGGCGATTTAACCTAGGGGGCGGGTTTCCTGCAGGGATTGAAAGAATGCGGGTGTTGGGAGTGTATTTTGGGGGGGGGGATTACGGGCGGGAGAGTTGGGAGCAAAAGATATCGGAGGCAAGGCAAAAGGTGGATCGTTGGAAGGGGTGGCGGATGTCCATGGCAGACAGGGTCCGGTTGTTGAAGACCCAGATAGTCCCCATGTTTCTCTTCTTGAGTTACATCTGCCTTTTGCCGGAATGCTGTTTCACTTCATTGTACAGCGTGTTTTTTCAACTTTTGTGGGGCAACAGGATGAACCCGGTAAAACGCAATATTACTTACCGGTCACGGGAGGAAGGGGGGGTGGGGATGGTAAACCCTGTCCTGCTATTCTCCTCCCTGTTCATCCAGTTTAACCTTGGGCGGGGGGGAGGGCCGGAGGCCCCAGGGTGGGCACAAAGTGTTGTGCAGTGGTGGGAGGGATTTTGGGGCCCTTGGTGGGGGGGGGGGGAAGGTGGGGAGGTTGCGGAAGGGTTTCCCGGAGGGGGTAGGCTACTACAAATCCTTAGTAAAGCTGGTCCGGTTGTGGGACATTACATGGGAGGAAATAAGGGCGGGGCAGAGGGAGAGCTGGGTGGAGCGGGTTCGCTCCCAGCATTTCTCATCTCCCCTGACTCTTAGGGATGCTCCAGGGCCCGTGCTGAGGCAGGGCCTGCGCTTTATTTCATCTAGACGACTCCCGAACAAGTACAGGGACATTGCCTGGCTGTCCCTTCACGGTAAATTATATGTTAGGGCAAATATGCACCGAAGCATGCAGGACCGAAACTGCCCGAGGGGGGAGTGTGCTGGTCAGCTGGAGACGATGGACCACTTCCTTATGGTGTGTCCATTCTCCAGAGCAGTTTGTGGAAGAGTGGCCGCCTTGTTGGCCATCCCCAGCTTCACGTCCTACACCTATGCAGACTGGGTGTACGGGAGGCAGCAGGGGACGGGGCGGCTGGAGCCAGGTACCGCCTTCCTCATATCAGTCATTATCAGGTACTGCCTGTGGGTGGCTCGATGCGGGGTGTCTATGCGCCAGGAGTGCAGGTCGGCTGAGCAGGTTTCCTGGGACATTGTCCGAGCCGTCCAGGAATTGGCACGCTGGGAAAAGGTGGAGGGGGGGGGTACATAATTTTGGGGTTTGGTGGAAGCATGTCCGCTTGAAGTTGATTTGAATGTATGGTGTGGGGGGGATTTGGGGGGGACGGGTTTTATCGGGTTTGTATTTTTTGTATAAAAGTGTAGTGGGGCTGGTTTTACAACGGCATGATGTAATGTCTTGAATATTGGTTTTTTCCGTTTTATTTAATAAAGGAATTCTCCAAGCATCCACTACTCTCTCTGTGAAAAAATACTTCCTGACATTTTTCTTGAGTCTGCCCCCCTTCAATCTCATTTCATGTCCTCTCGTTCTACCACCTTCGCATCTCCGGCAGTTTCTTATTCTGGTTTTTATTTTAAGTGGAGCTATCTTATCCAGTATTTTCTTACTCATTTCATCCCAATTACTCATAAAGTGAATATTATTTTTGTGTCTGCACTGTTGGCCAGAAGTTATGGGTGTCTACCTTTCCTCTAGCTGGAAAGGTGTGTGTTTGTTTTGCTTCCCTATCTTTTCCATTTTCTTTCCATTGAAGAGTGAATGTCAGTTTGCTGTGATCTGACCATAATAACTCCTCCCAATTGTGATTTTCAATTAAATGTTCATTATTTGCAGAGAAACCTGTATGCTAATATATCAAGTAAATGACCTTTTCAGTGAAATGATTGGACTTGAGATAGTTTGAAATTCCACATGTTTAAGAAATTCATTAAGCACATAGTATTGGGCTCATTACAGTTTTCTAGGTACAAATTAATATCTCCAAGTAAAATTATGCCAGAGACGTTGGTGCAGAAATTTGATACAAATTCCATGAAATCATCCTGAGCATTGGTCCAGCTTCCTGGGAGATGATAGAAAATTATACAACTCAATTGACCATTTAATGTTACATCGGTTATTATGCATGCTATAATTTCAGTTGAACACGTTAAATGAACATGGGTTCAATTTTAAAGAAAGATTTATATATTAAGGCAACCCCTCCCCCTTTCTTGTTATTTCTGTTGAGGTGGGCTGTTTTATAGGTCAAGCAGTACTGGGTCATCTCTATGGTGTAACCAAGTTTCTGTTAGAAACAATAGGCCTAATTGTTCATTTTCAAGCCAATCCCTAATTACCACTGTCATATTGACAACTGATCTTGCATTTATATACCCTATGGGTATGGGAACATAAGTATCTTGTGTATCATTGTTATACTTTACATTTAACAATTGTTTTTATATTCCACCTTTCTTGAATTTAAATACATTACAGTGATTATTAAAACCTGGTCCTTTATTTAGACTAAACAGATTGTTACTTGGGTTATTATATGATTGTTTGTTTGAAACCTCAACTTGATATTGAGATCATCATCTAGCAGAAGTTAGTACCAGGGATTTTGTTCCATTCATTGAGAGAAGCTTCTTGCAACCCGACTTTCCATAATATTATCAGGTGATAAAAAGCCATTTCCCTAGACTTGCCATGTTTAAGTAGCAAAGAGATACAATATAGAATCAAGTATATGTTACTCACAAATCAGTTGTTTTAATATAATTGAGTTAGCATTCATGAAGTTCTGTGCAAGTCTTGTATGAAGGGATGTACAAAGGGGCAGGGTGTGCCCCTTTGGTGCAACACCTGCTTTCTTAAATTCTGACACAGTCCTCATCTGCACGACATCCACAGGGAGGCCATTCCATGCATCCATCACCCTTTCAGTGAAAGCATATTTTCTTAGACAACTCCTTGGTTATCCCTAGTAAAGCTCCTTAAACACCAAGGGCCTAAACTGGAAAGGAAATCTACCCTAAATTTCAATTACCCTGATACTAACTAGGTAAATATAACATCAGGGAATGCTAGGGAGGTAAAATTCCTTGACGAAATCAAGGACTGCTTTATGGAGCAGCTGGTATAGGAGCCAACAAGAGGAGGAAAAATTCTAGACCTAGTCCTTAGTAGAGTGCATGATCTGGTGCAGGAGGTAATGGTGATGGCGTCACTTGATAACAGTGATCATAATATGATCAGATTTGATATCAACTTTGGAGTAAATATACACAGGAAATCCAATACGTTAGTATTTAACTTTCAAAAAGGAGACTATGATAAAACGAGAAGAACGGTGAAAAAAGAAACTTAGAGCAGCTGTGAAGGTCAAAAATTTAGATTAGGCATGGATGCTGTTCAAAAAAACCATCCTGGGAGCCCAGGCCAAATATATTCCGTTTATTACAAAAGGAGAAAGGAAGACCAAATGACAGCTGGAATGGTTAAAAAGTGAGGTGAAGGAAGCTTTTAGAGCTAAAAGAAAGTCCTTCAGAAAATGGAAGAAGGATCCGACTGCAAATAATAAGAAACAGCATAAGGAATGGCAAGTCAAATGCAAAGCGCTGATAAGGAAGGCAAAGAGGGACTTTGAAAAAAAGATTGCGTTGGAGGCAAAAACACATAGTAAAATTTTTTTTTAGGTATATTAAAAGCAGAAGTCAGCAAAAGAATCAGTCGGACCTCTAGATGACCGAGGGATAAAAGGAGCATTCGGGGAAAGCAAAGCCATAGCAGAGAGATTAAGTGAATTCTTTGCTTCAGTCTTCACAGAGGAAGATTTGGGAGAGATACTGGTGCCAGAAAAGATATTCAAAGCTGAGGAGTCAGAGTTAATGAGAACAGTTCCTCATCCTGTCCCTGCCCTTTCCCCATGCCCAGCCGTGTGGGACTCATTCAGTCAGGTAACAGTGTAAAGGCTTATGGCTGACATGTGCCCCCTTGATCATTGTCCATTGTCCAGCAAAGATAGTACAGTTGGCAAGAAGAGGCTTCATTCATGGGGCCACTAAAATTGTCAATGCCTTTTTTGTGGAAGGGCAGCTGTGAGCAGCACTCAAAAGGGCTGTGACACACCTTTCTTGATCAGGACAAGCTAGAAAACTACCTGTCTGACATTCCTCTGTTGGAAAAACATATAGTACAGTTGGTCTGCATTCAATTCAACAACTGGCTAGAAGAAAGAAACTGCCTAGAACTAATCTGTTACCAGATCTGGGTATAGAAGGGCCGGGGGGGGGGGGGGGGCAGGGGAGGGCAAAGTTCCATAGGCCCGACCTCCAAGGGGCGCCTGGCACCGGGCCCTGGGGTCTGTCTCTCTCCTGCTCCTATCAAGAACCGGTCCCGGCACACTGGAGCAGGTGAGATACAGATAGTGGTGCCGGGTCCCCCTTGGAGGCTGGGAAGGAGCAGATGCACTGATGTAGGGGGCCCATCAAGTCAGTGCGTCAGTGAGTCTGCTGCTCCCTGGCCTCCAAGGAGGGCCTGGCACCGGGATCTGGTTGCAGCCCGAGAGTGAATGAGGGGCAGCAGTGGTGGCTGTGTTAGTACATAAGTATTGCCACATAAGTATTGCCACACTGGGACAGATCAAAGGTCCATCAAGCCTACCAACAGTGGCCAATCCAGGTCACAAATACCGGCAAGATCCCGACTTATCCCAGAAATAAGTAGTGGATTTTCCCCAAGTCAATCTATGGACTTTTCCTTTAGGAAGCCATCCAGACCTTTTTTAAACCTCGCTAAGCTAACCACCTTTACCACATTCTTTGGCAACGAATTCCAGAGTTTAATTACACGTTTAGTGAAGAAACATTTTCTCCAGTTTGTATTAAATTTACTACTCTGTAACTTCATCACATGCCCCCTAGTCCTAGTATTTTTGGAAAGAGTAAACAAATGATTCACATCTACCCGTTCCACTCTACTCATTATTTTATAGACCTCTATCATACTCCAACATAGTACACCTGTTCATACCCATTTCAACCAATCAGGATGACTTTTATTCGCTGCAATAATTGTGCTGCTTTGGTTTCAAGGCCAATCATCTGGAAACTTAAAGCTTGTCCTATCTGCCTTCAGCTATCTACTTTAAAACAAGAGCTATATAAAGTAATGCAAGAATTAGATGCAATTAAAGCAACTTATAGGACTGTGCAGAATCATAACTTCTCACCACTGCCTCAGAGAATAAAACCACAAAGGAACAGATGGCTCACAGTAGGCTCAGGCAGAATTCGTCATGTGACACAGAAGCATCCACCCACACAAGTGTTGCCACTACAAAATTCTTTTGCTCCACTACAGCACTGTGATGTTTCTGAAACTAAAATTGAAGCAGAAAAAAAAGAAAAAGCAAAGAAGAGGGAACAAAAAGAGGAGAAGGTACCCAAAGACAAAAGACACTCACAAATCACTAAACCCAAAACACATACTAGGAAATGTAGTTGGAAAGCAATGACCACAAATGCTCACAGTCTAAGCAATAAAATTCATGACCTTCAAGCCCTGATGTTGGAGACTGACTTGGACATAGTTGCAGTCACAGAGACATGGCTCCATGGTTCCCATGAATGGGATGTAAACATACCAGGCTATAATCTTTTTAGGAAGGATAGAGAGGGACGTAAAGGTGGAGGAGTAGCTCTGTATGTGAGAGATGATATCGCAGCAACTGAAATGACAGGGAAGTGGGGAAAGGAAGAAGCAATATGGATCACCTTAAAAAGAGAGGATAGAACCTTGGTCCACGTGGGTGTTGTCTATAGACCCCCGACACAATTGGAAGAACTAGATAAAGATCTGATCGCTGATATTCAAAAGTTGGGGAAGAAAAGAGAGGTGCTGCTGTTGGGAGATTTTAATCTGCCGGATGTAGATTGGAAGGTTCCGTCTGCAAAATCGGAAAGAAGTAGAGAGATTGTGGATGCTTTCCAAAGTGCTCTGCTCAGACAAATGGTGAACGAACCCACGAGGGAGGGAGCCACGTTGGATCTGGTGCTCACGAATGGGGATAGTGTGTCAAATGTCCGAGTGGCTGCACACCTGGGAAACAGTGACCATCAAACGGTTTGTTTTGATGTAACAGCTCATGTGGATGGCAGCCACTCCAAACTCAAAGTCCTGGATTTCAAGCGAGCTGACTTTAACAAAATGGAAGAATACCTGAGGAAGGAGCTGATGGGCTGGGAGGACATACGAGAAGTGGAAGGACAGTGGTACAGGCTAAAAGAAGTAATAAACAGGGCCACAGACCTTTATGTAAGGAGGGTAAATAAAAGCAAGAGAAAAAGGAAACCGATATGGTTTTCAAAGCAAGTGGCTGAGAAAATAAAGGCTAAAGAGTTAGCGTTCCAGAAATACAAAAAATCTAAAGTAGAGGAACACGGGGAGGAATACCGGATGAAACTGAAAGAAGCCAAGAGAGAGGTACGTCTGGCGAAGGCGCAAGCGGAAGAACAAATGGCTAGAAATGTACGGAGGGGAGACAAAAACTTCTTCAGGTATATTAGTGAAAGGAGAAAGACTAAAAAGGGGATTGTGAGACTAAAAGATACAGCAAAACGCTATGTAGAAAATGATGAAGAAAAAGCCAATTTGCTAAATAGATACTTTTGTTCTGTTTTTACTGAAGAAAATCCTGGGGAAGGACCGAGAGGGACTGGCAAAAGTACACCTGAAAACGAAGGGGATAGAGCACCGTTCACGGAAGAGAGTGTATATGAACAACTTGGAAAGCTAAAGGTGGACAAAGCCATGGGGCCGGACGGGATCCACCCCAGAATACTGAGGGAGCTCAGAGAGGTTCTGGCGGGTCCTCTTAAAGATTTGTTTAATAAATCCTTGGAGACGGGAGAGGTTCCGAGGGATTGGAGAATGGCGGAGGTGGTCCCTCTTCACAAAAGTGGGGATAGGGAAGAAGCTGGAAACTACAGGCCGGTAAGCCTCACTTCGGTTATTGGAAAAGTAATGGAAGCCATGCTGAAGGAAAGGATAGTGAATTTCCTGGAAGCCAATAAGTTGCAAGATCCGAGACAACATGGTTTCACCAAAGGGAAGTCGTGCCAAACGAATCTCATTGAATTCTTTGACTGGGTGACGGGAGAATTAAATCAAAGACGTGCTATGGACGTGCTAAGGCTTTTGACACGGTTCCCCACAGGAGGCTCTTGAATAAACTAGAAGGGCTGAAGATAGGACCCGAAGTGGTGAACTGGATTAGGAACTGGTTGACGGGCAGACGCCAGAGGGTGGTAGTGAATGGAGTTCGCTCGGAGGAGGGAAAGGTGAGTAGTGGAGTGCCTCAGGGATCAGTGCTGGGGCCCATTCTGTTCAATATATTTGTGAGTGACATTGCCGAAGGGTTACAAGGTAAAGTTTGCCTTTTTGCGGATGACACCAAGATTTCCAACAGAGTGGACACCCCGGAGGGAGTGGAAAACATGAAAAAAGATCTGAAGAAGCTGGAAAAATGGTCTAACGTTTGGCAATTAAAATTCAATGCGAAGAAATGCAAAGTGATACACTTAGGGAGTAGAAATCCAAGGGAGGTGTATGTGTTAGGTGGGGAGAGCCTGATAGTCACGGACGGGGAGAGGGATCTTGGGGTGATAGTATCTGAGGACCTAAAGGCTATGAAACAGTGCGACAAGGCGGTGGCCGTAGCGAGAAGGTTGCTAGGCTGTATAGAGAGAGGTGTGACCAGCAGAAAAAAGGAGGTTTTAATGCCCCTGTAAAAGACGTTGGTGAGGCCCCACCTGGAGTATTGTGTTCAGTTTTGGAGGCCGTACCTTGCGAAGGATGTTAAAAAAATGGAAGCGGTACAAAGAAAAGCTACGAGGATGGTATGGAGTTGCGTTCCAAGACGTATGAAGAGAGACTTGCTGACCTGAACATGTATACTCTGGAGGAAAGGAGGAACAGGGGTGATATGATACAGACGTTCAAATATTTGAAAGGTATTAATCCGCAAACGAATCTTTTCCGGAGAGGGGAAGGCGGTAGAACGAGAGGACATGAAATGAGATTGAAGGGGGGCAGACTCAGGAAAGATGTCAGGAAGTATTTCTTCACGGAGAGGGTGGTGAACGCTTGGAATGCCCTCCCGCGGGAGGTGGTGGAGATGAAAACGGTAACTGAATTCAAGCATGCGTGGGACAGGCATAAAGGAATCCTGTGCAGAAGGAATGGATCCACAGAAGCTTAGCTGAAATTGGGTGGCGGGGGGAAGAGGGGTTGGTGGTTGAGAGGCTAGGATGGGGGAGGGCAGACTTATACGGGGTCTGTGCCGGAGCCGGTGATGGGAGGCGGGACTGGTGGTTGGGAGGCGGGAAATACTGCTGCACAGACTTATATGGTCTGTGCCCTGAAAAAGACAGGTACAAATCAAGGTAAGGTATACACATGAGTTTATCGTGGGCAGACTAGATGGACCGTGCAGGTCTTTTTCTGCCGTCATCTACTATGTTACTATGTTACTAGACACGTCAACTTTTCCTCATAGGGAAGTAGTCCCATCCCCTTTATCATTTTCGTCGCCCTTCTCTATACCTTTTCTAATTCCATTATATCTTTTTTGAGATGCGGCGACCAGAATTGAACACAATATTCGAGGTGCGGTCGCACCATGGACTGATACAAAGGCATTATAACATCCTCACTGTTCCATGTTGGGCCCACCGTCTGCGTCTCAAGTGTGGGTGGGGAGCCTGGCAGCTGTGTCCTGAGTGGGGGTCCAGCGGCTGTGTCCCAAGTGGGGGGGGGGGGGGGGGCAGCTCTATCTCTCAGCGGCCCTGGGTATAGAACAGAGATAGTTCTTGTATCTCTGCTTGACATGCTCCACAGAAACTGTGACAGGGATACACCTTATAGTGCTGCTGGATTTTTCAGCAGCCTTGACAATATTATGCTTGCATGGCTGGCAGAAACAAGTATCAGTGGCACAGTAATGCATGCTTCAAATCCTATCTGTCAGTTCTGTTCAGCAACACCTCATCACTTTGGGCACTGAACTGTGGGGTACCACAAGGATCTAGATTGCCACCTATTTTATTTAATACTAGTAAAAAAGGCCTGTTTCTGTTTGAAAGGAAACGGACGCTAGCAAGGTTTTCCTCTGAGTGTGTATGTTTGAGAGAGTGACTGTGTGAGAGAGGCTTCTGTTCCTGCTGCTGTGCATTCCCCGTGTTGTGCTGATTCGCTGCTCCCTGTATTGTGGCTCCGCCCCTCTCCCTTCTACTGGCCAATCTGGTGTGGGTTGTGTGACATCACTATTATCTACTCCAACATGATCCACGGTTCCAGGTAGCCTCAGAATGTTGGAGGTGAGAATTATTATATACTAGTAAAAAAGGCCCGTTTCTGACACAAATGAAACGGGCGCTAGCAAGGTTTTCCTCGGAGTGTGTATGTTTGGGAGAGTGTATGTGAGAGTGACTGTTTGAGAGTCAGAGTGAAAGTGTGATTGTGTGAGAGAGAGCGTGAGTCTGGGTGTGAGTGTGTTTGTGAGAGAGTGTGTGTGTGAGAATGAGAGTGTGTGCAAGTGTGTATGTGAGACACAGTGTGAGTGAGAGTGTGTGTGTGTGGGCGAGAGAGAGAGTGTGTGTGTGAGACACAGATTCTCTGTTTGAGTGAGTGTATGAGACCAAGCGAGTGTGTGAGTGACTGTGTGGCACATAGAGAGTGAATGTGATACAGTGTGAGACAGAGTGTGTGAGAGTGAGAGTCAGAAAGACATTGTATATGAGAGAGAGAGTGTGAGCCGTGCCCTCCCAATCCATGGCCATCTGTCCCCTGCCCCCTCCATTCATCCTTTTCCAGCAATTCCCCTCTGTCCCTGAGCCCTGCCCTCCCAATCCATGGCCATCCATGTTTGTCTGTCACCTGCCCCCTCCATTCATCCCTATCCAGCATTTCCCCTCTCTGCCTGAGGCCTGCCCTGCAATCCATATCCATCCATGCCCATCTGTCCCCTCCATTCATCCCTATGCAGCAATTCCCCTCTCCCTGAGTCCTGCCCTTCCAATCCATGCCCATCCATGCTCATCTGTCACCTGGCCCCTCCATTTTTCCCTATCCAGCATTTCCCCTCTCTGCCTGAGGCCTGCTCTGCAATCCATATCCATCCATGCCCATCTGTCCCCTCCATTCATCCCTATCCAGCAATTCCCCTCTCCCTGAGTCCTGCCCTTCAATCCATGCCCATCCATGCTCCTCTGTCACCTGGCCCCTCCATTTTTCCCTATCCAGCATTTCCCCTCTCTGCCTGAGGCCTGCTCTGCAATCCATATCCATCCATGCCCATCTGTCCCCTCCATTCATCCCTATCCAGCAATTCCCCTCTCCCTGAGTCCTGCCCTTCCAATCCATGCCCATCCATGCTCATCTGTCACCTGGCCCCTCCATTTTTCCCTATCCAGCATTTCCCCTCTCTGCGTGAGGCCTGCTCTGCAATCCATATCCATCCATGCCCATCTGTCTCCTCCATTCATCCCTATCCAGCAATTCCCCTCTCCCTGAGTCCTGCCCTTCCAATCCATGCCCATCCATGCTCCTCTGTCACCTGGCCCCTCCATTTTTCCCTATCCAGCATTTCCCCTCTCTGCCTGAGGCCTGCTCTGCAATCCATATCCATCCATGCCCATCTGTCCCCTCCATTCATCCCTATCCAGCAATTCCCCTCTCCCTGAGTCCTGCCCTCCCAATCCATGCCCATCCATGCTCCTCTGTCCCCTGCCCCCCTCCATTCATCCATTTCCAGTAATTCCCCTCTCTCCCTGTGCCCTGCCCTCCTAATCCATACCCATCCATGCTCCTCTGTCCCCTGCCGCCTCCATTCATCCTTTTCCAGCAAGTCCCCTCTCGCCCTTCCATGCCCCCCCCCCCTCGCATCCATGCTACTCTCTCTCCCATGTCCCAGCCTGGCCCGCTCTCTTCTTCCCCCCCCCTTCGCATCCATGCCCCCCCCTTCGCATCCATGCATCCCTTTTTTTTTTTTTTTAATTCTTTTTAACTTACCTCCGTGGCGGTTCGTGCAGCGAAGCGTCAGGGAAGGAGGCGGCGCTCCCGACGTCTAGCTTTCCCTTCGCTGTGTTCCGCCTTGTTTTGAAGGCGGAACACAGCGAAGGGAAGGCTAGACGTCGGGAGCGCCGCCTCCTTTCCTGACGTTTCGCTTCCGGATTTGTTTGTTTTGTCGCGAGGGCGGGGCAGAGACGGCTGGCTGGCTTGAAGGCTTCACACCACGAATCCACGAACCCTTCAGCCTCAGCCTGGAAGGTTCGTGGTGGTGAAGCCACCAAAATTGCTCCGGGCCCCGCCCTCGAGGGCGGAGCAATGGCAGAACAACGAAGGGGTTGGCAGGGAGGGAGGCAGGGAGGTGGGGGGGTGGGAAATCGCTCCAGGCCCCGCCCTTGCGTCAAACGTCATGACGTTGAGGGCGGAGCAATGGCAGAACAACGAAGGGGTTGGCAGCGAGGCTTGTTGTATTCCTATTGGTGTGACGCAGCTGTGACGCTCGTTTCAGATCATGGCGGCGCCCAGATGTACTGTGGTTAAAAGTGGTTACAGAGCTTCGAACATACGAACTTTTGAAGCCTCAAAGTGTGGTTCAGAACGTTCATGGTGCTTTTTATGTCCAGTTGGGGCGTGGCGTAGGTCGCAGAAGGGGCGTGGCTGAGGGCGGTGGTGAGTAGTCCGAATAGCCAGGAGGACTACAGCAGTTCAGGACTTCACTGCCACAGTTGGAGGGAGTTTCAGAACGTTCAAGGTGGGATTTATTTATATAGATTATATATGATGATGTTTCTCAAGCGTCTGGTTGAGCTGCTTCAGTTGATGGATGCATAGTTCTATTTGTATGTTGATTAGGAGTGTACAGTGCAAAAACATTATGTTTTATGTAATTTCCCATGTAATTTACAATAATGTTTTGTTCGGGGTTTTTAAAAGATTTTTTTTTCCATTTCAGGAGTAATATTGTTTGTAGTGCATACTCTTTCACAAACAGTGTGCACTACTGGGAAAGGGTGTCCACTGTTCACAAAGAGTGTGCATGTTCCTACCAACCTTCTTAACCTCCATGCTCTTCCCCTACCTCTTCTTTATCGCACCACTTCCTTACCTATCCCTATCCTTTCTCTCATACCTCTTTTATCCCATTTACTCCTTGCTCATTTGTCCTACCACATACCTCCCTTGTTGATTCTGATACTACAAATTGTATTTTCTTGTTACTATATAAGCCGCATTGAGCCTGCGATGAGCGGGAAAGCACGGGGTACAAATGTAATAAATAAATAAATAATACATACTCTAGGGTGCACTATTTAAAATATGGGAAATAAACCAAAATTTCAGATGTCTTTTGTCATTTCAAGTAAAAAAAAAAACTCACACACAAAATGACATGGGAGATGTCACACAGTGCCAGTTCAAGGTATGGACCAGGTATGGATAAGCACTGGCTTATCCAAAATCTTGCCTCACCAGCTCAGCCTTCACAGCAGTGTGTTTTGCAGTGCTTTTACATGCCAAGCACCTTCTTCCACCCACCCGCTCTGCTCCCTTCCCTAGTCGGGCACCTGCTCTGCTCTGCCCCTCTCCCCTGCTCAGGCATCGAAATTTCCCTCCACTGCCTGCCTGCAGTCCAACATTCACTCTCTCTGTCTCTCAACTCCTCCCCCCCCCCCCCCATTTACCTTAAAATCAATCTCTCTTTTTTCTAGAAGTTACCAGAAGCAGCAGTGATACTTTTGCACTGCCTGCAACTTGACCTAGAGCCTTTCCTGTGGTCCAACTTCCTGTTTCTGTGAGGACAAGGTCATTGGCTCTGGGTCAGGTTGCTGCTGCCCAGGACTTCTAAAGAGATTGAGAGAGAGAGAGAGAGAGAGAGAGAGAGAGAGAGAGAGAGAGAGAGAGGTTAGGTAAACCAGGGATGAGGGTTGCAAGGGGGAGATGCCGAACTCAGGGGAAGGGGTTCAGAGGGGGTAGATGCTGAACTTAAGGGGGGGGGAGTTGAGAGGGGGGGATGCCAAACTCAAGAGTGGGAGGGTGGAGTTGGAGAGGGGGAGATTACAAACTCGGAACAGAGAAGGACATGTTGAACCAGGTGAGAGAGGGCGGGTGGAGTGGAGGAAAGGTAGGCAGGTGGGCTGAACCCTTGGATTGGAATAGAGGTAAGACAGGGAGGGAGGAAGGGTGGGCTGGTCCCCTAGAGGGGAGAGGAGGGGAGGGAGGGAAAGATGTTGAATCACAGTGGGGTGGAGGGAAGAGAGAGGGAGAAATCCTAGACCATGGGGAGAAGGGGCAGGGGGCTAGATAAATGGCTATTGAAAACCAGAAGGCAGTCAGATTGTTCTTTTTTTTTTGTGGGGGGGGTGATTATTTTTCAATCTGATAGTGAGTATAGAGGGTTGAAATGCGGTAATGGAGAGTAGATGAAAGATGGAAAAGAATAGGAGGCCGGAGAAGGAGAGAGACAGGGAAAGGATGTTAGGGAGTAAGAGAAGGAAAGATAGGTTCCAGAGATGACATGCAGGAGGGATCCCCATTTGTTTTTGCTCTGGCCTAGGGGCCAGCAGCACCATTTTGAAGAAGGCAGCAACCAGAGCAGGAGTGAGTGAGGATTGTTCCTGTCCCCATTGCATCTGAGGTGAGTCGACATATGCAGGCGGGGGAGGGGGACTGGCTGGTTGGGAGCCGATTTGGCTCTAAGGGAGTTGCGGGGGGAAGGGTGCTCAGGGTGCCACAATCCCTTCAGCCATCCCTGATGTTACAGACCATTCCTATATCCTTTTTAAATTAATGCACACACCTAATGCTGATGATGTACAGCTACTCATACCCAGTGAACCACATCTACCCATAGTTTTGAGTACATTGACTATCTGTCTAGCAGGAAACCAGGAATGAGCAAAAAAAAAAAGAAACCCCAAACAAATAAACAAAATTTGCCTGAACACAAGTAAAATGGAGATTCTCTGAGTTCCTAACACAAGTGAACAGGAACTTAACTTCAAAATCCCTTTTGGGAAATATAACCCCCCCCCCTAAAATCACAGGTCGGGAGTCTTGGGATACTGTTAGATTCATCATTTTGATCCTACAAATTCAGGCAACCTTAAAGGCTGCTTCTATCACCTGTGGCAGCTAAAAAATCTCTCTCCATATACTGAGATGAGACTGATTTCAGTAGTCCATATCGTGATTATGTTTCAGTTCCGGCTAGACTACTGTAATGCCCTGTATACTGGTTAGACCATAAAGAGTTTGTACCAGCTCAACTAATTCCGAATGCAGTAGCACAACTGACAGAGCATTGCAGGCAGCATAACCACATCATACCCTTCCTGCAAAAAAACTGCACTGGCAACCAGTAACTTACAGGACCAAATTTAAAACTCAATGTCCGATTTTCAAGTAAAAATGGGCCAGAGAACCTAAAGAATAAGTTAGCCTTCTAGGTATCTTTGATGCTAAGGTTCCTTCATTATACCCATGAACTTCTGAATAGAAACTTCCATATTCTGGAACTCAGTCCCAGAGGGGCTAATAAGACAGGTAAAACCCTGGCTTTTCCTCTAAGTTTTCACTCCTCATCTGGACTAGGTTGCAGCACACCCTGTAACTGAGACCACTTCCATATACCTTATTCAACTGTACATACAATTTGCCTTCAATCTAGTCTCCCACTTATTTATCCCAATCCCTTTGTCTTACACATCTTGTCTATTAAGATGTTACTCAGTTGTATTGTGCTGATTTTGTGATAACATGTTTCTGTGTGTTATGTTTAAAACAATTTTTATTGAGCAACGTGGAAGATAACACAAGATATGGATACAAAAATGCCACTTCCCCACTATCCCCATCACTTGGACTTTTGCAATCCTGTCTTGATTCAGTTGCATCATGGTTAATAGGGCACAATTTAGTACTCAATATGGATAAAACCGTTGCCTATTGGTTTGCTGGTGCATGAATACCTCTGTCGTTCCCCATTCACTTGTTTGGAACTCCAATTACCCCTGTACCCAGTTTTTATTACCTTGGTGTCATTCTTGACTCAACCTTATCATTCGTGCCATAAATTTCTCACTTACCTAAAGTCTGTTTTCTACATTTTCGGAAACTGCGGGCAATTTGCCACTTTTTAAAATTTAAATCAGTTACGTGCACTTGTTCTATTTTTCACATCTCGTTTAGATAATTGCAATATCATTTACTCAGATTTACCCCAATCATCATTAAAGAAGTTACAAACTCTACAAAACACTGCAATTGGATTCATTTAGTATGCCATGCACACCACTATGACCATACTTCACCTTTGTTAAAGCAGTTCCATTGGTTACCGGTTCACCAAAGTATCATTTACAAGGAGGTTGTTACATTGACATTCAAAGCTCTCCGTGTAGGTTTACCAAATTCTCTCTCTTCTCTCACAATTCCTTATTCTCTAGCCAGAATTCTCCATTCAGTTAATGACCATCGCCTGATTCTCCCAAGTCCAAAATTTACTTATCTAGACTCTACGAGACATTTTCTCTCATCATGTCTGGAACAATCTCCCCCATTCCCTTTGCAGCAACACTTCTTTTAAAAAAGTTCAAATCCGAATTCAAAACCTGGTTGTTCATACAGACTTTCGGGCCCCAGATACATAAGGTTTGCTGATTTGATTTTGGTTATGTTGTCTTTCCTTTTATCTCTGCCACCTTATATGTTGATTTTATTTCCACTTTATCTTCCTTCACCTGTTGTCCATGTCTTGATATTGTGTGAGTGTTTGCACTTTCCTATCAAAAAATGAAGTTCCTTTTCATACGTACATAAGTACATAAGTAATGCCACACTGGGAAAAGACCAAGGGTCCATCGAGCCCAGCATCCTGCCCACGACAGCGGCCAATCCAGGCCAAGGGCACCTGGCAAGCTTCCCAAACTTACAAACATTCTATACATGTTATTCCCGGAATTGTGGATTTTTCCCAAGTCCATTTAGTAGTGGTTTATGGACTTGTCCTTTAGGAAACCGTCTAACCCTCTTTTAAACTCTGCCAAGCCTTCACCACGTTCTCCGGCAACGAATTCCAGAGTTTAATTACACGTTGGGTGAAGAAAACGTTTCTCCGATTTGTTTTAAATTTACGACACTGTAATTTCATCGCTTGCCCCCTAGTCCTAGTATTTTTGGAAAGCGTGAACAGACGCTTCACATCCACCTGTTCCACTCCACTCATTATTTTATATACCTCTATCATGTCTCCCCTCAGCCGTCTCTTCTCCAAGTTGAAAAGCCCTAGCCTCCTTAGTCTTTCTTCATAGGGAAGTCGTCCCATCCCCGCTATCATTTTAGTCGCCCTTCGCTGCACCTTTTCCAATTCCACTATATCTTTCTTGAGATGCGGCGACCAGAATTGAACACAATACTCAAGGTGCAGTGGTACCATGGAGCGATACAGCGGCATTATAACATCCTCACACCTGTTTTCCATACCTTTCCTAATAATACCCAACGTTCCATTTGCTTTCCGAGCCGCAGCAGCACACTGAGCAGAAGGTTCCTTCTCTGTTTGTAGTGTGTACACTGCTTAATCCTGCTTGGTCAGTTTAAGCGGTATAGAGCGCACTAATAAACTATAAACTATCAGAAAGATTGCTCTCTTTTTTACAAACTTATAATCCACCTGTTACCACCCCCCTCCCCACCCAATAAACCCTCTATCCCTATGGTTCTCTACTGTGTGTTATATGATTGTTCTACCATACTTCCCATTATGATGTGTCATTTATATTCTAACATTTATCATATTTCTATGATATTAATTTTCTACTGTGCTGATGCTCAAAACCTAACACCAGCGTTAAGGGCAATTAGCACCAAACTAGCAAACATGTTAATGTGTGCATGATATTCAGGGAGCTGTAGCTCAGGTATCAATGTGCATGCCAAAGGTGGTCTCAAATTGTATTTAAATGTATTCAAACTGATGTTAATGAGGTCACTCGGTGTTCCCTCCCAATGCTCAGATGACAGCGCAGATACAAGTGCTGGCCTTAACACTGAAAACTTACCACCAGCTCTGGGATGGCATTGAAGGTTTTGAGGAACGGATTTCTTCTGAATTTCTCACATTAAACTGCCAGTTTTGATTTCTTTAGGAAGTGGAAGGAAGCTCATGCAATCTCTGAGCGTGGATAGTAAGAACTTGTGTGTGAGTGCAAGCAAAACTTGGCGCCTATTTTTCTGTGCTTAAATATGAGCCTTTCAAAAATTCAAATGCAAACAATTTTTGAAAAGCTAATATTTAAAGGTGCAGAAAAACTGTGCTGATGTGTGCTTGCATTTCCGTTTTTTTTTTCTGGGCGTGTGCTCAAGGGCTGTGTTTACCATGAAACTTTTGAGTGCATGCGCCAGGCACATTCCTCCCCCTTGCTTTTGGTTTAATAGCACGCATAAAATTTGAAGTTTCTGTGCTGTTGTCGTGCTATGGGGTTTGCACTGTTGGCTTTAGTGCCACAGCTTTGAGCATCTCTGCCTCTTAATGTGGACATTTCTGGCACCGTATCATATTAGTGCTATTATTAGGATTTAATTTGCCTCTCTCCACATTCACCTCATTGTATTAACTGTGTGTTAGGCTGATATTTGGTCATTTTGCTACTGTTATGGTCTTAACACAATATAAGATATAGGTGTTGTACACCACTTTGGGTGAATCTCTTTATAAAGGCAGTGAATAAATCCCAATCAATCAATTGACTCAGTTGAAATTCAACAGGGTTACCAGGTCAAGATTAAATCAAAATCTCATTCACAGATGGAGTCCTAGTCACCAGCAACAGTGGCACTTAATAACCCTGATTTGAGGCCCATGATAGAAGGAACCACATTGTGTGTGGCCACCTCTTCCCCTCCCCCCTCTGGCTGAGGAATGTGGCTACAATAACTTGATTAGGTGAATCTGAGTTAGGATATGACAAGAAAAAATGAAGACACTAGATGCTGGATTCCAGGCCAGCAGCCCAAAGATCACTGTAAAGGAAACCACCACCACCACCACCCCCCACCCCAAACAAAACATTTTGAAGACTAAAATTGTAATAACAATTTAAAAGCACCACTTATCTGAGATCAACAAGTACCGTGAAAATGTTAAATAACAGGTTGCGATTATTAGTTACCCACTTAATGGTGCTCAACCACTTCATATTATATAATACACAGTGATATAATCATTTAACAAGTTCATTTATATGTTTTTTTTCTTAGCACACTGTTATTGTTAATATTACTATGATGTTGAATGTTTCATAACTAAATATTTTATGGCAATTTGATATAAAACTTCAATAAAAAATATTTTTTAAAAAAGAACAACAAACACACTTTGAAGATCAAATAGTAATACGTCAAGAGGTGCGACCAATACTAATTACTAGGTACCAGTGCAAGACTTGTTCAATGTTTTTATCAGTTTAAATACCTGTATTTGGGGAAGATTTTGAAGTACAACAAAACTTCTATTGGATAGACTGCTTGCCTGGGATTGGTGGCATGGAATGTTGCCACTATTTGGGTTTCTGCCAAGTAACCTGTTGGAAGCAGGAGTCTGGGCTAGATGGACCAAGGGTCTGACCCAATATGGCTATTCTTATGTTCTAAATCTTATCACTGTGAGTTTGAATTGCAGTTCTAGGGGGTTGTAGAGTAGGGGAGGGCTTGTGGCATTGTTGTTCTAATTTTGGAAGGCTAGGACCTGGCTTTGGACAGAATTCCCAACCCCCTTCCCCCACACTCACCTTGTGCTGTTTCCACATGATGCCCAGGGCCTTGACCTCATGCTGTGCGTGTTTGCCCTCTTGAAGGCACTGGAAGCAGACAGGGCTTTTACAATTCAGGCAGTACATGCTGTAGTTCTCCAGCTCATGCTCCGAGCACGTGGGGATCCTGCGGGGAGGTGCCGCAGCGGCCACCCGCTCTTCGGCCTTGGCACTGCCCATTGGAGTTGCAGCGGGAGGGACACACTGGCTGCCGCCGGGCGGGATGAGGCGGTGCTTGGCAAAGGGTCCGCGGATCGGGTGGCACTTCCTCTGGCAGGCGGCGCAGTAGAGGACGTCGCACTGCTCACATAGCACAGCTGCTGCTGCCGGGTGGCTGGTATCACAGAGCTGGCAGCGGGCGGTGGCGACGGCGGCGGTGGCCGACCGGCTCTGTACATAGCGCTGCACTATGCCCTCCAGCAGCCGGTTGCGCGGGAAGCCGCGCAAGCCGCGCTCGTCCAGCGAAGCGCTGCGATGGCACTGCGGGCAGGTGATAGAGGAGGACGAGAAGGGCAGGCGGGAGGCGGCGGAGCCCAAGGCGGGGGCCGGAGCAGGCGGCAGCACCCGCACCCCGTTGGGTGACTTGAGGCTGGGAGTGTAGGAACCGTAGCCGCTGTCCGTCTCGCTGTGCAGGCTCAGTTTGTCCGTGTGGTCTGCGTAGTCGGAGTCGCCCGGCGGCAGCAGCAGGGGGCGGGCAGCGGGGGCCAGGTGCTCGGCGTCCGGGGTCTGCACTGCGATGGTGCGGGCACACGGAAGGCAGACATTGTGCGAGCAGGGCAGAATGACCGGCTCCCGGAACAGATAGCCGCACACCGGGCACTTCAACTCTTCTTCCATGGCCGCTAGACAAAACGCAACGAAAGGAAACGATCCGAATAAATAAATAAGTAAACAAAATAAAACAGAGGTAAATGTCTGCAGGGAGGTTCTATTCGCGAACTACGATATGTGCTTCTGACGGATGGGTTGCACCCTCCGCTCCGGTCCGCTCCTTAAGGCATTTCTGTTGTGTCCAGAGCGTTCCACGTTTCAGCACCAAGGGAGTCGGACAGCTCCAGGGCTGCTGCAATGCAGGGTCGCTTTATGCCCAGGAATCTGCCCCGTCCTGCTGGGCAATGGCCATAGTAGAGCCGCTACTACAGTATTGTATTAGAGTGAAATAAAAAGAGGAGAGGGAGGGGGCCAGGGAGGAAGAGAGGGCGGGGAGATAGCTTTCAGCAAATGAATGGTGGCTGGGAAAATATGTCTGCAGTAAAAGCCTATTTTTTTTGTTTGTTATTCGTTTGTTTGTTTTTTTTAACTGAGATGTCTCTTAATCTTGTCATTTTTGTCCGCGTTTCTATATTATTTGTACATACGTGTTCCGCTGTGCGTGATGGGGGAGTGGAGCAGGAGTGTTACACTTTTCTGCTCTACAGAACTATTACAATTTCCATGCCGCTTCAAGGCTCTTTTGCCAGCTAGCCAAAAGCGAAATTGCGGATAAAAGAAATGCTATGGAAAGGACGTTTTAAAAAGCCTTTGATTTTTTTTTTTACCAAATTAGGTGCGTTCGAACTTTGGTATTTTGCCCAAATAAGAATTTACCATAAAATCAGTGAGAACTGTTGAATTTAAGTGAAATACGATAGTTATTAGACATAACAATTAGAATTTCTTCATTTCTCTTCAGACACATGACATCAGAAAACATCGTGTGTTTTGTGCCTGGCCATTGGTGTAAGGGTGGAAGACGGGTAGTGGTAAGGTAACAGGGAAGCCATATTCGTGTAGGAGTCGATTCCCGCCCCCTATACGGCTGCTTTTATTGCTGAGGTAACGTGGTTGCATACCTTTAAAATATCTTTATTATTATTTACGTTTTCAAACAACTGTTGTGATTAATCCCTGATCTTATTCCCTATCTCAGATGACTTAAAAAAATCGCTTTAATTGATGCTGAGCAGAAAGGAAAGATCCTTTGTCTTGTGTGCCTCAGTCGAGACATTTTTATTATCAGTCATTATAAGACAGGAGAAACTATGAGACACAATTTATGTGTATTTTCTTATGCATAGGAACCAACTTTTCAAAATGATTAGGGGTGGTAGACCTAACAGAAATTAACCTTCCCTGGACAGTCAAGGAGCTTGTTCAATATTGGGTGTTTTGTTGGAATTCTCTGAGAAGCCTTGCTTCGGTCACGTTTGGCATTAAGGCTGAACTAAAAACGAGAGAATGAGATTTATTTTCCGTGGCAATGCAATCGTTAACGTGGATTGTAGATGTACCTTCAGGTCACTGCAGTCAGTGGTGTGAAGAGTATGGCAAATGTGAGTGGCCTGATGTAGTAAGCTAGGCTTTCATGTCCAGTCAGAACACTGCCGTTGTACCCTGTAATTCGCCCATGGCTCGCTGTAGTTGGCTAGTCCAAGCCTTCTGATTGGTTCACCTGCTCATCAGCTCTTTAAGGAGGAGCCGAAGTGAGCGCCCTTGACCGCAGCGGATGTTGTTTGACTGGATTTATTTAATAACGGTGCCGAACAATGCAGATCAATCCTTTGCACATCTTTCGCGTGCGCCTGCGCTTTTATGATCTTCCTTTTCAAAACTGACTTTATGAACGCGCTAGCTTCTGGTCATTACAGCATAAATTCACATTACTTCTGGGCTTGTTTTAGTCTGGAGATCGGGGAAACATCGGAGGAGGAGAAGGGTACAGACAGTCATGTTTACAGTTCTATATAGCTCAGATTGAGTGTGTTGGAATAACCACATAGGGTTTTGCCTTCAGCACCTTTCCAGTTGTGTATTCCTGGACAGACTATGCTTTATTGCTTGCTTACTTCATTTAGGAACAGGTGAGCTTCCAGACTGGAGGAGGAAGGGGACGGAGGGTAGAGAGAAGGCTCAGCTTTTAAAAAAAGGAGTCGAAAAGCTAACATAATCCTTTTTAAAATTTATGTTTCTATTTATTGAGACTTGCTATACTGCCTAACTTGACTGGCAGATACATTTAATTATATATTGAAACAACGTTTTATATTACAAACAATCTAAACCCAAATGTTCACTTTATTTTGGCAGTGGTGTGCTGGTAAATGTTTAACAACAGGCTCTCTCCCTGGTCCACCTCTGCGCCCCCCCCCCCAAATTGCAGAGCTGGCTATAGCCGAGGAGAGAGCCTGGGGGGGGGGGGGGGGGGAATCTAATTCATGTTTAATGTGGGATAAAATGCCATAAATAAGTGAATAAAAATAAACTTTTAATGTTGAGCACCTGATTCTCAAAGTGGACATATTCCAAACACTATAATGAAAATAAAATGATTTTTTCTACCTTTGTTGTCTGGTGACTTTGTTTTTCTGATCATGCCGGCCCAGTATCCAATTCTGCTGCTATCTGTCCTCTTAACTCCATTTCCAGGGCTTCCTTTCCATTTATTTCTTTACTTTCCGCCTTTCTTCTTCATTTCTTGCCCTACATCTGTAAGTAAAAGCTGGGTCCTCCGCAGACTTCTACCTATTTTCTCCATCCATGTGCAGTTACTCTCCTCTCTTCCTTTTCCCTCTTCTCATCTCCTTCCTCACTCTTCCCTCCCCTCCATCCATGTCCAGCGTTTCTTCTCTCTCCCTTCCCTCTCCTCCATCCATATCCAGCAACCCTCCTCTCCCTCCTGCCCTCCATCCACCCATGCCCAGCAGCAACCCTCCTCTCCCCTGCCCTCCATGCACCCATGTCCAGCGACCCTCCTCTCCCGCCCTGCCCTGCATCCACCCATGTCCAGCAACCCTCCATCCACCCATGTCCAGCAACCCTCCTCTCCCCCTGCCATCCACCCATGTCCAGCAACCCTCCTCTCCCCCCTGCCCTGCATCCACCCATGTCCAGCAACCCTCCCTTCCCCTGCCCTCCATCCACCCATGTCCAGCAACCCTCCTCTCCCCTGCCCTCCATCCACCCACACATGTCCAGCAACTCTCCTCTCCCCTGCCCTCCATCCACCCACCCATGATGTCCAGCAACCCTCCTCTCCCCCTGCCATCCTCTCCATCCACCCACGTCCAGCAACCCTCGTCTCCCCCCTGCCCTCCTCCCTTCCTTCTGCCTTCTTCCAGCCCCCCCTGCTCCCCCAGTCATCCATTATCCGTCTGCCCTCTGCAGCTCTGTGAGTCCCCGATAGCCCTGCTGGTTTCCTTCTTGCGCCGCAGCCCTACCTTTAAAATTTTATTTTCCCTTGAGGTGCGCCGGCGTTGAAGGCTTGAAGCGAAGGCAGCAGGCTCAGCTCGGTTCCAGGCCTTCCCTTCGCATCATGGCTCCGCCCTCGCCTGACGTATTTCCTGTTTGCGCGAGGGCGGAGCCATGATGCGAAGGAAGGGAAGGCTGGAACCGAGCTGAGCCTGGAGTTGCAGGGTATGTTGTGGGCTTACTCTCAGTGTTGCCGGGAAATTTTTGCCTGCAGCAGGTTGCGGTTTTTTGGGCTTGTTTTGTGTCTTTTGGGCGGTTTTTTAAGCGTTTTTTTTTCGGCCGCGGGGGGCGGGGTTAGTGACATTCTGGGCGGGTGACGGGGGAGGCGGGGCCAATGACGGGGGAAGCGGGGCCGATGACGGGGGAGGCGGGGCCGATGACGGCGGGGGCGGGGTTGATGATGGCGGGGGTGGGGGTGTCAGGGGCGGGGTTTGAGTTTGGGCAGGTTTTGGGCTGGATTTGGGCTCGTTTGGGTGGGAAAAAAATTTTCCACCTGGCAACCCTGCTTACTCTGTTTTGTTGGGAGAGGTGGCAAAGGTGCAATGTCAGTGCTCCAAGCATTGTAGGGTTATTGGGTCCAATTTAGTTGTTTTGTGTTGCCTGTCTCAAGTAAGCTGGTGACATAGGTGTACTCATATATTGCCAGAGCCAGTTGATTTTCCTTTACATCTGTGTTGTCACAGTGTGTGGTGGGAGGCTCCTGCCCCTGCAGAACAAGCTCCTGTAATGCATGAAGCACAAGACTACCAGAAGGTTGCTGTCCTCCAACAAAAGGTTAAGCTTCCTTCTGGCAGCCGTGTCGCACATCTAATATCTAGGGAAGTTAGGGGGACTAGGTCATGTGGACAGGAACCTGTATGTCAATGATCCACACATTAATACTGATAGACATCCAAGCATGCATCAAGATGGATATCCATGTTGTATTGTTTCTTCTCATCAGTGGCTGTTTATTTTACGTAGTATAAGTGCTTATCTGTTGTATGTCTAATCTGTTGTATGTCTATCTTCTTTCTGCACATCAATGGCTGTCTATTTTATATCACAACTTCAGCAATGGAACAAGAACATGAATTCAATTCACTTTTGCCCCTGAAAAATAGTATCTTAAATGGATATTAGACACACTTACTATTTCTAAATAAAATATTTTAAGGTTTTAAAGTTTTTTTGAGGACCATCAGAAGGTTTGCTCCAATCACCATTTATAGTTATGAGCATCTGCCACAAATCTTCAGAGATCCTTCTTTTATTTTTTTACATCTTCAAGATATATTCAAAAGGAGTATTTTAAATATATATAGAGTATGCTCATCTAATAAAACAGAGGATCTCTCAGGCGGAGCAGTTGGGGGGAAGAGGGGGTGGTGGTTGGGAGGCGAGGATAGGGGAGGGCAGACTTATACGGTCTGTACCAGAGCCGCTGATGGGAGGCGGGACTGGTGGTTGGGAGGCGGGAAATACTGCTGGGCAGACTTATATGGTCTGTGCCCTGAAAAGGACAGGTACAAATTCAAGGTAAGGTATACACATATGAGTTTGTCTTGGGCAGACTGGATGGACCATGCAGGTCTTTTTCTGCCGTCATCTACTATGTTACTATGATCATGTTTTGCCTGATGCAGCTTTAAGTGAAACTTGACCACATCTATTTTAGATGACATGGACATTTGCCTGCAGTATGTCTATATTTATTTTGGGGCTGTTCAGTTCTGTATGCAATTTCAAGCCACTGTTGGAAGTTTACCCCAGTCTTCGGCTATTCTGTTCCTGGGACGTGCATCTAGACTTGACTGTTTACCTTCGGATTTGGATGCCCTTTCTAAATTGCTGTTCATTTTAAATAGTGACATTAGCAAATGCTGAATCAATTGCAGTTGTGCAAAGTCTCCTTTTGCAAATTCATTGTCACTTTTTCTGCACACTGGTGGCATGAAGCAAGATTCTTAATCAAGTTGATCATGTCAATCAAGTCTTGCAAACCAAAAGCTTTATCGTAAATCAAGCAAGTCAAATGATTCATGGGCTTATAAATGCTTTACAAGAAATAGGGTTTTTTGTGTATGCTGCATAAGCATCTGAGAAAATGGAAAAGGCCTTCAGTGCTTCCAGATGAAAAGAAAACTAAACAATTCATCTTTAGAAATCATCTGATGAAGACTCAAGTTTATTTGCAGAGCAACACTTCCAAATTCCAATTCCTGTGGATATCCTAATGTCTGACTTAACCTGACAAAATTAAATGAAATTTCATTAGACTTTGAGGCCTGTAGCTGTTTTAATTATTTCCCTCACTCCCTCGGGCAGCAAATCTACATTTGGAACTTTGGAGGGAGCAGGAGTTGGCAAGCCTTAAACATATGCAGAGATGCTCAAGACTTCATGCCGGCCGGCCACACAATGCCTCTTATGGCAATTATGGCAATTATAGATTTGCTACCCTGAGGGAGAGGCAAAGTTATTCCTGCATAGGACCTAGTATTAAAAAAGAGACACTAATTCCTTTGTGCACTATAAACCAGATTCTTGGTTATTTATTTAGATTCAGATCTTGCATTACATAATCAAGCTATTTTGACAGTAAGGAAGATTTTAAACTTTAGGTTATCGCATCAAATCCATGTCTTTCCATTAGAGAACAATCTAATGCTGTTGCTCTCTTCTATCTAGATCAGGGTGGACAACCTCGGTCCTTGAGGACTGCAGTCGAGTCAGGTTTTCAGGATTACCCCAATGAATATGCATGAGATCTACATACAATGGAAGTAGGGCATGCAAATAGATCTCATGCATTGCCCACCCCTTATTTGGGTCTGCCAACTAGGTTGGAAATGTTACAGAATACTACAATGAAGCTGGTCCTGGCTGGTTCTAGTTGGAACAGAGCAAGTCCATTTTTTGGAAAAATTGCATTTTGGCATCCTGTCCATGCCAGAATACATTTTACATTGTTAACCATTACTCATAAGATTCTTTATGGAATGGCACCATCTTACTAGGATGGTTTAGTGGAACTATTCTAACCAAATTGTAATTAGTGATCAGTAGATGCATTCATATTCAGGCTACCATGCCCTGGCGATTGTTACTTAAAAACAATTTGTGAAAGCACAGGTTAGTGGAGCTTGCTCACTTTACTGGAGTAAACTCCCAAAGGAATTAATACCAAAACCCTCTTATCTTACTTTGAGACATGGATTAAAAATCTAGGTGGTAATTTTCAGAAGCAGAAGCTTAAATTAATATGTATATTCAGAGCTACCATACATAGAGTCCGCAGCACTGAATATATGTGTTGGCCCTTGACTGCCGTCATTACCATTCATTTAGTTTGGTAGGCCTGAAACAAACATATTGATAATCTAGATAACAGCTGGATAATAATGCCAATTTGCCCTTCATCTGCGCTTTTACTATAATGATAATGTCAGGCCAGAGGGCTTTTCAGCCTCCATATAGGGGCAATTCTACACTTGGGTGGCCCGATGTTATATGGTGACAGCCTATTCTGTAACAAGATCTGGGCGCCTAGTTTCCATTATAGCATGCTATCTCAATCCGGTATAGGCATGTCTTACTTGTAGGCACCCACAGGTCACAAAAAAAGGAACAAAATCCTCCCATACAACAACACAAAGAAATAAAATGGTGGAAGGAGCCAAACCCACAAGCCAGGATGATGCCAAATCAGTTCCATTTATTATTTAAACAAAAAAAAAAACAGTCTTCTAGGAACAATATCCAAAGTCAGTGAACAATGGAGGTGTACGAAAAGTACTTCAAGATAAGGATGAACCCAACATTGTAGTGTTTCGGCAAAATGTTGCCTTCATCAGGGGTCCTAAAATGAAGTACATTGCATTCCATTTAAGTGCACGTCAGATAAGCACATGCTCTGTTTAACTGCATGCCGTACTTCGGTCCCGTTTCTGGCGCTATCAATTTCTACAGGGACAAACTTCGGTTTAGCGCACCACTGATAAGTGTGAGATTCGATTATATGCATGGTTTAAGACCGCTTCTCTGCAGGAAAGACTCCGCATAAGTGCACGCACGGAATAAGGAAGCTGATTGGCGCGTGACAAAGGGGCGGTAAATTTGAAATCTTGTTGGTTAACTGCCACAGGCAGAATAAGCGAAAGAATGTTGTTAGAGTGTACACTGGAGTTGTCATTGTTGTCATCGTCGCGCAACTGTAAGACTTTAACACTGGCTGAATGAAAACAAAGTCAAGCATCTATTGCTAAAGAATATGGTGTCAATCCCAGTCAAATTTCACGTATCTTAAAGCAGAAAGACCAGCTTCTGTAAGACTGGCAAAACAATACAAATCCACACCGGAAACGTAAACGGGCAGGAAAAGCTGAGGGTGTAGAAGGTGCTCTTCTTCGGTGGTTTTCTCAAATCAGGAGCTGACAGTTTCCTGTCAGTGGTCCACTGCTTATGGAGAAAGCTAATCAGCTAGCTGAAAGTCTTGGACTAACTGAATTCAAAGCCACTGTTGGATGGTTGGAAAGATGGAAGGAGAGGAACAACATAAAATTGAAGAAACAGCATGGTGAAAAACAAGATGCTGATGACTTGGTGCTGAAAATTGGGCTGTTTCAGTTCTTCCTACCATTTTGAATGAGTTTGCACCTCGTGACATTTTCAATGCTGACAAAAATGGTCTCTACTGGCGAGCAATTCCTGATGGAACACTTGCATTCAAACAAGCCGAAACTACAGGAAGTAAAATGTTGAAGGACCAACTGACGATCCTCCTTTGCTGCAATATGGATGGGAGTGAGAAGTTGGAACCACTCGTCATTGGAAAGAGCAAACAGCCCAGTTGCTTCAAGAATGTTAAGCGACTTCCTGTGTCATACGAGGCTAACGCAAATTCATGGATGACTGGGGAAATTTGGAAGCGGGCATAAAAGCATCAGATTTTGTTGCTTTGTGATAATTGTGCTGCACACAGTGATGATGTCAGGCTGTCTAACGTCAAGGTGGTCTTCCTGCCACCAAACACTACCTCTCTGATCCAACCTATGGATCAGGGTATAATAGCCAATTTCAAACAACATTATCGGGCGGCGGCGTCTGATGAGCGTTATGTATGACTGGCAAGGATAAACGTGTTGTTGAACTGGCTCATAATCTATCACTGTTGGATTTCCTACATATGCAGAAAGAAGCCTAGAATCATGTTACACAGGCAACCATTGTGAACTGCTACAAGCGGGCAAGCTTTGTTAGGGATATGGAGAGGGATGAAACAGATGCAGCTGTTTCAAACGCGTCAGATGAACAGGCTATTGACATCCCAGCCGGTGTTACTGAAGAGGAGTTTCATCACTATGTAGCTGTTGATTACGATCTACAAACAGCTGACGACAGCACTGATGTCGAGATATGTGCCTACACGCAGGCAATGGCTGATGATGAAACAGATGATGAAATGAGCAGTGAGGCACATGCTGACGAAATTCAACAACCTCCTGTCACTTTTGCAAGAGTGCTGGAGAGTCTCAACACCATGCAGGCCTATCTGGAGGCCACTGGATGTCAGTGCTATGACAGTTTTACCATCTGGCAGACATAGAGGGGCATAATCAAATGAAAACGTCTATCTCCATGGGTGTTTATCTCCAAGAACGGGTCCGTGAAGGGGCGGACCGAACCGTATTTTCGCAAAAAATAGACATCCATGTTTTATTCGACAATTTGTGAGCTGGGCATTTTTGTTTTTCAGCGATATTGGAAAATGAAAGCGCCCAGCTCAAAAACGAATAAATCCAAGGCATTTGTTCGTGGGAGGGGCCAGGATTCGTAGTGCACTGGTCCCCCTCACATGCCAGGACACCAACCGGGCACCCTAGGGGGCACTTTTACAAAAACAAAAAAAAAGGTAAAAGAGCTCCCAGGTGCATAACACCCTTCCCTTGTGTGTTGAGCCCCCCAAATCCCCCTCAAAACCCACTGCCCACAAGTCTACACCATTATTATAGCCCTAAGGGGTGAAGGGGGGTACCTACATGTGGGTACAGTGGGTTTGGGGGGCGGTTTGTAGGGCTCCCATTTACCAGCACAAGTGTAACAGGTGGGGGGGGGGGGGATGGGCCTGGGTCCACCTGCCTGAAGTCCACTGCACCCCCTAATAACTGCTCCAGTGACCTGCATACTGCTGCCAGGGAGGTGGGTATGACATTTGAGGGTGCAAATAAAAAGTTGTGAAACGGCATATTTTGTGGTGGGAGGGGGTTTGTGACCACTGGGGGAGTCAGGGGAGGTCATCCCCGCTTCACTCCAGTGGTCATCTGGTCATTTAGGGCACTTTTTGGGGCCTTATTCGTGGAAAAACAGGGTCCAGGAAAAGTGCCCTAAATTCTAGCTACAAACGTATATTTTTCTTCCATTATCGGCAAAAGGCGCCCATCTCTGATCGGCCGATAACCACGCCCCAGTTCCGCCTTCACCATGCCTTCGACACGCCCCCATCAACTTTGTCCGCATCCGCGACGGAGTGCAGTTGAAAACGTCCAAATTCGGCTTTCGATTATACCGCTTTATTCGTTTTTGTGAGATAAACGTCTATCTCCCGATTTGGGTTGCAATATAGGCGTTTTTCTTTTTCAATTATAAGCTGGATAGTCTATGGAACTCACAGCCACAAGACTGTACAGAGGACTATGACTGATTACTTCAAGTAAGCCTAACGTCAGTTAACGGAGACTGTATAGTGTACGTATAATAAACAGTACTGTACATATGTTTATCAGATGTCAAGCTTCTTTGGGTCACAATGGTTAAGTGCATGCTCCAGTTAACTGCATGTATTTCTTTGGTCCCAGACCCTTGCACTTAAGCAGATTGCACTGTACTTTAAAAACATGTACTTTACCACGCAGCACTGTAGATATATCTCTAGGAAGCTGAAGTAAGAAAAAAACACTGAGTATTGATGGCACCATCAGTGCCAGAAACACCATTAATACTCAATGTTTTTTTCTTACTTCAGCTTCCTAGTGATATATCTGCAGTGCTGCATGGTAAAGTACATGTTTTTAAAATATTTCATTTTTGGACCCTTGATGAAGGCAACATTTTGCTGAAACGCTGCAATGTTGGGTTCATCCTTATCTTGATGAACCTTTCGTACACCATTGTTATTGTTCAGTGACTTTGGATATTGTTCCTAGAAGACTGTTTCTTGGTTTCATGTTTAGATAATAAATTGAGCCAATTTGACATCATCCTGACTTGTGGGTTTGGCTCCTGGAGCCCCCAGTTACACCAATCAAAGACCTGTTGTAACTGCAGGCAGCTAAATGCAGTAAGGGAATGCATAACTTAGGAGCCCTTTTACTAAGACCCATAGGTGCCTACGTGCGCCCAACGTGTGTCAATTTGAAATTACTGCCTGGCTACCGCATGGCCCAGGTGATAATTTCATTTTTTATGTGCGTCCACCGGAAAATATTTTTATTTTCTGTCGCATGGGCAGTAATTGGCATTTGAACGCGCATTGACCATTACCGCCCAGTTAACGCGTGAGACCTTACCGCTAAGTGACTGGATGACGGTAAGATCTCAAACCCAAAATGGATTCATGCCAATTTTAATTTTGCCGCACATCCATTTTCGCCCCCCTCCAAAGGCATTTTTTTACAGATACACTGAAAAATGGATCTGCGCGCATCGAAAACACGCGCCTACACTAGCACAGGCCACTTTTCAGCGCACCTTAGTAAAAGGACCCCTTACTGTATTTTGTAACTTGCACAGTTAAATGGGAGCCCCTGCCATTTGAATGCCCTCTTGAATTTATGCACTATGCCACTTGCGAACATCCTTAAAGAATAGTGCTCTGTTGATTTGCTGCCACTTACACACTTAATATTTACAAATGCAAGTGGCACATAACTTTGAGCGCCCTATTACAGAACTGTAGTTACAACATTTGACAACTGACCTCTTGGTTGTTTCAGAAATATTTATGCAGGTAAGTTGTATTTTAATTCAGCCATCTTTCACCTATAGGGCTAGGTTTTATAAATGGCACCTAACAAATCAGTGCCGAAAAAAAACACTTAAGCAGTATTCTATAAGCTATGCCTAAAGTTCAGAGCAGTTTATAAGTGGAGAGGTTGCACGTAAATTTAGGTGCTGTTTGCACTAATGAAAATGTAGTGCAAATGCCTGTGCCTAAATTTACATGCGGAGTACCATCGTTATTCTATAATTACGTGCATAATGCAAAACCACTCCCTTGATCTGCCCTGAAATGCCTATGACCCACCCATTTCCACGCCCCCTTTTTCGGGCTCCATGTAAATTTTAGGTGTGGATCCCGTGCCTAGCTTTACACACTTAGTAACTAGTGAGGTAATTAAATTTGCTGATGACTGTTTTTATCTAGGGATGGATAGACCCATGAAGACCCCCTCTAATAGGTTGGCAAACCAGCCATCTACCAGAGAGGTTCCCTTGAAGGCTGTCTATGATATGTTTGCGCTTATCTGACTCGCCTCTAATGTCCATTAATTTATGTGTATTATTATCAAGCATTTTATCCAGAGGTGTATTTAATTCTCTAGATATTCTATAGAAAGGAGTGAGAAGGAAAGTTATAAGGATAATTACCTTTATTATAGCTTACCACAATAATACAACAGGATCAGGAATACAAGCAGATGGGTGGGCAGTTTGGACAGCACTTCGTGTAGCAAGTCAAAAGGTCTTCTGACACGCCCTAATCTGCCTGCCTTATATATTCTCCTATCTCCATTCTAAGTAATGGGGCCCATAAGTTACCATGTTAAGTTGTTTATCCCAAACTAGCTGACCACAATCTTGCTTAATTGGAAAGTTGATGCCCCCTTTTTCTCAATCATTTCCTTACACCTGGCATGACGCACTTGTTTCTCAACTTGTTTTTCTAACTTAGATTAGAGAAATTCCATTTTGTAACTGATATTAAATTTTCCATTTTGTTCATATTTTAAATCTTCCATTTTGTTTTCATATTTCTTGACCTAACTACTAAGCTATGCTTTTCCAGCAAGCTTCTAGTTATGTCAACCATCAGATTTCTGACTTGACCAGTGTCTCTAGTAGCCTGAGCTCCATGGCCCAGCCCTCCACCATTCCAGTGGGGGTCTCTGCCTGTATTATATCTTATCACGACACAAAGTTATTCAAAGTTGTTGAATTGCGAGAGAATTGTGAAAAATTACAAGAGGACCTTATGAGACTGGGCGTCTAAATGGCAGATGACATTTAATGTGAGCAAGTGCAAAGTGATGCATGTGAGAAAGAGGAACCTGAACTATAGCTACCTAATGCAAAGTTCCATGTTAGGAGTCAGGGGCATGCAATGAAACTACAAAGTAGTAAATTTAATATGAATCAGAGAAAATGTTTCTTCACTCAATGTGTAATTAAACTCTGGAATTCGTTGCCAGAGAATGTGGAAAAGGCGGTTAGCTTAGCGGGGTTTAAAAAGGATCTGCATGGTTTCCTAAAGGAAAAGTCCACAGACCATTATTAAATTGACTTGGGAAAATCCACTGCTTATTTCTGGGATAAGCATCATAAAATGTATTGAGCTTTTCTGGCATCTTGCCAGGTATTTGTGACCTGGATTAGCCACTGTTGGAGACAGGATACTGGGCTTGAAGGACCTTTGGTCTGTCCCAGTGTGGCAATACATATGTACTTATGTACACCTAATTCCCAATTAAATCTAATTAGTGCTAATAATTGCTTGTTAAGAAGTCAATTATTGGCACAAATTGGCTCGTTATTCTATTAAATTGTGCATACAAATCAGGAGTGTACCTAAATTTGTGCACGCATTTTTTGGCAACCTTTATAGAATCAGGGGGATAATGGTTGTGCTGTTATGTGGTTCTGTTTAACAATTTATATTTAATCTGAACGTTAATGCACGGGCCTGCAGTAAAAAAGTAGTGAGAATACCCTTTCTCTGGATAGCGCTGTTTGCCATACTTAGGATTTTGCAACATTCATGGGACCAGAGTTTCCTTTCCGCTCAGGTCTTGCTATTTCAAACTGATGTAAGTTAAGCTATATACCGGATGTCCGGATCCTAGTCATTAATGGGGAAGGGAAATGGGACTTGATATACCACCTTTCTGAGGTTTTTGCAACTACATTCAAAGCGGTTTACATATATTCAGGTACTTATTTTGTACCAGGGGCAATGGAGGGTTAAGTGACTTGCCCAGAGTCACAAGGAGTTGCAGTGGGAATCAAACTCAGTTCCCCAGGATCAAAGTCCACTGCACTAACCACTAGGCTACTCCTCCACTCATCTCTAGTCCACTCTTATTGCTGAATATTTGTGCTAAGTTGTTACTGCTCCAATACCCTTTTGTGATTTTACTTTGCACTACGGACTACCTCAATGCTTTTCTGCTGCTTTTTCCTGTAATATTCTTGTTCTGTATAATCTACCATTTCTTTTCTTTCTGCTGTTTTGTATCTGATTGGTCTGCTCTATTACTATATTATATTTTAATTTGTATATTTTGTAATTTTAGATACCTTCTCTCTGGATAATGCTGTTTGCCATACTTAGAGGGTCTTTTACTTAGGCGCAATGGCGTTTTTAGCACACGTTAAAAATAGGCCCGCGCTAAACGCTAAAGACGCCCATAGGAATACATTAGCCTCTTTAGCGCTTAGCGTGCACCTATTTTTAGTGTGCGCTAAAAACGCCAGCGCGCCTAAGTAAAAGACCCCCTTAGGATTTTGCAACATCTGCGGGACCAGAGTTTCCCTCCCGTTTGAGTCTTGCTATTTCAAATTGACTTAAGCTAGGCTCTAGCGGATATCTGGATCCTACTCACCAATATCTACTCGTCCGTAGTTCACTCTGTATTTCTGGGAAGGCGCTCGCTTGGATATTTCTAATCTTGTTCCTGTCTCAAGTTTTACTCCACTTTTCCCATGCTTAGATCCTTTCTGTTTCCCACCCTTTTCGTCATGCTGTCTTAGCCTTTAGCTTTGCTGTTCACGGGTTTCTTGCTGGTTCATTCTCTCTCTGGCTGCTCCATCCTCAGTACCAATATTGCGCATGGGCCCTTCCACATCCCAGTACTGTTTGGGAATCATCTGTTGGTGGGGGTGCAATTATGAAGGCCTAGACCATGCAGTTCCAGTGCTGGTAATATTTAATATAAAGAATAACCATAATCTACAGACGGTGAAGTGTGGAGACATTTTTTCTTCTGTGGATTACAAAGAAGCAAACAAGGCCATTTGGTGCCCAGCACAAGCAAGCAAGTACCCCAACCTTTCTTCCCTTCCTCTGGCCAGGTAATTGAAAGACAATGAGTCATGCAATTCACTGTTTACAATAAGTGTATTCAATGAGGCTAATTGGAGACTTTTAGGCTGCAGAACTAATTACCATGTGAAGGGGGCAGGATAACTGACAAAAATGGAGAGAGACAAGATACTGTAGCTTCAACACAGGAAAGGAGAATGACATATTGCAAGGGTGGGAACTTTGTGAGAACTGAATTCTGACTCCCTTGAAGTAAGATAAAGATTGTTTTCCTGAAGAAAAAAAAACAGTTCTTTGTACTTTGGGCTGAGAAACCCTATATAAATGCCTGGTCTGAAAGGCAGAGGGGGTCCCCAAAAATCTTCCTCAGTTTGTCTCAGCAGACTAAGGAATATGTGATCATTTCCATGGCAACTCCCTTTTGTTTATGTTCCCTCCCTACCCTGCTGCTATTACTAATTTCTTATTATTTTTTATTCTTCATGTTCTTGGGTAAGAATAAACTTTGGTAATATGAGAAGCTTCTATTGTTTATAGTTGTTTTTGCTACTTATCAGACCGGTGGTCCTAAGAAATCAGTTGGGGAATTTGTATGGGTGAGGTGTTGGGTTCTGGTTCTGAGGCTAAGCACCAACAGGCCCAAACACATCCAATTATTACCACTTCCACCACAAGTAAGTACTCTGTACCATATTCAACTTCTCCCGCCAATTCACCGTATGACATATACCCTTAGCACTGATTGTTAAATTGTAGGTCCTTCCAATCTAAAACCTCTCAAAATTCGCAATCTTATTATCTCTTGTGGTTTTGATATCCTCTGCCTCACTGAAACCTAGATATGGAACAGTGAGGAAAGTTATCTGAGTGTTTACCTGATGGCAATAATGTTTTCTCATAAGGTTGGACATCCAAGAAATGAAGTGGCCTTGTTATTTTCTCCTCTAGCAAACTTAGACTTGAAGAATTAGCTATTAGATTCTCCTATCTAGAATCAAGCCCTAATCCTCTTGTCATTCTATTATGCTATTGTCTGCCCTCCCTGACATCGACCTCTTGGGAGGTTTGTTGCCAGATGATTTCTGAAGCCTCAGTTTGTTACCCGGAGGTCCTTATCCTCGGTGATTTTAACATTCCTGTGGCCTGCCCCATTGATCATTGCTTCAGAAGTTATCTTTTCTTTAATAGATTATCTGTAACTTTCTCAGAAGGTCAAAATCCTGATGCACCAAAAGGATCATATCCTGGATCTTGTCTTGCTTCCTACTAATTCGGCCTTTGAATTAAGGTCTCTCTATTCCATGTTTGTGCCCTGGTCTGATCATTTTTTTACTATATTTTTCTGTAAGTATCCTCAGATATAACAAAAGAGAGGGAACGAAGTACAAACTAAAGTCCAAACAAAAAAACAGCACCACGGGCCTTTAAAAAATGGAACACAGTTCTTTAATGAATGAGTCTTGACAAAAAGACCCGACATGGGCCATGTTTCGGTGACTAGTACCTGCATCAAGGATCACAGTGATGACGTGGAAAACTTGGGGAATAACTCGAATATATTCCTCTATAATATATTATTCCTTACCCCACGTCTCATATAGTAAAAGCTACAAAGCAACAAGGCACTTTCACTTTCTGTATCCAAACGTTTGGATACAGAAAGTGAAAGTGCCTTATTGCTTTGTAGCTTTTACTATATGAGACGTGGGGTAAGGAATAATATATTGTAGAGGAATATATTCAAGTTATTCCCCAAGTTTTCCACGTCATCACTGTGATCCCTGACGCAGGTGCTAGTCACCGAAACACGGCCCGTGTCGGGTCTTTTTGTCAAGGCTCATTCATTAAAGAACTGTGTTCCATTTTTAAAGGTCTGTAAGTATCCTCACCATAATCCCCCACCTCCGCGGTCCCCCCATGGTAGTCTAGGCAACTCTTCTGAGTTGATCTCGCCTCCATTCCCTATTCCCTGTTCTCTTTTCCTCCAGATGTTGACTCTCTGAATTTAGGTGCTCAAATTGTTTCCACACTGTTCTAACTTCTGTTGTTGACCAAGTGGTTATGGCTACCACGATCCACCCTGCTTGATCTTGTCATAGACAGGTCTGGTACCACCATGGTCTCATAGTAACATAGTAAATAATGGCAGATAAAGACCTGAACGGTCCATCCAGTCTGCCCAACAAGATAAACTAATTTTACATGGTATGTGATACTTTAAATGTATACCCGAGTTTGATTTGTCCCTGCCTTTCTCAGGGGCACACACCGTAAAAGTCTGCCCAGCACTGTTCCTCTACTAAAAGTTCTGAGCTAACGTCGTAGCCCCTTAGAATTTACACTCCAGCCCATCCATATCTATTCAGCCACAATGAGGGCGCAGACCGTAGAAGTCCGCCCAGCATTGGTTTTACTCTCCAATTACCAGTGTTGCCACCCAATCTCCGCTAAGATTTCGTAGATCCATTCCTTCTAAACAAGATTCCTTTGTGTTTATCCCACACGTTTGCATTCCATTACTGTTTTCATCTCCACCACCTCCTGCAGGACGGCATTCCACGTGTCTACCACCCTTTCTGTGAAAAAATACTTCCTGACATTACTCCTGAGTCTGCCCCCCTTCAACCTCAATTCATGTCCTCTAGTTCTACCACCTTCCCGTCTCCGGAAAAGGTTCGCTTGCGGATTAATACCTTTCAAATATTTGAATGTCTGTATCAAGTCACCCCTATTTCTCCTTTCCTCCAAGGTATACATGTTCAGGTCGGCAAGTCTCTCCTTGTACGGTTTGCAATGCAAATCCCATAGCTTTTCTTTGCACCGCTTCCAGTCTTTTTACATCTTTAGCAAGATACGGCCTCCAAAACTGAACACAGTACTCCAAGTGGTGCCTCACCAATGACTTGAAGAGGGGCATCAACACCTCCTTTCTTCTGCTAGTTATACCCCTCTCTATGCAGCCTAGCATCCTTCTGTCCACGGCCATCGCCTTGTCACATTGTTTCTTCACCTTCAGATCCTCGGACACCAATACCCCAAGGTCTCTCTCCTGAGTCAAGCTTATTAATCTCTCCCCTCCTGTTTGGTATCTCTCTTTTGGGTTTCTGCACCCCAAATGCATCACTCTGCACTTTTTGGCATTAAATTTTAACTTCAATAAGATATTCAAGTAATACCAGAGTTATATGCACATTATCTCAGCAAAAACGTGTTAGTTGTATAATTTTTTTATATTTTTATTTCGCAGTGCTCAGTATGTGTTGTTGTGCCCATACCATTTATCACGGAAACATATCAGCACTTCAACTAGAAAACATCACAGCACTGGCCCACCTCCCTTCACCACCCTGATTAAATGCTGTAAATTATAAACTACAGGAACAGGTTGTAATGTCCACTTATCTCAAATCCATAAGACTTTCAATGTTGTAAAGATGAAAGGTAGAGCCCGGGCCCACCCTTGGCTACGCCACTGTACTACCCACAGTCCAATGGCCAAACTAAGTGGACCAACCAGACCTTGAAAGCTTACCTTGGAGCCTATGTGTCTGCATTACATGACAACTGGTCCCAGTTGTTACAGTGTGCTGAATTTTCATACAACAATCACATAAGCAGCTCCACTGGGGTCACTCCCTTTTGGGTAGTTTTTGGACAACATCCACAGGTACCCGTCCCAGTGCTGCCAGCTCCTGATGTTTCTGCAGTCACTGCAATCCTTAGATATGGAAGACATCATTCCTAGTTTCAGCAACACAGCACTATAAGCATCAGGCAGACAAGATGAGATGCCTGGCTCCCTCCTTCAAAGTGGGGATCTTATTTGGCTTTCAACGTGGAATCTATGCCTCAAGACCCCGTCTTAACTCACACTATGATTCATAGGACCATATCCCATTATTTGACAAGTGAGCCCAGTTGCCTATCAGCTACAGCTTCCTCATACACTATGCATCCATAACACCTTCCACTTTGCCTACTGAAACCCATGGTCCTGAGGAAGGGGGCCCAGACTCTCCCCGCACCTCTTCCAGTGGCTGTGGAGACTGAGGGGGAGTACAAGGCCCAGACCATCTTAGACTTCCGAAGGATACATGGACATCTACAGTATCTCATTGCCTGAAAGGGGTATAGTCCAGAGGACAACTCCTGGGAGCCAGCCACCCAGATTCATGACCCAAACATTCTTTGTCGATTTCATTGTATGTTACCTTGGAAGTCCAGGTCCCCTTTGGAGAAGAGGAGACCTTTGAGGGGGAGGTATTGTCATACACCCCACCAGGCCCCAGTCCCTGCCCAGCCTAGGTTACCTTCCGGCTCACATCGTCACTGGTGGGGCCATGGAGCCGAGGGCATCCTCTCAGTCAGGAGTCCAGCGCAGCCTGTGTGTGCCCACGACCATCACTCCAGCATGTGACGTCAAGTGCAGGGGGAGGAATGAAAGTGGGCGCTTCAAAAACTGGGACCCTGGAGGCTGTTGGTGCCTTTGCGTCTGTGCTTCTCATCCGAGAGCTCAGCCAAACAAAGCCAAGTCAGCCCAGCCCAGTCAAGCCAGCTCAGCTAACACCAAGCCTGTTCAGCCAAGCCAAGCCTGCTCAGCTCCTCACCTGCTGACCAACCCAACCCTTGCTGGCCTCTCCAGTCCAACCCGCAGCTCAGTGATTTGTCTGACGTCATTTGGGCCTCGACCTCTGGTCAGACCTCTCGATGGTCCAAGGGCTCACCACAGGTTAGTGACAAACTTACGGCATTGCAAGTCATTAACAAATGAAAATGAGCAGAAAAAAAACCATGACATTCTGTGTTTTTTGTTTTTTTTGCTGATAATAGTGCACAGTCTTTTCATACCAGATACTCTCTTAACAATATTGCTCTTTTATTGACAAAATGGCCAAAAAAACCCTGAATAAAATGAAAATTCATGTAAACAAAATGGGAAATGATACAAAATGAAAATTTTCCAGTTGCCCATACCTAGAACTATAAGTGAATTATCAAAAGAATTCCAGTGACAGTGTGATAAGGAAAGGGTAGTGTGATCGTATAGCTATGTCAACGTAAGACAGGCTAAACACTTAAGACATGAAATAACTTATACAGACATAAGATCAGGTACCACAAAGCACAGTAAGGTGATACCTCTGCAGGGGAGCACAGGACCGATCCACTGCATCCATGACCCTGTGATCAGGATAATCAAAAGAAATGTTTAAAAAATCCAGGCACCTACGATTATAGAGTTTAAAATGACCAGACACGTTGGAACTGATAAAAGGACTTAACAAAAGATCTGATCTTCCTAATATACATATTCCCCCAAATTCTATAAATGGCGCTTTAAATTGCATGTGTAAATTTGGACACATGCCCTATTGGTGTGCACAATTTAATTGAATAGCAATCCAATTAGTGCTAATTGGGCCAATCAATTATCAGTACTAATTGGCATTAATTTAAATTTATGTGCCCAAATCCGTAAGCGGCTCCAAAAAGGGGGCGCAGCCATGGGAGGCTCAGGGGCGGATCAATGTAGAGCTGCAACCTAATGGTAAAAACAGTTACCTATGAACCAATCCAGAACACTGATGGGTCAGTGGTTCAAGTCTTATTAAGATGGAGTGGCCTAATGGTTAGTGCAGCAGGCTTTAATCCCGACAACCAGGGTTCAATTCCCACTGTAGCTCCATGTGCAAATCACTTAACCCTCCATTGTCCCAGGTACAAAAACTTAGATTATGAGCCCTCTAGGGGCAGAAAAAGTACCTGCATATAATGTGTACAGCACTGCATACATCTAGTAGCACTATAGAAATTATTAGTAGGGACATTCTCATAATTTATGTGCACTGTTACAAAATAAGGAGGATCGGTGCCTAATTTAGGCGTGAGGATTTACACCAGGGTTCAGCTAGTGTAAATGCTCCTACCTAAAGGTAGTCGTGAATCCCAGAGCTAAGTGCTATTCTATAAACAGCGCCTAACTATGAACACTGTTTATAGAATAGTGCTAAGCGCTTATTTTCAGCATCATTTATAGAATTTAGCCCACTAGGAGCCATAAATTTATACTGCCTGTTAGTTTGTGATCACCCTTGTACTTCTCACTACCCCTCCTTCCCATTCAGATTCAAATAATTTTATTGACATGACAATTTTATATGCCTTGCCAACATAATACATTTAAGTGGATGTTTATTAAGCTGTGCATTGGTGTTAGTGTGTTGAGTAAAGAGGGATGACACTGGATGGAAGGGTAGGAGAGAAAGAGGGAAGGTGCTGGATGAAAGGATAGGGAGAGCATGAGGGGGCGTGTCAAGATGGTGGCACACGTAATCCACGGCTGAGCGGTCTCGAAGGATTCTTGCGAATAACAATATTCCCCTTGAACAGATGCCTCATACAAAGAGAAAGGGGACGGTCAAGGCCGATTCCTCGATGGCTAAGACCTCTTCTCCACAGCAACAAACCATAGAGAGGTTCGCCATGAGAACGCCCATCCAACATACCTGGAGGAACCCTGTTGTCTCATTGGCAGGAGACCTTGAGCATTTGGGGTTGGATGTCACTCTTTCTCCCTTGGTTTTCAATCCACCGCCTCTTCCTGAAGGACGCCACTCTCAGCAGAGGTCTCCCGAGATCGAAAATGTAGCGGGAAGGCCTCTGGATCGAGGACATGAGGTGACGGCGTCTAAAGGAGGTTTGAAGCCTTTTAGGCTTCAAACTGAGCCACGAGCTCTAATATAAAAACCTGAGACGGTGACGTTGGAGAGTATATGGGAGGCTCTCCAACATTTGGATATAAATGTGGCCAACTCAACGAAAGAGGTTTCAGCGTTAGTAAGTACAACTGACTCTCTTTCTAAGTCTTTAGAGGTGGAATTTAATACTCAAACGAATGCACTTAAAGAGGATGTTAAACAATTACAAGAATTTTCAACTGCTATGATAAAAGATAAAGCATACTGTAATAACTGGACCCCCCGTAGTGATCCCTCTGGGGGTGGTAGGCTCCTTTCAGCAGTCCAAAAACAAAATCCTTCCAGACAACACAGGTTTTTTTTTTTTAGCTCAAACCAGTTTATTTCCCCTCCTCCACAAATCTCAGTTCAAAGGGGTTAATGTCCCAATCAGTTTCAAAAACAAAGGAAAACTCTCCACATAAATCCAGGTTCTCCCAGTTCCAACCGTCTGTCAGTCTTAAAAGTCTTTCCTCTTGGGTGGTTGCAGAATGGCAGTACACCTCCCACAACACAGCTACTTGACTCCTGTGACCACCCACTGCCTTCAATCACTGCAACTTTGCCCCATAATTACAGTCCATGTCAACCGGTTCCTCCAAACCTGGTATGCTGGGCCCTCCTGACTCTCCTGCCTCCAAGCACTCCATTAACTCTGCTTCTCTGCTAGTTTGTTGGTTGGAGACCTCCTCCTCCTCCCAGGTGGAAGGAATCTTGTACTGATTTCTGACCCAAGGGAATTGAGCATTGTCATCACGGCTCCCCCTTCTGGCCCTTGTCTGCCATAGCAGCTGCTCTTTCCAGTCCTTACCCCACTCCCTTCCATGTGGTATCCCTACCGGGTTTTGGAACCTACCCTCCCGATTCTTTCTCTCAGGGCATTGTGGGGAATGTAGTCTGGCCCCATACCTCCTCCTGACCTGCTTAGACCCTCCAACCTCCTTACAATACATTGGAAAATTGAGCAGATTGAAAATTATAACCACAGATTAAATCTTCGTTTTTTAAAAACTTTCCTAAGACCCTTGGGATCAGTCCATTAGATGCTTTTAAGAAATATTTGTTGGAAATACTTCATTATACTTCAGACACCATTCCCAAAATTAATAGGATATACTACATATTAAATAAGAAGGAAGGGGAGGAACAATTAGAAACAAATTCTCAGGAACAGAAAAAAGATATTATGAATTTAACTGATTTTTTTGAAGCAACTATCTCTGAAGAATCTGAAAAACTACATTAATAGTCTCATTTATTTTTTAGCAATATTTAGAAGCAGTTAAACGTTTATACTTTAGAAATTCACAAACTTTATTTTATGATAAAAAGGTTTGGATGCTTCCTGACATCACAAAATCAACTCAAGAAAGAAGAAAAGCCTTTTTAGCTTTGAGGACTGAAACTTTAGCTTTGGGTGCATCTTTCTACCTTAATTACCCTTGTAAATGCGTTGTTAAATATAAAGGGTTAAAATATGTCTTTTACCACCCAGACCATTTAAGAGAGTTTGTTAAATTGAAAAAGCTGACCACAGGTTAATTCCATAATAGTTGAGTTTAAATATGGTTAAAAGATAGGGTATGCGTGCTAAGCGGCACCCCGACATAATAGACCATGACAAAAAAAAAAAAAAAAAACAACAGAGCAGGGGCGTAGCCAGACACCCAATTTTGGGTGGGCCTGGGCCCAAGATGGGTGGGCAGAACTCCGCCTTGTCCCACAAGTGATTTGGTCTCTCCCTCTCTCGCATGCATTCCATATGGTCTTTCAAACATCCCCCTCTCCCGCATATCTTTTAAATAGCAGACTTTCACCGGCAGCGAGCAGCAACTAATACACACTGCTCATGTTGGCCCCACAGCCTTCCCTCTGATGCAACTTCCTGTTTCCGCATAGGTGGGAAGACATCAGCGGGAAGGCTGTGGGGCCGGTACAAGCAGTACGTATCAGTCGCTGCTCGCTGCAGGCAAAGATCTGCTATTTACAAGGTATGCAGGAGGGGCAGTTGTTGGGAGTTTTCGGCTGGTGGGGATCCCTGCTAGCCACATCATAGGTGTGCTGCTACTGGGTGGGCCTGAGCCCAAAGTGGATGGGTGTGGGCCCACCCTTGCTTACGCCACTGAAATAGAGTAAAACCAAAACAGACCATGATAAAAAAAAAACCCTCCCAAAAAAACCCAAAGACAAAATAGACTGTACACAAAACAGGGCAGGGAAACTTCCTTAATCAAGCTGGATTATCTTGTCAAGCAGATTTATGATTCTCACTAGATACCAAGTGTGGATAGTGAAGTCAAGCCCTAGGCAGGTGCCAGGACTTTCAAGTGACAAGCCGTGGACTTTCTCAGTAAATCTATTTCATCAGACCCTTTTATCAGGAGTCTATTTTGTCAGGGACTTTTATGTCGGGAACTTTTTTTGTTTGGAACTTTTTTGTCTGTTTTTTTTTGACCGGTTTCTTTTGACAGGGTGCCGTGCTAAGCTATATGCAAGTTGTTTTCTTTTTTTTTTCCTCTTAGGATATCTCCTGATTAATCTTTTGGAATCATGCCCCCTCCCTAGCTAGTGGTCTAAAGAGGATTTATAATTTATTAATTTTCTTACATTTTGTGATTAACGATTTGATGGTAATGTTTTTTCCTTCCGATTTTCTTAATCAAGCTTTGACTTGTAAAATTAAGCTGTATAATAATAAAAAATAAAATAAAAAGGATAGGGAGAGAATGAGGAGATGCTGAATGGAACGATGCAGAGAGAAAGAGGGGGAGACACTGGAAGGATGGGGACAGAACGAGGGGAGATGCTGGATGGAAAGGGGGAGAGGATAGAGTTAAAGACTGGAGAATGAGAAGAAGGCGCACAGGAAGAACAAAAGTGAGGAAAAGATGAAAATTCATAGGTAGATAAAGTAAAAAGAGGGAAAGTAAAGAATGGATAGTAAGAATGAATTAAATTTTTCTTCTTCTATACTGGTGTAATATTTTCAATGATGCCTGTTTATATGCGCCATGGCCGGTAAAAGGGGTGTGGCTACTGTAGGGACGGAGCCATAGTGACCCCAACCCTGGATGGGTAAGGGGCGCTGACTAATAGGCTGCAGGAGGGCGCCAGAAACCCTAGCACCGGCCCTGAGGGGCAGCATTAAAATTCAATGGCAGGCAAGATTCACATCTGTCCCAGTGGCTGCAGGTTGTCCACCCCAGCTTTTGAAGGGAAGTCTTTTTTTCCCTGTCAGTGTATAAAGGGGAACAGGCTCCTGCACTGCCAGAAAAGGGAAAGAAGCACAATTCCATCTGGTTCTAGGAACCAGCCCATATTGCCCTGGGAGTATGCAGTTTTTTTTCTATTGGTGCACACTTTTAAAATACCACAGTAATTTGCATGCCATTAGTTTGCAGCACACAGTATTAACAAGGGCTTATTGTACATGTCACGCTATCCAACCACAACGAAAACATGTTCCAAACTACAAGCTGGAAGGGATATCCAGCCCGAATGCAAGGGAAGCTGCTGGGGCCTCCTTTTGACTTCGATGCTTTTGAAAAGTTAGCTGCCACGGCAGAAGATATTTGCAGGATCCCACGTGTCCCAGCTGTTGACACTATTTTGTTAAGCGAAGTCACTCCCCTCAGTCACGGGTTTAAGGACTTCAAGTGACTTCGGCTAAGAAGCAGTCACGACCCCGAGGGGGTGTTGTACACCGTTGGAGCTTTAGGGCACCACCAGACTCATTTGATTCCGCCCAAAGAGAGAGAGAGAGAGAGAAAACGAAAGTAAAGGGCAGCACGAAGCTCCCTTAGCGTGTTTCTGGCGGTGACGGGACAGGAATTATCCCCCCCCCCCCCTCCCCCGTGCTGCTGACCCTCCCTGTCCGGACGCAAGCGAAAGACAAAGAGGGAGGCAGCGGGGCTGCAGTTTCTGCAAATCCACAAGCAAGAAAAGAATCGGGGCAACGAAGATTAGGTGGAGGCGAGTCCCCCGTTCCGCTTTAGTCAAGAGAGCGCGGTAACGCGTTCTCTCTCTGGCTCGACAGCGCGATAAGGAGGTGAAGCCGCAACCGATCTGGAGCCGCAAGGCGCGAGTGCTCCCTGCCGGGCGCAGATGGAGGGGCTTCCGCCGCTGCCCAAGAGCCTGAGCGGGCTGCTGAACTCGAGCGGCGGTGCGGGTTGGCGGCACCTGGAACGGCTTTACGCGCAGAAATCACGCATCCAGAACGAGTTGAGCCGCGGAGGGGGCGCTGCGCATGTGCCCAAACCCAGCAATCTGGACGCCGCCCTGGCACTGCTCCGCAAGGAGATGGTGAGTGGGGGGGGGATTTGGGAGATCTCTGGGTTTTAGGGGCCTGCTGGTTTCCGAAAAAAAAAAAAAGGGGGGGGGGGGAGATGAAGTCACCGATTTCCAAAAATGCCTTGAAAATCGGTCCATCACGTTCAGTTGAGAAATAACGAGAGATCGAACCTAACCACAAAAGTTCTGATACGGTTAGATTGTATGGTAGGCTCTTAGCAATTGTGTGGGCCCCTTTGGGTGGAGCCCCGCTTCGCCACACCCCGCCTAGCTCGCCCCCTGTTGGCATTGACAAGATTAAAAAAAAAAAAAATATATATATATATATATATATATATATATATATATATATATATATATAATTTTTTTTTAATGAAATTTCAAATAAAGACAAATCAAGCAAAACTTGTACAGAAACAAACTGATTCAAATAAGCACAGTTATCATATGAAACCTAAGCCTCTGTTTACAAAGCCAATGCGGTAATGCCAACACAGCCCATTTACTTTGCATGGGCTGTGTTGGCAGTGCCGCGTGGCTTTGTAAACAGGGGCACTACTAGTATTGAACTGGATAATTTCTGGTTATATTCGTTGCTTAAGTCTACTACGATTAGCTTGTTCCAATTCTCATAACAGGAAAATAAAGGAAAAATATTAATTAATAGTAATATCTGTGAACTTGAACTTAGAGAATAACAGGGGAATGGGAACCTGTGGTAACAAAAAAAAAATTACTGTATTTACTGCAGGTGCAGGAGCAAATAATTTTACCGGTAAAAAGCCTTATTCCTGCAGTTAAAAAAAAAAAAAAAGATTACTGCGGGTCCGGCAGGGGCGTAGCCAGACTTTGGCAGGAGGGGGCACATTTTAGCCCTCCCCCCCCGGCACCGCTGACTCCCCCCCCCCACCCTGTTTAATGTGAGCAAGTGCAAAGTGATGCATGTGGGAAAAAAGAACCTGAATTATAGCTACGTCATGCAAGGTTCCACGTTAGGAGTTATGGACCAAGAAAGGGATCTGGGTGTCGTCATTGATAATACACTGAAACCTTCTGTTCAGTGTGCTGCTGCGGCTAGGAAAGCGAATAGAATGTTGGGTATTATTAGGAAAGGTATGGAAAACAGGTGTGAGGATGTTATAATGCCGTTGTATCGCTCCATGGTGCGACCGCACCTTGAGTATTGTGTTCAATTCTGGTCGCCGCATCTCAAGAAAGATATAGTAGAATTGGAAAAGGTTCAGCGAAGGGTGACTAAAATGATAGCGGGGATGGGACGACTTCTCTATGAAGACTAAGGAGGCTAGGGCTTTTCAGCTTGGAGAAGAGACGGCTGAGGGGAGACATGATAGAGGTATATAAAATAATGAGTGGAGTGGAACAGGTGGATGTGAAGCATCTGTTCAAGTTTTCCAAAAATACTAGGACTAGGGGGCATGTGATGAAGCTACAGTGTAGTAAATTTAAAACAAATCGGAGAAAATTTTTCTTCACCCAACGCATAACTAAACTGGAATTTGTTGCCGGAGAACGTGGTGAAGGCGGTTAGCTTAGCAGAGTTTAAAAAGGGGTTAGACGGTTTCCTAAAGAATAAGTCCATAAACCGGTACTAAATGGACTTGGGAAAAATCCACAATTCCAGGAATAACATGTATAGAATGTTTGTACGTTTGGGAAGCTCGCCAGGTGCCCTTGGCCTGGATTGGCCGCTGTCGTGGACAGGATGCTGGGCTCGATGGACCCTTGGTCTTTTCCCAGTGTGGCATTACTTATGTAGTTATGGAACATGAGGATATGCATCCTGTAAATCCAGAGACATGAGGTATACATTGTGTTGCAATAATAGAAGGATAAGAACATAAGAAAATAAGCATTGCCATACTGGGACAGACCGAAGGTCCATCAAGCCTAGTATCTTGTTTCCAACAGTGGCCAATCTAGGTCACAAGTACCTGGCAAGATCCCTGAACAGCAGAAACAGATTTTATGCTGCTTATTCTAGAATATGCAATGGATTTTCCCAAGTTAATAAAGAGTGGAGGACTGGTTTAGTAGAGCACCAGTCTTGACATCCAGAGGTGACCAGTTCAAATCCCGCTGCTGCTCCTTGTGATCTTGGGCAAGTCACTTACCGTCCATTGCCTCAGGTACAACAGACTTAGATTGTGAGCCCTCCTGGGACAGGGAAATACCCAGTGTACCTGAATGTAACTCACCTTGAGCTACTACGGAAAAAAAGTGTGAACAAAGTCAAAATAAATAATGGCTTATGGACTTTTAGGAAGTTACCAAACTTTTTTTAAATGCTGCTAACTGCTTTTACTACATTCTCTGGCAATGAATTACAGAGTTTAATTGCTCGTTGAGTGAAGAAATATTTTCTCCGATTCATTTTAAATGTATTACTTTTCTTTGCGTGCCCCCTAGTCCTAGTATTTTTGGAAAGAGTAAACAAGCGATTCACATCTACCTGTTCCACTCAACTCAGTATTTTATAAACCTCTTTCATATCTCCCCTCAGCCATCTCTTCTCCAAGCTGAAGAGCCCTAGCTGCTTTAGCCTTTCTGCATAGGGAAGTCATCCCATCCCCTTTCTTTTTCGTTGTCCTTCTCTGTACCTTTTCTAATTCCACTATATCTTTTTTGAAATGCGGTGACGAACTGCACATAGTATCTGAGGTTCGATCGCACCATGGAGTGATACAAAGGCATTATAACATTCTCAGTTTTGTTTTCCATTCCTTTCCTAATAATGCCTAACATCCTATTTGCTTTCTTAGCCACCACTGCACATTGAGCAGAGGGTTTCAACGTATCATCGATGACACCTAGATCCCTTTCTTGGTCGGTGACTCCTAATGTGGAACCTTGCATCACGTAACTATGGTTTGGATTCCTCTTTCCCACATGCATCAGTTTGCACATGCTCACATTAAAAGACATCTGCCATTTGGACGCCCAGTCTTCCAGTCTTGTAACGTCCTTTTGCAATTTTTCAGTCTTCTTGCGATTTAACAACTTGAATAACTTTGTGTCATCAGCAAATTGAATTACCTCACTAGTTATTCCCATCTCTAGATCATTTATAAATATGTTAAAAGCAGCGGTTCCAGCACAGACCCTTGCCTCACTATCTAACCTTCTCCATTGAGAATACTGATCGTTTAAACCTACTCTCTATTTTTTATCTTTTAACCAGTTTTTAATCCTCAATAGGACATTGTCTCCTATCCCACGACTTTCGAATTTCCTCAAGAGTCTTTCATGAGGTACTTTGTCAAATGCCTTTTGAAAATCGAGATACACAATATCGACCGTCTCACCTTTATCCACGTTTGTTCACCCCTTCAAAGAAATGTAGTAGATTGGTGAGGCAAGAAACGGTATATAAAATAAATAAATGATAAATCCACGTTGGCTTTGTCTCATTAATCTGTGCTTATGTATATGCTCTGTAATTTTGTTCTTTATAATAGTCTCTACCATTTTGCCTGGCACTGACATCAGGTTCACTGGTCTATAATTTCCAGTATCACCTCTGGAACCTTTTTAAAAAATCAGCATTACGTTGGCCACCCTCCAGTCTTCCTGTACCATGCTTGATTTTACAGATAAAGTACATATTACGAACAATAGCCCTGCAAGTTCATTTTTCAATTCTTTAAGTACTCTGGGATGAATACCATCCGGTCCAGGTGATTTGCTGCTCTTCAATTTGTCAAATTGCTCCAGGTAGGTAGCAGGAAATGGCATCAAAAGGGGATGGGACTCAGCATCAAGGAGGCCCCAAGATCAGTACCTGCCACTCTCTCCTGAAATGTGGATGCATGTTAAGGTACAGAGTGGGAGGATGTTCTGAGACAGGGGGACAGATATGCCGGGGCTGCAAGGTCCCTAGGAACATGAAGCCTTGTGCAGTCGCCCCTATTGGCCCTGCCTAAGTTCGGCCCTGAGCAATGTGCTTTATAAGAACACATTTTAGGTGGCTGAAGTGAGTGGGGAGCCTTCTGTTTGTTACGTCAGAAGTTTCTGTTTGTTATCGAAGCCAAATGATTGGGGGTGCTCAACTCTGCATACGTTACCATATTGTAAAAAGGAATACAAAGGGAACCTTTTACTAAGCTGCGGTAAGCACTAATGTGTGCTTAGTGCAGGTTAAAAACCACCACCATGGAGCGTTCCCAGGTGACCTGCAGAAGTTTTGGCATCTGTGCACATTTCCCACCTGCCAAAATGTTATTTTTTTTAGCGCCGGGGGAGAGGTGTTTGGGGATGAAGAGTGGGCATGCCAAGAGTTAATCAGCCCATGCGATGAGCCCTTACCGCCTGGAAAATAGATGTAGTTAAGTCAAGTGCAAACATTTTAATGGGAAAATTAGCATGTGGCCATTATTGCAAAAATGGTAAATGTGGTCATTTTGCAGCCTTGCTAAAAGTAGCCTCCATGTGAGAAACCCACGTGCTATATATAGCACAGGCCAATTTTTTTAGTGCAGCTTAGTAAAAGGGCCCCCAAGTTTCAAATATGCATTTTGCTAACCGTGCTCTAAAAATATATATTTTTTATTTTTTTGGCTGAGGGGGAGTTTCTATGCTGATCAGTTAGCGTGCCAGCATTTCTATGGCAGTAAGGGCTTAAGCACTAATTTTTGTTAATGGCAGCATTAATGCATGACCATTTTCCGGTTGCAGTAGAAATGGCCTTCGTGTGTGGAAAAGACCTGTGTGAGGGCGTGCTAAGCCCCCCCTCCCAATTAGTGCTTACCACAGCTATGTAAGAGTCCCAAAATATGGTAGGGTTACAAGCACAACTGGCTACAGTTACAGTGCACACACTGGAAGGCTTCATGACTAAAAGCAGAGCTAGGGAAGCACTGGATGTCTTGCCACTCTTTTCCTTCTCAACTCCACCTCATCAGGGCCAGCTCAACCGATTGTGGCATCCCGGACCAATTTTTGTTTTTGCGCCTCCTCATGCCCCCGCCTCTCACCTGCCCCACCTCCCAGCTGTCCTGCCCAATCCCATGTTAGAGCCAATCTGGGGATATGAGCTACCCACAAACTACATATAAATATAACCAGAATATTTCCTCCTCCAGCTTTCCCTCCCCTCCCAGCCCCCTGTCCCAGAATTTTTCCTCCTCTTTTTCATCTTTCCTTTCCCTCAGCCCCCAAATACGTTCTCCTCTTTTACCAGCTTTTATCAACCCCAGCCCCTTGAATAGCTTTTTTCCTCCAGCTTTTGTTCCCCCTGATTATTTCTCCTTTAGCTTTAAAGCCCTCCCCCCCCCACACACACAGAAATGATTTTCTCCTTTATTTTTCCCAGCTCTTCTCCTGCTGCCCTAATGCTGAGGCAGGAACAGGAATGCTAGCAACCAGAGAACGTGCCCACAGCATTGCCCAGGGTCCTGTCACATGGCCTTTCCTGGCACAGCCGCCTACATGGGCCAGACGCTGACAGTTTAGCGCTTAATACACAGGGTGTTAGGAATAGGATGCCAGTTAGGAACAGGTAGTCGGACTCGAGACCTTTTTCCAGGCCGTAAGTGGGCTCCTCTCGTCCCTCCCTCTTTGGAGATGCAAAGGCTTCTGGGAACTGTAGTTCAGTTGCGGCCCCTCCCTCCCCTTTTTGCAGAGCTTGCTACCCTGCTGCCAGAAACTAAAGTTCCCAGAAGACTGTTTGACTTTGGTCTAAAAGTGAAAATGAAGTTTTTGGCCATGTGTGTTCTGTGGCGCATACCCTCCCTCCCCTCTCCCCCATTCACTCACAAAGGATGAATTATGGGCCATGACCAAACAGGTCAGTGGGTGCTGGCAGGAGGGGAGGGAGTCAGAGCTGCCCTGCTCGATTGTTTCGTGGAGCTGGGAGAGGGAGGGCTTGATCAGGCCCTCCTGGCCCTGTAAGCAGGGAGTTCCCAACTCCTGCTTTACTGGAGGTGGGGGAAAGGGGCTACAATGTGCCCCAGCCTCTGGATCAGGGCAGTCGCGTGGCATAAAAGGAGAGGGGGCCGACCACACATTCTCCCAGGAGAGGGCACTTATTCATTGCCTGGATCCTGCGGTTGGCATTTGGCCCCAGCCCCTAACGGCCTTGTCTGGTGCAGTGTCCTCTGACTCTCACGGCGCAGCATATGTGAGTGATGAGTGATGTCTTCCATGAGGGAGGTAAGGGGTTAGCAGAGGGCGGTTCCAAGGTGCTTCGTGCACCTATCAAGAGGCCAGCAGCTGCAGCTAGGGTGTGGGCCTAAACAGCCTTACAGGCCAGTGCTGTAAGAGGGAAGGGTCTAGGAGGAGTGTCGGGGTGAGCATCAGAATTCAACAAAGAGGAGGGAGAAGGAAAGAAAAGAAAACACTTGTAAAGGTACAGTGCCCGTGCCTCCTCCATGCCGGTCGAGGGGGACTGACGATGTCATGGGCGTGTTTGGCACCCTGGACCAGAGCCTCGCCTGGTCTATAGGACAAGCCAGCCCTGTACTGTGCATCACTGAGTCAAAAAATTGTAGCATGCCATTTTGCTTAAATCACAGAGAAATAGCAAAACAGCCTCTTCATACATACACTTCTTACCAACTGAGGTGAAGGAAGAGATTTCAAAGAACATGTGCATCACGTTGATGAACTGTGGAGATGGAGGTATTACTTTTCATTCAACCCTCATACATTCAAGGAAACTAGTTGCAGTATTTGTTCAGTTCTTCTAAGTTGAAGCTCCTTGTAATACTACTTATTTGTATAATACTGCTAGGATAATATGAAGGGTGCATGAGATTTTTGTAATTTGAGGGATATTTTTATAATGTGTTTTTTTTTTCCATGTTGTAGGTTGGTCTCAGACAGCTGGATATGTCGTTACTTTGCCAACTGTATTCTCTTTATGAATCCATTCAAGAATATAAAGGTGCATACCAAGCTGTGTCCAGTGCAGAAGGCACATATACTTTGGAAAATGCATTTTTTGATGAAGACGAAGAGTATTTCCAGGAGCACAGCACAATTCATGATGACAAGAATGATAGCACAAATGTAAGTTACTCCATGCCTGCACCTTCCCTTTCCAACAGCAACTGGATCCTGGAGTCTATTTAGACCACGGTTCTTTATGCTAACTGCTGCTGAGCATTTACTCATGGCAAACAATGAACTGCAAGTTTCATGCATCTTTTCGTTGAAGAGTTCAGAGGTGTACAACAACCTCCGAAAGCCCTTCAACACGTTGAATGAGAATGATGTGACATTCAGGCTGGACGGATCCCAACCAAAGTTCAAACTATTCAGAGGAACTTTCAACCATCTTCAAAAATACCTTGACACTAACCTGCCAGCTCTCTTCTGAAGCCTTTCTTTAATAATCTTAAGCTTCCTGCTCCTGGTGCCAACACACAGAGAGAATTTTTTCCTAAGTAGCTGAGGCGTGTATATAAATTGTATAATACTAACTGGGTTTCTTTGAGAAAGCTCTGTTGTGCAGTAGGTATGATGGGTGTCTTATATTTGGTGGACATTGACCCCAAATTCTATAAAAGTTGTGTGTGCAGATTTGGGGGTGTGCCCAATATGTATAGTTTAATTGAATAACAAGCCAATTAGCGCTGATAATTGAGATCTTAAGCAATTATTGATGCTAAATGGATTTAATTAAAATTTATGTGCTTAACAAAAAGAAGGTTGTGGACAGAGTGGGGGCATTCGCACAATTTATGCACATTACATAAGTACATGCCATACTGGGAAAGACCAAAGGTCCATCAAGCCCAGCATCCTGTTTCCAACAGTGGCCAATCCAGGTCACAAATACCTGGCAAGATCCCCAAAAAGTACAAAACATTCTATACTGCTTATCCCAGTAATAGTGGATTTTCCCCAAGTCCATTTAATAATGGTCTATGGACTTTTTCCTTTAGGAAGCCGTCCAAACCTTTGTTAAACTCTGCTAAGCTAACCGCCTAATTTAGGTGCAGGGTTTTAAATGGTCGTGCCTAAATGTAGTCTCAGTTTCCGGTGCTAAGCGCTATTCTATAAATGGTGCCTAACGCTAAACGCTATTTTTTGCACCATTTATAGAATTTAGTCCTGGATGCTTTTTATGTTGAGTATCCTAGGAATCACTCGCGTTGTGTTTTTGGGGAGAAGGGAATTTTCACTTCTGTTTTTCTCCTGCACTCTGGGGCACTCTTTGTGGGCCGAAGATTGGAAGATATTTCAGCATTGTTCAAATGTTAAGGGTGGCCACTGCTAACGGGGCAAGCCATCTTTACCCTCTTCACCTCCTTGTTATTTTGCACTGTTTGTGCTCAGTAGCTGTTATTGTTGTATGTTGTGGTATACTGAATTAGGGCAAATTAAGATCTTCCGTTACACTATGCAGACCAAACTTGTGCTTGAACACAGTTATGAAGTATTAATGGGATACCTGTGGTGTATATTTATAATACAAATCTATGAACATTAATAGCTATAAAATAGGACAGTCTCTGGAAAAGGGTGACCCCACCAGGTGCTGCAAAGGAAGGGGCTCCACTGTTCTCAAACTGCTGAGGCCAGAAGATGGCCTTTTAGCATGAAATGGGGAGCTGGGCTGTATACGTGGGCCTAGCTTTTAGGAAAGCATCATGGGGGCAGGTTATTAGTGAACCTGGGCCCTCTGCAGCCTGACACTTTTGCTTTTAACATACATTAATACAATTATGTATGCATGGCAGTCATCTGTAAACAGCAGATTTTTTTTTCACAGCATAGGTTAAGGTTAAAGAAATTGCCAACCAAATTCATTTTTTTTTCTGTATGTTGAATTTTAACCCATTTCGCTGCTTCTTTGAGAGGTAGCAGCTTGTGCCTAGAATGTCAGGATTGTAAGCCTTGCATTTGAAAAGGCTCAGGATATATACTTTCTAACTTTAGGATGTTGTTAATAAAAACCTCAATGCTTTCCTTAATTTCTTTGTTCACATTATTTTTTGTTCTAAGTTTGGGGAGGAGGTTAGATTTATAAAAAAGAAAGAAAATGTGAAAAAGAAATCATAAGTATGTGTAATCCAGTAGTAGCCCATAAAATCTCAGTTGTCTTTCATTTTCCTAACTGAAGTCTAACATACTAATCTATTAAAATGTTCTGGCATGAGCACTCTGTTTACTTTTGTGTGTCGAAGCTATTTAAAGGCACACAAAACTTAGAGAAGCAGACATAGGAAAAGAAACAGTTACGACCTGTTACCACCTGCTTTGAGGATGCAGAGCTCTCCACCTTCACGCACACCAGAGGAAGAGAGCAGGGCAGGGCACTGTAGAGTTTCTCAGGAGAATATATCAGTCTCAACAGGGATGGTAAAACAGCAGACAGCAGGCTGTCGTTGGCTTTTACTCTTCAGGCATGGGCAGGCAGGGCCAGGTTTTACGAACTCCAGATGTCTTCATGCCGTGGCCGGCTCAGATCTGGGCTGTGAGCTATTTCACTGATGGCAACTCCCACGCTGACTGCTCCAGATAACACCCAAATAACTTTCATGTTTTTCCAGAGGCTTCTTATATCCTTCCCTTGGGTAAGGTGAGCCTTTCAGTCTGGAACAACACATTTGGGGTTTTCCAATGCTGTGACTTGGAGGGCTGCAGAGTTGGTCTAACCATGAGGTCACAGTTCTTAGTTTTTGCTCTCTTTATAGCCTTGGCCATATTTAGCAAATGTCCTTTTCACTTAACGTAGGTTTGAGGCCTATTCAAGCAACAAACTTGAAAAAACTCCAAACAGCCCAGAATACTGCTGCCAGACTCGTATTTGGAAAAACTAAATATGAAAGTGCAAAACCACTAAGAGAGAAACTTCACTGGCTCCCACTTAAGGAACGCATTGCGTTCAAGATCTGCACGAATGTACACAAAATCATTCACGCAGACGCCCCAATCTACATGCTAAACCTCGTGGACCTACCTCCCAGAAACGCCACAAATCATCTCGCAGATTTCTCAATCTGCACTTCCCCAACTGTAAAGGACTAAAATACAAGCTGATGCATGCCACTACCTTCTCATACACGAGCACGCACTACCTACAGACCTGAAAACAATTGACGAAATAACTAACTTTCGCAAATCTCTGAAGACATATTTCTTCAACAAGGCCTACAAAGAGAACCTATAACCTCACTAATCCACTTCACCAACCCATCCAGCTTTGAAAGTTCACCTTCTATTCAACCCTAATCACCCCCTTCTTTCTTCCTTTACTTAATCTCTGTACATTACGAATTTTATCTGATATCCTGGAATGACAATGTCATAACAAAACTATGTAAGCCACATTGAGCCTGCAAATAGGTGGGAAAATGTGGGATACAAATGCAATAAATAAATAAATAAAATTGGCCTGAGTATGTATCTTTTAAAGTCAGGTTCCTGGTACTAAATAGTGCCTCCTGCATATACCTCTTGAGGAGCCACTGCTATAGGTCAGGGCTGCCGAGAGACGGCACCCCCCCCCCCCCCCCACAATTGTTGTCGCCACGCCACTGCTGCCGCCATCGTCCTCCCTCCAAGGACTATTGCTGCTGCCGCCCCACCCGCCCACCACAACTGTAATACCTTGGCTAGTGGGGATCCCAAGGCCCTGCCAGCAGAAGAATCTTCCTCCAGTGCTGCTGTTTTTCTCTCTGCCACGTGGCTTCTTTGTCTCTCAGGTCGCGCATGCTCGGTTTCAAAACCAAGCATTCGTGGCCTGAGGGGAAATCAGCCGCTTGGAAGGCAATGTGGCAGACTGAAGAAGAGCAGTGCTGGAGGAAGATCTCTTCTGCTGGCAGTGCTCCCCCCCCACCCCCAACCAGCCTGCTGTGTCTGCTCCGGGTCCTCCCCAGCCTCCAAAGGGGGGGGGGGGGCCCTGCGCCACAGTTTTTTCTCTCCTGCTCCTGTTGGGACGCGATCACCCAGGTCCCATCAGGAGCAGGAGAGAGGGAGAGACCTCGGCACCGGGCCCCCCCTTGGAGGACCGGGAAATTTGCCCCCTGCCCCCTCTCTTCTCGGCGGCCCTGCTATAAAAGTTATTTTAAATCTCTTGCCACCTCGTTGCCTTTACCTTTAGAGATATAAGTCAAATGAGGTGAGACACTTCTAGTCATAGACATTTTTTTCTAGTGTACCAGAGATATCGCAAGTATTCATAAAATATACATCGAAAAAGTGTTGAAATGAAGGCTTGTAGTCCATATTTTATATATGTACTAGTAAAAAAGGCCCGTTTCTCAAAAAAAAAATGAAACAGGCGCTAGCAAGGCTATCTTGTAATGGTGATTATATTTTTAAGGCTCTCGTAAAAGCGATTTCTCCTTTCTCCCCTGCCCTCCCCTCCATGTCCAGTGATTCTGACCTCCCCTCCATTTCCAACGATCCTCCTCTGCCCTGCCATCCCCTCGGTGTCCCGCAATTCTGGTCTCCCCTCCATGTCCAGCAATTCTCCTCTGGCCTCCCCTCAATGTCCAGCAATTCTCCTCTGCACTGCCCTCTCCTTGGTGTCCCGCGATTTTGGCGTCCCCTCCATGTCCAGCGATTCTCCTGTGCCCTGCCCTCCCCTCTGTATCCCAGAATTCTGGCCTCCCCTCCATGTCCAGCGATTCTCCTGTGCCCTGCCCTCTCCTCCCTGTCCCGTGATTCTCTCCTTTCCTCCCATCCCCTCCGTATCCCGCGATTCTGACCTCCCCTCCATTTCCAACGATCCTCCTCTGCCCTGATATCCCCTCCGTGTCCTGCGATTCTGGCCTCCCCTCCATGTCCAGTGATTCTCCTCTGCACTGCCCTCCCCTCTATGTCCCGCGATTCTGGCCTCCCCTCCGTGTCCAGCAATTCTCCTCTGGCCTCCCCTCCATGTCCAGCGATTGTCCTCTACCCTGCCCTCTCCTCCCATCCCCTCCATGTCCAGCAATTCGCCTCTACCCTGTCCTCCCATCCGTGTCCCATGATTCTCTCCTCTCCCCCCATCCCTTCCATGTCCATCGATTCTCCTCTGCCTTGGCTTTGCCTTCATGTCCAGCGATTGTCCTCTGTCCTGCCCTCCCTTCCATGTTCCGCGATTCTCCCCTCCATGTTCAGCGATTCTCTTCTGCCCTGCCCTCCCATCTGTGTCCCATGATCCTCTCCTCCCCTCCCATCCATGTCGATTCTCCTCTGCCCTCTCCTCCCCTCCATGTCCCTCGATTCTGTCCTCCCCTCCATGTCCAGCGTTCCGTTGCCTTCACTTGTCTTGTTTGTGTTCGTAACATCCTGATGTCAGCTCGCCTCCAGCGTTCCCTTCCCTCTCACTGTTCCACCCTCTGACATTTTGTCTTTACGCGAGGGTGGGAGAGTGAGAGGGAAGGGAACGCTGGAGGCTTGCTGACGTCAGGATGTTACGAACCTAGCCAGTCAGCCAGCCATGGAACGTTGACGATACAAATTATTATATTAGATATGCTAGGATGGAATAACATGCACAAGATGGCAAAGGTTCTGTATGCCTTCTAAAAGAGGCAACCTAAGAATTCTAATGTGAACACCTGACCAGAGAAAAGCTAGAGGATACCTGCTGGAACACAAGCACTTAGGTTTGGCCTGGTACTCCCTTAAGACCTTGGGCAGTGTAACACAAACTGAGCAACTACCCTTTAAAAGAAGGTTTACAGAAAACCATAAGGAAGGAAAACGTGCTGTAAACTGACTCTGTCTAAACTAGGTCCATCCTCTGTGGAGCTGACTTTATCAAGGAAAATATAAGTGTTTAGGATCAAAGATCTCACATGGTTCTGGCTTGGCATTTCTTCGGCGAGTAGAGATATCCCTGTCAAAGTCTGGGAACAGGCAGGCAGAGTGGAAGAAGAGCAGAAATTACACCATGTGCTACTGGTGCCCCTAAACTTACATACCACAACAAAAAATTGCAGTGTTATTTTATTTATTTTTGTTACATTTGTACCCTGCGCTTTCCCACTCATGGCAGGCTCAATGTGGCTTACATGGGGCAATGGAGGGTTAAGTGACTTGCCCAGAGTCACAAGGAGCTGCCTGTGCCTGAAGTGGGAATCTTCCTCAGTTCCCCAGGACCAAAGTCCACCACCCTAACCACTAGGCCACTCCTCCTGTGCAAGAAAGTTATTATATGTAGAAACAATAATGTATAGGGACCATGTGTAGTTCTTTAATTTTGTTAAAATCAAATAATTTTGATGTTTTGAAAAGTTGCTCTGTTGTGTCCCACCTTCTGCTTGGGGCAGCTGATTAAACTAGAAGGATTAATGATAAACAGATGTATCTAGAACATGGCAATCTTTATGAAGCTTTTTTCAGAAATTTTTAATCAAATCCTAACAAAGCAGGGGAAGAGGGCTAACATAAGGTACAGCTTAGATTGTAAGCCCATTGGGGTAGTGAAATCACTTATGTACCCGATTGTAACTTGCCTTGAGTTTGTGCTTAGAGAAGATGAATAATTAAATCTAAGAATCCAAATCTTAATCCAACAGTAGGGCCTGTGCAGTAATAGTTAATGTGTACATTAATCATTTTTCACTATTTTTAACTAATACAGTAGTGAGAACTAGGGTCTAACATCGACTCTGAATGACACAGAATGGGACAAAAAAAACCCGACAGAAAAATTGTCTCAATAACAGAAAAACAAACAAACAAACTCTCTCCACCACCAGTCACTCTATGAAGTACTACTACTACTACTCATTTCTATAGTGCTACTGGACATACATAGCAGTGTACACATTATATGCAGGTAGTTTTTCTGTTCCTAGAGGGCGTGCACTAAAATCTTAAGTTTTTGTACCTGGGGCAATGGAGGATTAAGGGGCAGATGCACTAAAGCTAAATGAGCCTTTAATGACTCTCCAACGAGGAAAATTTGATCCGTTGCATGCATCAAAGGGCTTTTACCGAGGAAGCCAGCAGCTAACGAAAACGGAATGGAGATGAGCAATTAGTGTGAAAACCCCATTGAAACGACATGCACTAACCTTTTCCGATTGCCTTTACGCAGGAAAAAGGCAGGAAATCTAACGAGAGGTCTGGACCTCTCGTTAGGACAGCTCTGTGCCAGGAAAAAGTGTAAAGTTAAAAAACAAACAAACTTTGAGCCAATCCCAGCGCATTAGCAGAGCTAAAAGCGCTATGATTGGTCCAAAGGACCTCAGAAAACTCATCAAATAAAAAAATAAAAAAAGGGTCGGGAGGGGGCAAGGGCGCTCGTCCGAGGCGTCCTGTATGGACGGCCTTGCCCCCCCCCCCGCTGCTCCCCACTTTCCGCCGCTCCCCCCAGCCCGAAAAAGCAAAATTCAAGCAGCCCCTGCCCCCCTCCCTTCCTCACTACTCTCTCACCTCAGCTCCGCCTCCCGACATCCTCCGTCCTGTGCCCCGCCCCCTTTTGGGGTCGTCGCCGCCATTCCCCTCCTCCATCGGGCCCCCCTCCCTCTTACCGGACCCGTGCAGCGCCTCTCTCCTCTGTCCGAAGGCGCTGCACGGGCAAGAAGACAGCTGATGCCTGCCTTCGCCCAGCTTCGATGGCGCGTCTTTCTCCTGCTTTCTCCTGCTGGGCCCGCCCCTGTCTGACGTCGGTAACCTACGTAGGTTACTGACGTCAGACAGGGGCGGGCCCAGCAGGAGAAAGACGCGCCATCGAAGCTGGGCGAAGGCAGGCATCAGCTGTCTTCTTGCCCGTGCAGCGCCTTCGGACAGAGGAGAGAGGCGCTGCACGGGTCCGGTAAGAGGGAGGGGGGCCCGATGGAGGAGGGGAATGGCGGCGACGACCCCAAAAGGGGGCGGGGCACAGGATGGAGGATGTCGGGAGGCGGAGCTGAGGTGAGAGAGTAGTGAGGAAGGGAGGGGGGCAGGGGCTGCTTGAATTTTGCTTTTTCGGGGTGGGGGGAGCGGCGGAAAGTGGGGAGCAGCGGGGGGGGGGGGCAAGGCCGTCCGTACAGGACGCTCCTGATGAGCGCCCTTGCCCCCTCCCGACCCTTTTTTTTTATTTTTGTTTTGATTTGGGAGCCATGTGCTTTTGATTTGACTGTGTTTTGACTGTTTGTGGCATGCGCAGAGCAGCTAACATAACGCTTGGCTGCTCTGCGCATGATTTGGGGGCCGATTAACGATGTGTATTGTGATTCTTTGATACATTGTACGTTTCTATACCGATCTGAGCATGTGTGACTTTTTTTTTTGGTGCATTCTTCGTTTTTTAAAAATCGTTAGGGCCTTTAACGATTTTGATTTTTTTACGTTTGCTTGATGCATCTACCCCTAAGTGACAAGGAGCTGGCGTGGGAATCAAGCCCAGGTTACCAGGATCACAGCCTGCTGCACTAACCATTAGGTTACTCCACTCCACAAAACCCTGAAATAAATGCACTCAATACATATATAGCAAAAGTTTATACCCAGAGCTCAAACAGCGATAATGCCTACAGAAAAACAAGCCATCTATGCACAGTAACATGCCCTAGAGCACCGATGTAGCTCTTACTGGGAGGCACAGATCGAAAAACAGAACAAGCTAGACTACTCCAGAGTCCTGCACAGAATTTACAGTATACATTAGCAGAGTACCTGACCTCAGTCACACATGCAAAACACAGCCGCACCCTCACCAAATACAGAACAAGTGACCACAGAATAGACATAGAAAGAGACAGACAAAAACTGAACTGGAAACTGCAAGAAGCCAGACTTTGCATGCAATGCAATACTGAAGAAATAGAAACAGAAATGCATTGCCTATTGCACTGTGCAAAATGCAAAGATATCAGAGATCCACATTTCCCAAAACTAACAGAGAAAATGAAAGACTTCTCAAAACAAGAATAAGCAGGAAAAACTCTGTATAATTGTGGGTGCAAGAGGAAAAACAGCAGCAAAATCTGTTAAATCCTGCCCCCAGACAAGAAATGTGACCAGGCCAGGACGATGCAGACAACAACCAGAACCTGGGAATTGTTCTTATTGATTTCTCAGTACAGAACTTTATTTTACTGTTGCTGCTAATACTTTGTAACTTATCATTTTCTGTCTTTCTATTCTCTATTACACATGTAAAATTGTCATGCCTAATAAAGTTATCTGAATCTGATATTCAGTAATGCCTTAACAGCACATCAAGAAACTGTATTATCATGTAAGTGTTGAACTTAATACCAATTCCTATGTACATGAAAATGTGTCACTAGCAAATGAGGCTTTACCAAACCCATGTGAAATAGTATGGTTTACTCTCTGCAATCACTATTTCCTGCAAGGTAAGTAATTCTTGAATATTCCAATGAGGTTTAATATGACAGGAGATGGTATGATGTCAAAAAGTTGAAGCTGTTGCCCCTATGCAGCCACCATATTGATGTACCCTAAACAAACTATCAGCATACGGATATATACAGAGGAACCATCAGAACTATAAGCCAAAGTTAAATAATTTTTATTTTTGGGAGAGGGGTGAGGAAACTCTCTTTGGTGGCCAAGGGTGGGGGTTGCATGATCTGGAGCCGCAGGAAGCTCGATTTTTGTAGGGGACAGCTTTAAGAAAGGCCCTGGTTCTGCTTGAGCCTCGGGGCTGAGTTGTGAGGACTCCTGTTACTCCAGAATAAACCTTTGCTGTGCTGGAGTGCCCGCATTGAAGGTGGGACGGTAGCTCACGCCCCAGGACCCCCCCCCCCCCAAGAAATTTTAAAAAACACATTGGGTTACAGACTGGTTAAAGTACCAGCCTTCTTAAGGCAGATTACAACAGTTAAAATGCACCAATCAGGAAACTGGATATCCTCACTGAAATTTGGCCATGTATTACTGTATTCTATAGAATAGTGTAGAACAATTAGCACAAAATACAGAGTTTATTACTGCTGTTTCTACCAGCTACAATATTTATTCTTTTTTTTGTTTTAGTTCCTTTTCAATTTTATTTCATGATATATATCTGCATATGGGAAGCTTTCAAATACATAAAAAAAAGCTGTCAACTAAAAAAAAATTCCATACATAGGCAGTCAGAAGCATTTGCTATTTTTATATTTAAAATCATTTTTATTGAGACCAACAACACAAACAATTAGATCAAACACATTTTTCTAAAACACAAGAAAAATAACTATCCCAAACTCCCCCTCCGACCCCAAATGGTAATGGAATTCAAGCATGCGTGGAACAAACACAAAGAGGCATATTTTCAAAGCACTTTGGGAGGCTAAGTTCCATAGGTTTCCATGGAACTTTGGGAGGCTAAGTGCTTTGAAAATAAGCCTCAAAGGAATCCTGTTTAAAAGGAATGGATCCATGGAATCTTAGCGGAGATTGGGTGGCGACGCCAGTAATTGGGAAGCAAAATTGGTGCTGGGCAGACTCCTATGGTCTACGCCCTGATCGTGACTGAATAGATATGGATGGCTTGAGTGTAAATTTTAAGGGGCTTTAACGTTAGTTTCAGAACTTTTAGTACAAGAAAAATGCTGGGCAGACTTCTATGGTCTGTGCCCTGAGAATGGCAAGGAGAACAAACTCGGGTATACATATAAAGCAGTGGCGTAGCCACAGGTGGGCTTGGGTGGGCCAGGGCCCACCCATTTATGGCTCAGGCCCACCCAACAGTAGCACATGTTTAGTGGTAACTGGTGGGAATCCCAAGCACCGCCAGCTGAAGATTTCCCCCTGATGGTAACGAAAATGCTACTCTCCACAACACCGGCACCTGTGCATGCTCAGTTTTCAGTGCATGCCTGCTGCCAAGGTGGAAAGAAGTGTTTTCCCACCAGCTGAGATAATTTGGTTTTTTTTTTTTTTTGGGGGGGGGGGGGGGGGAGAGAGAACACTTGGTGCCCACCCAATTCTTGCCTAGGCCCACCCAAAATCTGTTGCCTGGCTACGCCCCTGATATAAAGTATCACAAAAAATCTTCCCCCTCACTCACCTAGAGCAGCCAGAACCATAGCTCTAAACATGTATACCAAAGTAGGAAGATAGATTAAGCACTCTACTGTGCCCCCTGGGAGACTGCCAGAAGTGCTGGGCTATGCGCCTATTCCTAGCACTAGTATTTCTCTTAAATCATTGTACATCAACTATAAATTATTCACAAAAATACTTTAATGAGTTTTAGTAGAAAATCTTACGAAAGACATACATTTAACATAAGCCCAGCAGATTCCTGAGCTGGGTACAAATTTGCCCTATGTAGTGCATTGCTCCTGTAGATCAACCTTAACCTCTCTGAATCTCCAACTATTATGTCTTATTTTTCAGTTGATTGTCCAGTTAAACTTCAGTCCTTTAGGAGCACCGGCACCTAAGTCTAGCAGTATCACTTTAAATTCTGTGTTGAAATTACCTTAATTGCTGCTTCTTCACAACGTGCTGTTGTTATTGTTCTGCACTAGTTTAAGATATTAAAGCCCTGTGAAGTACTACTTTCGCTGTAGGGCTCTTCAGCGTGCTGTGCATTAAAAGACAAGAAATCCTCCCACTGGACCAAAAGGTATTTATGAAACTCCTAATTTGTATATAAATAGGCAGGAAAGCTCCTGTGCATAAAGAGGATCCACTTCCAGATCAATCCAAATCATATTATGATCGGAGATCTCGCGCGGCCCCACATAAGCAGAATGTGCTATTGAAAACATGCCTTCCTGCACCAAAATATAGTCGTCTAGACATTGTGCAACCTAGGAACTGTCAGGAATAATAACCAAAACTTTATTCCAAGGCGCCCAGCCCCTCCTCCAGGAGTCCAGAGCACCTCGAGCCATGTTGGTGCAGTATGGGTAAGGAAAAGGTATCCTACTGTTCCAGACAAAAATACACCCCACCCCTAAATCCCCTACAAATCCCCATCCCCAAACCCCACAAATAAACCCCTGAGCTCACCATCATAAATGCACTAGTAAGCAAGACATACACAACGTGCCAGGGGACCACGGACCCCCCTCTCCGCTCAAACAAGTGAAGTATGCCAACTCTCTAGGAAAAGCTTGAAACTTTGATGGGACCTGACACTTCACCCCGAATATCTGTAAAAATAACATAATAAGCACATCTGCAATTTGCACAAATATCCTCTCATTCCTAGGCACCTTAATCTGGAGTAAACTAATGACACAGCTAAGAAGTTCATGTAGTTGAAGCTGCCCTGAGGAGGCGATGCCCTCTATGTAGTCCTGCACTGTTTGCGGAGAATCAATCAAATGCCCGCCAGTCGTTCAGCAAACAATTTAAGTGTGGCTGGTAATTAAGTTCATGCAGGTGGGCACACACAGGTGTAAACCAATGTCACTTCTCCCATAGAGCCTGTGAATAGTCTTGAAAATTTTTTATATTGACCACCTGCAAGTCCAAGAAGTCCCTCTTATTTCAAAATTGTCTGAGAATAGCTAGCTTATGGAGGTAGTTGTGAATCTTGGCAATACCCGTGGCTGAACTGCGACCTCCTGGTGAGGGCCCAAGTGATGCGCACGCTCCAAGCACACAGGGCCCAGGCCCTCAGGAGCAATAAATTCTTTTTGAAGCCATGCTTCCAATAGAGACCCCAAGCGCTGCTCCAGCAAGGACTCAGGAACTCCAACTGGTTCTCCAAATCCTCAAGTTTCAACGCTTGTTCCCTCAAGGTGACCTACAAGGACTGGATCTACGCCGTGGCCTCTATCAGCGCATCTTCCACTGTTGACACATGCTGCTCAAGCTCCTCAGTTCGTGTTGTCAGTTAATAAAGCTTTAACATTGATAAGTTGTCCAGATATAGGAGCCAAGAGCAGTTCTAACTTTTACCATGGTGGCAGTGAGCTGCGCTGAGATTCAGCAAATGCTGCTTCTGGGATTGGCACAACCTCCGCCATCTTGTCATCTCTAGGATTCAACTTCTCCATGGTTTTCTTTTTACCTTTCGTCGCCATTGAGCCCACTGATCGTGTCAGGAATCTGTTGATACAGTAATCACAAGGTGCCAAACAGTGAAATCAGTGTCGGGGAAGTGATTAAGCTGATAAACAACTGGGTGAAAGAGCCAGGGGCCTGGAGCTACTCCGAAGCATGTCTGAGCTGCTCAAAGCATCACGTGGTCTCTGCTATTGTTTTTATGTAGAAATATCTTTTATTGTCAGCATAAGCAAAAAAAAAAAAAAAGGCAAATAGCACAGCATTGAAATCCACAATACAGCATTGCAAATAACAAAGCAAGCTCTTGAGCAATGACAAAAACATTTTGAATATAACCCTCACTCCTTCACAGACCCCTCAAAAACTCCCCAACCCCCTCCGATCCCCTCTTATCAATGAATGTAAAACCAAGGGGTTTACTAAACCTCACAAGTTTGCTATTGTTTTTAATAGCGTCTGTGAATCTTTGGGGTCACTCAATATGGCAGCAAGCTCTGCCCACTGGCTTCAGCCTTCAGAGTGGGCCAGATAGGCTCATGCCAGCTCGTCATATTAAACCTCCTTGGAATATTCAAACATCTACCTCGGATGAGGTGTTACAATTGACCTAAGGACAAGGAGCCTATTTGGCCTAATATCCTCTTCCTCCTTGTGCTCCCTGGCTCCACCTCTTCCACCATTGTGCTGTACATATATGTAACTAGATATCAGTGGCGTAGCCAAGGGTGGGCCTGGGTGGGCCCAGGCCCGCCCACTTTGGGCTTAGGTCCACCCAGTAGCAGCACACCTATGATGTGGCTGGCAGGGATCCCTAAGCCCCACCAGCCAAAAACTCCCAACTATCCCTCCTGCATACCTTGTAAATAGCAGATCTTCGCCTGCAGCGAGCAGCAACTGAAACATACTGCTCACACCGGCCCCACTGCCTTCCTTCTGATGTATTCCCACCTATGCGGAAACAGGAAGTTGCATCAGAGGGAAGGCTGTGGGGCCAACATGAGCAGTGTGTATTAGTTGCTGCTCGCTGCTGGTGAAAGTCTGCTATTTAAAAGGTTAGGGGGATGTCTGAGAGACCATATGGTATAAAAGCGAGAGAGAGAAAGACCAAAGCACTTGTGGGATAGGGCAGAGTTCTTCTGCCCACCCATCTTGAGCCCAGGCCCACCCAAAATTGGGTGTCTGGCTACGCCCCTGCTAGATATACAGCGGCATTAACACTGATCAGCTTCAGGGTTCTCAACAGTGATGATGTTTAGTGCATATTTTTTTTTCTGGGTTAACAGGTTTGCCTGCTCAAAAAGTACATGAAGTTATGTACATACAGACATCTCACAGTATGGCTTCTGTGGCATTTCTTCGACCCCTTGGCTGTCTCTGCTCTTTTCTTTTCTGTTCGTGTTTTGTGGAGTATATTTCTGCTTTTTCTCACACCAAAATCCAATCTGATCAGTAACGATTGAGATGAACACTATTCAGACCTGGGCCCTAGCAAATTAAAATTGAACACCCTAAAAACTAAGATCCTTTGGTTCCAGAACCAAGGAATTGAGGTCCCAGACTCATTAATACTCCCCAACATCACTAGAGCTCTGAGAATCATCCTTGACACCGCCCTATCATTCACATCCCATATCATCCAATTGTGGAAGAAAACCATGTTCAAAATGAGACAACTTTGCCTGGTCAGGTCACTCTTTGATCAAAAAGCCTTTGCACTACTGGTTCAAATGCTTATTCTACACCACCTGGACTACTGCAACACCCTATTTCTGAACATTAAGAACAAACACCAACCCCCCCCCCCCCCCCCCCCCCCCAAAAAAAAAAAAAAAAAAAAAAAAAAAGACTACAAATCATAAAGAACACAGCAGCAAGATTAATCTTCAAACTGAACAGATACACAAGTGTCTCACCATACCTTACAAAACTACACTGGTTACCAACAACAGATTCTTTCAGATTCTTCATGGCACCACCTCTGAACTCCTAATTTACACCTCATCCGTTTGCATAGACTTCAAAGCACAGCTTCAATTTGTGTGTTCACAACTATTTTGTCACAACCTTATTTAAGGCACAAAATGTGTGAGCGCCACTGATGCACCAGATGAAAGAAAACTCATTAAGAACCCCAAGATCCTTTTAACATTGGGTTCGGTTTGGATAGAAAATTTGTCTAAGGGTTATATTTTCATGTATGAATATTTTATTGTTGGCTTATCATATTGGACTTTGTTGGTTTTGGTTAGAAATTTTTGACAGTATAAGGGCTTATATTGTATATTACACTGAAAAGGCATGTTGCATGGAGGCAAATAGCTCCATAGAGGGGACAATTTTGAAAACCAGGTACACTGATACAAAGCTATGGGTCTTTTTACCCAGAGGCATCACTTCAATTTTCAGTGTGAAGATATAAGCATATTTTCTCCTTTGGAAACTGCTGTAGGGGAAAGCACCCACAGAGATTTATGCCAGATCTTTCTGCAGGTATTTTTTCCCCTTGAGAATAACATACATTTTTTCCTTCCCTTAAATCTAAACATGCCCCCTGGGTAGTATTATGCATGTTTTAAAAATATTTTTTAGCTGGTCAAATGCTTGACAATTTTTCAACAACCAACCAGCTTATAATCGAAAGTAATCGCCGGCTATTTCCTGACACAAATCGGGATATGGCCAGCGATTTCGCAAAAGCGGCGAAAAGCGTATAATCGAAAGCTACATTTGTGATAGCTTCGCCGTTTTCCCTTCGCCAGCGAAAGTTCAAAGGGGCGTGTTGGCGGTGAAGTGAAGGTGGGACATGGGCAGGCTTGGGCGTGGCTACCAGATGACCGGCTTTCGCGGATAATGGAAAAATAAAACCCGGCGATAAGCAGTATTTCGCCGGGTTTACTTGGTCCTTTTATTTTCACGACCAAGCCTCAAAAAGGTGCCCCAACTGACCAGATGACCACCGGAGGGAATGGGGGATAACCTCCCCTTACTCCCCCAGTGGTCGCCAACCCCCTCCTACACTAAAATTATTAAAATACAAACCTTTTTTGCCAGCCTGTATGCCAGCCTCAAATGTCATACCCAACACCCTGGACAGCAGTATGCAGGTCCCTGGAACAGTTGTTGTTGGTTGCAGTGGACTGCAGAAAGGCAGAGCCAGGCCCATCCCCCCCTACCTGTTCCACTTGTGGTGGGTAATGTTGAGCCCTCCCAAACCCCCCAAAACCCACTGTACCCACATGCAGGTGCCCCCCTTCAGCCCTTAGGGCTAGGGTAATGGTGCACACTTGTGGGCAGTGGGTTTTGGGGGAGATTTGGGGGACTCAGCAAACAAGGGAAGGGTGCTATGCACCTGGAAGCTAATTTGCTTGTTTATAAAAGATGTTTGAAGTGCCCCCTAGGGTGCCCGGTTGGTGTCCTGGCATGTGAGGGGGACCATTGCACTACAAATGCTGGCTCCTCCCACGGCCAAATGCCTTGGATTTCGCCGGGTTTCAGATCGCCGGCAGTTTTTTCCATTATCGCGGAAAAACAAAAGTGGCGATCTCAAACCCGGCGAAATCCAAGGCATTTCGCCGGCCCACACCGTATTATCGAAAAAAAAGATGGACGGCCATCTTTTTTGAAAATACGGTTCCAGCCAGCTGTTGCGCCGCCGCCAAAATAGATCGCCGGCGACCTATTTCGCCGACAACGTTCGATTATTCCCCTCCAAGTTACCTAAAAACTGCCCTCCCTATGTTCATCTATACAATTTACAGCAGAATACTAAACTATCATTTTTACTGATCTGGTGCTACAAAGCGAAATGTTGTTACTGGTCATTGTAATCAAACTGGGTCAATTTAATTATTTCTAAATTCTACTAATGTTAAGTAACACATTCTTATATTGCATTCTTAAATACTCATCTGAAGCAGGTTATATATGTGGTTCAAATACATCATATTCTATAAGTTTGCGATTCTATGTGAAGATTATGCGTTTAAAATTTGTATTACCTATTGTGTTAGCCTACTAATTTTTTTCTGACAGTAGCTCACTCAGAACCAGCCTCAGTTGGACTATGGTGCCATGAGCTTTCATTCACAACTACCCAGGCTATTTTCTTGTATTTTTATACTTAGCCCAATTATCAATTCATCAGACCTTGGCCACAAAGTGCAGCTTCCTCACATACCACTAAAGAGCAAAGAGCTGGCCACTAGGTGACACCAATATAGCAGTGCTCAAGATTCTCTTACTGCCCCACCAAGGCTTTGCTGTTAATGTTCAAAGAACTGTATTCTGGTCATGAGTTATTTTGATGGTTTATGTACAACGTGTGTGTGTGTGTGTGGGGGGGGGGGGGGGGTAACTATTTAATATTCCACCAACGTGGTAATTATAAGGTTTTTTGACCACACTGTACAATGATCTGGTCCTGAACATATAAGATGCATACAGCCACAATCTCTACAAAAATAGTCCACATCAAATTTTTTTCTGACAAATGTTATATATAGTTTTGCTACCACAGCCAAAATATTTTGTTTGTTTTCTGTAGGAAATGATGTTTCTTCATGTCTTAAAGAAATAAAATGGGCCCTGCTGCAGATAACTCAAGCTAATCTTTAGTAAAAGACCCCAGGCAGGGTGTGTGTGTGTGGGGGGGGAGGGGGGGGAAGGAGGAACTCGTCCCACATGCCAATTTTCTCTCTTGAAAAATACAAATTTCATTCAATAAAAAACACATGTAAATAAACTTTGGAATTTTAATTACATCTTGTTGGTGGAATAAAAAAGGCCTAAGACTCAGTTTCACTGAACTGGAAGATGATGTTCCATAAAGACACACAGTTGACTTAATATTCTTCCCACCATACTCTTCTTTTTTCTCATCTTCTGCCTAAGACCACCACTTTAGCCTTGGGTTTTCCAGATTATCCACTGCTAGGGAGCTACCCCAACATCACCCTGATGAAAAAGGAGCCATATATAGACAGTACATGATGCTGTGATCATACACTCCATCCCATTCTTTGGAAACAGTAGACAAGAAGACTTTCCAAAATTAATCCACTGACGATGACCAACAGGCACAACCCATAGCTTATTTTCTGGGTAACTGCAGCAAAAAAAAAAAACAAACCAAACACACACAAAATGAAAAAATATAACATTTCAGTTTCATAATACAGAAATGATTTAAACAAATGCACTGCATAAGGTATTAATATATTTGAACCTTGAAAGCAGCTGCATTAAAAATATGAACATTTTTAATGCAGCTACTTACACAAACAAGCATATGCCATGGTAATGAGCTTATTAGAAGGGTTTTTACAAAGATGTGTTAGATATACTTCTGGAACACAGTGAGATAAAGTTAACTGTACTTGTAAAGGTGTGCAGCACCATTTTTACTGCAAACAATTTTTTTTAATGAGCCAAGTGAATACAAGTTACAAATATTCAAACAATTTTGTACAGTTCAATATTTTTCAAGCAAGAAAATCCCCCTTTCCTACTCTCGTTCCCCCACACCCTTTATACCTATAACCTCACCAAATATATCGCATTTTGAAGGGCTTGGATTCTTATAGGCCTCCAAAAACCCAAAAGAAAAAAAAAAACCCTATCATTTCCCATAACCCTCCCATCCCAGTGCAATGCCATTTAAAACAAAAGTCGTGGAAGTATGAATATACAAATGAGTTTTCATAAATTTGCACAGCATTTTCGTTGACTGCTTCTATGAATGGTAAAAACAGTGCTGAGACCCTTTGTGCATTAGGCGCACAATAACGTCCGCACTAAACTGGCTAAAACCAGTGTAAATCAAATGTTGCAAGCCCAGCTTGGTTTGAGCATCTCCCCCTCATGCCAAGATTTGAAAAGTCTATTAAAAACATACAGCAAAGAGACTTCCAACAGAGCTGCCATACTGAAAGGATGTGAGTGACATCACTCTGCACCGATTTAGTGCCTATGCCTAGAACATTAAACTACTGCTGACAAGAAGCAATCAGAGGAGGTCACTGGAAGATGCACTCACTCAGAGTGGTTTTCCAAGAACTGCGCAATGCCAAGTCAGAGATTGCGGACATGGTTGTCAACAAGCTTGAAATTAAGTTGCAGACATTGCAAGAGAAGATCGAGCAGTTAAGAGGACAGAATGCAACATGTGGAGGTGTGGCAGGATACAGAGGCTGAATGGTGCAAGACTACAGACGCAGATCCAGAGCGGGAGGAGACTGTGCTGGACAAACAGGATCCAGTGAAAAGGGCAGCGCTACAACGGTGAATGAGTGCCCTGAAAGCCTCCATTGACAGTATTAAATTGGCACTGCAATCGGAGGTCAACAGTTTGCATAAAAAATAGATGACATGGGTCATCAGCTTAATGCTTTTGAGGAACGTGTGATCCAGCATGACCCGGTTGTGCTGGATCTTCATAAGAGTGCTGACATCCTGGAGCAGAGCCACGAGGGTATTCTCCTAAAAATAGAAGACAGAGAGAATAGAGCTCGCAGAAATAATTTTTGTGCACATGGAGGGGCATAATCAAACAGAAACGCCTATCTCCATGGGCGTTTATCTCCGAGAATGGGTCCGTGAAGGGGCGGACCCAAGCGTATTTTCGAAAAAATTAGACGTCCATGTTTTATTCGCCAAGTTGTGAGCTGGGCGTTTTTGCTTTTCAGCGATAATGGACAATGAAATCGCCCAGCTCAAAAACGAATAAATCCAAGGCATTTGTTCGTGGGAGGGGCCAGGATTCGTAGTGCACTGGTCCCCCTAACATGCCAGGACACCAACCAGGCACCCTAGGGGGCACTTTTACAAAAACAGAACAAAAGGTAAAAGAGCTCCCAGGTGCATAGCACCCTTCCCTTTTGTGTTGAGCCCCCCAAATCCCCCTCAAAACCCACTGCCCACAAGTCTACATCATTACTATAGCCCTAAGGGGTGAAGGGGGGCACCTACATGTGGGTACAGTGGGTTTGGGGGGGTTGGACGACTAAGCATTAAGCAGCACAATTGTAACAGGTAGGGGGGGATGGGCCTGGGTCCACCTGCCTGAAGTCCACTGCACCCCCTAACAACTGCTCCAGGGACCTGCATACTGCTGCCAGGGAGGTGGGTATGACATTTGAGGGTCAAAATAAAAAGTTGTGAAACATCATTTTTTGTGGTGGGAGGGGGTTTATGACCACTGGGGGAGTCAGGGGAGGTCATCCCCGATTCCCTCCAGTGGTCATCTGGTCATTTAGGGCACTTTTTGGGGCCTTATTCGTGAAAAAACAGGGTCCAGGAAAAGTGCCCTAAATTCTAGCTAAAAACGCATACTTTTGTCCCATTATCTGTGAAATGCGCCCATCTCTGTTCGGCAGATAACCACGCCCCAGTTCCGCCTTCGCCACACCTCTGACACGCCCCCATCAACTTTGTCCGCATCCGCGACGGAGTGCAGTTGAAAACGTCCAAAATCGGCTTTCGATTATACCGCTTTATTCGTTTTTGTGAGATAAACGCCCATCTCCAGATTTAGGTCGGAACTTGGGCGTTTTTCTCATTCGATTATAAGCAGGATGGTGTTCCTGAAGGGCCTCACGATCAGGATGTGGCTGTCCTAATGCAGTAGGTGTGTTATCAGTTTTTGGGTACTGTGGACAGTTCAGCAGATCTCCCTGCAATTGAATTTGAATGGGTCCATACAGCCTTAGGGCCCAAGCCAGCTGATTGGCCCTGGGACATTGTGGCATGGTTCTTACACTTCCCTGTTAAGGAGAGAATTCTCCAGGCGGCCTGCAAGGTAGGCCATATCACGATGGACACTGAACAAATTGAGCTTTTTGCAGATATCTATGCTATTACCTTGCAGCAGTGCAGGGACGTTCGCCCAGTCACCTGGTGTTTGATAGACAATAATATATGCTATCAGTGGCTTTAGCCTGTCATTAAATTGACCAACCCTGCTGAAGCCATCACTTTGCTGCAGGAGGCTAAACCGTGGCATGGTGATTCTAGTGGCCTGAAACGCAATTCAGCTTCTGCATGGCCCCCTGGTGGGTCAGCATTGGTGAGAGGGACCCAAAATCGACTTCAGCACAGCTCAGATACTTCCGAAGGCTCTACAACTTTGACTGACTGATTTCTAGCTCACTGGCTATGGTGGTCATGACTTGGTTACTTTTTGATCACTCTCCACTTCATAGTTGGATTCCAGGGTTTTAATTTTTTTTTAAATCCTGTTCGACAGTTGTTTCACTCTGCTCTGGGACTTGGCCGCTGTCATGGTGGTATAGCCTGCTAACCCTTAACTCCAAGGAGTCTTTACATTTATAGCTTCTGCTGGTAGTTCTTTTTTAATCTCTTTTGGCAATCCCAGACTGGGGGGCAGACTGTCAGGGGGTGCTTATCTTCCTTCGTAGACCCACGTTATGGGAGGCCTTGTTCTGCTGGGGGGGGGGGGGGGGGGGTAAGGGGTTTTGGAGGGGAGTTGGAGGGTGGGGGAGGGTGTTTGGGGGTGGGCACATGTGTGCAGTGTGGCTGGTTGACTGATTGAGCTATAGATGGAGTTTGGAGGATGATTGTGTGGTGTGAATGTTTGGTGTATCAACGTCCGCTGCCTAGCACTTGTAATCTCCTACTGTCCAGTTGTATGATTGTGCCCTTCTTTCTGACATTTACTGATGGGGCCTAAATAGTTGGTTTGTATGTCCATCAACGTACGGGACCTTAATTCCTTGATTAAGCGCCAACCTTATTTTAAGGAAGCAGCCAGAGTGTATATAGGATATGGGGTTTGTGCAGAAAACCCACTTGCTACTGCATCATGAGGCCCTATTTCACCATAAAAAATATTTCCATGTGGTTTTTTTTTTGTGCTTCTAATAAAGCCAAGAATAAGACTAATGGGATGTGTATTCTACTAGCTTGCTTTTTGGCTCCAGTGGTCCATGATATAGTGCGTGACTGGGAGGAATGTTACCTTCTTCTCAAGGTGGAACTGGAGCACCAGCTCTACACCCTGCTGAATGTTTATGCACCCAATGTGGAACAGGGTGCTTTTTTTGAGGCTCTTAGTGGTCTCTTGAGTGTGAAAGCAGAGGGCTCGTTTTTAATTGGGGGGGGGGGGGGGGGGGGGGGGAGACTAACATTATGTGCAATCCCTCATTGGATAATTCAGCCTGGATGGTGGGTACGGCAAGGCAGATAGGAAAAAGCTTAGCACATTGCTCTCTCCTTGAGATTTGATTGATACATGGTGATTTCATCATCTTCAGAAGTGTGATTATACATATCATTCAGCAGTTCATGATATTTATTTTCAGATCGATATGTGGCTGGTGGGCAAGGACCTGCTTCCCCTACTTCCTGTGAATACCATCGAGTCCTTGATTTGGTCCAATCACACCCCGGTGGGTGGCTCGCCTGGCTCTGGAGGGGAGGTCCTCAGAAGTGAGGGCCTTGGAGGCTAGATGATGCACTGTTGTACGATCCTACAAATGTGAAACAGTTGAAGAAAGATCTTAAAGAGTACTTTGAGTTTAATGATTTGCCTGACATCTCTCCACCAGTTTTCTAGGAGGAATTAAAGACAATGTTCACAGGGAAAGTTATTGTACTGGCATCCCATCGGTTTAAGGAACCTTAGAGAGTCAACATAAGCAGGGAGGTGCTTCTTTGGCTTTTCTGCCACGTTTGGCGAAACACTGTGTGGATTTACAGGAACTGGACATAGTGGAGATCAATGAAAAGTTGCAGTTGCTGCGACAGGAGTTGGCTGTTAGCTTATAAGTTAAAAAAGGGACATAACAAAATTACATCCTGCAAATTAGAAACGGTTCCGGCAGTCTTCATGTCACTTAGGAACAAATTCAGGAAACCTTCACTAATTTTTACAAGGCCCTTTATTAGCCTGAACAGGAGGTCTCCTTTGTGGAGATGGAGGGCTTCTTTGCTGTCCTGAACCCTCCTAACTTGTCCATGGCTGAGGCATCTCAGCTGTCTGTGCCTATTTTAGATGAGGAGGTCCGCTGAGCAATCCAAGACTTGCCATATGGTAGACCCCGGGGCTTGATGGTTATGCAGCTCAGTTTTATAAAATCTTTAAAAACTACCTGATCAAACCGTTGACTAACTTCCTAAAAATGGAAAAAGGACCCAAATGAAGACAATAAAAAGCAACAAAAACACTGGCAAAACAGATGCAAAGCATTAAAGAAGGCTAAAAGAATATGAACAGAAACTTGCCACAGAGGCTAAAACTCACTGTAACAACTTTTTCAGGTACATCAGAAGCAGAAAGCTTGAGAGGGAATCACGAAGAAGCAAAAGGGGCACTTGGAGGACAAAGCCGTAGCGGAGAAACTGAATGAATTCTTTGCTTCAGTCTTTACAGAAAAAGATGTAAGAGATCTGCCTGTACTGGAAATAGTTTTCAAGGGTGATGATATGGAGAAACTAATAGAAATCTCGGTGAACCCGGCAGATGTACTGAGTCAAACTGACAAATTAAAGAGTAGTAAATCACCTGGACAGGAAGGCATACATCCAAGGGTACTCAAAGAATTCAAGTATGAAATTGCTGATCTGTTGTTAGTAATAAGTAACCAGTAATTGAAATCGTCCATAGTACCTGGAGGATGGCCAATGTGACACTGATTTTTAAAAAGGGTTTCAGGGGTGATCCAGGAATTTACAGACTAGTAAGCCTGACGTTGGTGCCAGGCAAAATAGTGGAAACTGTTATAAAGAATAAAATTATGGAACACATAGACAAACATAGTTTAATGGGACAGAGTCAGCATAGGTTCAGCCGAGGGAAGTCTTGACTCACCAATTTGCTTCTTTTCTTTGAAGGCGTGAATAAACATGAGGATTAAGGAGAGCCAGTTCATGTAGTGTATCTAGATTTTCAGAAAGCTTTTGATAAAAGTTCCTCATGAGAGACTCTGAGAAATTAAAGAGTCATGGGATAGGAGGCAAGATTCTGGAGTGGATTAGAAATTGGTTATTGGACAGAAAACAGAGGGTAGGGTTAAATGGTCATTTCTCTCAATGGAGGAGGGTGAACAGTGGAGTGCCGCAGAGATCAGTACTGGGACCGGTGCTATTTAACATTTATAAATGCTATGGAAATCGGGACGAGTGAGGTGATTAAGTTTGCAGATGACACAAAACTATTCAAAGTTGATAAAACACGTGCGGACTGTGAAATATTGTAGGAAGCCTTAGGAAATTGGAAGACTGGGTATCCAAATGGCAGATTAAATTTAATGTGGACAAATGCAAGGAGATGCACGTTGGAAAGAATAATCCGAATCATAGTTACCCGATGCTTCAGCACTCAAGAAAAAGATCTAGGTGTCATTGTAGATAATACGCTGAAATCTTCTGCTCAATATGCAGCAGCAGCCAAAAAAGCAAACAGGATGCTAGGAATTATTAGGAAGGGATGGTGAATAAGACTGAAAATACTATAATTCCTCTGTATTGCTCCATGGTGCAACCACATCTTGAGTACTGCGTTCAGATCTGGCTGCTGTATCTCGAAAAGATATAGCAGAATTAGAAAAGGTTTAAAGAAGAGTGACCAAAATGATAAAGGGGATGGAGCTGCACTCGTATGAGGAAAGGCTAAAGAGGTTAGGGATCTTCAGCTTGGAAAAGAGACAGATGAGGGGAGATATGATTGAGGTCCACAAAATCCTGAGTGGTGTAGAACGAATAGAAGTAAATCAAATTTTTACTCATTCCAAAAGTACAAACTAGGGGACACTCAAGGAAGTTACAAAGAACTACTTTAAAAACAAATAGGAGGAAATATTTTTTCATCAATGAATAGTTAAGCTCTGGAACTCTTTGCTGGAGGATATGGTAACAGCAGTTAGAGTATCTGGGCTTAAAAAAGATTTGGGCAAATTCCTGGAGGAAAGTCAATTGTTTGCTATTGAGACAGACATGGGGAGGCAACTGCTTGCCCTGGGATTTGTAGCATGGAATGTTGCCATGATCTGGGTTTCTGCCAGGTACTTGTGACCTGGCTTGGCCAGTGTTGGAAACAGGATACTGAGCTAGATGGACCATTGGTCTGACCCAGTATGGCTACTCTTATGTTCTCCCTCTGACCTCCATAATGCTGTTCCCACATCCACTGATCCTGAAAAGTTCTCAGTTCATTTCTCCTCTCTGAGCAGCACTCCTTCTGCTCCTCTTTCCCCACCAGCAGCAGAAGCAGCCCTTAGCACAGCATCATCTTCCTGTGCCATGTGGGGCCAGTGTCACAGCATGGACTACACCAACCTTCATAGATATTGTGGTTCATACCATGAGACTGGCCCTGCACCACACAGGAAGCTGATACTATGCCACTCCTTCTGCTGGATGTGTGGGGGGCAGAGAGGATACAGTGAGTAGGGCTCCATGTTGCTCCTTCTGTGGCCCTGTTGGGGTGGGGGGGGGGGGGGGGAACAAACTGAGAGGCTGAGCAACATTCTGCTGATCAGTTATGTGCAGTCCCTCACCTCCCCCAAGAGTTACTGCCTTGTTGTGCCAGGTGACACAACCCATGGCACCCTTGTCTTAGTAATTTACTGCTTTAATACAATATACTATACTCTCATAAAAACAAAACAAAAACTGTACTACTGTACCTCTGATTGCTTGAGAGTTCGATATTAAAACAAACAGTTTTATCAGTCTAAGGCAGAAATATGTATAGTCATGTTCCCAAATGACAGCTGGAATCAAGAGAAGTTTTCCATAACTTGACAATAGAAGTGCTTTCAGGAGTAAATAGAAGTCCGACTTTGTTCTCAGGTTCTCAAGTCTCATTAGGCTCAGGGCAGTAAAAATGGCAACAAAGAATACCGTTTGCTCTGTGAAAAGAAAACACATTGTAGGAGCCACAAAATGAGTCCCCTGTTACTATTAATTATGAAACAAGATCAAGCTATAGGCTACTGAATGTGTGCAATTTCATGGCAGATGTTTTGTTTGTCTCATTCTGCAGGTGCATCACCTCAGAGTTTTAATCAGTCTGTTCCCGCATTGCGGGTTCTAGTGCTACCGTAAATCAGTTTAGCTTAGGCTTCAGTCTTTAATGCTTATTCATGTTTGCTACAAGGAAACTGATATTTGTCAACTTAAAGCAGAACTAGCCCTTTTCACTCTTCCTAGGCTCTTTCAGATCATAGCTGCAAGGTTACTTACAGCTACAAATCAATATAATTGCATCGCTCCTATTCTACAGACTGCACTGGCTTCCAATATCTTTCTGAGTACAATTCAAAGTCCTGGTTCTTATTCACAAGATACTACACACTGGAACTCCTCATCTATTCCTTCTTCTTTAATCAACTTCTCACCGAACACGCTCCCACTACATTAACCAGCTGACTCTTCCCCTACCGTCTGCTCACCACCTGAATACAAGATAGAGCACTTTTTCTTCCTAAGGCCCACTAGAATGGAATATGCTCCAGAAGTACTTGAGGAATGAACTCAGCTGTTCCCATTTGAAATCAGCACTGAAGACCCATTAAATTATTTTCTGGCATTTGGGGAAAGCTAAGGACTTTGAGACCTAGTTGAGAGCCTGGGACATGGAGCATACCATTGTTACTGTATCTCTTTTGGTTGATTTTAATTTTTTTCCATTTCTATTTTCAAATATTGTATTTGTTGTGAACCAACCTGCCATGTCCTCACTGAGTTCAAAAGGCAGTATTACCAAAAGTAAACAAGATTAGGAATTAAAATAATACAGCAATATATTATGTATACTACAAACAAATAATAGTTTATATGATAAAACGATACATTTGGGTTTTTCCCATGTTAGGTTCCTACAGGTATTTAAAAAGGTCAAGGGGGTATGTGTAAAATGGTTTTAGTAGGGGTGGAGGAGTAGCCTAGCGGTTAATGCAGCGGACTTTGGTCCTGGGGAACTGGGATCGATTCCCGCTGCAGCTCCTTGTGACTCTGGGTAAAGTCACCTAACCCTCCGTCGCCCCAGATAGATCGCTTTGGATGTGGTTGCAAAAACTGTAGAAAAGCGGTGTATCGAGTCCCATTCCCCTTTTCTCCCTCTTTCCACACCTCAAAAACTGCTGCTGTCACTATTGTGGACCTTTGTTCCTGCTGTAGCAGGTACATCCTGGGCTCTACTGTGGTGACTAATAGCTGTTAGTGCTCCTCATCTTGCCTCAATAACTATTCTTCACTGTGTGCACCATGGGCATGCCGAAGGAGCACAAGTAATATTCCCACAGTGGTCTTACTTCTGCCTCTACTTGCAGTGCTAGTTCTAAAAACCAGCTAGGTGCAAGCGTGAATGCACACCCTCAATATCCTGTGGCATACACTGTGGATCACCTCCTGCTGGAAGACAAGATGAAGGGTAGAAGTAAAGACGTGTTGGATTTCTGCATGAGTAACATCTTCTCCCACCACAATTAAGGCAGTAAAACAAATTGATAACACTGTCAAGCCAGCCCAGGTACGAAGCTGCCTCCATGTGTCCAGAGGAGTTGGGCATTGCATAGGGGAAGCCTGATGCAGCTCCATGCTGGACCTGGCTAGGATAGGAAGGGGGGTGCTGGGGTCTGACTGGGAGCACTAAGAAGTACTGATCCCTCACCCTTTGTACCTCAGACTTCTAGATCTTACCCACCAGTCCTGATCTCACCTCAGTTATATCCCTCAATGTGGTCTTTAGGACCCAAATGTTTGTGCCCCCACCCCAGGCCTACACGTAAATTTTATGTTTCAATCATTTTTATTGTTGACATAATCAGCTGTAACATTTCACATTACACAAGTTCCAGAACAGCAGTTGGCATATCTTCACATTTTGTATTTTTATTAATATTAGTAGTTTCCCCCTCTAAACTACTCCCCCTCCCCTCCGCGTTCCCTACCCCCCTTCCCTCCCCAAAGCCTCCCCCCTCCCTCTTCCCTTCTATGTCCAATAACAAGCAGAGGTTACAGGAGCAGCAGCAACGGGGATTATAGGTTCAATATCTGGCTCCGGACCATTGACATGTAAATTTTATAAAATACTAGTATAAAAGGCCTGTTTCGGTAGACAATGAAACGGGCGCTAGCAAGGTAATCCCCCCCCCCCCCCCCGCAGCGTCCTTCCTGTCTCCCCTGCCGCCCCTGCAGCCACCCATGTCCAGTGACCCTCCTCTCCCCTGCCCCCCTGCAGCGTCACTTCTGTCTCCCCTGCCCTCCCATCTGGTCTCAGGACCCCCTCCCCACTTCCTTGCTCCCCCCCCCCCCACAGCCATCCATGTCCAGCGACCCTCCTCTCCCCCTGCAGTCACCCATGTCCAGCGACCCTCCCCTCCCCCTGCCCCCTCCAGCCATCCATGTGCAGCGACCCTCCCCTCCCCCCTCGGCGCATCACCCAAACCCCTACCCCCCCCCCCCAGCGCATCACCCAAGCCCCTACCCCCCCCCTCGGGCACATCAACCCCCTCGCCACCCGCAGCTGCCAATACTAACGCTGTCCGGCAGCTGCTGCGTCTCCTGTTGAGCAGCAGCGGCCGGTACAAAAAGAAAAAAGCCAAAAATAGATTTTAAACCTGAAACACGGCTCCGTAGACAGCCATCTGGCATTGGCTGTCATCTCTGCAGCCGCTCCTTCTCTCCCCTCTGATGTCGCTGCGCTCCTCTGGGGTCTTCCTGCAGGGGCAGTAACGTGGAGGGGAGAGGAGGAGCAGCTGCAGTGACGACAGCCAATGCCAGATGGCTGTCTACGGAGCCGCGTTTCAGGTTAAAAATCTTTTTTTGGCTTTTTTCTTTTTGTACTGGCCGCTGCTGCTCCACAGGAGAAGCAGCAGCGGCCGGACAGTGTTCGTATTGGTGGCTGCGGGTGGCGAGGGAGTTGATGTGCCCGAGAGGGGAGGTCGGGGCTTTGGTGATGCGCCAGGGGGGGAAGGGCTTGGGTGATGCGTCGAGGGGGGGTAGGGGCTTGGGTGCTGCGCCGGGGCGGAGGAGCTTGGATGTTGCGCCGAGGTGGGGCACTGAGAGCTGATTGGTAGGCAGGGGGAGGAGTAGGGAAACACGCTCCATGTGTTTCCCTACTCCTCCCCCTGCCTGGCTCGCAGTTTTGCAGGGCAGGGGCTTGGGTGTTGCGCTGAGGGAGGGGCACTGACAGCTGTTTCCCAGGCAGGGGGAGGAGTAGGGAAACACCCCTTGCCTTGGAATCAGCTGTCAGTGACGTCAGTGCATTCTAAACTGCCTAGCAGACCACCTCCGAGGGAGCCACGGTACCAGGCACATTAGAACGTTGGAGGTGAGAATTATTATATAGGAAGTGCAATGTATTCCAAAGATCTACTTTTTTGTGCACATATCCTTGGGCAATTTTATAAGCATCTGCTTGAGTGTATAGAATCTCACTTATGAAAATTACCCCTCCCTATCCAAACAGAAGGCAAGTTTCAAAACCATTTCCACAGGTAGGCAATCCTTTACCTGCAGAAATGGACATTTGTAAGATTGTCTGCCCTATGTACAGGTAAAGCTATGCATGTATTGTCTATATGTGTGTAATCTTACCAGCAGATTGAAAAGGCATTCCTGAGGCAACTTGGGCATGGCTTGAATTTTTCTACACACTTCTGAATTTTCAATACTATGTGACCATCTCTGAGGGAAAAGTAACTGAAGTCCTAGCTCCAAAATGCTTGTGAATGGCCAGTTTTTCATGTCATGGGTCCACAGGCAGTCTGAAAAAGTTACATGTTTGAATTCTGTAACTTTTTTTTCACATAATAGGATGGGGGTTGGACTGTTGTATCAGAAATTGTTTGCTCTAACAGAATTTATTAAAATCTCATTTTTTGTTTTTGGTGACTTAACTCACCTTTTCCCAGGGATGGTCACATATGTGCATATTTTGCCTCATACAATGAAGTACACCAAAACAGCCAGTGCAAAAGTGTGATTGTACAGCTTTCCTGGAGGTAGTAGTTAGTAATATCCTTGGTACCCCCCCTCTTTTTATACTCTGCAGTCTCTCTCCATATGCTGGGTGCTGAATTCCCATACTGTAAAATCAGCAGCGAGAGATGTGATGGCCCATGAATTTTGAAAATGTTTGTGTTGTTGTCACAGAGAAAAACTACAGAGTAATCAGAAGTGAAGGGAGAGATTCCTGCTGCTTAGGCTGAGTGCTGGGGGTGGGGTGGAAAGAGAATATGGGAGTAAGGAAAAGAGGCAGGGTGATGGATGATGGGGTAGTTGGAAGGCTGTATGTGTGTCTATATATGTACGTATGTGTCTAAAACTAGGTAAAGGGAGACTATACGTGTCTATGGCTATGCATGTTTGTGATTCAGGATGCCTAAAAACAGCTACCTGCATAGATGCTTTTGAGGCTATGGATTTGTCTGAAGTTGTATTCATGTGTGTATGAGGCTGCATATTTGTTTCTGAGGCTGTGTGGGAAGAGACTCTCCATGTCATCATCTGAAAGTGGTCCACTGCAGAAATTAATTAGTAAGGTTGATTTGCATAATACTTTTGGTGACTATGCAAACAGAATTAAGGGGTACCCTTACCAGAAATGCTGGATGGACATGAAATACCACCTTGTCATGATGCTGATGATAAGGCAGATCAGTCACTAAAAGCAAGAGGTAACTGGGTTTGGTAGCTAAAGAGACCTCTACCAAATATATGAATTTCCAGCTCTGGTATGTTAATTCAAAAGAGCTGAACTACAAATTATACAAGTTAGTAAAACCTTAACTTTCAGATAAAATGTAGATACATACCTGTAGCAGGTATTCTCCGAGGACAGCAGGCTGATTGTTCTCACAATTGGGTCGTTGTCCGCGACGGCACAGGAGACCGGTAAATCCCTAAGAAAAACAAAAAACTTCTAGAACGCACCGGTGCGTGGGCAGAGCAAACCGCGCATGTGCAAACAGCTTCCCGCCCGCGGCGCGAGTGTGCCCTCCTCAGTTTAATAAAAAGCAAATGAGAGAATTAGAACAACTCCAAAGGGGAGGAAGGTGGGTTTGTGAGAACAATCAGCCTGCTGTCCTCTCGAGAAGTTGACCCCTGCCTGGACTGCGGCGAAGCTTCCTCCGCAGATGTCGAGGGAGAATCGACCCAGGTGGCGGCCAACGCAGAAGCCGCAAGCGGTACCGAGGACAGCGACCTCACCACAGGCGAAGGCCCAGATGCCGCTTCCACAGTCGATGCAGAGGGCGCAAGCATCCCTGGCACCGAAGCAGACTGGTGCAGCAATCCCTCCAGAAGTTCTGGAAGAAGGGCCCTGATGTGCTCGTCGAGAACCTCCATCGGAAAAGGCTGCGGGGCCGGTGGCAGAATCTGAAGGGGCTCGAGAGCCGGTACCAAGCTGCCAGAAGACCGACGCATCGGCACCTCCTGTATAGAGGGTTAGCGATCCTCCCGGCGCCGACGCTTCTCGGGTGCCGAATCAATTTATGAATCCAGACATGTTCTTGACGATTTCATTTCATCCAATTACTCTCCAACAAATATCATCTACCAAATGAGCTGCTGATTGCCAATGGCTAACCAGAGGGGCAATCTCAGCTTCAGTTCTTATCCTACCTTTATACTCATTCAAACAAACAACTTGGTCTTAAGATGCATCCCACATAGGTCAAATTGCAGGGACAGAGAATGATTTTATTTATTTATAGCATTCATATTCTGCTTAGAACCAAGCGGGTAACGTATGTAATTACATAAGATGAATCACATATAGTGTCCTTGTCAGCCTTTATTTGCAGAACTGTGGTTGAGCTAGTCCACACTATGTCCCCGAGAAGCCTCCATCATAGAACTACTATTTTGTTTCAGGAGTTCTCCCAAGTTTTCCCCTTAGAAACATAGAAAAATGTAGGCAAAGACCATAAGACCTATCCATAAGTACATAAGTATTGCCATACTGGGAAAGACCAAAAGGTCCATCAAGCCCAGCATCCTGTTTCCAACAGTGGCCAATCCAGGTCACAATATACCTGGCAAGATCCCAAAAAAGTACAAAACATTTTATACTGCTTATCCCAGAAATAGTGAATTTTCCCTAAGTCCATTCAATAACGGTCTATGGACTTTTCCTTTAGGAAGTCGTCCAAATCTTTTTAAAACTCCGCTAAGCTAACCGCTTTTACCACATTCTCTGGCAACGAATTCCAGAGTTTAATTACACGTTGAGTGATGAAACATTTTTGCCGATTCGTTTTAAATTTACTACATTGTAGCTTCATCGCATGCCCCCTAGTCCTAGTATTTTTGGAAAGCATAAACAGACGCTTCACACCTACCCGTTCAACTCCACTCATTATTTTATAGACCTCTATCATATCTCCCCTCAGCTGCCTTTTCTCCAAGCTTTAGCCTTTCCTCATAGGGAAGTCATCCCATCCCCTTTATCATTTTCGTCGCCCTTCTCTGCACCTTTTCTAATTCCACTATATCTTTCTTGAGATGCGGCGACCAGAATTGAACACAATATTCAAGGTGCGGTCGCACCATGGAGTGATACAAAGGCATTATAACATCCTCATTTTTGTTTTCCATTCCTTTCCTTTCCTAATAATACCTAACATTCTATTTGCTTTCTTAGCCACAGCAGCACACTGAGCAGAAGGTTTCAACTTATCATCAATGACGACACCTAGATCCCTTTCTTGGTCCGTGACTCCTAATGTGGAACCTTGCATGATGTAGCTATAATTCGGGTTCCTCCTTCCCACATGTGTCACTTTGCACTTGCTCACATTAAACGTCATCTGCCATTTAGACGCCCAGTCTCCCAGTCTCGTAAGGTCCTCTTGTAATTTTTCACAATCCTCCCGCGATTTAATGACTTTGAATAACATTGTGTCATCAGCAAATTTAATTACCTTACTAGTTACTCCCATCTCTAGGTCATTTATAAATATATTAAAAAGCAGCGGTTCCAGCACAGACCCCTGGGGAACCCCACTAACTACCCTTCTCCATTGAGAATACTGACCATTTAACCCTACTTTCTGTTTTCTATCTTTTAACCAGTTTTTAATCCACAATAGAACACTACCTCCTATCCCATGACTCTCCAATTTCCTCTGGAGTCTTTCATGAGGTGCTTTGTCAAACACCTTCTGAAAATCCAGATACACAATATCATCCGGCTCACCTTTATCCACATGTTTGTTCACCCCTTCAAAGAAATGTAGTAGATTGGTGAGGCAAGATTTCCCTTCACTAAATCCATGTTGACTTTTTTGCCTCATTAATCCATGCTTTTGAATATGCTCTGTAATTTTGTTCTTAATAGTCTCTACCATTTTGCCCGGCGCCAACGTCAGACTCACCGGTCTATAATTTCCTGGATCTCCTCTGGAACCTTTTTTAAAAATCGGCATTACATTGGCCACCCTCCAATCTTCCAGTACCACGCTCGATTTTAAGGATAAATTACATATTTCTAATAATAGCTCCGCAAGCTCATTTTTTAGTTCTATCATTACTCTGGGATGAATACCATCCGGCCCAGATTTGTTACTCTTCAGTTTGTAGAACTGCCCCATTACATCCTCCAGGTTTACAGAGAATTCATTAAGTTTCTCCGACTCGTCAGCTTCGAATACCATTTCTGGCACCGGTATCCCACCCAAATCTTCCTCGGTGAAGCAAAGAATTCATTTAATCTCTCCACTACAGCTTTGTCTTCCCTGATCACCCCTTTTACTCCTCGGTCATCTAGCGGTCCAACCGATTCTTTTGCTGGCTTCCTGCTTTTAATATATCTAAAAAAAATTTTACTATGTGTTTTTTGCCTTCAACACAATCTTTTTTTCAAAGTCCCTCTTAGCCTTCCTTATCAGCGCTTTGCATTTGACTTGACATTCCTTATGCTGTTTCTTATTATTTTCAGTCGGTTCCTTCTTCCATTTTCTGACGGATTTTCTTTTAGCTCTAATAACTTCCTTCACCTCACTTTTTAATCACGCTGGCTGTCGTTTGGTCTTCTGTCCTCCTTTTTTAATACACGGAATATATTTGCCCTGGGCTTCCAGGATGGTGTTTTTGAACAGCATCCACGCCTGATGTAAATTTTTGATCCTTGCAGTCGTTCCTCTAAGTTTTTTTTCACCATTCTTCTCATTTTATTATAGTCTCCTTTTTTAAAGTTAAACGCTAACGTATTTGATTTCCTATGTATACTTACTTCAAAGCTAATATTAAATCCGATCATATTATGATCACTGTTATCAAGCGGCCCCAGCACCAATACCTCCCACACCAGATCATGGGCTCCACTAAGGACTAAGTCTAGAATTTTTCCTTCTCTCGTTGTCTCCTGTATCAGCTGCTCCATAAAGCTGTCCTTGATTTCATCAAGGAATTTTACCTCTCTAGCGTGCCCCGATGTTACATTTACCCAGTCAATATTGGAGTAACTGAAATCACCCATTGTGTTGCCAAGTTTGTTTGCGCCCCTAATTTCCTTTAACATTTTTGCATCCGTCTGTTCATCCTGGCCAGGCGGACGGTAGTACACTCCTATCACTATCCTTTTCCCCTTTACACATGGAATTTCAACCCACAGTGATTCCAAGAAGTGTTTTGTTTCCTGCAGAGTTTTCAATCTATTTGATTCAAGTCTCTCGTTAATATACAATGCTACCCCTCCACCAATTCGATCCACCCTATCACTATTCGATCACCCTATCCAGTCTGCCCATCTATGACATCTACTCACCCTATCACTCCCTTAGAGATCTTATATACTTGTCCCAAGCTCTCTTGAATTCAGATATTATTTTCATCTCCACCACTTCCATCAGGAGGCTGTTCCATGAATTTGCCACCCTTTCCGTGAAGAAGTATTCCTTGGGTTACTTCTGAATCTATCCCCTTTCACCTTCATCCTAAGCCCCCTCGTTCCAGAGCTTCTTTTCAATTGAGACTCACCTCCTGTGCATTTATGCCTCGTAGGTATTTAAATATCTCTATCATATCTCCCCTCTCCTTCTTTTCTTCCAATAATTTTTCCAAAGTATACATTTTGAGATCTTTAAGTCAGCCTCCACACATATGACAAAGACCACTTATCATTTTAGTAGATTTCCTGTGGACTGAATCCACCCTGTTTATATCTTTTTGAAGGTGTGGTCTCCAGAATTGTACACAATATTCTAAATGAGGTCTCACCAGAGTCTTATACAGGGGCATGATCACCTCCTTCTTCCTACTGGTCATTCCTCTCCCTATGCACTTGATTGGTTATCCCTTCTCTGACTGGCTATGATTGGTGGACTGAAGTTGGAGGTTTGTATATAAAGAGTGATGCCATGTTTTTTTTTAGTGATATGACCTACTACTACTAATCATTTTTATAGCGCTATTAGACATATGTAAACTGTACAAATTTATAGTACAGTCTCGATTATCTGACCTTTGCTAATCTGACCCAGCGGTAATGTCATTGTGTTGCCGTTACACGCGGCGTAGATTCTCTTCCTGTTTTCTGGCTTCACATGGTGCAAGGAAGCCATGTTTGATCTGAGACCATGCTTTTCTGCAAGGGAACCATGCTTTGCAGCTGATACTACTTCATGCACTCCTCATTGCTGTTAAGAAGCATGCAGCTTCTCTTCCAGTTTTCCAGTAGTGTACGTGCAGTAATTTTTGGATCTGGAACCCCACTTTTTTAGAGAGGGAATCATTTTTGATCTGAGACCATGATTCTCTGCAGGGGAACCATAATTTTTGGAGCTGGAACCCTGTTTTTGCAGTGAGAGAACCATTTTTGATCTCAGACTATGCTTCTCTGGAACGAAGCCATAATTTTTGGACCTGGGACCTTGATTTTGCAGTGAGGAAACCATTTTTAATTCGAGATACTGTTTCTAAAAATGCTTGTTTGAGCACTGGATGATGGTAAAGGAAGCGCTAAAGAAAGTGAACATTAAAGATGTTTTGAGCTGAGACCTTTCTTTTATAGCATGGCAGCAATTTCTGGACCTGACACGCTGCTGCTCTGCAAAGGCAACATTGTCCAGAGAGCCTGCTTTTCCTACCAGGGAACCATTTTTGATCTGAGACCGTGCTTTTGCAGCAAGGGAACCATGGCAAGATTCTTGTGCACAATGAGTTTTATGCAGTACTATATGTACACCTATTCTTGTTTGTTCGTTTATATTTACAGCACTTTCTTACTCTCATTCTTAGATCTGTTTTGCCTGTGAACTTGGAGTGTGGAGAAGACAAAGCAGTGAGCTTGAGAAAAATGTGGCTCCAATCATGCTTTGCTCAGTTCTGTATTTCTGTTCACACTGCCTGCTGTAGAAGACAACTCAAGTGAGGCTGAACATGCAATAGATAAATACTGTATGGTTCTTGTTCGGTTCTGTATTTTTACTCACACTGCCTCTGTACAATTGCTGTTTTGTACAGTACTGTACAGAGCTCAAATTGCCTGCTGTACAAGAAGCACAATCATGCCCTATACAATTGTTTTCTTTTGTTGTTGTTGCTGCTGGTTAGTGTTAATAAACAATACTGTATTTTAAATACCCTATATGCCTGTTCTTTATGCATAAAGTATGTTTTCCTTGCATTTTTAAGGGTTACAATTGTTTTCCATATAATCCGACTTTTCACTTATCCAACAATGGCTTGGTCCTTGTCAGGATTGCTGGAGGTCAACATTATTGCTGGACATACTTATATTAATATGAAACCAGCTTGACATACTTAGATTATTATTAAACCAGCTTCTGACCTCTGAGAACTCCCCCCTCCCTCAGGAATCAGAGGATGGCAAAATGGACCAAATGGTGTTGAGCTGCCTGCTAGCCCTGTTTTCTTAATTACTCCTGATTAACACCTTTTGTTCCATCTGGGAGCAGAGCTCTCTTTGAGAACAAAGGAGGCCAGACATAGAGGCTCCATCACTAGGGACTTCAAACAGGAGAACCTGTGAAATTGGTCACCTTTCCTGACTTCAGAGAAGGTACACTGGAGTTTGGCTGGGAAGGAAGATAAGTTTTTTTTATCTCTTTCTGTTCTGGAGGTATAAAGGAGAGCATATGGTGCTCGAGGCACCTGTCTATCTCTGCCTTTCTCTGGGCAGCAGAGCATAGAGCTCTGCTTGCACTTTTCTCTCTTTCCTTTTCTCTGCACATGGCTTTGCTGGCTTAACTGTTCCTTCTCTTTCTCTAAACACACACACACAGACAGCCTTGTACCCTTTTACCTGTACTAAGTGCTGTGAGCCTATACATATATGCAAACATAATATATTTTATATATTCAAACTCATGTGGATTGTGTATTCTTTGGGAACCTACTGTCTCTACGAACTCACTGCCTCCATGAACTGGACCCGGGACCAACCCTAGACAACGATTGCTGACAGTCCTATTTACACTGAATAATTGAGACTGTATTGTATGTGCAGATACCTGACAACCATGGAATAATAGGGAGGCTCAGATACATTTGAAGGTTTGGTAAATATAATGTCTACTTTTTGTCACAAACATTTTTATTGAGCATTCTGAAAAAACGAATTGACCTATGATTATGGATTGTCGGCACTACTGGAGGCATGAGTTATCAGAAAAGGTATGATGGTCCAAAAAATGCCCCCCCAAAACCAACAGATATAAGCATATACCAAACTTCAAGCACTTGGATTGTGATTATACCTTTAAATTTTATAAAGTCAAGAAAGGTACCTTTTTGCACTTCTCACATAGGCCTTCTGTTGTAAAATCAGGCCCTAATAGTGCACTGGTCTTCCTCCAAGTCATTGATATTTAACCATCATACCATGACTCCATGATAACATTGCTGCACATTCTTACCTAGAGAAGCTATTGCAAACATTCTGTAGAAATCTGACTCCTTGGCATATCTAATTATGTCTTCCGGATCGGTATTTTGTGTTGAGCCTTGCAGTTGCAACCACCTGATATAGGCTTCACAAAGTAAACAAATTACGCAGAGCTTTCCATGAATCTAAGAAATAATAAATTGCTACAATCAGTACTGAAAGACAAAGAAAGGGTTTGGATGCTTTGGTTAAATATCGCCAGGACACACTTGTTTTGCTTCCCTCCTTTGGTTTTATTTGCAACAAAATTGTTTTCAAAAAATAAGTTAGTGTCCTTCAAGGCATGCTTTAGATTTAAAAAGATGAAGATAAATTACCCCCACTCACATATTTTGAAGTACTTACTTATTACTTCTAATTTGCCTGTTATTCTTTGTACCATATTTAAAACAATATTTTGTATTCTGTTAATGGTGTCCGCCTTTGCAACATAATGTAAGCCACATTGAGCCTGCAAATAGGTGGGAAAATGTGGGATACAAATGCAGCAAATACATCAATCAATCAATCAATCAACAGAGGACATAACTGTGAGCAATCTTGGATCATCTGTAACTTGACATCTCCATTTAGGCAAGCTGATGCCACACACTGAGTAACAATTCTAGCATAAATCCGAATTGGCACTACCATTTACACCAGGCCAATATCAGGCATAAAGGGCACACTTAAGTGACCCACGCAAAGCACACAACACAGTATTCTATAAGTTATGTGCGCAAGTTGGAGACATGTCCATAGCTCACACATGCTCTGCCCACATATATGCCCCCCCTTGCAGTTACATGTTATAGGCAAAAGGTTACAGAATAGCATGTAGTGTGTTTACGCATATAACTGTGGCACCTCTTACACATGTAAGTGGCATGTAAGTATACACGTCAAGTTACAGAATTACCCTGCTAACTTAATTTTTATTAAAAGGATACTGTCAAAACCATTAGTATTATTTGAACTTTGACTGAAGGTCCCTTTGAACGTTTAGAAGTACTAGTGAAACATTTTTTTGTAAATTTTTAACTGGCAGCCTTTTGGGATATTGCTTCAGACCGGCTGTTACAGAGTTATTGTTTGGACTGAGGTTGGATTTGTGGTGGGGCTGGCAGGAGGCTAATGTAGATGCTGGGACTGGGGGAGGGAAGGAGCTAATACTGATGCTTATATTGGGGACGGGAGGGACCTAATGCTGATGCTTATACTGTGGATGGGAGGGATTGAATGCTCAGACTTGTGAGTTCTTGTACCAAGTAGAGCGCTACTGAGCCCGTTACTCAGACCAGGTTCTGCTTGGTGGCTGGACAACCCCGGGTTTCACCTGCGCTGACCGCCGTTCCTCAGAGGTTGAGCCCCTAGGTCTGGGTGGCCTGCAGGACTTACGGGACGGAGCTGGAAGCGGGGTGATGAATGTATCGGCCAGGCAGGCAGCAGGTCAAGACAGTAATCCAGGTACAAGCGGCAGTCAGTAGGCAGGCGGCAGGCAAGAAAGTAATCCAGGTACAGGTGAAAGTCAGTAGGCAGGCAAAAGAGTAATCCAGATGCAGGCGAAAGTCAGTAGGCAGGCAAAAGAGTAATCCAGATGCAGGCGAAAGTCAGTAGGCAGGCAAGAGAGTAATCCAGATGCAGGAGAAAGTCAGTAGGCAGGCAAGAGAGTAATCCAGATGCAGGCGAAAGTCAGTAGGCAGGCAAGAGAGTAATCCAGATGCAGGCGAAAGTCAGTAGGCAGGCAAGAGAGTAATCCAGATGCAGGCGAAAGTCAGTAGGCAGGCAAGAGAGTAATCCAGATGTAGGCGAAAGTCAGTAGGCAGGCGGCAGGCAAAAGAGTAATCCAGATGCAGGCGAAAGTCAGTAGGCAGGCAAGAGAGTAATCCAGGTACAGGCAAGTCAGTAGGCAGGCAAGAGAGTAAACCAGGTACAGGCGAAAGTCAGTAGGCAGGCTAAGTCACAAAAAAGTGCCCTAAATGACCACTGGAGGGATTAAGGCATAACCCTCTCCTTTCTCCTTCAGTGGTCACTGACCCCCTCCCCCCCCCCAAAGATATGAAAGAAACAGATGTTATGGCCAGTCCTATTAGAGCAGCCTGCAGGTCCCTGGAGTAGCCTAGTGGTCAATGCAGTACACTGTAGAGAAGGGAACCCAGGCCCATATTCCACTCTGTTACATTTGTGATGGAAAGTGTGAACCCTACAAAACCCACCAAAAACCTACCGTAGCCACCTATAGGCAACACATAAGGACTATTGTAGTGGTTTACAGTTGGGTACAGAAGGTTTTTTTGATGACTTTGGAGGGCTCCCCATACAATGTAAGGGGGTAACAATGAGATGTGTACCTGGGACCTTTTATGTGAAGTCCACTGCAGTGTCCCCTAGGGTGCGTCACTGCTCTACTAGCATGTTTGTGTTGACAGTCTACTTAGAATGCTGGCCCCCTCATACATCCCAATGGCTTGTTTTTGCATGTTTTCCCCTTAGACTTATTTTTTTTTAAATGGGCCAAAAAGATAGACACATTGAACACAAAAACATTTAGCAAATAGCCATCTTAGAAACAAAAGCAGGACTTTTTCTGGATTTGAAAACGACCATATTCACTACTGGATTTTTGGACATTTTTCCGCAAAACGTTCAAAATCGGATTTAGACATCATATCGAAAATGCCCCTCATAGGTAGCTATAAAATAGACTAAACATAGGTATCTGTCTTGCCTCGGTGTCTCCTGGCCTTCAAATTTAGGTGATCTGTTAGCAAATTACTCTCATAAAGTTAATCTCATTGCAGGGTGCCTATGTGAAAGTTTTTTTAAAAAGCCACTATTTCATAAAAGCAATACAGGTGCCTACTGCCTTTATAAAACAGGCTCTCAGAACTAATCCTCACAGTGCACAAATGCTCACACATAAATTTATATCACAGGATGCCCCCAATGAAAGTCCAATAAGTCACCTATTTTATACATTTTTTATAAAAGCAACATAGCCATCTATGTAGCCAGACAGAACCAGCCCCAAAATATGAATACCCATGCACAAATTTGCATTTGCTGCAAAGGTGGAAACGTACGTGTGCACTTTACACATGTACCAGCATATTTTATAAAACATCATCAAACAAACTCCCACGATCTAATATTTAAATCTGTAGACCTCAGCAGTGACGCTCACAGGCTCTTGCAATTTTAAGCTGTGAGAATTATTTATTTAACAAAATTTATAGCCAGCACATCATAACATCTGAATGGATTACAATAAAACAAACACACCCACCTCCTCATCGGTCTATCAGATGAATTATTTCAAGCATAATTATTCTATTTCTTTAGCTCTATATGGAAATCATTGTTCATTCATTCTTAAAAATAAATAAAGTACTTATCTAAAGATGCAATTCAATTGTTGGGTAGGGGACTAACAATCCGACATGATCATGTTTAGCCTGAAGCTGTTTTAAGGACCGTCTCTTAGAGCTGCATAAGCACACATTTCCAACTTTTAACACACTATACAACCCCCTTTCTGAACAATATAAAGTGGAAATCCTTTACCTTAGATAAATAAGCGCCAGCTTTGCTGCTTCTAGCTTACATTCTTCCAGCCAAGATGGCGACAGCATTTTTTACTTTCAGTTTTAACTGCTCCCTACCGCTTACATCATCAAAAATGCCCCACCTACACCCCAGGTTAAACCAATGTCACCCATTCTATTTCCATATTTAAACCCAATACAGCTACAGAATTCAGTAGAAAAATCATATGTGGTTCTCTGTAATTCAAGATGTTTTTCAATTGAGCCTCCCTCCTATTCTAGGGGACGGTTCTTGAAACAGCTTTGGGCAAAACATGATCATGTCGGATACTTAGTCCCCTACCCGACAGTTGAACAATATTTTAAAGATTAAATAAACAATGATTTCTATATAGAGCTAAAGAAATGGAATAATTATGCTTGAAAACATTTATCTGACAGATGAAGAGGTGGGTGAGTAATTCTCGTGGCTTATCAAACTGCAATAGCCTGTGAGTGTCACTGCTAAAGTCTACAGATTTAAATATTAGATTGTGGGAGTGTGATTGATGATTTGGATATTTGAAAAATCCACGGTGGACTTACAAGACAATGGAAGGTATTTTATAAAACAGGCAAGTACACTGTAACTCTGCCTCAACTCCAACCAAAACTAGTCCATTAGGAATGCCTGTGCATGGTGCCTGTATATGGCCGCACTATTTTTATAAAAGGCTTTTTGTGTGTGCAAAACAGGTTTTGGATGTGGAAGAACCGTCATAAAATTATCCCCACGCATATACAAACATTTTACAAAATACACTACAACTCCTCTCCAGGTCTGTCCATCCTATACCTTCAAGAATATCTTTGTGCGGATAAAGTAGGAACTCTCTTTTGATGTACACATTTTATGTGTGTATAGATCTGTGTGCAATTTTATAAGCACCCAAAAAGTTGTCACCCATGTGTGATAGTCTTGTTGTTCTGATTGTCCTCTGAGAAAAAATGATCTACACGCAGAAAATACATTTTAAATTATTCCCAAGAACACAAGAAGGACTTTCAGCATTACTTATGTTACTAAAGTTTTGGAACATATGTAAATGTGCTTACCATGGTAAGTACATCTTTTGTTTGAAGTCATGCAATGAACTTGCTGAGGGAATAGAAGTAACACTAGTGCATGCTCTGCAAGTGAAAAATTTTCAAAGCCATTTCAGTCTGTAAAAGTGTTTTACCCACATACCACCAGTCTGTAAACTGCCCATCTTCAATACGACTAAAAGGATGAGAGTACAACTTTTGAATCTCATACTGGATGGGTCCCCATTGGCCATATTGTCATTTATGATATTACTAAGAGAAGACATTCCTGGGGTGAGGGTGGAAATTTGATAAGGCAAGGTAATTTTGCCTTAAAACTTTATTTAATTTTATCTCATTTGATATACCGCCTTTTAAATTAATATCAAAACCCATAGGTAAGATAGGTATTCATACCAACATGAACATTTAGGAGATTTCCTCCTCCTCCCCACCCATGTTCTAATTAGGCCACACTGGATTGAAAATAAGAAGTCATACTACCACAAAGAAAACTATACAGTGAGGGTCTGGAATAGCGTACCTATTTACTAAGCATTTTCCCACAGATATGTAGAGGGTAATTTTATAACAGGGTGCCTAGGTTGTGAAGGCAGATACATGTATATGCTGTAACCAATTCATAAATGCAACATAAGTGTATTCATGCCTGTGAGAGGGTATACAGGACACTGCCCCTCAACCCTTAAGGATAGGCCCTCAGATGGCATGAGCCACCTTAAAACCAGTAGTCCTGCCCAGGCAGAAGTGAGACGGGAGGGGTAGAGCCAGAGGTGTGCTGGTAAATTTTTAAGAATGGGCTCGTTCTCTGCTACGTATAACTTTGCTGGCAGAGAAACTAAGCCCCACCAGCCAATACCTGGACTGCCACCACTCCCTGCTGCTTGTTTCTGGCTCTGAGCACGAAGCTGGGACTTCTCACACATGCAAGAGAAGTCCCAGCCTGCTGCTCAGAGCTGGAAACAAGGAACGGGGTGCAGCAGCAGACTATCTACTTGGCTGGCAGGGCTCAGCATCCCCACCTGCAGAGTAAAAGAGAATTCAGGAAGGGGCCCGAGCTGACATTTTTGGAGACAGTTGTTAAATTTGCCATTGGGGGGGGGGGGTACTTTAACAACCAGCTCCCAAAATTCTTAAAAACTTAAGAAACGGCTCTTGCAGGTCCGAGAGCCTGCACCAGCACGCCACTGGGTGGAGCCAAAGGTGTAGGAACTAGAAGTATAAAAGGTAGGGCCAGACTGGGGTTAAGGAGGCCCCAGGAAGAAAGAACCAAAGCCCTAGTACATGCCTCTAAAAACTGTGTGTACCGACCGTGACTTGGCTGAGGTAAACCTCAGGTTTTCGATTAATATAGCACTTGTTTCAGTTTTACACCTTCGTCCGGCTGTGTTATTATACAGGCCCACCTTCAGCTCTTGCTCACAGTATCACAATGACCTTATAAAAAAAAATATAGCCTCCCTGAAAGCTCCCACAAAAAGTCACACTTGCTTATAATATATGTGTGTATCTCACAACTCTGCCCAACTTCCACCCTCAGAAACACCTATGCATATACCATGTAAAATCAAATGCTGTGTGTCAGTAGCACATACTTTTATACCTGTATAATACTGGCTATTTTAAAGTGCCTACTTCTGCATATACAATGCTATTTTATGCACAAAAATGCTATCTAAGATAGAAATTAAGCTATAATGGATATAAAACAGAATCAACAGTGGATGTCTAGAGTACTCAGCAGAAAATAGACAAAAAAAGCAGGTATCCTTGTTCAGTCTACATCACTATGCAAAAATATTAAAATACTCACATTTATCTTGGTATTGAAAAGAATATGCCTATAGGCCTGTGCTTTGCATAGTATAGCGTTAATCAAGATGATGACAGGATCATATTCGATGTACTTGTCTACAGGTTTCTGGCAGGACTTCTGAAATTATCAAATGGAAAGCTGTCAATGGGAAGCAAAGTCAAACATTCAATGAACAAGAACCAGCATCTAGAATCAGAATATGATATTTGAAGTCCCATTTTGCATAGGATATCAAGGTAGGACTTAGGATGTCCAAGCTGCAACACTCAAGAGTTCCAAATATTTTACAAAAAGCTCTGCAGAGCATGGAGCCCTTTGTAAAAGGTGCATAAGGACTCTGGGAAATACACATGCATTTGCCACCATATCCAGTGACGCAAGCCATTCACAAAAAAATACTTAAAAAAAATGAGCAGCACCACTCAGGTTTTACATGTATAAAAGCAATAGCAAATACACATGTAAGTGCCAACCTTGCAACAGACACATGTATTTGCTGACATGTGTTAAGTGCTGGCTTTTACAAAAGGATAAGTTAATCTAATCATTTTCTTTCCTTTAATTTCAGCAGACAAATCTAGAGACTTGTGAGTTGTATAACCTTGTCAGGGCTTCGGCTAAGCAAATGGCTTTAGCAATTATGACGAGACGCCTATTATGGCTCAGACACTGGGTGGCTGATGCCAGACAGTGTTTAATAGCCAACCAACAGAACTTTTCTAGAGAAAAAACACGAGACTTTGCCCAAGAAGTCAACTGCGCTCGTGTGGAGTGAGCCCGTAGAGAAAGCGAAGGAGTCATACCCACGAGCACGAATGCCAATGCAATAGCTTCCTTGATCCAGCAAGCTATGGTCACTTTAGAAGCCACTGAAACCCGATTGGGGCCCTCCCCTCCCAGAGCAAAATAGGTGATACGAGCAGTGAAACTCTTTTGTGACTTGAAAATACTGCATAAGCACCCGACGAACATCCAGATAACGAAGCATGTGAAACTCCCTGGGACAGTCCTCCTTCTGAAATGGCAGGAGAAACAGAGGCTGATTCAAATGACATGGCACTACCTTGGACAGAAACAAAGGCTCCATTTCGGACAGAGGCTGTGAAGAAGGGATTCAAGTGATTGACCCCCCCACAAAAACCAATCCACATCAGGATAGGCAGCCAAAGAAGAACACATCAAGGCCACCACCTGGACGTGTAGAGAATTGTAAGCCAGACCCTTCGAGTCCCTCTTGCAAGAAAGCCAAGATGAGTGGTAAGGCAGCCCAAAGTGGGTAAACAGCCCAGGCAATCACTGCATCCGAATAGCCTTTCCTCCTCAATTTTGACCTCTCAAGAGCCTGGCTGAAAGATCAAAGCAGGAGGAGTCCTCCATCTGAACTGGACCTTAACAGAGTAGCCCTGGATCAGGCAACAGGTGCAGAGGCCTGTCCACCAGTAGCTGAATGATATCCTCATACCACGGTCTTTGAAACCAATCCGGTGCTATCAGCATGCTGAATGATCCTGTGCAGCACTCTGCCTATGAGTGGCCCAAGGGGAAAGATGTACAGGAAATCCAACTGCAGCCAAGGCTGGAGGAGGGCATCCAACCCTCCACCCTGGTCTCTTTTCTTCTGCTGAAGAAGCGAGGAACCTTGGCATTACAACTGGACACCATCAGATCCAACACTGGAGTGCCCCAAGCAACCATCTGGAATGCCACTGGAGACAGCTCCCACTCCACCAGGTCCAGAGAGTTTTGGCCCAGGAAATCCGCCCGAGCATTCAGCATCTAGCAATACGTGCTACTAAAAGGAGCAGTAGGAGCTGTTCCACCTACTAAACCAGCAGGTGAGCTGAATGTGGCCGTGCACCATGCCTATACTCACCTCTCCTCCCAGTGGTCGAACCCTATGGCTGCTGTGGACTGCTTTTTCCCCTGTTTTCCAGTCATATTCCAGAAATCATTCCAGTCCTGTTCTGATGTTTCAGCATTCCAGCCTTACTCTAGCGTTCCTGTAGTCAAGCCTCGCTTTGGTGTTCTTGCAGCCAAGCCTCATTCTTGGTTGTGACATCATCAGTATAGTCCTTTATAAGCAACCTGGAACTTTTGTGCCTTGCCTTTGCAACAGAGGTCTTCAAATGAGTTTGTCTGTGTGTGTTTGTTGCACTTCAAGCCTGCTCCTGCTTTGTCTCCAGTCTGTAATCTTGTTTCTGCTTCAGCTCTGCTTGTCTTTTACTACAGTCCCTTCCCTGCTTGTATTCTGTCCTGCCTGCTACAGCCCTGCTTCGTCTTTAACTTTAGTTTCTGCCCTGTTCTTGTTCCAGAAATTACAACAGCAGTAGTAAAACCACTAGATGCCTGCATTACTCAGCTTTCCGAGCAGATAGCAGGAATTTCCCAACTTACTGCGGAGCTGACCCGCTGGACCAGCGAGCTGGAATGCAGAGTCTCCGAAGTTGAGGATATTACCTAGTCACATACCTCTGCTGTACAGCAGCTGGAAGGGCTTGTGCAGGTCGAAGAAAAAATTGACAACCTGGAAAACGGGTTACAGTGGGACAATCTAAGTATTATCGATTTTATAGAATCTGTGAGCGATGCTACTCTGGCAGAAACACTGGAAATGTGGTTGCTGGCCACCTACCCTCAAGCACGTGGTGGGGGTCCCATACAGCTGGAAAGGGGACATTGGGTGGGGAAGGCGAGATACAGGGATCACCACCCTAGAGTGGTAATGGTAAAATTCCATCAATACAAAAACAAGATGGTGGTCCTCAGGGCTTCCAAATCTCAACAGCAAGACCTTAAATTCAATGGGCTGACCGTTCGTCTATTTCAGGATTATTCGGCATCATTGTCTGCATGGAGACAGGCATTCTCTCCAATGTGCTCCATCTTGATAGACCACAAAATAAAGTTCCAGCTCTAATATCCTGCAACTTTAAAAAACTACTGTGGGGGGGAGTGGATCACCCATGTAACGCCTCAGTCGGCACAGGATTGGATGAACATCATGCACACTCCTGAACTGGGCCAGAAATCTGTGACTGGTAGTTATTTAACACCAAGAAAAGGTGGTCACGGCGCCATAATTTATTTATTTATTGCATTTGTATCCCACATTTTCCCACCTTTTTGCGGGCTCAGTGAATTTGAAGCCTATGTTGATATGTCAAGCTCCTTTGATGTACTAGATCACACAGTACTAATGACCCTGCTCGACAACATAGGAATAACTGGAGGAGTAGCAGCCTGGTTCAGTGTTTTTCTAAGAACTAGATCCTACCTTGTCAAAATGTCAAATGAGTTTCCAGCCTCCTGGATTCCTGAATGTGGGGTCCCCTCAGAGTTCCTTGATAATCACCAATATTATTCAATGTCCTGATGGCTTCACTTGGCAAGAAACTGGGAAAAATGGGTTTAAACCCATCCATGCATGCAGACGATGTCACCATCTACATACCTTTCAACAACAGCATTGCAGAGATACTGGATAAGGTCAAAAAAGGACTCGACCTCATGGAAAACTGGGCCACAGCTGTCTAACTTAAACTGAACCTAGACAAAAATAAACAATCTTATACAATCAAAACGCAAATAAAAATACTAGGAATCATTCTCGACAAACATCTGACCCTTGAAGACCAAGTTGCTGCAATCACATCAACAAGCTTCAAAACACTATGGAAACCGAGATGAATCAGAGAATATTTCCCCAGTCATTCTGTCTTATAGTACAGACACTGATATTGTTCCAACTAGACTACTGTAATGCAGCATAAGTATGCTGCAAAGAAAACCTACTATGATTGTTACAGACTGTGCAAAACACAGCAGCGAGACCAACATTCAAAAAGTCGAAATATGATAGACCAATCCCACTACTCATAATGCTACACTGGCTCCCAATCAAGGCCAGTCATCTTCAAAATACTGTATGGAATGTCACCGGACTACATGCTAGACATGATCAAACCCAGGAACCAGAGGTTATCTACTACTTTACCTGCCCAACTGCAAAAACATACAAGTCCACCTACATGGCAGGATTAAGCTACAAAATGGTGGAACTCAATTCCCATACTCATAAGAAGCATCACGAACTACCTCCAGTTCAGAAAAGACCTAAAGATCTACCTCTTCAGGGAATTCTGTGAGTAAAATATGCACTAATCATTCTGGAACAACAATACACAACCCAACTTCTAACTGTAACGTATCCTTTCATTTAAGAAAAGAACTAAGACGTTCTTCTCAAGAAACTCAATGAGTATTCCATACGCACTAATAGTTATCTTGCCAACCACTATAAAACAAAGCATCATAAACCTTGTAAATGTAATTGAATCAATGTAATTTCTAACAACTGTTAAATGTAAGTCACATTGAACTAAAACTTGTTTTTGGATAATTGTGGGATACAAGTACAAATGAATAAATAAATAAATTCAACTAACATATGATGCTAAAGATTTTCTACAATACAGCTTACCATATAACTGAGGGACCAAGAGCAGATATATGATGGGAACAAGATGTGTGGTACAGAGTCAGTTGGAATAATTTGATGGTTAGTTAAACTCAAGGCAAGTTTGTTGTATAGTTAAGCAAGAGATAAGGAACTAAGTTACTTTGGGGCTCATTTTCAAAGCACTTAGCCTCCCAAAGTTCCATAGAAACCTATGGAACTTAGCCTCCCAAAGTGCTTTGAAAATATGCCTCAGTGTGTGTGTAGCAAGCTAGTCTAGGTGCAGAATAAGTGTATAATCAGTCACTCTATGTATTAAAGACTTGCGAGAAGAGCCAGATACATATAATCATTCCTTTTCTATTGGTGGGGAAAATTTATGGAATCATTTACCTGGATACTTGAAACTTTGTTCAAGTAAACAGCAGTTCAAGAGAAATTTGAAAGCATAATATTTTATGAAAACTTTTCTTTTCTTGATTGATGACTTTTTAGTACCAGGCAATTTTTTTCTGAAGGATTTGTTATTAAAATGATGTAGTTGTTCATGTGTCATGATTTTATGTATCCTTCACTCCATCCCTGTGAAGCCTTCCTATCTCTGAAGCTCAGTAGGCTGGGAGATCCCGTATGACATATTAGGTCCTTCCCTGCGATTCAGCTTTTTTCTGTAGAAGCTGCTCTCCAAGGTTTAATGACCAGAGATGGCATGAACTTCTCTCGCCCATTATTTGGGCTGAAGCCTGTAGGCAGAGCTTACCACCATATTGGTCAGAACAAAACAATTGTATTGCTATTGAAAACAATAGCAAACTTGTGAGGTTTTATTAACCTTCTAGGTTTTGCAAGTGTGTGTGTGTGTGTGTGTGGGGGGGGGGGGGGTTATAAGCAAAACATATTTGTCAGTGCTCCAGAGTTTGCTTTGTTATTTGCAGTGCTGTGCTATATGCCTTTCTTTTTATATAGAAATATCTTTATTGTCATCATAAGAAAAAAGAAAGGCATATAGCGCAGCACTGAAATCCACAATACAGCATTACAAATAACAATAACCTGGATTCTGCACCCTTTCTCAACAGAAGGGTTGTATGTACACAGATCCAGGACTAATTCCCAACAGTCAGACAGGATATGTTTGAATCATAAACAAAGCCAATCCTTTGCTAAGGATTAAAGAATGACATGGGGACAAAGTTTGTCCCTGTGGGTTCTGTCTCCGTCCCCACCCTATCCCTGCCCCCATCTGCAGAAGCATGCCCCATGAAGCACTTATGATTTCTTAATCTATCAAACATATAAACGGCAAGTGACCGACTCACCTGCAAATGCGCAGTACAGACTTCCCTCTCTGTCCCGCCCTCGCGTCAAGACGTCATGACGTCAGAGGGAAACGGAGTCGGACTGTTGGACGCCGCCGCTGCTGCCTGGAAACGAACATCGCGCGAAACAACTTACACCCTCCCCCCCCATCCCGGCCGCCGCTCCCTCCCCCCTCCGTATCGGGCCTCCTGTACTGATCTGACAGCGCCTCTCACCTCCGTGTGGAAGCGCTGCAGGCAGCAGCAGAGCGATCTGCTGCTGCCTGTAGCGCTTTCACACGGAGGTGAGAGGCGCTGTCAGGTCAGTGCAGGGGGCCTGGTACAGAGGGGGGAGGTAGCGGCGGCGAGGAGGGTAGCTGGACATGCGGGGAGGGCAGGGGGGAGAGGGCATGGCTGCTGGACATGGGGTGAGAGCAGGGCAGAGAGGAGGGTTGCTGGACATGGGGGGAGGGGGGAGGCCAAGGGAAAGCAGAGGGTTGCTGGATATGGGGGGGGGGGGGGGGGAGGATCGGTGGACGGGGTGAGGCCAGGGGAGAGAGGAGGGCTGCAATACTCGCCCGTTTTTACGGGCTTAACGGCTAGTGGATGAGTAAGTCAACAATCTCAGGATTCAGTCTAGCTCTCCTGTCTTTCACAGTCCTTCCTGCAATAGAAAATGTCTTCCTATGTGCTAGTAGCAGGAATGTACAGATCTTCCATGCAAATTTTGCTAGTTGTGGCCAGCATGTATGCTTGTTTTTACAAAAAAATCAAAATATCTTCTGCATCACTCAAACATAAATAAAAGTCCAGTCCATTAATAGGCTTCAAAGTTTGTCCCTGAGCCCACGGGCTCTGTTCCCGTCCCCATCGTTACCGCGGTCCTCATGTCATTCTCTACTCAGGATCATGCCAGATGCACCAGCAATCCCTAGCAAGAAGAGTTGGATCCAGCTGGCCCCATGTGAAAATCACACCTGAGAGAATGGGTCATTCCATAACCCGAAGCAACTGAAATCAGAATGGAGGTTGAATGACTACTTTTTTTTTTGGATTCTCAAAAGGGATCCATATCTTTGAGTACATTTTAAAGTTGCAAGATATAGTGAGATTCAGATGGATACAGCATTTCTGGAGAGACTCATTGCTGGTTCCAAGTGGTTCCAGCCCTGGTGGTGAAAATTACTACAGGATCCAGGTGGATGCAGCCCTTCTGGAGGCAATTACTGCTGGATCCAGATGTATGCTGCCTTTGGTGAGAAATACACCTGAATCCAGGTGTATGCATAAGAAGTACAGGTGGATCTCACCCTCCATTGCCCCAGGTACAAATAAGTACCTATATATACTAAGTAAACCGCTTTGAATGTAGTTGCAAAAAGCCACAGAGAGGTGGTATATCAAGTTCCATTTCCATTTCCCTTCAGGAGAGAATTATTGCTGGATCCAGGTATATATAACCCTTCTGGAGAGACTTATTTTGGTGTATACAGCCCTTCTGGAAAGACATAAGTACATAAGTAATGCCATACTGGGAAAAGACCAAGGGTCCATTGAGCCCAGCATCCTGTCCACGACAGCGGCCAATCCAGGCCAAGGGCACCTGGCAAGCTTCCCAAACGTACAAACATTCTATACATGTTATTCCTGGAATTGTGGATTTTTCCCAAGTCCATTTAGTAGCGGTTTATGGACTTGTCCTTTAGGAAACCGTCCAACCCCTTTGTAAACTCTGCTAAGCTAACCGCCTTCACCACTTTCTCCGGCAACAAATTCCAGAGTTTAATTATACGTTGGGTGAAGAAAAATTTTCTCCGATTTGTTTTAAATTTACTACACTGTAGTTTCATCGCATGCCCTCTAGTCCTAGTATTTTTGGAAAGCGTGAACAGACGCTTCACATCCACCTGTTCCACTCCACTCATTATTTTATATACCTCCATCATGTCTCCCCTCAGCCGTCTCTTCTCCAAGCTGAATAGCCCTAGCCTAGACTTATTGCTGGATCCAGGTGTATGCAGCCCTTTTGGTGAGAAATAGAGCTAGATCCAGGTGGACCCTACCCTACTATAGAGACCTATTGCTAGATTCAGGTGTATGCAGACCTTCTGGTGAGAAATGCAGCTGGATCCAGAAGTATGCAGCCCTTCTGGGGGGGGGGGGGGGGGGAAGTACTGCAGGATCCAGGTAGTCTCCTACTCCTTGGTCCGATCACTACAAAGCATCCCTCACCATACAATGGTGCCAGAAAGGTCAATCCAAACCTCATGACCCTAAAACATTCCTCACCAGAGGTCGAATTGATAGCAAAAAATTCTGGAAATGCATCTATGCAAACAATTGATCTAATCAACCAAATTCTGATCTCTTCCTCACTTTGTGGGATAACAGATGCAAGATGGTTCTTGATAAAATAGCACCACTACGCTCCAATCATCACCTTGGTTTAACGATTCTCTGAAAGACCTAAAATCTCTAACCAGGAAACTTGAAAAGCTTGGAGAAAGACTAAAGATAGCCTTACCTTTAACTCCTGGAAGCAATCTCAAAGAACCTATAAATATGCCATTAAACGTGCAAAAAAAGACTATTACACACAAAAAATTACTACATTTGGCACTGATATTAAAAAACAATCCCAACTTATAAAAAACTAGCAATAAATGCCCGTTTCTGTAAGAAATGAAACGGGCGCTAGCAAGGTTCCCTTCCCCTCCCTCTCCCGTCATCGGCATACAGGGACAGAAGAGGAAACCTGTGAGGTGTTGCATCCACGTTGTCATCCGTCCCTCGCACCGTCCGACGTTCAGTGTGTGTGGCTGGCTGCGTCGCCCCCGAAGCGGTTTTGTGCATTTGTGTTGCGCCTGTGTTGGGCGCCATCTTCGTTTTGTCGCGTTGGTGAAAATCGGTGCGGGCGCAGCGTCCTGACATTCCTGTTCGGTGCCATTCGCGTTCCAGAAAATCGCGACGTCAGCGACGTCATCACGTTCCTGTTCAGTGCCATCTTGAAAATCGCTCCGGCCGCGACATCATAAAGTTGGACATGAGGGTGTCACTACCATGGAGAGGCTTCACTACCATGAATCCACGAACCCTTCACGGAAGTGACTGGAGCTTGGGGCCTCAATAGAACGTTGAGGTAGCGAATTATATCCGGAGGGGGCGTGGCTGAGGGCAGGTGTATGAGTGAGAGTGAGTGGTGCTGACAGGATACAGCAGTGCAGGGCTTCAGTGGTTCCCTGCCACACTGTGAGCTTCAGAATTGGAGGTGAGAATTATTAATATACATCTTTTAAACACAGATCCAGTGACAACCTCACCATCAAACCGTCCTTCGGCTGACCAATTAGCAAAATACTTTAGTGACAAAATCACTAATCTTCGCAAATCAATTTCTCAAGGCAACATCACTGCAGACTCATTTCTTGACGAACTTCATCCCAGTATAGATGAAATACCAGCTGACCGATTTTGGTCTAACTTCACCGCCCTGACCACCGAAGAAGTCACCAAAACCATCTCCATACTCTCCAAGTCACAATGCCATCTCGACCCATGTCCAAATTACCATTTAAGAGATGCCCCAACATGCTTCATCTTGGATCTCACCACTCACATAAACTTCCTGCTTCAACGAGGTTCCTTCCCTACCAATCATGGTAATATTTTATTAACACCTATACCAAAAAATCCAAAGAAATCTTCAAACGACGTTACCAACTACCGTCCAATTGCCTCCATTCCTCTAATCACTAAACTAATGGAGAATAGAGTGACCTCACAACTAAATGAATATATTCAGAAATTTTCTATCCTTCACGAGTCATAATCAGGCTTCCGATCTGCCCACAGCACAGAAATGGTCCTCCTTACTCTAATAACTAAATTCAAACAGGAAATCGCAACTGGAAACAAAATCCTCCTTTTGCAATTTGATTTGTCAAGCGCTTTTGACATGGTAGATCATAATATTCTTGCTAAACTTTTGGACAAACTTGGAATTGGAGGTAATATTATCAATTGGTTAAGAGACTTCATCACAACCAGGTCTTATCAAGTTAAAGGAACCACAAATATATCATCCCCATGGTCGTCTGAATGCGGAGTACCACAGGGATCTCCTCTCTCCCCAATACTCTTCAATATCATGATGATCCCCTTGGCCAGATTATTAGCCAAACATGGCCTTAATCCCTTTATATATGCTGATGACGTCACCATTTTTATTCCCTTTAAATCAAATGTATCCAAAATCTCTGATAAAATCACTACCGGTATGTCCACCTTTATCTCATGGGCCAATGCCTTTAAGAGTAAATTAAATAAAGAAAAAACTCAATGCCTAGTCCTCTCGTCTCAATACTCCCCATCTCTCCAGGCCACCCTCAATACCCCAGATGTAATCATCCCCATCTCCAGTAGTTTAAAGATCCTTGGAGTTACAATAGATAGTCATCTATCCTTCGATAACCACGCTAAGCTGATCACAAAGAAAATGTTTAATATGATGTGGATCCTGAAGCGAGTGAAATCCTATCTTCCATTGAACACTTTCCGGAACCTGGTTCAATCCACAGTCTCATCACTCAGGTTGATTATTGCAACAGTGTTTTCCTTGGATGTAAATCCCAAGTCCTGAAAAGTCTCCAGACTGCCCAGAACACGGCAGCCAGACTTATATTTGGAAAGTCAAGATTTAAAAGCACCTCACCCCTTCGAGAAAGGCTTCACTGGCTCCCCATCAAAGAGAGAATATACTTCAAGGTCCATACAATTATCCATAAGATCATATCAGGAGAATCCCCCAGTTATATGAACAACCTGATTGACCTCCCAATTAGAAATAGAACAATGTCATCGCGAACATACCTCAATCTACACCTCCCAAACTGCAAAGGTGTCAAGTACAAAACATACTATGCATCCAGTTTCTCCTTTCTGGGTAGTCAACTTTGGAATGCTCTCCCAAGACCCATCCGAGCTATTAACTATTTACCTTTCAGGAAAATGTTAAAGTCCCATTTTTTCAAGCAATGGACCCTAATGGACCAGCTTAATTCCACCAGATCACCTATGATACTCCTGCTAAGACGTTGACGCTTACTCTGACCCTAATGTTATACTCAATCCCTCATCTTCTTCCCTCCATCCTTTATCATTTCCCTCCCATTCTCCTTCCCTTTCACCTATCATATCCTTGTCTACCTTCCCTATTCTAGTTCATCACGTTCTTTTCACATGTCCTTTGTAATGCCTTTCATAATGTAAGTAGTTATGATCATCACAATTTATAATACTGTTCCTACATTTCCTTGTTTTTACTGTATTCTTTACCATGTAAGATGCTTTCTTTTACTATGTAAGCCGCACTGGACCTGCTGTATGTGGGAAAGAGCAGGGTACCAAATGTAATAAATAAATAAGATGTGATTCCATGTGCCCTAATGAAAGGAGAGTTGAATTCTACTTCCATTTAATTTCAATATATTCCATCATCTTTATAACACCAAGGCAGATTACAAATTTAAGATGAACCTATCAGGAAACAGGATATTCTCACTGAAATTAGGCCATCTGTATTGTATACAGTGTATTTATTTAGATTTTAGTGTAGAAAAATGAGCACAAAATACAAGTTTAAAATTGCTGTTTCTCCAGCTATAATCATATTTTAAGGTGTTTTAGTGATATTCAATTGTTATTTCTTGATATTTATATCTACATATGGGAAGCTTTCAAATAAATTAAAATGCTGTCCAATAAGTAAAAAAAAAACCAACAACAAAACATTTGTCCTCCATCCACCTTTTAAGACACTGCCTATGACTGAAACAGCTTTAGACTTGTTATAGATGGACCAACAATAAAAAATGACAATGTGGATGCAGCAGCTCATAGGTTTGCTTGCTTTGTTTTGAGTGAACGGGGATGACGACTGCGCTGGGAAGGGGAAATTTAGACTGTCCTAATTCGATTCCTTGCTTATAGTGGACTAGATAGGCTCACTTCCACCACTCCTGTTTATTAAACCTCCTTGGAACCGACACTAGTATTTATTGAGTTAGGAAAAGGTGGAGCGTACCAAAGACAGCCTCCAACAGGGGACTGTCTGTTGATAAACAATAACATTGAGGACTTAATCCCTACCCTAACCTGGGACACTGCAGCATAACATACAACCAATCTGAAAGTTAAGGTGGATAACTACAAATACCACAATGCAACAGATCCCAGCCCGCGGAACTAAGACAAAGAACTCACGCAGATTGTGAGCTTCAACACTCCGTGATTATAGTCCCGATACAACTCTGCCGTCTCTAGGCAGCATTCCACGCACTTGTAACCGGCCTCCGAGTCCGAACGTGTCTCCATAATGTCAAACCTCCTTGGATTACCCTCACTGCTATGCCAATGCGCACGCGCACATCGCTCGAAGGCCCGCCAGTGCAAAGCGCGTGCGTGTGACACAGTTATTCGATCCTAAAAGAAAAACCTCCTTTGGGGAAAAAACAAGCAGGTTGAAAGGCTGTTTCCGGGTTTCGGGTGGCAGCGCGCGACGAAGGGGGAGGGGAAAAAAGCGAGGAACTTGTTCCTAACGCGCATTCTGGGAGTTGTAGTTCTCTCATTTGGAGATTTGGGGAAGCCGGTGGTTAAACCTCCTTCGGTTGCAACCAAGGAGGTTTAATGACAGGAGGCGGCCTCACCCATTATCTGGGCTGAAGGCAGTAGGCGGAGCTTGCCGCCATATTGGACAGTCCAGAGCAAAAGAATTGCTATCGCTACTATTAACTTCCTAGGTTTTGCGTTTCCTCTGTTAGGAGGGGATCGGGGAGTTTTCCAGGGGGTCTGTGAAGAGGAAGGGGGGTCATATAAAAAAAAAAAAAAATTGTCAGTGCTCCAGAGCTTGATTTGTTATTTCGGATATTTCCAATGCTGTATTGTGGATTTCAGTGGTGCGCTATGTGCCTTTTTTTTCTTATGATGACAAATAAAATAAAAAATAAAGGCACATAGCGCACCACTGAAATCTACAATACAGCACTGCAAAATAACAAAGCAAGTTCTGGAGCACTGACAAATACATTTTGAATATAACCCCCTTCACAGACCCCTCGAAAACTCTCCAACCAACCCCCCTCAACTCCCCTTAAATCCCCCCCCCCCCCCCGTTCCCCTCCTAACAAAGGAAATGCAAAACCTGTAAGCCACATTGAGCCTGCAAAGAGGTGGGAAAATGTGGGATACAGATGCAATAAATAATAAACCTAGGAGGTTTAATAAAACCTCACAAGTTTGTTATTTTCAATAGAGATAGCAAGTGTTTAGCTCTGGCCAATATGGTAGCTGTGCGGGAGGGGCTCATTTCAGCTCTTTGACGTCATACGGACTCCTGTCATTAAACCTCCTTAGTTGCAACCCTCTTTCATTCCTTTGCTATGCTCTCTGGCCACTGGCCAGCTACCTTCCTATTTAAAAACTACAACGTCCATGGGGCAGTGGGCATACTACACCTGCAACAAGAGTGATGAGGGAGGAGATAAATACTTACATTACTATAGAGATACACACAAGCACACGCGCGTCTGAAAACATGGCACCTGCTGGCAGTTGCCCTAGTTTTATTCTGTTGCTAGCAGCGGTGGCCCTGGGTAGTGAGCATTACTCACCGTTGTCACTACTGAGGACAGAAGCGCAGCGAGGCTGCGGGGGGCGGGAGCAGCCCCCGGCGGCAGAGGATTGTGGTGAGCTCGGGTATTGGGTGTTGGCGCCACGTCCTCTCCCTGACCTGCGGCCACTGACAGCCGCGTGGGGGAGGAGGTGCGGCTGCCCGGGTCTCTGAGAGGCAGTGGGGAAAAGGGGGGCAAAACAGTTGACAGCTCCCGAATAGTACATAGTTTGCCCCAACTCCTGAATTTTGATAGTAGACGTTTGTGCACTTTAGGGAGTTGAAAAGCGGGCATTAATTTTTAAACCGATTGTATTGCCTCCCCCCCCCCTCCCTTGTATTTGTTAGTGTCATTATCTGAGCTTGTATTGTTGGTGCTGCGCTTCTGCTGTCCCTTGTGGAAGTGTGGGGAATGTAATGACTACAGCAGCTCTGTTTGCAAATCAAAATTGCTTACACAGTTTCTAGATTGAGAAGAGCTTTCAATATTAGAACCTCCTCGACGATCAAATATAACTGAGAAGAAAAATGTTTTGCACATTTTAATAGGTGGGAAAATGTGGGATACAAATGCAATAAATAAAGCCCAGCCGGGTTAGCCAGAAATTATTGCCAGATAGCACATAGCAACAGAACTAGCCACACACGAAACGTCTTAGTGTGTATCAGGGTAGAACCAACGTGCTCAGATCAGAGTTGGTCATGGTATGAATCCACGAGGAGATCCATTAAGCTAAGGGTGGCCAACCTGCGGGATGCCTTGAATTTGTTGTGGCCCCAAGACCATGGGAAGTATTTTATTTATTTATGACATTTATATCCCACATTATTCCAAGCAAGTTTGAGTTGAATGTGGCTTACAATAAACAGTATAGGATACATAACAAAGAATAATGCATAAGAAAATAATTTGTTGTAAGAAGCCAATTTTACAATACAGTATCCTAAACATACTGGGATAGCTATGGATGTTTAACATTTAGAAAATCTATTATGAATGAGAAATTGTACATGAAGCAAAGAAAATGTTAATGGTAACTAGAGTAATAACCAATTCAGGTAATAACCAATTGTTTGAGATATGGTTATTCTTTGTGAGGGTTTGTTTGAATAGGAGTGATTTGAGGATTTTGCGGACTCTAGTATATTCCTGTATATTTCTTATTTTGGGTGGTAAGGAGTTCCACCATTTGGTTCCTAGTTAAGTGAAGTCTGCAGAGTAGACAGTTTTGTAGGTCACTTTTTTGCAATTTGGTAGGTGTAGTCTGAGTTTCTTGCCTCATATTTGTTGTTTCTTTGAGGTAAGTTTATTAATGGTACCATATAGTCTGGAGCTGTGCTATTTAGTATTTGAAAGATAAAGGTACATCATTTGAAGGTGATTCTCTGTATTTTGCAAATATTTTTATTATAACCACTATCAGTTTGTTTCCATCGTTTTTAGTTAAACATTTATTTATCACAGAAGGTCTGTGGAGCTCTGTGCATTTTATGGTTCCAACATTTCCTAGGGATAATACTGACATTCATGCGGCCATCTGTATATAAAGGTTACCCTCCCCTATCTTAAGCTAATCTAGGGTCTTTCAGTTGGGAGCTTTGTGTGGTAATGGGTGATGCATTTGATATACTTCCTTCAATGCATCAGGTTACCAGACTCGTAGGCTTATCCAGGGGGAACATACTATGTCCGGTAGCGCTATAGAAATGATAAGTAGTAGTAGTAGTAGTAGTACCCTGCCATTTTAAGTTGATTTCAAATGTCATATGTGATCCTTTGTTTGAAAACTTTGAGGACCTATGATTTAACACCTTGTTAGGCTTCTGATATTGGATGCTCCTTGTAACAGTCATGTTTAAGTAATTTGGGGGCCCTTTTACTAAAATGTGTTAAAATCTGGGTTTAGGACTAGATTCTATATATCATGCTTAAAAAATTGGTGCTGCAAAAAAATATGCCAAGGTGTGTTCTATAAAGTACGCCTAAATTTCCACATAGTTTATAGAATACGCTGAACACCTGTCCATGCAACTAAATTTAGTCGCGGGCAGTTACACCAAGTAATTAGGCGCAGACTGGATATATTTTATAACGTGTAGATTTTAGAAATGCCCACAACCCGCTCATTCCACGCCCATGGCCATGCCCCCTTTTCAACCATGTGACTTAGAATTTACGCGCTTCACATTACAGAATACGATTACAGTTGTGCATGTAAATTCTAATTAAAGCCAATTAGTGGCAATTGCTTAACATCCAATTATCGGTGCTGATTGGGTTGTTAACCAATTAAGTTGATGTGTAAATCCAGAATATGACCGGATTTGTGCATGCAACAAGTCACGCTATTTTGAATCTAGGGATTAATGCGTTTTAATGTGGGAGTTTCCTGCATGCTAAGCCCAGATCTAATACAGCAGTATTTAGGGCTTTTTAATATTATTTTTGCAGGTCTGATGCTAATTTTTCCATTAGTGTGCAGGACCTGCAAAAAATGAATGTGAGAGCACTTACTGCCTCCTAATTGCTCCCATGTTAAGTCTGTGTTGTTCAGTTTGTGCACACTAATAACACGCTAGCTGGATAATAATTCCATGCTCATTCCCACCCATGCCATGCCCCTTTCCAAAAATATTAAAAATAATACGTGGTTAGTTCACACAGAGACTCATTTTCAAAGCACATAGACTTACAAAGTTACCTATGTTACTGTGGAACTTTGTAAGTATGTGCTTTGAAAATGAGCTCCAAAATGTCAAATTACTACAAAACAGTTAATGGTGTGTTCAGGCAAGCCTTTTTTCACACACCAAATACATGTTAAGGCTTAACGACCTTTGATGTCTGTGTGGGAGACTGACCAGTAAATCTGAATCAGTTTATATTTGTATAGTTTGAGTAATTCTGGTTGTTTCAGAGGTGGGTGAAAACACTGTGCTTACTGCACAAAGGCTGGTTGACTGTTGATCTCGGGTAGAAAATACGCAGTTTGCTTTCAAAACAATCCAAGAAGTATGAACTTTGGGTAAAATTGTAAAGCTTATAACAGTATGAAAGGAGTTGGGATTGGCTGTAGCTCAGATGAGTAATGAGTTTCAGTTCTGCAAATAATGCTCAGGCGAAATCGTCTAACGTGTAGGCTTCAAGTTTGCCAGCTATTCATTTCAGTAGTATGGACAGTTATTTTTGGCTTCAAAATAAAGCAATGATGTGAATACTACTGCTTTTTCTCTCTGTTTTCTTTGCAACACAACAAAAGCTGAAAAGAATTATACAAAAGGGTTTGAGAGAACGCTCCAAAAACAATAGAATGGGATGAAACTTGGCATCATTTATTAAAATTGACTATATTGCCAGGTTTATGCAGATCACAGCAGTTCACAATAGCAGAAAAACTGGTAAAGACACAGTTTGAAAATGGGCTAAATTGGACCTGATATTCCAGGGAAATAATCCCCCCCCCCCATAAAAAATGTACTAAATGCATTTCTGTGGGAGGAGTTCCAGCTTAGAAATTTAGATACCGTCAGACATAACAGGGAGTTCCTCCTTTTCACACTGGCTCTCACTGTTCTCTTCTCCAAACACTTTAAACTGCCCTCACCCCAACCCCCTCTGCCCAGGCTCCACAATCCCAAAAAACTATCTACCCAACAACTTCCCCACCATCTCATAAACTGCTCTGACCCTCCCAAAAGCCATCTCCCACCACTCCACATTCAAAATATACCGCACGACCACCCCACTACCCTGTAAACTAGTATGCAAATAGATCTCATACATACATATTCAGTGTGGAAATCTTGAAAACGTAGTTGGGATGTGGCCCTCAAGGACTGTGGTTATCCACCTGTGCTATAAACTATCCACCATCTTCTGACTGCCCCATCCCCAAAAACTACCCCGCAAATGTCTTTTTATCCTAACATAATTTTACTAGGTGACTTGAATTTACATCTAGAAGACTCCAAGTCTACCCATACTCGAGAATGTATGGATCTCCTTCACCTATACGACCTTGTTATACCTCCATTACAACCTACCCACATAAAGGGTCATTCACTAGATATTATTTCTTATAAATTCTCTACCGACCTTAACTTTATTATATCTAATATAGACTGGTCTCCTACACCTTGGTCTGACCATTATAAAGCTTTTCTAACCTTACAATGGCGCAAAAAGGGCCAGTCCAGATCACATGGCCCTAAAACAATCTTCACCAGAGGACGGATTGATAGTAATAATTTCTGGCAACACATCTATGCTAATAACTGGTCGATACAACCTAACTCAGACCTCTTTCTTACCTTGTGGGATAATAGATGTAAAATGACCTAGATGAAATTGCTCCTCTACACTCCAAGACCTTATGCAAATGTAACCCTTCACCATGGTTCAATGACTTATTGAAAAACTTGAAGTCAAAAACCAGAAAACTTGAAAAAACATGGAGCAAATCAAAGGATAACGTTATCTTCAATGCATGGAAACAGTCACAAAAGATCTACAAATATGCCATCAAGCACGCCAATAGAGACTATTATACACAAAAAATTACTAACTCCGGTGCAGACATAAACAATTTCATATTATAAAAGCTCTACTTAACACATACCCAGTAACATCACCTTCAAACCGCCCTTCTGCCGACCAGCTAGCTAAATACTTCAATGAAAAAATAATTCATCTTCGTAAATCAATTTCCATTGACAATGTCACTGTCGACACCTTTCTTGATGAAGTGGACCCTGGATCGTATGAAGTACCAGCTGACAGACATTGGACTAATTTTATCCCCCTTACCAATGAAGAAGTCACCAAAACCATCACTAAACTCTCCAGGTCTTACTGCCAACTTGATCCTTGTCCCAACTATTTTTTGAAAGATGCCCCTTCATGCTTTATATCTGATCTCACCGCCCACTTGAACTTCCTGCTACAGTGAGGCTCTTTCCCCACCAGTTATGGCAATATTTTACTTACACCCATACCCAAAAACAAAACAAAAAACCTTGCAAATGATATCACCAACTATCGTCCAATTGCCTCCATCCCTTTAATCATAAAATTGATGGAAAACAGAGTGACCAGGCAATTCAATGATTATATTCAGAAGTTTTCTATCCTGCACGAATCACAGTCGGGCTTCCGTTCGGCTCATAATACTGAAACGGTCCTTCTTACCTTAATATCCAAATTTAAACAAGAAATAGCACTTGGAAACCATATCCTCCTCCTCCTTCAATTCGACCTGTCCAGCGCTTTTGACATGGTTGATCATACTATCCTAACCAAACTTCTGGACAAACTTGGGATTGGTGGCAACATCATAAACTGGATAAAAAGTTTTATTACTACAAGATCTTACCAAGTCAAGGGGCCCTCAAACTTTTCATCCCCATGGTCATCTGAATGTGTGGTACCGCAGAGATCTCCGCTTTCCCCGATACTTTTTAACCTCATGATGATTCCCCTGACTAGGTTGCTAGCTAAGCTTGGACTTAATCCCTTCATCTACACTGACGTCACCATATTTATCCCCTTTAAATCCAACTTATCCGAAATCTCAGATAAAATTAATACTGGCATGACCACACTCACCTCTTGGGCTAACGCCTTCAAGATGAAATTAAACAAAGAGAAAATGCAATGTCTAGTTCTTTCATCCCAATTCTCTTCACCTCTTCCGGCTACTCTTAGCACCCCAGATGTTAAACTATCCATATCAGATAGCCTGAAAATATTTGGAGTAATAATTGATAAACATTTATCATTTGAAAACCATGCTAAATCCGTCACTAAAAAAATGTTTAGCATGATGTGGATCATGAAAAGATTAAGATCTTATCTTCCCTTGAACACCTTCCGGAACTTAGTACAATCAACAGTACTTATACACGCAGACTACTGCAACAGTGTTTTCCTAGGATGCAAGACCATAATCCTCAAGAGTCTTCAGACTACCCAAAACACGGCAGCCAGACTTATCTTCGGCAAGTCAAGATTTGACAGTGCAACACCTCTTGGAGAGAGGCTTTATTGGCTCCTCATCAGAGAAAGTATAGATTTTAAAATTTATTCTATGATTCACAAGATTATACAGTATATGGAGAATCTCCCAATTACATGAACAACCTTATTGACCTCCCAGCCAGAAATAGATCATCGTCGTCTCGTACCCATCTGAACTTACACCTCCCCAACTGCAAAAGTATTAAATATAAAATCTTCTATGCATCCAGTTTCCCCTTCTTGGGTAGCCAGCTTTGGAATGCTTTGCCAAGATCCATCCGAACAATCAATGACCATCTACCCTTTAGGAAAATGCTCAAGACCCATCTCTTCAAGACAGCCTACCCGCCTGACCCTACTTAACTTTAAACTCTTCTTCCTAACTTCGGTTCATGATTTTTTACACCTTGACTGTATTTCACAATCTCTTCTTCCCTTATCTTTTCCTATCCATCCTCTGCCCTTTATCTTTCCTCTCCATCCTCCATCTGTTCACCCCTCCCAATTCCCTTTTCCTTTTGCTTTTCCTAATTTGTTTGCCCTGACATGCTCAATTCACTTATTCCTCAAAACCCCACTCTCACTACATTTAGTACAGTTCATAATATTTTCTTTAAAAACTTTGTAATTGTAATTTACTATGTAAGCCCCATTGAGCCTGCAATATGTGGGAAAGCGCGGGGTACAAATGTAATAAATACATTTTATTTTAATATCCAGAAAATCAGTCTCAGATTCACTGATTTTTGTAGTGAAAGTGATGTGGCGGTCCACACTATTGATGTAACCAATGAAAGCCTGTAAGCCATTCAAAGAGCCACTCCATAGCATAACATCATCTATATACCGTTTCCATAAAACGATATAATCTTTGAAACAAGAATCATAAATTGATTTTCAAATTTTGTCATATATAAACATGCTATGGAGGGTGCTATAGTTGCACCCATGGCAACCCCTTTAGTTTGGACATAAAACTGCTGTTGGAATTCAAAATAATTATGACAAATGACATAAATCAATAATTGGTGAAGTACAGCTACTTTGGAATCTGGCATGACATGATCAATAGGCCTATAAAACAAAGTTTGTTGAAGTTGTTGTAAACCTTCCCTTATGTTATAAGGTTTGGCCCATAACTACTATGGCCCCACCCTTGTCATCTCTCTGTATAATGAGAGAAGTATTATTAGCCAAATCCTGCAAACATTTCTGCTGATTCCAAGACAAATTGGTTCTACATTTGTCATGCAACTGTTCTAAAATGGATAAATCCCTTAACACCAACTGATATTAAAGTAATATGTAAACAATCCCCTTAGACATTTGTTCCTGACTTCTTGTCATTGAGGACTGCAAACATGTCTAATTTTGTGGGGAAGAATGTGACACATTCACCTTCTTTGTACAGACTGAGGCAAAAAAAAGTAACCGACTACAGTTTTTTTGCAGTTTTCTCAGCATCTGCTTTGAATTTCACATACTTATTTAGTCATTATACTTACGTATTACTATTAAACAACATTTCCTTAGCCTCTGCTGCAGCAGATGAATCCAGGAACTGCTGGTGGGTTGTGTCCATCTACTAGCAGGTAGAGATAGAGATAACGAACTGAAGGCAGTGATATGAGTTGGCCAGCTCCTCCTTCATTCAGTATATCTCTATCTCCAGCAGGTGTTAGACGGCTTTTTAGCAGCTCCTGGATTCTTCTGGTGGGGCTACTCCTGGGTCCTATGGGCCAGTTGAGTGTGGGGATATTTGGCTAGTGGTGCTGGCTTTGGGGGCATACTCAGTGTCCTGGGTCCCTGCCTCACCCCATGACCCCTACCTCCTGTTGTCTTAGAGCTCTAGTTTTCCTCACCAATTAAAAAAAAAAGGAACTCTACAAAAAAAAACAACAACAAAAAACGGGGACAGATTGCTGAGAGGAGCCACGCGGTGCGTTATTCCCTGTGCTGCCTAGTACTGTGATTTTCTGTCTGTGTGCCGGTTGCACAGCAGAATGCCTTTGCTGGGAGGCTCCGCTGCTACCTTGAAATGTGCCATCTTCTGGGCTAGTGCTTCACTGTTGTGCTTTTTGGTGTGTTGGTACAGCAACGTTTCTAGTGGTTAAAAGATGTTCCCGCTGCAGTAAGAGGTGCTCTGCAAAGGGCCTTTGTGTGGCTGGATGCTCGGAGCTGGTTTCAGCTCCTGAGCATTTTCAGGTGCAGCTGTGTGGGGGGGGGGGGGGGGGGGTGTCTTTTTCTGTTCTTGGGGCTTCTCTGTGGTTTGTTCCCAATTGTGCTGGTCCAGGGGAGTTTTTCTCCCTGGACTTCATGCTACTCATGCACCAAGCTTATTTACTTGAGAGCCTTGCCTCGACACTGTTTCTCTAGTGTTCCTCCCCACAGGGCTTCTGCGCTAGATTTGGGCTTGGTGGTCCATTTTTCTGTCAAGGATCCGGCCCTTAAAAGGTGGGGTTGTTGGGGCCCATCTCGGTCGCCCCCTCACTGGCTATGCTCTCAAGGGAGTCTTTGCGCCCTTCCCGGGTGGACGAGGTAGCCAAGGAGTAATCTGATGCTCCTCTGTAGTGTGCCTCTTTCATAGGGATGAGCTTCCAACTCTCCTCTCCAGCGCCTTGAAGCCCTTGAATATTGCTGACCCTGAGGAGCAAGCTGCGGCTATGGTCAACCCCAGTTGGCCAGTATGAGAAAGCTGTCTAAGTCCTTTCCCATCCATGAGGCCATTCAGAAACTTATTACAGCCCAATGGGCCGACCCTGAAAGGGGTTTGAAGGTGGCCAATGCGATGGCTCGCCTGTATCCTGTGGCTACGGAGTATGGAGAGGAGTTTCTCCTTCTTTAAGGTGGACGCCTTGGTAACAGTGGCTACCAAGAAGACCACCCTCCTGGTTGAGGGAGGGGTAGCACTGAAGGACATGCAGGATCTGCATCTGGAGACCTCTGCCTCTCTCAGGACTTGCTTTCTTGGCTGACTGTATGATTTGGTGCATGCCTTGGCCAAACAGATGGCGCTGGTGGTGTCTTCCTGCCTTATATTTTGGCTGTGTTATTGGGTGCAGACATGGCGTCTAAGCAGCGTCTTATGCGTCTGTCCTTTCAAGGTAAGCTTCTTTTTGGGAAGGACCTCGAGAAGATTGTTAAAGACTTGGGTGACTCTAAGACTCGGCGGCTTCCTGAGGATAAACCCAAGACCTCGTCGAGGATGGGGTCTGCCAGATCCCGGGATGCTTGCCGGTACCGGCCAGACAGGTCAGCAGGATCTTTCCAGTTCCCTTGCTTTCAACAGTGCTCTTCCTTTTGAGAAGACAAGTGCTCCTCTGGGTCTACAGTGCATCAGGGAGTGGGTGGACGCTTAACCCAATGATGGGGCACCAGTCTGCTGTTCGGTACCTGGCATAGGTGGTCGGCTGACTCACTTCTATGAAGTGTGGACCAAAATCACTTCTGACCAGTGAATGTTGGATATTATCTGCGAAGGTTACAAGCTGGAATTTGCCTCTCCCATGCACGGCACAAGGTGTTTCTGGAGTCCCGATGCACCACAGCCTCCAAACGATCGGTGGTCTGGGCCATGTTGCGGTCGCTTCTGAACCTGGGGGTGGTGGTGCCTGTGCCTCCTCCCATGGTTCGCTCGGGTTGCTATTCAGTTTACTTTGTGGTCCCTCGGAAAGGTGGCTCCTTCCACCCCATTCTCAATCTCTGGAAGGTGAATCAGTGTCTCTCTGTACGGCACTTCCGCATGGAGACTCTCAAATCCGTGGTGGAGGCAGTGCAGCCAGGGGGGTTTCTTACTGTCCTGGATCTCAAGGAGGCCTACTTGTATATCCCTATTTGGCTTCCTCATCAGCAGTTCCTCTGTTTTGCCATTCTGGGACGCATTGCCAGCTTTGGACCATACCCTTTGACCTGGCTACTGCCCCACGCACCATTTCCAAGGTGATGGTGGTGGTGGCAGCATTGCTTCACAAGGAGGGCATCAGAGTGCACCCCTGTCTCGACAGTTGGCTGATCCGTGTGGATTAGTAGCAGGAGAGTTGCAGGGCCACCGACTGGGTCCTGGCCCTGTTACAGTCCTTGAGCTGGGTGGTCAATCTACCGAAGAGTCACCTCTTGCCGACTCAGACCCTGGAGTACCTGAGGGTCCACTTTGACACAATCCAGGGCCATGTGTTTCTGCTGGATGGCAGGAGGCTCGAGCTTCAGGATCAGGTGTGCAACCTCTCTCATTTGTTGAGCCTGCGGGCCTGGGATTACATTTCAGGTGGTGGGCTTGATGGTGTCCACTTTGAAGGTGGTGCCATGGGTGAGGACCCACATGTGTCCTCTGCAGCACTCTCTGGGAGGTGGTTGCCAGTATCCCAGGAGTATCAGCGACTTCTTCCGTGGCTGCCCCGAACTTGGCAGAGCTTGAGCTGGTGGCTTTGCGAGCCCTCCTTGCAGAAGGGGATGTCCTTGGCGACTCCGCAGTGGGTGGTAGTTGTCACAAATGCCAGTCTGTTCGGTTGGGGTGCCCATTGTCTTCACCGTCATGTGGTATGTTTTTTGAGAGGGGGCCTGCCTGCCCTGGAGCTTCAATTTGGCTCTCTGAGCTCTGCAGAAGGCACCCTTTGAGCTGTTGTGCAGGGCTTCTGACAAGGATCTCACCCTCAAAACTGTGTTTTTGGTGACTATTACGTTGGCACGTCGGATCTCGGAGATTCAGGCCGTATTGTACTGTGATCTTTTCCTGCAATTTTCTGAGTCGGGTGTGACTTTGCGTACAGTTCCTTCATTTTTGCCTAATGTAGTTTCTGCTTTTCATCTCAACCAGCCTCTCTTTCTTCCTTCATTTTGGGAGGAAGATTATCCTTCAGCTTTCGCGGCCCTGCGGCTCCTGGATGTTTGGCGGGTTTTTCGTCATTATTTGCAGGTCTCTAATGAGTTCAGTGGCATGGATCATCTTTTTGTTACGCTGGCTGAGCTGGGGGGATGCAGTGTCTAAGGCGACTATTTCCAGATGGCTTGGGGAGGCTATTGCCTCTGCCTACTTTCTGAACAGCCACATTCTGCCGGAGGTTCTGAGGACCCATTCTACGAGGATGCAAACGGCTTTGTGGGTGGAGACAGGAGTCCTGTCCCGCGACGAAATCTGTTGGGTGGCTACTTGGGCATCTCCTGCACACCTTTTCAAAGCATTATAGAGTAGACATGACTGCAAGGTCTGATGCTGCCTTTAGTGTGGCGGTTCTGTCTTGGGAGTGGTGGCTTCCCACCCTCTTTAGGGATTGCTTTGGTACATCCCACCAGTTCCTGGATTCATCTGCTGCAGAGGCTAAGAAAGGTAAAATTATGCTTTACCTGCTGATAACTTTCTTTCCTTTAGTCGCAGCAGGATCCCTCCCATTCTCTGCATGGTTTCCTTTGTGATTTCTCTTAGTTTTCTGAAAACTTAAAAAAAAAATAAGTAGAATGAAATGAACAGACAACACCTTGTTTTTTCAGGCAGGATTTTCTGTTGATTTCCTTGGTGAGGAAGGTTTTGGTCATTTTCAGCCTATCGGATCCTGCTTTGTAAGGGGAGAAATACTGAATGAAGGAGGAGCTGGCTGTCTGGTATCACTGCCTTCAGTTCGTTATCTCTATCTCCACCTATTGGTAGATGGATACAACCACCAGTTCCTGGATTCATCTGCTGTGACTAAGGGAAAGAAAAAATTATCAGCAGGTAAAACATTTTACCTTAATTATCTTAAACTATGTTGTTGATACTGACATTTTCGTGTTACTGCTTAGCGATTTTTACCTGTTTAAAAATATTTGCACTAAAACACGGTAAAATGTCATTCAAACGATACAATTAGCAATGTGTCAGAATTTTTCAGTCTCTGTGAATGTCAGTGTCCACCCCCAGTTTTAACATAGGCCTTCAGTCGCTTTGGGAAGTTCTTAACTGGAATTGACATAAGAGTAGCTATACTGGGTCAGACCAATGGTCTATATAGCTCAGTATGTTTCCAACAGTGGCTAATCCCAGTCACAAGTATCTGGCAGAAACCCAAATAATAGCAACATTGGACAGACATGGCTTCCCCATGTCCAGGAACTTGTCCAAACCTCTTTTAAACCCAAATATGCTACTCGCTGTTACCATATCCTCCGGCAATGAGTTCCAGACCTAACTATTCGTTGAATGAAAAAATATATTTCCTTCTATTTGTTTTAAATAAATATTTTTAAAAGTATTTTCATGTAACTTCATCGGATGTCCCCTAATCTTTGTACTTTTTGAGTGAACAATCAATTCACGCCTACTCGTTCTACACCACTGAGGATTTTGTAGGCCTCAATCATGTCTGCTCTCAGCTTCCTCTTTTTTCCAAGCAGAAGAACCCTAACTTCTTTACCCTTTCCTCATATGAGAGGCGTTCCATCTCCTTTTGTCATTTTGGTTGCTCTTCTTTGGACCTTTTCTAATTCCACTATATCTTTTTTGAGATACGGTGACTAGAATTAAACATAGCACTCAAGGTGAGGTCACACCATGGAGCGATACAGAGGCATTATGGTATCCCATTCCTAATAATTCCTAGCATCCTGTTAGCTTTTTTGTCTGCTGCCACCGCACACTGGGCAAATTTCATCATATTGTCTACAATGACAACTAGATCTTTTTCTTGGGTGTTAACCCCCAAGGTGGACCCTAGCATTAGGCAACTATGATTCAGATTATTCTTCCCACTGTGCATCACTTTGCATTGTCTACATTAAATTTCATCTGCCGTTTGGATGCCCAGACTTCCAGTTTCCTAAGGTCTTCCTGCAACCTTTCACAGTCCACATGTGTTTTAACAACCTTGAAAAGTTTAGTTTCATCAGCAAATTTAATCAACTTGTCCTAATTTCCAGATAATTTATAAATGTGTTAAATTGCATCAGAACCAGTACAGATCTCAGCGGCACTCCACTATTCACCCTCCTCCATTGAGAGAAATAGCCATTTAAGCCTACTGTCTATTTTCTGTCCAATTATCAATTCCTAATCCACAACAGAGCATTGTCTCCTATCCCTTGACTTTTTAATTTTCTCAGGAGTCTCTCATGAGGAACTTTGTCAAATGTTTTTTGTAAATCTAGATACACTACATCGACCGGCTCACCTTTATCCACATATTTATTCACACCTTCAAAGAAATGAATCAAATTGTTGAGGCAAAACTTCCCTCAACTCTGTCCCATTAAACCGTGTTTATTTATGTGTTCCATAATTTTATTCTTTATAAATGTTTCCACTAATTTGCCCAGCATTGATGTCAGCCTTACCTGTCTGTAATTTCCTGGATCACCCCAGAACCCTTAAAAAAAATTGGCATTAACATTGGCCACCTTCCAATTTTCAGGAACCATGGACAATTTTAACGACGGATTACTAACAGCAGATCAGCAATTTCACGTTTGAGTTCTTTCAGCACCCTTGGATGTATGCCATCTGGTCTAGGTGATGTACTACTCTTTTAATTTGTCAATTTGGCTCAGTATGTCTTCCAGGTTCACAGAACTTTCTTTCAGTTCCTCCTCATCATTAACATTGAAAAACATTCTGGTACATCTTCTTCTGTAAAGAGTGAAGCAAAGAATTAATTCAGTCTCTCCACCATGGCCTTGTCATCCCTGAGTGCCCCTTTTGTTCCTTCATGATCCCACGGATTCTCTCGCAGGCTTTCTGCTTCTGATGTACCTGCAAAAGTTGTTACTGTGAGTTTTTGCCTCTGGAGCAAGTTTCTCTTCATATTGTTTTTTAGCCTTCTTTATCAGTTCTTTGCATCTAAGTTGCTGATGCTTATGTTGTTTCTTATTTTCTTCATTTGGGTCCTTTTTCCATTCTTTGAAGGACATTCTTTTAACTCTAATAACCTCTTTCACTTCACCCTTTAACCATGCTGGCTGTCGTTTTCTCTTCTTTCCACCTTTGTAAATATGTGGAATGCATCTGGTCTTTGCTTCCGAGATGGTATTGTTAAGCAACGTCCGTGCCTGATTTAATGTCCTAGCCTTTTACTGTAGGCTGTGGCAGTTTTAAAACTATGAGGGAAAAAGGTTTTATACTCTAGAAACTAAGCTGTGCTGCAACCTAAAGTTAAAACTCAAATTGGGGTTACCTGTGACCTATCAGCTCTGCTCTACACTGATGCTGTGGTAAATTTGCGCATAATCCTCTACTTGCTAGCCTATAGAACTGTAATAGAGACTTTAAAGGCTAAATGAACAATCAAAACCCTATTCCTTAAACTGCCTTTGCTAAATAAAAACAAAAATATTGAGATTACCTATTTAACTCTTATCTACCTTACCACAAGTTTAAAAGCAATTTCCCAGCAAATAATTTACCAATTAAGTTCTGTCCTGCTCACGGCACCTCTTCTGTTGATTGGTCCCTGTGGCTGGTTGTCCCAGATCATCTGCAGCGCTTCTTGGAGTTTGGCAATTGTTTGCAGCTTTGTGTGGATCTTGTGATAGGTCTCCAACATTGCTCCCCAGATATGCCAACAAATTTTCTTCACAGTGCTGAGCTTCCAGTTCTTTAGGTGATGTGCATCCACTATTGCCTTTGCTTAGAAACCTTTTTTACTTAGTGTCTACATTCTCATTTTGTCCGCTACCAGCACCTTGCCCATGATTGCCATTCTGACTCAAATTTCTTTAAAATATAATTTATCTATAAATTATCATATCAAATTTAAATTGTTTACTAAAGTCTACGTCATTGTGAGCTGATATCCTGTTTTTTAATTTTTTTTCAAATAATGGTAGTTTTACAGTGTAAATATTTTTGAACACATGAAAACCGCTGGGTGATTACGCTAAAAAGTCTGTAACTGTGCTGTGTTTTTAATCTTATTTTACTCAGCACGTAAATGTAGATAGTAATGACAAATAAAACTTAAATTTCACATTGAAATTCCAAGCAGTTGCTGAGAAAACAGCAAAAAACTGTAGGGGTTACTATTTTTTTTTTGCCTCTCTCAGTATATCAAACATATAAACGGCAAGTGACCGACTCACCTACAAATGCGCAGTAGAGTTGGAACGCTGAGAGGTAGAAGTCCAAGCCCTGCCTCCACCAGCAGTACAGCCCAATAGGGAGGAGGGCTTGGACATGGGCGTGGAAATCGGAGGAGGAGGGAGCAGGGAGGGAAGGAGGGGGCGGAACTGAGGGAAACAGACGCTGGGGGGGAGGGCAGGGGAGAGAGCAGGGTTGGTGGACGGGGGGGGGAGGGGGGAGGGGGGAGGCCATAGGAAAACAAAAAACTAGCCCGTTGTTACGGGCTTAACGGCTAGTATATTCAGATTCTTCTAAGTAGTCATAATGGATATCCATATGTGTAGTTTACCTGTTTACTGTCTTGCAGTAGCAATAAGATACGGTATATAAATTGAAGTAAATAAAAATAAATAAATATTGGCAGTAAGGGGAGAGAGACCACTTCAACGTTAGCACTCACAATGTTTTTAAGGGGGGCACTCCTCCCCTCCCTCCCCAGCCCACACAAACCTCTATGGTTTGTGAATATCATGAAACGCAAACCTTTTGCAGTTCTTCCTGAGAACTCCTACTATAAGCAGTAGGGGTTACAGTTAGGCTGCTCTAGGCTTATGTTATCTCCCTGTCTTCCATTTATTATTGTTTGTTTTTAAGTCTGTGGGGCATTGATACCAACTTTCTTAAAACTTTGTAGGTTATTGCACATAATAACCCAAATAAAGGTGTTTTAACTGCAGAGTTTTCATATTAACTGGTGGGATTTAGCTATGCATCTTTCCATACAGTTAATACAGAAATAATAAATATACTGTGTTAACACTGCTCTACATTATCTGCTGTGTTAATAGTCAACGTGTTAAGTGTGTGTCATCGTCGCCACCCTTTTCACATCCTGTTTCTCATTTGGAGGCTAGCATACGAATTAGTCCTTACTAAACATCAAGCTGCTGCATTAAGTGTTAGGATATACTAATTCCTATGTTAACTGCTTAATGCACTATAGTAAAAGAGGTCCACTGTTCCATGAATCTTAAATTTAACGCTTGTTTGAAGTGTAGACTGATTTTTTTTCATGTTTTTTTTTAGCGAATTACTGAATCCTTACAATATTGGTAAAAGAAAAGCACCCCCCCCCCCCAAAAAAAATCCCCTTCCCTCTTCTCCCCCCCCCCAAAAAAAATCATTAATTATAAAGCAGCCATTAAATCTGTACAGAGATTGACAATGGTTTTTTTTTTCTGTGGGTCTTGGTTCCTTTTTTTGTTTTTTTTGTTATACAGACATAACAATTTAGAAATATAAATGATGGCGGAAGTAGATAAAGAAAACGTGAATTATACAATGGCAAGAGGATGAAAACCAAGGCAGGCATGGAGCATTTCAGCTCAAAATAGTAGTGAAATAACCACTCTGAAAAGACAAGGGTAAAAGAGGGGTAACTTGAATGGCTCGGCAGTTACAACCCTGACCATCTTACTGGGCATAGGCCATTTCAGTCTACTATGCTAATGAAAACTGTTTTGCATTTGCAGAGTCACCATTTTTGAACTTCTACGATGCAGACTGTGAACCAAGAGGATCCTTAGCCTGTGAATCCTTAGCCTCACTCAATACTGAAAAAATTCTGGTAAGCTCTCTTTGTAAATAAGATAAATGCTAAAATCAACTATCAGTGCTGACCAGAAATGTCTACTGCCTATATGTAAAGCTCCTTTCCTGCCCCCATGAAGAGAGAAAAAGCACCTTCACTCCAATCAACTATTCGAAAGTTCTTTTAACTTAAATCCAAGAACTTTAAACCACCACACTCAGGGGATCCCTAAAGATTGAGGTAAATTTGGTAAAAACAAAACAAAGAAAAAGCCAGTGATCCAATTGCTTAGAAATTAAATCCAGTTCTTACACTGTTTCAGGTAAAGCATGCAATAGTGTATGTATGCAGTAGTGCCTTGAGCAATTTATTTACATTTTTAGTAAACACATCCTTGCTACAGTGATTGGTAACTTTTGGGTTAAAGCACACAAAAGCTTGTATCTAGCTAGACAGATGTCCTTTATCTACACAGTTGATTTTAGAGACATCCAACTCCAGCATTTCTGCCTTGAGGTTTGAAGTTCCTGATGTGTAGGGAATATCCAATTTGTACTAGCTCATCTTGCTCCCTTATGGGATGTAGGCAGCAAGCTGACATCAAGTGCTTTGCTGCTTTTAGCACAAAATGGAAACATCCAGCAGCAATAGGAGCTTTGCATTTAAGGTGGGACTCCTACCAGTTGGGGCTAAAACTTGTCCAGTTGGGTACTCTTTGGCTTATCCTTTTGCTCAGAAGACGACTAAATTATATTTTGAAGCCTCTTTCCGTGGCAAGATTAAGAAATAGCCAAACTAAGCATTGCCTGGGGCTCAAATATTTAACAGGGTACTGTCAGATGTACTGATTCAGTTGTTCCCAACCCTTATGTTTGTCTGTGCTGTCAAAATTTCACCATAGTATGTCTGCGACCACTGAAGTATATTATTCTTTTACTGTATTTATTGAAAACATTTATATATCGCCAATCACAAAATTCTAGGCTGTTTGTAAACATAATTTATATTCAGTTTATAATGTTTATCATAAAACAGATAACTTATACATATACATTATATGGCAGCACACTGAGCAGAAGGTGTTAACATATCATCGACGACGGCACCTAAATCCCTTCTTGGTATGTGACTCCTAACGTGAAACCTTGCATGACGTAGCTATAATTAGGGTTCCTCTTTCCCACATGCATCACTTTGCACTTGCTCACATGAAACGTCTTTGCCATTTAGACGCTCAGTCTCCCAGTCTCGTAAGGTCCTCTTGTAATTTTTCACAATCCTCCCGCGATTTAATGACTTTGAATAACTTTGTGTCATCAGCAAATTTAATTACCTCACTAGTTACTCCCATCTCTAGGTCATTTATAAATATGTTAAAAAGCAGCGGTCCCAGCACAGACCCCTGGGGAACCCCACTAACTACACTTCTCCATTGAGAATACTGACCATTTAACCCTACTTTCTGTTTTCTATCTTTTAACCAGTTTTTAATCCACAATAGAACACTACCTCCTATCCCATGACTCTCCAATTTCCTCTGGAGTCTTTCATGAGGTACTTTGTCCAACGCCTTCTGAAAATCTAGATACACTATCATCCGGCTCACCTTTGTCCACATGTTTGTTCACCCCTTCAAAGAAATGTAATAGATTGGTGAGGCAAGTTTTCCCTTCACTAAATCAATGTTGACTTTGGGGCTCATTTTCAAAGCACTTAGCCTTACAAAGTTCCATAGATTACAATGGAAATACGCCTCTTTGTCTCATTAATCCATGCTTTTGAATATGCTCTGTAATTTTGTTCTTAATAATAGTCTCTACCATTTTGCCCGGCACTGATGTCAGACTCACCGGTCTATAATTTCCTGGATTTCCTCTGGAACCTTTTTTAAAAATTGGCATTACATTGGCCACCCTCCAATCTTCCGGTACTGTGCTTGATTTTAAGAATAAGTTACATATTGCTAACAATGGCTCCGCAAGCTCATTTTTCAGTTCTATCAGTACTCTGGGATGAATACCATCCGGTCCAGGAGATTTGCTACTCTTCAATTTGTAGAACTGCCCCATTACATCCTCCAGGTTTACAGAGAATTCATTAAGTTTCACCGACTCGTCAGCGTCAAATACCATTTCTGGCACCAGTATCCCACCCAAATCTTCCTCGGTGAAGACCGAAGCAAAGAATTCATTTAATCTCTCCGCTACAGCTTTGTCTTCCCTGATTGCCCCTTTTACTCCTCGGTCATGTAGCAGTCCAACCGATTCTTTTGTCGGCTTCCTGCTTTTAATATACCTAAAAAATTTTTTTACTATGTGTGTTTGCCTCCAATGCAATCTTTTTTTCGAAGTCCTTCTTAGCCTTCCTTATCAGCGCTTTGCATTTGACTTGACATTTCTTATGCTGTTTCTTATTATTTTCAGTCGGTTCCTTCTTCCATTTTCGGAAGGATTTTCTTTTAGCTCTAATAGCTTCCTTCACCTCACTTTTTAACCACGCCGGCTGTCGTTTGGTCTTCCGTCCTCCTTTTTTTAATACGAGGAATATATTTGGCCTTGGCTTCCAGGATGGTGTTTTTGAACAGCATCCACGCCTGCTGTAAATTTTTGACCCTCGCAGCCGCTCCTCCAAGTTTTTTTTTTCCCCCCCATCATTCTTCTCATTTTATCATAGTCTCCTTTTTTTAAAGTTAAACGCAAGGGATGCATGTCTGCCAGGCTGGGGAGCTTGGTGCCTATGCCACAATGCTCAGGGCCTTTGGTCCAAGATGGGATCTCTGTGGTCAATCAATTATCTGGAGCTTAGAGCAGTTCATCAAGCCCTATTGACCTTAATTGATTCTCCAGGGTCACCTGGTCAGGATTTTGTCAGACAGTGTAACAGCGATAGTTTACATCAACAACCAGGGGGCACTCGAAGTGCGCTGCTGTCTCTGGTAGTGTACCTATTGTTTCAGTGGGCAGAGAGTCACTTTCTATTGATTTTGGCAGCTTGCATTGTGGGGACGCTGAATGTCCAAATGGACTTTCTAAGCAAGAACTCTAGACCCGGGGGGAATGGGAACTCTCCAGCAAGGTCTTTTCTGTGATCACAAAGAAATGGGGGTGCCATGCCTCAGCAGAAGAAGAGAGTATAGTTTGGAGGGCCTGAATGTGTTAACTCAACCGTGGCCAGAGTCGGGCCTGCTCTGTGTGTTCCCTCCCTGGCCGATAATTGGCAGGGTTCTTCACTTCATACTACATTATCCTGGAAAAGTGATTCTGGTGGCTACGGTTTGGCTCAGGTGGCCTTGCTATGCAGATCTAATTTTTCTTCTGGTGGTCTGAGGGTTCAAGGCCCAATTCAGATAGAGGATCTGTTCCTCTTTGGTCTTATGGCCTGGTTCTTAAGCTGTTGAAAGTGAGAAAGAAAGGTTATTTGGAAGAGGTGATCAGGACCTTGCTCCAAGCTGGGTTTCATTCTACTGCTGCTTATGTGAGCGCCTGGAGAGGCTTGATATTTGGCTATTTCTCCTGGCAGTCCTCGTTACCTCAGATTTTGGCATTCCTTCAAGAGGGTTTTAGAAAGGACTTTGCGTGTTCAGGTAGCTGCTCTAACTTGCTTTTAGAGATGCTTTCTACACCCTTCTCTAGTAGCTCATCCAGATATTATCCACTTTTTGAAAGGGGTTATTGACCTCAAACCTCCTTGTTCACCATGTCCAAATAGAATCTCAACTTTGTTCTAAAATCCTTTTGAGCCACTTCATAAGGCAACTTAAAGATCTCACCCTAGTCTATGTTTTTGGTTGCTATTTCTTTTGCTAGACTGATTTCTGTGTTGCAGGCTTTCTTGTAGGGATCACTTCCTTCATTTCTCGGAGGCAGGAGTAACTGTCAGAACAGTGCAAAACAAAGAAGGAAGAAACCTCCACGAATGGAACAAACCACCGTCAGATTAGAAAGTAGAGTTAATCAGCATATATTGGAACCAGATGATTCTTTATTATTCTTATGATCAGCAACTGTAAGTGAAAGAGGACCCGACACAGCTTTGTTTAGCCATAAGCATATGCCTGCGTCAGGGGTCAAAACAATCTTACTTTCCAATTTCAATGAATGAATAAAAGCTGGTTCTAAACTCTCTTGCTATTTAGGATTCAGTATCAATATAGCTCAGCAAGTGATGGCGCTTGGTATGCTGCTCAACACGGGATGCCTACTATATGCCTTTTACAGCAGTATTGCAAAACAATTCAGTTACTGAATTGTTGGAAAGGAACTTAGTGTCCCTGTCAGGGTATGAGCACAAAATTGCATGCCTTTTTGTAATCCTGTTTTGAGTTTTCCGAGTCTCTTTTTGGTCTTTATCTGCCATAATCTCCTATTACTGTTTAACTTACATGTTAAAGGTATTCTTGGATTACAACAGGATATTAGTCCTCAAAAAAACCCACCTTAATTAAGAGTTGACTTCTTCTAATTTAATAATTTACATAGAACTGAGATGTCCTTAGCTTTGTTTAAAACTCCCCTGGAACTTTAACAGCTTCTTCTGTGTTGTCTCCAGCCTGGACTCCTCCCATACATGAGGTCTAGTATCCTTCTCTCATAAATACATAAGTATTGCCATACTGGGACAGACCAAAGGTCCATCAAGCCCAACATCCTGTTCCAAACAGTAGCCAATCCAGGTCACAAATACCTGGCAAAATCCCCCCAAAAGTTCAAAACATTTTATGCTGCTTATCCCAGAAATAGTGGATTTTCCCCAAGTCCAATTTAATAATGGTCTGTGGACTTTTCTTGAAGGAAGCTGTCCAAACCTTTTTTAAACACTGCTAAGCTAACTGCCTTTACCACATTTTCTGGCAACAAATTCCAGAGTTGAATTGCACGTTGAGTGAAGAAACATTTTTCTCCGATTCATTTTAAATTTACTACTTTGTAGCTTCATCACATGCCCCCTAGTCCTAGTATTTTTGGAAAGCGTAAACAAATGATTCAAGTCTACCCATTCCACTTCACTCATTATTTTATAGACCTCTTTCATATCTCCCCTCAGCCATCTTTTCTCCAAGCTGAAGAGCCCCAGCCACTTTAGCCTTTCCTGATAGGGAAGTCATCCCATCCCCTTTATCATTTTCGTCGCCCTTTTCTGCACCTTTTCTAATTCCACTGTATCTTTTTTGAGATGTCTTTTATGCATACCTGTTGCAGGTTTAGTAAACAACTTTGTTTTATTGTCTCCATAATGTATGTAAAATCATTCTTGACTACATTGATTGTGAGGAATTGCTATTGCCAAACTATGGTTACGCTAGACAGGAATTGTAATTCTTTGTAAAAATTTTAACTAGGTGTTAAGGCTTTGTTTTATAAAGAGAGGATTTTGAAGGATCAGGACCAGCAATAACAGTATTTTGAATAGTATTCATAAACTCATTTTTCATCATCATCAACTTTGATATACTGCAAAGTAAAAAAAAAAAAAGTTTTTTTTTTAAAGATCATAGTGAAGTCAGCAAGGCTCTCCCACAAAGAAACAGAAGGATGAGGAATGTAACCAATAAAACCTTTATTCTTCGAGACCCGACATGGCACTGTGTTTCAACGTAAAGCCTACATCAGGGGTCTGTGCATGGAATCAGTTTGCTGCACCTCACACTGTCTCCATATTTTGGGATTTCGTCTTTTTAAAGACTGTTATCCAGATACATTTATGTTTATCAGTGATTTACATGCACAGACTCCTGATGTAGGCTTTACGCCAAAACACAGTGCTGTGTCGGATCTCGAAGAATGAAGGTTTTATTGGTTACAATTCTCGTCCTTCTGTTTCTTTGTGGGAGAGCCTTGTTGACTTCACTATTCCTCTTGCTGGTTTCTACTATGTAGTGACACACGGGCCTCTGCTTTCATGGCATTCCCTCCTTTATAAAGATCATACAAATAACTAAATAAAAAGACAGAGACTAGGGACCACAAAAGTAAAAATTACAATTCATTTCAATATGTTCACAGCACTATATTAAAGAAAAGAGGTGGAAACATTAGGAAAGAGTACAAGTCACAAGGACACACGTGATTAGAAATAAGGACTGCTGCAGTGCCATACCAAAACAAGGTCTTATCCTTGAGAAATTTTAATATTTGTCATAACCTTTTTAAATGCAGTTTTAAATTCTACAGAAAGAGGTCTCTGAATGTATAGAGGTAGTCCATTTCACAGTACAGGCATTACAACTTGAAAAACAAGAATGGTAAATAGAGTCCAGGTGAATCTGCATATGTGTAGGAATTATTCACAAATGTTCCTATGAGGAGAATGAAGAGCTCTAGAAGGAACATATGAGATTAAGCGTTGTACAAAAATGGAGGAATACCTGTATAGAAAGCCTTATGGGCTAGTGTAATCCTAAATGGTATGCAAGAAAACACGAAGTTAATATTCTTTAGATAAGGTGACACCACTTATATTTCTTTGCTCTATAGAGCAGTTCGATGGAGGCATTTTTTTATAATCTGAAGCTTATGAGGTTAAGCCTGGAGGTAAACCATGCAAAAAAAGAATTACAGTAATCTAAGCATGACAGAACTAAGAGTGAAGTAAAAGACAATTTTTCTATCAATCTGTGGCTGAATAGTTCTTGATTGCTATAGCGTAAAACAATTTCTTCAACATTTCAGAAGTCTGTAGAGAAAAGGACAATGACTTTCAAAAACAATTCTCAGTATTTTGATAGTGACCTTCAAAGGAATTGGTGTATCATAAATGATAGAAGGTAGAATACGATCTCCTGACCTCCCCCCCCCCCCCCATAAAATGGCATTTTGCAATCCATTGTGACTAACCAATTGGCAATCCTGACCAAACAAGAAGAAACATCAATCAAGAAAGAAGCAGAATGTGAGCTTATCGGAAGATGCAGTTGTATATCTTCTATGTATTAAAGAAAATAAAACCCAAATATTGTATGTCTGAGAAGTGCCAAAGGAACCAAATGCATATTAACAGAATAGGGCCAAGAATAAACCCCTGAGGAACACTCGTAGTGTAGGGAAATTGGAGCAGAAACAGTTAGCCTGGTGAAACTGAAAAGACCTATTGGACACTTTTAAGAACTGTACCTGAAATGTATTGAAAGAGAATAGAATAGTTCACTAGGTCAAAGGCTGCAAATAAATCCTAAGACATCAGTTCCTCTGTCAAAGTTCAGCCTGACAAATCAGAAAGAGCCAAAAGGGTAGGTTTAGTGCTAGAGAATACATGAAGTCTGGTTTGCATCAAAGAACATTAACAGCGTCCAGATAGGAACAGAAAATATTTCAAATTTTAGTATCACTTTTTCATACCATTGGTTTCCCAGAACTTTTCCCCAGACCCTCACATTTCTACCTACATCTTGTTTTACAGAAACAAGCAAACTTATTTGCTGAACAAAAGAGGTTTCCTTTCGCTACTGAGAATGAGAGTATCAATAAAGAACTGGGTGAGCTATTCACTTCATATGGTTCATACCTTTTTTTGTCAAGAGAGCACAACCAAAGTGACTTTGTGAAAAAGCTGAACTCTAAATATCAGGATCAAACTTTGTGTTCACTGTAGTTTGAGATGTTTTATTGCTGGTTATGGATTTCTACTTCTAATCTTACATTACCAAAACAAAATAAATTATTAAATATACATTTTCAAAGTGAAGCTAAAAACTGAAATGGAATTGTTAGTTTTAGAACAGACAGATGAAGAATGTGATGTATGTAATCTATTTGACAGAACGCATTTGCATGGTCTGAAAAGGTTACTTGCTGTTGAGTAATGAGACTGACAGGCAGTGCTCACACAAAGGTATCGGATGCCCTAGGCAAAATTTAAAGAAAGTCAGAAGAAACGCCCTCAGTGAATAGCAAAGGAAAAGCGGAGACGGTCAGGATGGAATAAAGAATGGCCACAGGAGTCACGCAATGTATAAAAAGGATGGTTTATTGAGGGGTTGACCTGCCATGGCAATGTCTCAGCATCTGCCTGCATCAAAGGTCCTCTGTTATTTGTCTCTGGAATCATTTAAAAGTGATTTGCATGTAGTATAGCATCAAAACTCAAAATGGAAGTACTGAAGCACCAGCGTCTGCTTTTAACTGTTCTACTGGCCGTGTCTGCTTTTCCTTTGCTAGGCAAAACTTCAGCAATGGCCCCCTTCTCCCCTGGAGTGATTCAGACTCTATTCCCAGGTTCGCTTAAAGCTCTAATCCCCTTCCCTCCACCAAGGCTCCAACTTGCATCATCACCCTTTCCCTTGCCTCCCCCATTCACGCCCCCTCTCCCAGGTGGCTAGTATGAGCATCTCCCTCCTCTACCCAGCCTCTGCTGTGCTTTTTGCTGCTGTCTTCCTCCCCTGTAGACTTATGTTGCGTAGGGGTGGGCATAGCAGTGCTTGAGTGTGGGCCTATGTTTAAAGACCCTACACCACACTGAGTGTAGCATTTAAGTAGTCCTGTCCTGCCATGTTGGAACTGTGCCACTGCAGCCAAAAGTTTGCTACCCACTCAGATGCCTAGTGGCAGGATCAGCCCTAGTGACAGGTGTTAAAATACTTTGAATCTGTACAGGAAAATTTATGGGAATTGAAGTTTTGATGTAAATTAGAAATATTCTTTCCATTATATAGCTTCCCACTGTTCCAGAACTTGTGGGGTAGTTGTCCAGCAGATGCAGGTAGAGAACTGAAAACTGAGCTGAGCATCTCTCTCTTGGTATCCTTAGTATTTTCTGTCTCCAGCAGGTAGATAGACACACTTTTCAGCCTCTGGTTCTGACTGATTTGCTCCTGGTGTAGTTGGTAAACTGGTCTCCAGTTGAGCTTTGTGGGTGGTTTGAGTTTGCAGAGTCATATCTGGAGGTCTTTAGATCCCTGTCTCTGGTGCCACACAAATTTCCTTCTTCTCTCCATTCAGCTCTCCCCTTTTCCTGTGAAGCTGTCCTTTACCAGCAAAACAACCTTTAAAAATAAGAAGGAAAGAGGTTTATTAGAGAGTGTGGGACAGAGTATCAGTCCTGATTCTTTCTCATCTGGGGTAAAACTTGTGGAGACTGTGAGCTTGGAGAGAGTGAGAACGGGCACCATATTGTCAAGGCCGATTTGACAGTGAGGAACAGCCTCTGTCTGATCAAGCACGGAGCACAGCCACCATTTTACAACCTCTGGGCCCGACAGAGCATTCAACTGCATTGGGCTCTGTCAGCATTCGTTGTCAAGGGATGGTCCCGGGTCCAGTTCACAGAGGCAGTGGGTTCCCAAAGAATACACAATCCACATGGGTTTGGATATATATAGAAAGTATATTGCATTTGCATATATATATAGGCTCACAGCACTTAGTACAGGTATTACAATGCTGTATCGGTGTGTGTGTTTAGATGGGAATCAATGAGAGAAAGAAAGGATAGTGGTGTTCAGAGGAAGAGAGACGCTGTGGGGTAGAGCTGGAGAAGAAGGGGGGAGCAGCGAAAGAAAGAAAGAAGAGCCTAAGAAAGCAGAGCCCTGTGCTCTGAGAGAGAATTGGCAAATGTCCTCCCAGAGTAACAGATACCCCTTCTTTCTTGAGCAAATCACACATACCAGTACGCCTCCTTAAGAAGCCTTCATGCGACCCTACTTGTCCCTATAATTACCGACCCATCTCCCTCCTTCCTTTTCTCTCCAAATTACTTGAGCGTGCTGTTCACCGCCGCTGCCTTGATTTTCTCTCCTCACATGCTATTCTTGACCCACTACAATCTGGTTTTCGCCCTCTCCACTCAACCGAAACTGCGCTTACTAAAGTCTCCAATGACCTATTACTGGCTAAATCCAGAGGTCAATATTCCATCCTCATTCTTCTTGATCTTTCCGCTGCTTTTGACACTGTCGATCACAGCATACTTCTCGATACCCTGTCCTCACTTGGATTCCAGGGCTCTGTCCTTTCCTGGTTCTCTTCCTACCTCTCCCTCCGCACCTTTAGTGTTCACTCTGGTGGATCCTCTTCTACTTCTATCCTTCTGACTGTCGGCGTACCTCAGGGTTCTGTTCTTGGTCCCCTCCTCTTTTCTATCTACACTTCTTCCCTTGGTTCATTAATCTCATCCCATGGCTTTTCCTACCATCTCTATGCTGATGACTCCCAAATCTACCTTTCTACCCCTGATATCTCATCTTGCATCCAAACCAAAGTTTCAGCGTGCTTGTCTGACATTGCTGTCTGGATGTCTCAACGCCACCTGAAATTAAATATGACCAAAACCGAGCTTCTCATTTCCCCCCCCCCCCCCCCCAAACCCACCTCCCCGCTCCCCCCGTTTTCTATTTCTGTTGATGGCTCTCTCATTCTACCTGTCTCCTCAGCTCGAAACCTTGGGGTCGTCTTTGACTCTCCTCTCTCCTTCTCTGCTCATATCCAGCAGATTGCCAAGACCTGTCTTTTCTTTCTTTACAACATCCGTAAAATCCGCCCCTTTCTTTCCAAGCACTCTACCAAAACCCTCATCCACACCCTTGTCACCTCTCGTTTAGACTACTGCAATCTGCTTCTTGCTGGCCTCCCACTTAGTCACCTCTCCCCTCTCCAGTCGGTTCAAAACTCTGCTGCCCGTCTTGTCTTCCGCCAGGGTCGCTTTACTCATACTACCCCTCTCCTCAAGACCCTTCACTGGCTCCCTATCCGTTTTCGCATCCTGTTCAAACTTCTTCTACTAACCTATAAATGTACTCACTCTGCTGCTCCCCAGTATCTCTCCACACTCGTCCTTCCCTACACCCCTTCCCGTGCACTCTGCTCCATGGATAAATCCTTCTTATCTGTTCCCTTCTCCACTACTGCCAACTCCAGACTTTGCGCCTTCTGTCTCGCTGCACCCTACGCCTGGAATAAACTTCCTGAGCCCCTACGTCTTGCCCCATCCTTGGCCACCTTTAAATCTAGACTGAAAGCCCACCTCTTTAACATTGCTTTTGACTCGTAACCACTCGCCTCCACCTACCCTCCTCTCTTCCTTCCTGTTCACATTAATTGATTTGATTTGCTTACTTTATTTATTTTTTGTCTATTAGATTGTAAGCTCTTTGAGCAGGGACTGTCTTTCTTCTATGTTTGTGCAGCGCTGCGTACGCCTTGTAGCGCTATAGAAATGCTAAATAGTAGTAGTAACTCATTTCTCACCCTCACACCTTTCACTTTTAGTGGAACTCATTTCTCAGCCCCATTCTCAGAATGAATGATCCCTTATCCTTCCTGCTGCCTGTTTTACCTTATTTTCTTAGGTTGCAGCTCCTGGTTTCTTCCTCCTCCTGTCCCTGAGACCTGATAGCAGTGGGGTGTCCATTAGATTCCACCTTCTTTAAAAGTACAAGGGCTTGTGCCTTCAAGGGGATGAACTCGGATGAGATTCCACTGTTCTTGATTTCTCTTCTCTTGATATCATTGACCTTTACCACTGAATAGCCCTCTAGGAGATGGGCTGCTGGGCAAGGATTTGGGTTGCCCCACTAGGAGTGTGAAAAATGATTTTCCAAAGCGAGGATGTCTGGCCAATTCTGGCAGACTTGACAGGTTTGGAAAGAAGATTGAGGCAACAGGAATGATGGATGGAAGAGGGAGAGAAATTATAGGGGAAGGCTTGTATAGGAAGATAATAGCACAGAAAGCGAACAAAATTAGAGAAACTGTTGAAGGGAAAATATTCCTGGAAGTAGCATGGCAGGGAAGAGATGGAAGGATAAAGGAAGAGGTTGTAGAAGACTGTGTGATGAAGGGACAAGAACTTTTGTTGCTTAACCAAAATCTATCGTGGAAAAAAAATGTTGAACTCTCAATGAAAATTTCTTGGTGATTAGTTATTAAATTTAACAATTTCACTTGTCTTTTGTATATGATTTTGATTTAGAAATTTTGTTTTGTTAGCAATTGGATATGTATTGATCAGCAGTGGACTGTATGAAGAAGCAATACAACATTTTTCTTCAATGCTGCAGGTAATTTTAAATATATGTGTATATTTTTATTATAATTAGGGTAATTTCAAAGGCATTTCTGTGGGTAGGCCAATTGCACAGAAATGGCTTGTTAAAAAAATTCTCCATCAAATATCTGAATAAAGTTAAGCAAATACCGCTTCTATATACATAAGTTTTTAGTTGCTGTTTGAAAAGATGATTCTGAGAGTGGGGTTTGGGAGCAATTTGCACTTTTTAACATACTTTTGAAAATTAAAATGTGTTCTCCAGATAGCAAGTGTAATTGTGACTTCACAGTCTTCCTGAAGTAATTTTCAAATTGGGACGTATATGCCTGCTTCCATTTTGAAAATCTGCAGTGAAAAATGCTTGTTATGTCTGCACAGTTGTAAAAATCCCCCCCCCCCCCCCCCCCAAAGCATCAGTGATTGCAGAAGAAGTGCGTTTAATGGAATAGGGGGAGGGGGTAGTGCTTCATCTGGAATTGCATTGAAACCCAAGTATAATAACTACTTATTCATCAAATAGGTCTCCAGCTGAGAAGGTTCATATAAATATATTTCTTAGAGGACAAGCAGACCTATAATTCTCATGTGTGGGTAATGCGATCCACTTTGCCTGGTCCAGAGTTTGTATTGAGCTTTTCAGAGTTTTTTGAGCGCAAGTTGAGCTTCCACCTTGCATGCGTGAGTGCCTTCACGCCCACCATGAGAGCTCGGGACCAACTATTCTGTTTTTTCCATGGTGAGGAGAGGAGACAGTTTTTCCCACTTCTCACAGCTACCGGTTTGGATCTCAGAGCAAATTTTTTTTCTTGGTACCTTCCCGGTCCCTTTAAGAGTTCCCCCCCCCTTCGGGGTGCGTTTTATTTCCTTTCCCTTACATTTTAGCATTTTTTTCCTCTATTTTTATTCTTTTTATCTCGCTCAGCAGGCCACATTTAGGCCTGAGCACTGGTCAGGTTTCTCCCACTTTTTCTCTGGTGCTTTGTCCCTTTTTCCACACCATTGAGTCTTTTGATTTAGCCATGGCTGTTGTTCCTTCCTTGTCATCGAAAGTTCCCAGTGGCTTTAAGTGCTGTAGCAAGTGCAATGGGATTATCTCTGGCAAAGACACCCAATCTTGATGTCTTTAGTGCTTGGAGCCTTCTCCCCTTTCTAATTGTGTTCTTTGTCTTTGTATGAAGAAAAGAACCCAGTTAGCGAGAGAGGCTCAAAGAGAGAAAAATTTTGGAACCAGGTCCGAAGCCTTGACATCAGTGTTGGCATTGTGGTTGCATCAGGTGCGTCGGTCTGTATGGCTGAGAGGCCCCTTAGATACTGGGAGTGACCGTGTATCGATTGGGTCTCCACCTACCTTAATGCTGGCTGCTGTGCAGGCCCCCTGGGACCAATCAGCATCAGACCTGACCCCAAGGTGGCATGAGGATTCGACGACGTCCTTGTCAGCACCAAGGAGCGTCAATGCCAGGTATAAGTCACCCTCGACGCACTGTGCTGGGAGCTCCCCTTGTACCTGAGAAGCATTGGCGTCGGGAGGATTGTGCCTCCTCCATACTGGAGGAGCTGATGCATGGGTCTCTAGACAGCCAGGACCAGGCACCTGCTTTGACACTGAAAGTTCAGCAGCTTGTGTGTACACCGACGCCCCTCAATGAGTGTTTCTAGGCCTTGCTCCCTGAGCTGTTGGCAGGGTTCATAAAACAGAGTGCATTGGCGTCTGGGGTGCTTGCATCTGCCAGGGAAGTTAGAACCCTGGACTCCTGAGCAGATTTATCAGGCCTCTGTGCTCATCTTCCAGTTCCAATCGTACCAGTTCTACATGAGCCTGTACTTGTGGTCCTTGGTGCGTAGTATGTCTGATTTGTCAGATTCTCTCCCACTGGAGCCGACTGAATTGCTTGCCAGCTAATCAAGCAACAGAAAACAAGTTGTTGTAAGTTCTTGGCCAGGGGCGCCTATGACTCTTTTGATGTGGCATCCAGGATTTCTGCTCAAGAGTGTAGCAATGTGCAGTCTGTCATAGCTGCATGTCTCTGACTTGAACCCACAGAGATTGGCGGATGCTACCTGCCGGGGGGTGGGGGGTGGGAATAATCTTTTTGAAGAGAAGGTGGAGGAGGTTGCTAACCTCATTAAGAAGCACACTGATCTCATCAATACTTTCTCACACTGGACTCCTTCAGCAGCTGCCTCCTCATCCAGGAAGTTTTTGAGCAAGTTGAAAAGGGGTACTTACTACTCGTAGAGATGTAGATACGCCACTTCTTCTTGCCAGCCTCAACAGGCTCAACCCCAATGTGCTTGTTCTCGTCAACAATTCCTAAGGCCAAGACAGCTCCCCAGTCAAAGCAGGGGGGCAATCTTTTGACTGGCTCCAGCAGAGCATAGTTGCAGTAAAAGTGACCATCCCGGAAGATTTGCCAGTCAGGGGGAGCCTGAAGATTTTTTTTTTTTTTTTTCCAAGAAAGATGGCCTCTTGTAGCCTCCAACCGGTGGGTACTTCAAATAGTTCGTCTCTGTTATTCCCTGCTTTGGCGACAGAGACCACCAGATTGCCCACCGAGAGCAGACCACTTCATCTTTCCGCACAAGCACATATTTGCAGAGGAACTCTCCGCACTTCTAAAGGCTCATGCTGTCAAGCCTGTTCCACCAAGAACTCTCCATGCATCTAAAGGCCCATGCTGTCAAGCCCATTCCACCAGAGGAAGAAGGAAAGGGATTCTATTCCATGTACTTTGTGCAAAAAAGACAGGAGGGATGTGTCCCATCCTAAACCTAAGGGCCCTGCCAAAGAAAAGTTTGTGATGGTTTCCCTGGGCATCCTTCTCCCCATGATTCAGGAAAATGATTAGCTGTGCTCTTTCTGGACTTAAAGGATACTTATACTGACATCCCGATACTTTCCAACTCACAGGAAGTATCTCCGATTTTGACTGGGGACACGTCACTTCCAGTACCTCGTGTTGCCTTTTGACCTCACGTCGGCTGCCAGGCTCTTTACCAAGTGTTTTGCAGTAGTCGCAGCGTCGCTATACAGACCGGGAGGCCAAATGTTCTCCTATCTGTATGATTGGCTGGTGAAGATCACGTTGGAGGACGGTGCTCAGGAGTCCATATGGAGGACTATTCGGGTGTTAGAGCTACTAGGGTTTGTTTTAAACTATGCCAAGTCTCATCTGATTCCTGTCCAGCAATTGGAGTTCATTGGAGCCCTGCTAGATACACAGCGGGCATGAGCGTTTCTTCCTTTGACGAGGGCAGACACTCTTGTCTCCCCTACCACTCAGGTTCAGCACGGCAGATGTTGAGATTGCTGTCCATGTGTCACCGATGGCATGTGTACATATGAGAATATAGTCCTAGTGGTTTCAGGCCATGGGGAACCTGGAGGATGTCATGCAGTGTTCCCAGAGCTGGTTCACTCTCTGCTTTGGTGGATGATTCGATCCTATCTTGAGGCCCTCTTAGGCCTGATCTCCGGTCGGTATGCGTTCCCAGATTCCTGGTCAAAGAAAAGTTCATGATAGTTTTCCTGGGCACCCTTCTCCCCATGATTCAGAAAAACGATTGGCTATGCTCTCTGGACATAAAGGATGCTTACACACACATCTTGATACTTCCAGTTCACAGGTAAATATCTTCAATTTTGGCTGGGGACACATCAATTCCAGTAATGTGTTGCATTTTGGCCTCATGTCAGCTCCCAGGGTTTTCACCAAGTGTCTTACAGTAGTCGCAGCATCTCTACACAGACTGTTCCCCTATATGAGTGATTGGCTGGTGAAGAGCACATCAAAGGACAGTGCTCAGGAATTCATGCAGAGAACTATTCGGGTGTTGGAGCTACTGGGGTATGTTTAAACCCCCAAATCCCATCTCCATCCAAGCCAGCCAGCAGGTCACAGCTCAGCAGAGGTTGAGGTTGTTAGGCCACATGGCCACCACCATTCATGTGACACCCATGGCATGTCTTCACATGAGAACTGCGCCGTGGACCCTAGCTTCCCAGTGGTGTCGAGCCTTGGGGAACCTGGCGTATGTTATCCAGGTGACACCAGAGTTGGTTCAGTCTCTGCTTTGGTGGACAATTTGATCCAATTTGACTGTAGGAATTCCATTCCAAATTGCTTAGCCCTAGAGGGTGCTGATGATGGATGCATCCCACTTGGGCTGGAGAGCTCAATTAGATGGGCTTTAAGGTGCTTGGCCAGCCCAGGAGACAGATCTCCACATCAACCTTCTGGAGCTACGGGCAGTCTGAAAAGTTCTGTATGCTTTCAGAGATCGGCTGCTGAACCAAATTGTACTCGTTCAAACAGACAATCAGGTTGGAATGTACTACACCACACCCGCTGTGTCATTAGGCCTTCCGGATGTGGCACTGGGCAGTCCAGCATGGGATGCTCCTCAAGCCCACTTACCTGACGGGCAGAGCCGACAGCATGGCCGACAGACTGAGCAGGGTCATTCAACTGTATAAGTGGTCTCTCAGCATGGGCATTTCCCATGAGATCTTCCAAATGTGGGGCACCACCTTGGTGGATTTGTTTGCCACTCAATTCAATCACAAAGTCCCTCAGTTCTGTCCCAGGCCCATGACAGACTAGCGTCAGATTCCTTTCTCCTTCATTGGGAGACTGGTCTTATGAGTAACCTCCCATCTCTTTTGTGAAGAAGTCTGCTGAAACTCAAGCAAGACCGAGGAACCGTGATCCTGATTGCTCCATACTGGCCCTGGCAGATCTGAATTCCTCTTAGTTGTCCTCTGAAGAACCTCGGGGATTGGAGTGTTTTCCAACCCTCATCATGCAGAATTTGGGATTGCTTCTCCATTCCAACCTCCGGTCTCTGGCCCTCACAGCCTGGATATTGAGAGGTTAGAATTTGCTTCCTTGCATCTTCCTGGGGGGTGTCTCCAAAGTCCTGCTGGCTTCAGGAAAGATTCCACTAATAGGTGTTTCTCTTTCAAATTGAGGAGGGTTGCCATCTGGTGTGAGGGCAAGGGCCTAGATCCCCTTCTTTGCCCTATATAGACTCTGCTTGAACACCTTGTACATCTCTCTGAGTCTGGTCTTAAGATCAACTCTGTAAGGGTTCACCTTAGCACAATTAGTGCTTACCTTCATCCTGTAGTGGATAAGCCCATCTCTGAGCAGCCTCTAGTTGTTTGCTTCATGAGAGCCTTGACTTTGACAAATTCTCCTGTTAAACCTCCACCTGTATCATTGGACCTCAACGTTGTCCTCATCCAGCTGATAAGAGCTCCTTTTGAGCCACTCTATTCATGTCACCTGCAGTACTTATCCTAGAAGGTCTTTGATTTTGGTGGCTGTTACTTCAGCTCACAGGGTCCGTGAGCTTCAGGCCCTAGTGGCGGATCCACGTTACACTAAGTTTCATCACAAAAGAGTAGTTCTCCACAAGCACCCTAAGCTCCTGCCTAAGGTTGTATTGGAGTTCCATCTGAACCAGTCGATTGTTTTGCCAGCATTCTTTCCAAAACCTCATGCCCATCCTGCCAAAAATGCAGTGCACACTTTGGACTGCAAGCGAGCATTGGCCTTTTACTTGAAGCGGACTAAGCTCTTCATACAGTCCACCCTGCTTTTTGTTTCTTTTGATCCCATCAGGATTGGGGTCACCATCAGGAAACACACAGTCTCTAATTGTATGGCAGTTTTCATTTTTTTCACTTATACCCAGGCTGAGCTGACTCTCTTGAGGGTCATATGGTGGAGGAGTGGCCTAGTGGTTAGGGTGGTGGACTTTGGTTCTGGGGAACTGAGGAACTGAGTTCAATTCCCACTTCAGGCACAGGCAGCTCCTTGTGACTCTGGGCAAGTCACTTAACCCTCCATTGCCCCATGTAAGCCGCATTGAGCCTGCCATGAGTGGGAAAGTGCGGGGTACAAAAATAAATAAATAAATAAATATCAAGGCTCACAATGTTAGAGCTATGGTGGCGTCGGTAGCCCAGTTGAGGTCAGCCTCCGTTGAAGAGATTTGTAAAGCTGCAATGTGGTCTTCAGTCTACAGATTCACCTCTCACTCTTGCCTTGAGCAGGATACCCAACGCAATAGTCGGTTTGGACAGACAGTGCTGCAGAATTTGTTTGGGGTCTAGAGTCCAATTCCTTCCCTGCCCTAAGCCCGGTTTGTTGTGTTCCAGGCTGTATTCTCATACATTTGTCTATAGTTTCAGGTTAATTAGTATCTAGACTTCACTGTTGTGAGGTCCAATTGATCAACGTTGCTATTTTCAGTGAGTCTGATAGCTAGGGATTTCCACATGTTCAAATATGGCCTACCTGTCCTTGGAGAAAACAAAGATACTTATCTGTAGCAAGTATTCTCTGAGAACAGCAGACCATTCATTCTCACATACCCTCCCATCTCCCCTTGGAGTTGATCCCATGGTATAGTAATGTACTGCTGGTCCCGTGCTTTCATGACGGGCGAGAAGGCACTCATAGATGTGCAGTGGGGACACTGCCCATGCTCTTGAAGACATATTAGCTTTTTTTATTCTCCACAGTGGGCGGCATGGGTGATGTCACCCACAAGTGAGAATGAATGGCCTGCTGTCCTTAGAGAATACCTGCTACAGGTAAATATCTTTGCTTTAGCTCCTGTATATATCTATATGGGAAAAAATTAAAAAGGAAGTGGCACCAAGAGCTAAACTTTGGATTTTCTAGCTGAGTAGCCTTTGAAATATCAGGAAAGATTATAATTCACTGACCACAACTCTATATATTTTTATTTTATTTTTTTTTTTTTTGGGGGGGGGGGGGGAGAATACGTCATAAGAACAGAAACTTCATCAATTTTGTTCATAAATGTAACAACTAAGGTTGCCCTGGTAGTCATAACTTCATGAAAAGCTTCAAGAAACAGTCAAATTTGGAAATTGTAGGATCGGTTTGAGCAGTAGTTAAAGAAGAAAGATAGTACAATGTACATATCAAAACAGTATCCAGATCAGGCATCTGCAATACTTTTTGAGATAATTCTTAAACAGTATTAAGAATCTTAAGATGGGTTATTGGGAAATTCAAAAGCCTAAGGTTATATACCCTTAGACAATTTTTCAAAAATTCCAAGTGCCTGTAATTACCCAGATTACTTTTTACCCTTGCAACTCCTAAGAATTGCAATGAAGAAAACTGAGAAGAAAAAAAATCACATGCTTGTTCAATCTCATTAAGCTTACTGTTCACCTCGGATATCTTTCCTGCTGTTTCTTAAGAAAAATGGATAGTTTGCTCAGTCATACGCTTCAGTAAAAGCTGATTATTAGCAGGGCTGTGGAGTCGGTACAAAAATCCTTCGACTCCGACTCCTCAGTTTATGGTACCTCCGACTCTGACTCCTCAGTTTTTAATATGTATTTTTTTTGCATGTTGACTGAAAGAGTGCAGCATGCAAGGCTGCATGTTAATGTTTGGGTTTAAAATCTATGTCATTGTGACTTTATTTTATTTATTAAAGAAACTATAAATATTCATTAATCCTAAAGTTTAAACAAAAAAACCACACATAAAAAAACATGGTTATGTTTATTGTTTTTTTTATCAAGTATAAAGTCATCATAGCATTAGCAAGTATAAAAATCTGGAACAACCACATCCTTTGGAAATTCTAGAACAACATCCTTTGGAAATTAGAACAAAATCAAAGTTAACCTACATAAACCAAAAACATTTGGAAAACCTAAAACAACTTATATATTATTTAAACTTGGCATATATAGCTGTAGAATAGCTGTTAAACATAATCCAAAATTAACTAATATATTGTTCTTAGAAACAGAATTGCTTCTGCCAGATCCTCCTTCATAGAAGCCCTTAAATCTGATTTGATTATTTTCAGTGCTGAAAACAGTCTTTCAACACTGACTTGGGTGGGTGGCATTGCTGTTACGGTTCTAGCTGCATCACTGACAATCTCTGGATAAACAATGATGGCTTCTTCTATAGTCAGTTTTGATGAGCGGTCAGACTTTTCCACTTCTTTTAATCCTTTAAAAAACTCTTGCATGAATTTCTTTATATGGACATTTACAGGTTGCTTTTCCATGCTTAACCGACATCGCTTTGCTTTTGAAGCTTCCATTTTGTCCAAATAGGCTTGAAAATTCTCTTCTTCATTTGAAGAGGATGAACCTCAGTTACCATTACCACCAGTATTTATAGCTTTAGCTTCATCCAGTGGTTTATGAGTTTCAGGTAGCAACCCTTTCATGCGAACTGCTATGTCATAGAGTGCCTGTTTTCCTGTAGCAATTTGGTCACTGCTCAACAAAATTCGGCTCATTGGATCAACATAAATAGCAGCTAAGAGAATTTGATTATCCAGCAAGAGCTCCTCTCTTTTCCTCATTGAAGATACAATGCCATCAGCAATTAACCCCCCACTTTTGTTAAGGTTATATATCAAGCCCTTCCATTTCAAGAAGAATTTACCTGGTGTTAAATCTTCATATTGCAGCTTCTTGGTAACAGCAAAAGGGTAAGAAAGTAGCCTTTCTAATTCTGTAACTTGAGCCCACTGGTTTTCTTTTAATGAAGCATTTATATTGTCCAGTTCTTCAAGAAAGTCTTTTAGTTCAAGCAAACGCTTTATCATCAAGTAAGTGTTTCCCCAGCGCGTTGCTTGATCCAAAATGGCTCCTTTTCCAGCACGTCTCTTCAGAATAGCATCTGTTTTAGGGATCCTGGCTGCAACAGCTACTTGCCTCAACTTGCTAATTAGTGTAGCCGCATGACGATCCTTCAATCCATCTCTTATTGTTAGTTGCAGAGTATGAACAGCACAACGCGTATGTTGAATGGTAATAAGCTTAGATGCTTCTTCAGCAATATCATCCAAACTTTCACAGCTTTCTTGAATTGCAGAACTGTCATCTTCTGATATTTGTATGTTGCTTTCTTCATCAACTTCCTTCATTTTTTCAATTGTGCTTAACATATTTGAAGCATTATCAGTTACAATACATAGAATGTGTTCCTTTTTAATTTCAAAATCTTCTAAAACACCTTCCACTAACTTCTGCAGATACTCACTGGTATGATGTGCCTGAGTGTCCTTTACTCCTAATGTCCGGGTTATTGTTTTTTTGTTTTCATCAGCAAATCTAACATTAATTGCAAAATAATTGACTCTGTGACGTGTGCATGCATCCATTTTAATAAAGACAAAACATCCCTTCAGACTTTTTCTTAGTTCTTCCTTCTTACATTTGGCCTCTTCAAGTATAAGTTTCCTTATACTTTCTCGTTCCAGAGAAACTCCAAGCTTTTTAGCCATTTCTCCATTTAAGCCTAAAAAGGCTGGTTGTGAAAAAAAAGATAGTGGTATACTATTCTTTACTGCCATTTCAATGATGTGGTTTTTGAATTTTTCTGGTGTCATTGTTATAGTAACTTTGTCAGCTGTAAAAAATCTTGATAGTTGTGTCTGGCCTCCAGTAGATTTCTGATCTTTTATTGACCCTGAAGTAGATGGAATGTTTTCATTGCTATCTTTCTCATTCACAGCTTCTAACACTTTAGGATGGAAACGCTGCAAGTGTCTTTTTAAATTTGATGCTCTTGTAGGTGCATTTTTTTCATAACCACTGAAACTGCTAATTGTTGCATCACATGCTTTTTCACCATCATCATCTTCTATAATACATTGACATACATAATGTTTCCCATCTGTTGATATTGTAAAGTGTTCATAAACAGCAGACTTTGTCATGTTTCCTGACATTCTTTTTGCCATTGTGAATGGTGTGCCACTTCCACTAAAATATAAAGCTCTTCTTGCAGAGAGAGAGGAAGTTGGGTGGAGTCTCTCTGCTGCCTTATCTGTGTGTGCTGAATGATCTTCTCTTGGAGCTTAAGTTCACTGTGGGGCCAGAAAGGAGGTGCTCTACAGCAGGTCAGTAAATGCAAAGGGAGACTGAGCAGAGGGAAGCTCTCCAGCAAAATAGTTCAGCTGGACTTCACACTAGTGAAACAACTAGGTACTAAGCTTTATTCACAGCAGAGAAGTACTTTATTCAAATGTATGAGGAGTCGGTACATTTTTGCCGACTCCAACTCCGACTCAATGTACCCAAAATTGCTGCCGACTCCGACTCCACAGCCCTGATTATTAGAACGTAGTCCATATATATTTTAGAGTAACTTCAGCTGGTACAACAGTCGTATCCGAAGAGCTAGAGACATCTGCTGCTAAGATGATAGGTTTAGGTATTGGTAACACATCCCAAATGTGAGGGTTTTATAGTCCTGCAGGTATTCTCCACAAGTCCTCAAAACCCACCCATTGATGCAAAGTCTCAAAGTGATACAGCCCATTCTTGACACTTGCACACTGACCTGCATGTTGTGCATTGACACTGAGGCCTCAAAGGGAATTGGAGTCAAATCACACTGTACTGGTGTTTATCTTCAGCCCTTCAGAGGAGGAAACTTTCCTGGTGTCTCAGCATTCAAGGCAGGTGGAGACTCAAACGTTGGACATCCTCTAGTTTGATTCCCACCCCCAGGAAGCTGTGACAGTGTACATAACCTTAAGCAAGGACAAATGAGGATGGGGGAGACCCTCCCCCTGTACAGCAAGTGAATAAGAAGGTGGACTCTATACATAGAATCCTGAAGACTTTGGTATTCCAGAAGCTGGTGGTTCTTTACCATTCCATGGTGGTTGAATCTGCTCTCAAAAGAGCGAAGAGGGAGAAAAGAATTTCCAGAATGCTATACTTACATCCCACATAGTGTCATATCAGCAATTTATGAGCATGCATTTGCAGAATATTGCTAACCTCCAGGAGAGGTCAGACGAGTGCCCTTAGCTGTTAGCCAAAGAGAAGGTCTGTGGGAAATGACATGGTCAGAGTGACCTATGATATTTTCAATACAGCATCTAGAGCTCTGCAATTGGGATTTGTTTCCACAGACTGCCTGGCTGTCGCCTCGCACCTCAAGCCTGGATTGCAGGAGATGCTGACAGATGAGCCATACTATGGAAATAATCTTTTTGAAGAAAAGATGCAAGATGCTGATAACATCATCAAACCGCATTCGCACACACTTAAGTCACTCTTCATGTCCACTCCCAACATGGCCTCTTCCAGGAGATATTTTAGTTGAAAGCTGTTGAGATCCTACTACTCCTACCCTCTTACTCCTTCCAGGTGACTTAAGATTCTTGTTCTCACCAGACAGGCAAGTCTCAGAAGTCCTGAACAGTTCCCCCTTTTAAAATAAGGGACAAGCTTTTGATTGGCTCCAACAGAGCATAACTTCAGTCTCCTTAACCATCCGCGTCAACCTACTGGTAGGAGGGAGGTTAAAAATTTTCCAAGCAAGGTGGCCCATTGTAACTTCAGACCAATGGGTTCTAAAGATTGTCCAAGTAAGATACCATTTGCAACTGAAAAGAATTTCTCCAATTTGCCCACCAAGATCATTGAAATTAAACTCTTAGCATTAGGAGTTGCTTACCAAGGAACTCTTCCCTTTTACAGGCCAATATGATAGAGCCTGTACCACCAGGGGAAAGAAGGAAGGAATTTTATTCCAAGTACTTTATGATTGCAAAAAGATGGTGGAAGACAAGGGTGGATTTTGTCCCACTGTAGACCTGAGGCCCTGAACATATACCTGGCCAAACTAAAGTTCAGGATGTTTCCTTTAGGCACCTTAATACTCATGATTCAAAAAGGAGATTATTCTCTGAACTTGAAGGATGCTTATACCCACATGGAGATACATCTAAGTCACAGGAAGTATCCAAGATTCCAAATAGAGAAACACGACTTCAGTATTGTACACTGCCCTTTGGCTAAATATTAACGCCGAGAGTGTTCACAAAAGAGACATTTCTATAAAGGGTCGTGCTAAGCTAGTATTGTACAACAATTGTTTTGCACACCTGAATTGTTATAGAATATTAGCAAAAGTCTGCATTTACACATCAATACTTAGGCTTGACCGCTTAATGCCAAATCAGTAGTTACGTGTGCAACTTGCAGTATTTTATAAGTGTTGCGTGTGTGTGACTAGCCCTTGGTTGACCCATGCCCTCGCTCCATGTGCACCCCCTCCCATATGCAGTTGTGTGCTAAAGTACTTAGGGGTAACCTTTTAGAATAGTCTAAGTGCACTTATGGGTGTAACTGATGTTTACCCCTGTTTTGGTGCATAACCTCTGTTCTAGTATCAAAAGTTATGCACCAATTGACACTGTATGACAGGCTGAGTTGGGTCCTGCAACTGCATTAGTGGTCACTGGACATGGGCATAACCCAGAAGATCTTTTGAGAGTGGGGCACAACCTTGATAAATCTTTTCACAATTCCCTTCAACAAGAAAGGCCCTCGGTTCTGCTCCAGACTCAGATCTCACTACAGACTAGCCTTGGATGCCTTTCTCCCTTACTGGGGGGGGGGGGGGGGGCTTTTGTATGTGTATATTTCGATACCTCTCTTAATGAAAACTGTTTTGAAACTCAAACAGGACTGAGGAACAGTGATTCTGATTGCAGCTTATTGGCCAAGGTAGATCTGGTTCCCACTTCTTCTGGAGCTTGCCTCCAGAGTGGAGCTCAGAGTGCTTTTCAACTCCTACTCAGGATAAGGAATCCCTACTACATCCCAGCTTCAGTCCCTAGCTCTCATGACTTGGATGTTGAGAGGACAGTGGAAGATTCTCTCAACCTGCCCGAGGGGGTGTCTCAGGTTCTGTTAACTTCCAGAAGAGATTATGCTAAAAGGTTATATGGCTTTAAAAAGAAGAGGTATGCAGTCTGGTGTGAGAGCAGGGCCCTAAATACATTTTCCCATCCTACACAAAAAAACTGCTTGAATAACATCAACAGGTTTACCTTCAACACCCCCTAATGGAGTTGGTCTTGAGACCTATCTCTGTTCAGACTTTAGTTGTTTATTTCATACAGGGCTTTCTTCAATTCCAGCCCCCATAAAGCTTCATGCAGTGTCATGGGATCTCTATGTCATCTTAACACAGCTGATGGTAGCCCCTTTTGAGTAACTTAATACCTGTCACCTGACATACCTAACCTGGAAGATTCTATTTTTAGTGGTGGTCATTTCAACCCACAGGGTCAGTGAGCTCCAGGCCCTAGTAGCTGGTCTGTCTTACATTAAGCTTTTCAGTAGTAGAGTAGCAAACATCCTTTCCTTCCTAAGGTAGTTTTGGAATTCCCTATTAAGCAGTCAGTTGTTCTATCAGCATTTTTCTCTAGACCTCATGCCTACAAAAGTGAAAACATTCTGCACACTTAGAACTATAAGAGCCTTGGCCTTCTGTCTGGCATAGACTAAAATCCATAGAATGTCCACCCAACGTTTGTATCTTTTGACCCAAATCGATGGGGGGGTTGCCATTTGCAAACACACTCTAATTGACTAGCAGACTGCATTGTCTTTACTAATGTCGTGACTTGGCTATCTGTAGAAGGTGATGTCATGGCTCATAATGTTAGAACTATGACTGCTTCGGTACCCCACTTGAGATCAGCCTCCACGGAGGAAAATTGCAGAGCTACAGCATAGTCTTTAGTCTACACATTTCACATTTCATTGCTTTTGGAACAGTTGGTTTGGACAGACAGCCTTCCAGAACCTATTTGGAGGTCTAAAATCCATTATTTATTTCAGTTCCAGTCTGCCTTTTGAAAATAAAAAAGAAGTGAGTATAAATAAGAGAATAATTGTTAAAGACAGCCTGGTGGCTAGGGGTGCTAAGATGTAAGAATATCTTATCTTGTTTGTCCTTGGAGAAAACAAAGTTATTTACCTGTAGCAATTTAATTCTATACACTGAAGATTAGATGGGCTAAAGTCTCGCATGACAGTAGCAGACAGGAAGACATGCCCATGCTCGGTGCAAAGCTGTAAAAAGTTGTAGTTTTTCAAGCTGGTGAGCGTTTCCGAGCAGGCTTCATTGGGTGATGTTGCCCAGATGTAACAAAATTAATCTTGCTGTCCTCAAAGAACACCTACTACAGGTAAGAATTTTGTTTTCTTACACAAGTTTGCTGCAGAGCTCATTTGCATTGGTAGCAGGTCTGTTTGAAAGAGATGCCAGTATTAGTACATTGGCCCTGTTAAGATGTTCTTGTAAAACTGATCCCTTTTCATTTTTGTTGTGACTAGGAAGATCCAGATATTGTTGGTGCAATCTATGGTCGAGGAATAGCATATGGAAAAAAAGGACTGCATGTAAGTTTGTGATGGACAATTCTATAACTGGATGCAATTCCCTTCCACAAGAAAGGCCCCTTGCAGATGGATACCTGATATTATCTTCAGCTCTCTGTTCCCCATACTTGGAGTCAAAATATGGAACTCTACCTATTTAGCCCCATCAGAACAGGAAACAGCTACCTCAGCTTTAGGAAGAGGCTAAAAACCTCTCTCTTCCCAAAGACTGCTTCATAATAATCCATCATTTCTACTTCCTAGTAACATCCATTATACTTTCCTTAATATTTTTTGTCTCCTGAATTACACCAATGGTCTCTAGTGTTTTTTTTATACCTCATACTATCTGCTTTTGTCTCACCTAGAATGTAAACCACAGTGAACCCTGGAAAGGGGATATTAGCGATATATACAAGAATTGAATTAATTGGTCAAGAAAGATGATAGTTTAATTATTTCCCTTGATGGAAGGCCTTGGAGAAGGTTAAAAGGCCAGATCAAAATTTGTTTTTAGGGAGAATTTTATTTGATGGATTAAAGACTTGTAATTGAAGCTCTCAACTTTTGTCTGGGTTACTAGGCAGGCCTTTGTTCTCTAATACCGGGTAAACATCAAGGATATTACTAACTCCTTCTTATATTGGTTGCATTAACTGTAGAAACATCTGTAGTTTCAGTTAGGAATTCAGACTGAATAGCAGAGGCTTTGGGTGATAGAAAAGCAAAGTTACTTACCTGTAGCAAGTATTCTCTGAGGACATATAGGGCTTATATTCTCACTAGTGGGTAATGCAGCACTGCATTGCCCGGTGCAGGCTTTATGACAAGCCAAAAGAGCTTTTGCAGAGCGCAAGACATGCTTTTTGTGAGGGGGCTTTGACAGTTTAGTTAGGAAATATTAAAGATTCATAGTTATCACTATTTCTGCACCACAGCTGAACAAGGTTTGCTAGATAAATGGCACTCTGCTCTCCCTCTCATCTACAACACTGTAATAATCAAATCAGGAATCGAAGTTTAATTTTTTGCATGGTCATGATTAGCATAGTGCTACAGCTAAACCCTCAGGATGGCTGGTTTACTCACTATGCCAAAGCAGCAGCAGTCTAATATAATTATTACTTTCTTTCTAAGGATATTAAGAATGCTGAGCTTGCATTATTTGAGCTGAACCAAGTAATAAGCCTAGAACCAGACCACCCAGAAGTATATGAACAGCGAGCTGAGGTGAGTCTCTTAATTTCTTTAGAATGAGATGAAATAGTTCAGTGTTTTGCCAGGTGATCTGCTATTTCTGTGGACTTTTATCTGAATGAAAAGTAGCCTTTACTGGAAGCTTTGATATGAGCTTTCATTTGCTAGTACTCAAGTTACTCTTATAATAAATTGACTGATGCTTAAAGACCATGCTTCCCTCTGAAACCTAAGAAAAGTATATTTAATCTAGCAATGAGGTGTCCCTGTTGCATGATGGTAAGGGGAATCCTTTTCCTTTTGGGGTCTATAAACACTGGCTTTGAAGTATTCCCAGGTCCAGCTGACTCAAGGGGCAGAATCCAAGTTTTGCAGTGGAATCTCTTGTTTTATACCACAGTGCAAAGCACTGGCTAAGAGCTGGTTGTGTGCAGTTTTTATGAAATATCACGAAGTAGAATATTTTATATAATTTCTAAGCAGAACTGTTTATTGCCTCCAAAGTTGTGTACTGGTGGTGGTGGTTTTTTTTTTTTTTAATCTCATCTCAAATTTTGTTGGTGGTTCTTAACCTTTCAAAATAAGGTTTTGAAAAGATTTCCACAGTTAGAATGCTTTTTATCTCTACAACTCACTTGTTTGAAAATTGCTCAACCTGTTTGCAGGTAAAAGTATGCTCTTTGTTCCACAATGTGCATACTTTATCCACATTTTAATGAGGTGTTCTGTGGGAAAGCTAAGTTGGATCGAAAATTGTACACACAGTTGAGAATTTAGTTTTGTTGGAAAAAGAATCGACAGCAAAAATCGGGTATAAATTTCTGGATACTTTGTCCATAGGCAGTTTTCAAAGAGGCATGCTTACTTTCACTTTAAATTTTGGGGCAAAAACGTGAGTAAAACTTCCCCACAGATTTGCAGCAATAGGGGTAGTTTGAAAATGATCTCTTTTAAATGTTTGAAATGTCTTGGCTATAGCTATAACAAAAATTCATAATTAACAGCAAGCACTTTAGGGACAATTTTCAGTTGGCCATTTAGACCTAAATGTATTTTTTGCTTGCTGTTTATGTGGGTGGCTGAGCAAGGGTAGAGTAGGAGACGTATATTTGAAAATCAAATAGGCCTATTTAGTTTTTATACTATCTAGCTATCTACTTATCATTTCCATAGCGCTACAAGGCATACGCAGCGCTGTACTGAGATACACTTTTCTTTTAAATCCCATCATATTTTGTGTCCTCCATTCAGGAGGACTGCTGCCAATTTAATTCATCAATAACTTCAATCGATTGTTACTTATGATCACAAGTAACAATCGATTGAAGTCACCGATTAATTAATTGGTGCAGTCTTCCTGAAGGAGGACACAAAATATGGTCTGTGTTGGACCCCAAGTTTGAAATTTAAGGGGATAGTAATGCTTTTAAGAGGAACTGTTTTGCATAGTCACCAATACTTTTGATTTTTGTTATCTTTTATACTTTATGTGCACTGAGAACATTAAAGACACTTGAAAAGCATTGGAACGTAGATTTGTGCAATGATTAAAATGACTGAGACTTGCTGTCCATAAAAAGACCGTGAGGCTATATAAGTGTCAATGGTTTATGATTAACCCCCAGATTCTATATAGTGCGCTTATATTTAGGCACCAATATCGGCGTGGATTCTATAACACTGCAATAACTTAATTGGCTTAAGCTAATGAGCGCTGATGACAGCACTTAATAATGAGCACTAATTGACTCTGATTTGAATTTAGGTGCACAACTCGCTAAGTGTATTCTGTAACGATGTGTGCTGAAATTCTAACGTGCTGAGGCAAAAAGGGGTGTGGTTGTGGGCATAAGTACATAAGTAATGCCATACTGGGAAAAGACCAAGGGTCCATCGAGCCCAGCATCCTGTCCACGACAGCGGCCAATCCAGGCCAAGGGCACCTGGCAAGCTTCCCAAACGTACAAACATTCTATACATGTTATTCCTGGAATTGTGGATTTTTCCCGTCCATTTAGTAGCGGTTTATGGACTTGTCCTTTAGGAAACAGTCCAACCCCTTTTTAAACTCTGCTAAGCTAACCGCCTTCACCACTTTCTCCGGCAACAAATTCCAGAGTTTAATTACACGTTGGGTGAAGAAAAGTTTCTCCGATTTGTTTTAAATTTACTACACTGTAGTTTCATCGCATGCCCCCTAGTCCTAGTATTTTTGGAAAGCGTAAACAGACGCTTCACATCCACCTGTTCCACTCCACTCATTATTTTATATACCTCTATCATGTCTCCCCTTAGCCGTCTCTTCTCCAAGCTGAATAGCCCTACCCTCCTTAATCTTTCTTCATAGGGAAGTCGTCCCATCCCCGCTATCATTTTAGTTGCCCTTCTCTGCACCTTTTCCAATTCTACTATATCTTTCTTGAGATGCGGCGACCAGAATTGAACACAATACTCAAGGTGCAGTCGCACCATGGAGCGATAAAACGGCATTATAACATCCTCACACCTGTTTTCCATACCTTTCCTAATAATACCCATCATTCTATTCGCTTTCCTAGCCGCAGCAGCACAATGAGCAGAAGGTTTCAGTGTTTTCTCCGAGGACAAGCAGGCTGCTTGTTCTCACTGATGGGTGACGTCCACGGCAGCCCCTCCAATCGGAAACTTCACTAGCAAAGGCCTTTGCTAGTCCTCGCGCGCCCATGCGCACCGCGCATGCGCGGCCGTTCTCCTGGCCGAACCGGCTCGTGTTCGTCAGTCTTCTTTGTCCGCGCTCGGTACGGTCATGTTTTCGCCGTGTCGCGCCCTGGAAAGTCGACCTCGCGCGTCATTCTTACTTCGTGTTAAAAAAAAAAAAAACTCTGTGTGGAAGGAGACTCTTCGGTCTTTTTCCTTCCGATATTTCCAGTTGTTCGCCCCGGTAAGTTTTCTTTCGTCGTCGGGGTAGGCCGCTTTTAGGCCTCGGGTCGAAGTTTTCTTCCCCTTGTTTTTGTGGTGCCTTTTCCGCCATTTCGACTTTTGATCTCGCTGGCGTGATTTTTCCGCCCATGACATCGAAGTCTCCCAGCGGCTTCAAGAAGTGCACCCAGGCCCCTTACACCAAATTTCATCATAACAGAGTAGTCCTCCGCACTCACCCTAAGTTCTTGCCAAAGGTTGTGTCGGAGTTCCATCTGAACCAGTCAATTGTCTTGCCAACATTCTTTCCCCGTCCTCATTCCTGCCCTGCTGAACGTCAGCTGCACACATTGGACTGCAAGAGAGCATTGACCTTCTATCTGGAGCGGACACAGCCCAACAGACAGTCCGCCCAACTGTCTTCCTTCCATCCAGCATCTGTCTTCGCTCTTTCTCTGAAATCCAGTGTCTGCCCTCTCTAATGTCCCTTCCATCCAGTGTCTGCCTTCTCTCTCTGTCCCTTCCATCCAGTGTCTGCCTTCTCTCTCTGCCCCTTCCATCCACCATCTGCCCTCTTTCTCTCTCTCTCCCCCTTCCACCCACCATCTGCCCTCTTTCTCTCTGCCCCTTCGATCCGTCTGCCCTCCCTCTCCCATCCATCCAGGGTCTGCCCTCCCTCACGCTCCCCCCCCTTCCATCCAGGGTCTGTCCCCTCTCTCTGCCCCCTCTTTTCAGCCCCCTCTTTCCACCTGCACCTAGTTCCAGTTCCAGCCCACATCTCCCACCTGCCACCCTTTTCAGCCCCACTATCCCACCAGTCCCCAGCCCATTTCTCCCAGCCCCCAGCCACTTCTCCCTGTCCCCTTTTCAGCCCCTAGTTTCAACCCCAGCCCTTTTCTCTCACCCAGTCCGAGCTTCAGCCCCAGCCAGTTCTCCCTGTCCCCTTTAAAGCCCCCAGTCCCCACAGTTTCAGCCCCTGCCCCTTTTCAGCCCCCAGTTCCAGACCCCTTCTCCCATGAGCACTTCCCTCCCCAGTCCCCTTCTCCCCTCTGAGCACCCCTCCTCTGAACTCCCCCACCCCCTCACCAATCCCCATTCTCCCCTCTGAGCACCCCCACCCTCTCCAATCCCCATTCTCCCCTCTGAGCTCCCCCACCCTCTCCAATCCCCTTCTCCCCTCTGAGTACCCTTCTGAGCACCCCCACCCTCTCCAATCCCTTCTCTCCTCTGAACTCCCCCACCCCTCCCCAATCCCCTTCTCACCTCTGAGTACCCTTCTGAGCTCCCCCACCCTCCCCAACCCTCCCCAATCCCCTCTGAGCACCCCCACCCTCTCCAATCCCCTTCTCCCCTCTGAGCACCCCTCCTCTGAACTCCCCCACCCCCTCTCCAATCCCCTTCTCCCCTCTGAACTCCTCCCCTGACCTAGTCCCGTCCCCCCTCCATTGAAGCCACAGAGCCCTCTTCTCCTGCCACCGCCTGCCTTTTTCTTTTTTTTTTTAAATCCGTGCAGCCACGCAGGCAGCGCTTCGGCTCTGCCCTGTGTGTGCTGCTGTGAAAGAAGTAAATCGCCAGTGCTGGCTTCGGGCCTTCCCTCGATGACCCGCCCTCTTGTAAAGTAACTTCCTATTTCCTCGAGGGCGGGACATCGAGGGAAGCCCCGAAGCCAGCGCTGACGATTTACTTCTTTCACAGCACACGCAGGGCAGACGCGAAGCGCTGCCTGCGTGGCTGCACGGATTTAAAAAAAAAAAAAAGGCAGGCAGTGGCAGGAGAGAGACGCGACGGAGCACCCCCACCCGCGGACAACCGGGGCGGACCGCCCCCACCGCCCCACCCTTGCTACGCCACTGTCAACCGGTTCCCCTTTGTCCACATGTTTGTTTACTCCTTCAAAGAATTGAAGTAAATTGGTCAGGCAAGATTTCCCCACACAAAAGCCGTGCTGACTCGGTCTCAGTAATCCATGTCCTCGGATGTGCTCTGTAATTTTGTTTTTAATAATAGCCTCTACCATTTCCCCGGCACTGACGTCAGACTCACCGGTCTATAATTTCCCGGATCTCCCCTGGAGCCTTTTTTAAAAATCGGTGTTACATTGGCCACCCTCCAATCTTCCGGTACCACGCTCAATTGTAAGGATAAGTTGGATATCACTAGCAGTAGCTCCGCAAGCTCATTTTTCAGTTCTATCAGTACTCTAGGATGAATACCATCCGGTCCAGGAGATTTGCTACTCTTCAGTTTGCTGAACTGCCCCATTACGTCCTCCAGGTTTACCGTGAAGTCAATAAGTTTCTCCGACTCGTCCGCTTGAAATACCATTTCCGACACCGGTATCCCACCCAAATCTTCCTCGGTGAAGACCGAAGCAAAGAATTCATTCAGTCTCTCCGCTACGTCTTTGTCTTCCTTGATCGCCCCTTTTACCCCTCGGTCATCCAGTGGCCCAACCGATTCTTTTGCTGGCTTCCTGCTTTTAATATACCGAAAAAAAATTTTACTATGTTTTTTTGCCTCTAATGCTATCTTTTTTTTCGTAATCCCTCTTGGCCTCCTTTATTTGCGCCTTGCATTTGCATTTACACTCCTTATGCTGCTTCTTGTTATTTTCAGACAGTTCCTTCTTCCATTTTCTGAAGGCGTTTCTTTTAGCCCTAATAGCTTCCTTCACCTCACTTTTCAACCAGACCGGCTGTCTTTTGGACTTCCGTCTTTCTTTTCTAATTCACGGAATATGTATGGCCTGGGCCTCCAGGATGGTATTTTTGAATAGCGTCCATGCCTGTTGTACAGTTTTTACTCTCTCAGTTGCCCCCCTAAGTTTTTTTTACCGTTCTTCTCATTTTATCATAGTCTCCTTTTTTAAAGTTAAACGCTAACGTATTTGACTTTCTGTGTACAGTTACTTCAAGGTCGATATCAAAACTGATCATATTATGATCACTGTTATCAAGCGGCCCCAGTACCATAACGTCCCTCACCAGATCATGCGCTCCACTATGGACCAAGTCTAGAATTTTTCCTTCTCTCGTCGGCTCCTGCACCAGCTGCTCCATAAAGCTGTCCTTGATTTCATCAAGGAATTGTACCTCTGTAGCGTGTCCCGATATTACATTTACCCAGTCTATATTTGGATAATTGAAATCACTTTCTACCAAGATTGCAGACTGTTGGCAAGCAGCCCAAGTTAATATCAAGCCATGCAATAAATGCGGAGAAAAAAAGACATCAGGTGTGACAGTCTACCTCTTTGTCAAAGGACAAGCCTTTAGTATAACGGGGAGACTGTCTCAATCACGTGTCTTTAAAAAAACTCCACAATTACATTGTGTTTAACTACTGCTACCTTTATAATGGTTACACCGCATAGCTTGCTTGACAACAACTGCAAAGGAGATTCAACTCCTACTTTAAATTTCAAGAAGAACTTGGAAAGAGTACTTATCTTCACCGGAAAATCTTTTGATTAATTAACTCCGATTTCATCTGTTTGTACTCCACATATGAATAAAGTCCCGACAGGGAAACCCTGTTTCGCCAACAATAAGCTGCTTCAGGGGAATGTTCAAAAAATCCAAGCTTCTGAATCTCTCACCATTTTTGGAGATGGTGAGAGATTCAGAAGCTTGGATTTTTGAACATTCCCCTGAAGCAGCTTATTGTTGGCGAAACAGGGTTTCCCTGTCGGGACTTTATTCATATGTGGAGTACAAACAGATGAAATCGGAGTTAATTAATCAAAAGATTTTCCGGTGAAGATAAGTACTCTTTCCAAGTTCTTCTTGAAATTTAAAGTAGGAGTTGAATCTCCTTTGCAGTTGTTGTCAAGCAAGCTATGCGGTGTAACCATTATAAAGATAGCAGTAGTTAAACACAATGTAATTGTGGAGTTTTTTTAAAGACACGTGATTGAGACAGTCTCCCCGTTATACTAAAGGCTTGTCCTTTGACAAAGAGGTAGACTGTCACACCTGATGTCTTTTTTTCTCCGCATTTATTGCATGGTTTGATATTAACTTGGACTGCTTGCCAACAGTCTGCAATCTTGGTAGAAAGTGATATTGTTTGATTTGATATTCTACCTTCCGGTTTCGATATTAAGTGATAATTGAAATCACCCATTATTATCACATTGCCCATTTTGTTCGCGTCTCTGATTTCTTTTATCATTTCTGTGTCTACCTGCTCGTCCTGGCGAGGCAGACGGTAGTACACTCCTATCACCATTTTTTCCCCTTTTATACAAGGAATTTCAACCCACAATGATTCAAAGGTGTGACTTGTGTCCTGCTGAATTTGTAATCTATCTGAGTCGTTAATATACAATGCTACTCCTCCACCAGTCCGGTCCACCCTATCACTACGATATACTTTGTACCCCAGTATGACAGTGTCCCACTGGTTATCCTCCTTCCACCAGGTCTCAGTAATGCCTACTATATCCAATTTTTCATTTAGTGCAATATATTCCAACTCTCCCATCTTATTTCTTAGACTCCTAGCATTTGCATTTAGACATTTCAGAGTATGTTTGTTGTTCCTATTTGCATGATGATTAGTACCTGACACTATTGATTTGCCATCTTTTGTCTGATCTTTAGTTGTATGTAAGGGCACCTGGTCTACGGTCTGTTGTGCAACCTCACTATCCAGAAACCCTATCTTCCCTGTTTGTGAGGTATCTTTGCAAGATACCTTTTCCCGAACCATGCGCTTTTGAGTGACTGTCAGCCTTCCCCCCATTTCTAGTTTAAAAGCTGCTCTATCTCCTTTTTAAATGCCGATGCCAGCAGCCTGGTCCCACCCTGGTTAAGGTGGAGCCCATCCTTTCGGAATAGGCTCCCCCTTCCCCAGAATGTTGCCCAGTTCCTAACAAATCTAAAACCCTCCTCCCTGCACCATCATCTCATCCACGCATTGAGACTCCAGAGCTCTGCCTGTCTCTTGGGCCCTGCACGTGGAACAGGTAGCATTTCAGAAAATGCTACCCTAGAGGATCTGGATTTGAGCTTTCTACCTAAGAGCCTGAATTTGGCTTCCAGAACCTCTCTCCCACATTTTCCTATGTCATTGGTACCCACATGTACCAAGACAGCGGACTCCTCCCCAGCACTATCTAGAATCCTATCTAGGTGACGTGTGAGGTCCGCCACCTTTGCACCAGGCAGGCAAGTCACCAGGCGATCCTCACGTCCACCAGCCACCCAGCTATCTATATGCCTAATGATCGAATCACCAACTACAACAGCTGTCCTAATCTTTTTATCCTCGGTGCGAGAGGATAGTACATCCCCTGGTGGGCAGGTCCTGGCTACAGGAGTACTTCCTACTTCACCAGGGTGATGCTGTCCTTCTAGGAGACCTCCCTCCTCCAAGGTAGCACAAGGGCTACTAGACTGGAGGTGGGACTTCTCTACAACATCCCTGTAGGTCTCCTCTATGTACCTCTCTGTCTCCCTCAGCTCCACCAAGTCTGCTACTCTAGCCTCAAGAGAACGGACACGTTCTCTAAGAGCTAGGAGCTCTTTGCATCGGGCGCAAACATATGACATCTCACCAACTAGGAGATAATCATACATGTGACACTCAATGCAAAAGACTGGATAGCACCCCTCTCGCTGCTGGACTGCTGACTCCATCTTAGTGTTTTTTGAGTTTTTCAATAATTTAAAACTTGCTACAGAATTAAGGATATTAGCCTAATATAAAAGTGTCTTTTACTTTATATAGTATATTGTATGATTTATTTAGTATTCCCTTCTTAGATGGTAATGAAATGTATTTAAAACTCTAAGAGCACTCCTTGCTTGTTTCCCTAATTACAATAACTGACTGACTATAAATGAGGAGTTGCCCTAGGTGTGGGGGGGGGGGGGGGGGGGGAATACTAAATTAGATCCTGCAGTGGCTGTTAGATTCTATCTGTTAATGCTGTGGTCCAGAGCTTTTAAAACTAAGTGGAAAAGACTATGGAGATTAGCTGTTAAAATTTGCTTTTTAATTTTGCCTAACACTAACCTACAATTCCTCCTTTAAACCCCAATCTTTAAGTTCCCAAAGCACAAGCAAAGTAGCGTTCACTTACCAGAGAAATGTCCTCTTCTCTCAGAACTTCTCAGAAGGGAAGTGGTGTTTTATGGGCATTCCAAAATTTAAGCGCCTAGTTATAGAATATGGCCCAGTGCGCCTAAATCTACGCACTGAGATTTACACCGAGTTTTCATTGACGTAAATGGATTCGCGCAGATATCAGCGCTGAAATATAACTAAGCATATTCTATAATCTGTGCTTAAATCTAGGTGCTGATTATAGAATAGTCGGCACTGATTTCAGCACCAGTTTTTTTAGGCACCATATATAGAATCTCCTCCTAAGTGTGGACTTATATATATTTTGTCTTCTGATAGGTGAGCAGGATTTGTGTATATTGATTTGCTAGAAAATTGTAGATCTGAAATTTCTACAAGAGAAGGTGGTTTTGTGGATGAAAGTAATTCTGTATGCATAAAGTGGTAATTTGTTAATTGAGTGATGATTTTGATGTGTGAGAGATTTTTTAAAGGTAGTAGTCAGTGATATTCAGCTGTTTTTTAACCTACCCCAAACCAGGGCCGCCGAGAGGGGGGGCAGGGGGAACAAAATTCCCCAGGGCCTCCAAGGGGGCCCGGCGCCAGGGCCGCCGGCGCTGCAGTCCCCCGGTCTCACCTGCCTGCCTCCGCAGGGGGCCCAGAGCGTGTGGAGGCAGGCAGGTGAGACCGGGGGATTGCAGCGGTGTGGGGGAGCGATGGGGGGAGGTGGGGCGGCCTTACCCCGGGCCCGCCTAGTCTCTCGATGGCCCTATCCCAAACACATTCCTTGATTATATGGATGTGTCATAATCCAGGACCATAAGACATGACAATTAAAGAAGATTGGTTTAGGTAGTACTGTCTATGACTGGTTTGAATCTTTTTTTTTTTTTTTTTTATTTTATTTAATCTGTGAGACAGTTTAACGTCATCAGTGGAAATGAGTGTTCTTCATTCATGGTTATTTGTTCCGGAGTGCCGCAGGGATCATCCGTCTGCTACTGTTTTTAATATCTTTTTGAAACAGTTATGTGTTTTACTGGGGATGCTTGGTGTCGATTTATAGGATTTATGCTGATGATGTCCAGTATATTTTTAAAAGGCTGTTTTTTTTAAATTTTCTCTTTACAAACAATAAATCAGTGGTTGCGAACCAGTTGGTTAAAATTGGATATGAATAAGACCTAGGTGATGCTTTTGAGTAGTTATTCAGTTCTTTCCTTCCCAAATCTTGTATAATTAGAGAGAAAGAGAATAATTTTGCCCAAAAGATCAAATCGTTAAGAGTGATTTTAGATCAGGCACTGACAATGCAAGAGCAAATACGTAAATAATCCAAGTCTGTTTTTATGAAACTAAAAATTATTAGATGTTTAAAGGAGTTTTTAAAACCCAGAAATGTTCGAATGGCAAACTGTGATTCCACATTTTGGTTACTGCAATATTTTGTTACTAGGGGTTCCAAGAATTTTTTTAAGTCTCTTCAATCTGCACAAAATGCAATGGCAGAAGTAATTTTTGGAATATCTAGATCTGAACATATTACTCCTCCACTTAAAACTCTTCATTGGCTATCTGTTGAATTTCAAATTCAGTTAGAAGTATTACTAATAGTATTTAAAAGTGCTGAATAGTACGATTTCTCCTGTTCTTGCCTGCTCATTACATCTCCATCAACCTTCACCCTCTTTGTGATCATAATTTTCAAATGTTCTGGATGTACCATCATTTAGTTTAGTATACTTGAATGAATATAGAAATTCTATTTTTTATATAAAAGGACCACAAAATGTGGAATGCCCTGCTGAATAATATTCAGTCTATGCAAAATTTGAAAGAATTTAAGATTACATTAAAGATCTTTTTATTTCAAGAGGCATATAACACCTGATAGAATGATTGATTAGTAACATACTATTTTTGTCTAATTGTGGAGGTTCATAACTGCTTGTTTGATGTGTAATTGATTATGTCCTGATTGGCTGAGTAATGTACTGCTTTTATTGAATTTTTATTTTATTCTAATTTTATTTTCTTATACGTATTATGTTTATTTTTTGTCAAATTGTGTATGTAATTATGTACTCCACCTAGAATTGTCAAAAAAGAGTGGAAAATAAATATCTAAATAAATAAATATAAATAAATACATTGAACTACAATATATAATCAATTTCAGGGTCCGACAATATATAATCAATGTCAGGGTCCGACATACTATCAGTCATCCAGGGATTTTCAGGGCCGTGCCTTCTATATTTTTTTAGTCCTCTGCCCTATCCTGAAAGGGCATTCAGCTCATTCATGTTGTATAATTATGAGTCCGAAATCTCAGCATCATTTCAAAACCTCTTATATTCTCTCGCACAATAATTTTTATTGATGACAAATCAAAGGAATCTTATCCAAATGAGTGCATCTGGACTAAGAATCAAAGAACCAGACAAATAGCAAAAACAAGAATGACACCAGATGTTGTCAAAACTTTTTAACATTAGGCTGCCCTATACTCCACCCCAACCCTTAAGGCAAAACAAGGGAACAACCAAGACAACCAGCACAATAGATATAGCAGCCTAACAACAAATCAACCCATATCACATCTATTCCATCCCACACCGATCTACTACTACTACTATTTAGCATTTCTATAGCGCTACAAAGCGTATGCAGCGCTGCACAAACATAGAAGAAAGACGGTTCCTGGATGCAACAAGAGAACTGAGAGTTCGGACTCTGATGACTCTCAGATTCCTCCCACTGTCAATGAAAAAGAAGCCTTCCCTCCTTCCCCCCACCCCCCCCCCCCCCCCCCCCCCCCCCCCCCCCCCCCCCCCCCCCCCCCCCCCCCCCCCCCCCCCCCCCCCCCCCCCCGCCAACTCAACTTTTATATTGCTGGTGACAACAAAATACGAAAACAAAAAAACAATTACAAATTAGCAAGTGGAAGACTGCATCCCCTTGGAGACAGAATATCGTGTAGTTCCCACAATTTTACAAAATGAACTTTTCTCTTAAGGGAACCTCTTGCGTCTTTTGCCTCCCATGTGGCATGTATGTGGACTTGATTTCTCCAGTGCCACTATGTTGGGGGATTTGGTGAGGTCCAATATTGCACAATACACTTCCAGGCTACCAAGGATAGGTTATGAAATTATAAGGTACGCTGCTTGGATTGACCCTGAAATACCCCTGGCTGGCCCAAAACCAACTGCTGCATTGTTCAAAAGGATCTTACACCCAAATATTGACTCCAGAGAGCGCATAATAGAAGATCAAAATGACTGTATATGTATACAGTCCCAAAAAGAGTGAATAAAAATCCCATCAGCAACCGCACATTTAAGACACATAAGTGATTGCACTCTCCCTGCTTTGTAAAGCTGAAGCTGAGTGAGATAAGCCCTATGTATGACTCAAAACTGGCATTCCTGAAGCCAGGCCCCAGAGATCAACCATGGTATACTCCTGACAGAAGCCAATACATCCCAGGCTGTCAAAGATAATCCAAGGTCTGTAGCTCATTTTTGCTTCAACTCCCTGAAATCATGCCTCTTCATTACCTGTTGAAGGGCCCCGTATATGCCAGAAATTGAGGCACCTTGCACTGAGGAATTTATTTAAAAATTCTCTCAAATCGGGCCCTCATTAATGTGCTAATGGCCCCTGTGATGGGGTTTATAGAATACTGCTCCTCACCCTTAAGAAAAGTCCCTCTCTAACTAGCCTGGACCAGCTTAAGAGCACAGATCCCTCCCCAGGAGGAAGTGAGCCGAGAAGGGGCAGAGCCAATACCTGGGAGTTTAAAAGACGGAGCCAGGCTGAGGGTGGGGAGGCTCAGGGAAAGAAGAACTGAAGCCTAAGCCTATGCCTTTACAAAATATGTTTAGCTGCTGTGACCTGGCTGAGATAAGCCAACTTTGCTTCTTGTTAAACTTACAAGCTGTACTGAAGTCTGACTGGAGCCAGACCTGAGTTCTCAGAAGACCTGAGAACTAACAGGCTGTGTTTGGGACAGGGAAGCCCCACCAGCCACAGACTGCTTGGCCTGCTAGCCAGAGGCCTACTCAAAGACTGTTACTAAACCAGAGAAACTATTGCATCTGAGGTTCCTGGTCTGTGAGGTAACAGGTCCCAGGGCTCAGGTGAATAAAACATTTATATTCACGGTTATATACCTTGTCTGGCTGAGTTATTCCCAGGGCCACCCCCATAACCATCGTCTGGGTCTAACAGCCCCATCTGCCAGAGAAGCAACATAATGCTTGACTTGGCAATGTGCATATTTATGGCCCCAACCAATTACCATGCGTTGTTGAAGATCCACAAAGGGGAGGACAGTCATGTCAGATGCTAAAATATACTCCAATCTAACTATTCCTTGTTTTTCCCACTCTAGAAAAACTGCATTTTACATCCCAGGCTATAAATCCCTTTTCCTCTAATGGGAAGCTGATCCATGACCCTAGGATCCCCTTCCCAATAGCCCTGCCAGCACACTCCACATGTCCCACATTGGCTTTCCTCTGTGACCACTCAGGAGTCCGAGCCACCTGAGCATGAAGCAGATACAAACAGTTTTAGGGGTCGAAAAAGTTTGCTTAAATTCCAGCGGGGTAAAGCGACATTTCGAGCAGAGCCAGTCTCTCAGATGGTGTAGAAGGCATACCTGATTATACCCTCAGAAATCCGGAAGACCGAGGCCTCCCCGAGCCCAGTTTCGTAGCAAAAAAAGTAAACCACGTTTTAGATTTCCCACCCGCTCAACAGAACTGATTAAATTGCCTATACAAACTATTCAAATCTTTTCTTTTTAAACTGAGTGGGAGGGTCTGCAATAAGTAAAACCACCTAGGGAAAATGACCATGTGAATAAGATGTATTTTTCCCAAAACGGAAACTGGCAAATCCCGTCAGCTGTTTAGTTGCTTACGACTATCCTCCGACATCTTGGAAACATTAATGGAATAAAACATGGATACATCCAAGGGGAGTTGAATTCCCAGATATCTGAAAGAGGATTCTGCCCACCATAAAAGGAAACAATCCCTCCATAAGATCTTAACCTGCTGCGATGAATGCAAATCCTCCAACTTACAGAGATTTATTCTAAACCCCACGTAATCCCCATATTCATTAAAATGTTCCAGCAGTGCTGAAAGGGATTCCGTAGGGTTCAGGATGTGGTCCAAGATGTCATCTGTAAAGGCTGCTGCTTTGAAATGGGCAGAACCAACCCAAACGCCACAGATATCCAGTCGATCATATAAATCCCACAATAATGGGTCTAGCATCAAAATAAAAAGCATGGAAGAGAGTGGGCAAACTTGCCTGGTACCCCGCAGGATTGGGAATGGGTCAGATGTGCAACCTTAACAGATACCGAAGTGTGAGGAGATGAATAGAGAGCTCTAAGATGGGAGAAAAACTGCCCTCGAAACCCATATGTCTTTAAAGCCTCATATAAAAAGTCCCACCATACCCTATCGAACACCTTTTTTGCATCAAAACTGATTAAAAGGGAAGTGTTCTGATCTCTCACTCGTTGCTGTAATGAAATCAATATATTCTGAAGATTTTTGGTGATGAACCTCTCTTTAACAAAACCAACCTGAGACTCATGAAGTAAAGACAGCAATACTCTTGCCAGTCTATTCACCATAATCTTTGCCAGACGTTTTGCCTGATAATTTAACAGTGAGATTAGTCTATAAATTTCAGGGAGTAAAGAATCCTTCTCCTGTTTTGGAAGCACTATGATTCGCGCTAGGTTAAGAGATGGTAGGCCTTCGTATGGATCATAACGTTAAACATTCCAGTAAGAGGATTACCGCTTCGTCACCCATAAGCTTATAGAACTCCGCTCATTATCCATCAGACCCAGATGTCTTCAGCAGCGGACTCTGTCTAATGGCTCCGCACACCACCTCCTCCTGCACTGGCTCATTCAAATGAGACAACTCCAGCTGTGTTAGAGAAGGAAGGGACAATCCCACAAGAAATAAACTCATGAGCAAACCCTTGTTTGGAGGCTCAGCATTCATCTGTGTGTAATAGGAAGCAAGCAGTTTATTAATAGAGTGGTCCTCCTTAACCTGTTGTCCATTAGGATCTTTAAGGGCCAGTACTCAAGCTGGAGACAACTTTGTGAGAAATCAATTTGTCCAAGAAGGATCTGCTTTCGTTCCCATATTTATAGCGTTGAAACCTATAGTAGGCCGGAGATTTCTCCACTTTCTGATGGAGCAATTCATTTAAGGCATTTTGAGTTTCCAGAAGTTGTTGTTTACACTTCAAATCATGCAGACTGCCAAACCTCCAAAGACTTGAGATGACACTCAAGCCTCAAAATCTCTAGTTTGTTTATTTCTATTTAACAGTGACTGGTGTAACTATTGCTGTACTCCGCCAGTCTCCTTTCGCAGTAGAGCACCGGGTCATATTGATGCTTTCAGTTATGCAATTTATAGTCCTACTAACAAGTAATCCAATCCTGAAACTTGGAATCCCTATACAAAGCTGTCGGAAAAGTCCAATTATTGACCCGAGCAGAGGCCTCGATGCTGCCACTCCAGCCAGACCCATGAATAATCTCATATAGTATACAGCCCAATCTTTGAAGAAGAAACTGCCAAAAATAAGGATCTGACTATAATCTGGGACTGTGTGGAGTGTGCTTGTGACATGTGTGTAATCTTTTTCAAGAAGGTGCAAGACATGCCATACATCCATCAGATCTAATAAGTGACACAGATTGGGAAGGGCCCTAGTGCCTGTTTGCCTCCCTAATCCCGCACTAGATGATTTGTCCATTGTCTGGTCTCAGACCATATTAAAGTCTCCGCCCATGATGAATAGGAGGGGCTGTTAAGACAATAGCATCTGAGTCTGTTTTATAAAAACACCTATCAAATTGATTTGGGGCATACACTATATAAGATAAGTTCTGGCTTTGCCACTGTAACCTGACAGATCAAGAAGTGACCTGCAGGATTAGACCTTGACACTTTAACACAGTCAGTCACTCCCCTGCGGATCAAAATGGCTATTCCCCCTCCCCCATCTTTCCTTGTGCCGCTGCAGCCACGCACTCCCCAACCCACCACCTCTTCAATTTAGCACGTTCCACAGTGTTGAGATGTGTTTTCTGAAGGAAAACAATATCATCTTTTCTCTCTGCAATTGTTAGATTTTTTTGTGCTTTACAGGGGAATTAATTCCCCAACATTCCTAGTGAAAACCTCAGATAACATGTTGCTTGCATTTGAGCCAACCATTAAAAAATAGAAAATGTGAACCCCAGGGAGGGCCGTCCCAGCCACTATTGCAACTGTTGGATGAGAATCCCTGAGATAAACAGCCACCTGAAATGAAAATGAAAACCACTAGCAACATATTGAGAAACAACAATACAGATACTGTCTCCCAATACCTTGAACCTCATATCCAGATCCCTCCATCCCCCACCTCTATTCCCCTTCCTCCCAAGTCTACTGACCCCATCCCACTGAGCCACCACACTTAACACCCATTCCCATAGACAAATAACTGGAATGCAAACCCCTCCCCTTAGCAGACAAAACCTCTCCACCTATAACCCAAGCCATCCTCAGAAAATATAAATGTGCATGCCCACCAAAATTCAGTGCACCCAGCCACCCATAAGAGTTCCCACAAGCATTGTAATAGAGACACTCCACCAAAGTAATACAACACTAAAAAAAAAAAATCCAGTCTCCATTGGATTGAAGCAGCAGATTCCCATCATCTTGCAATCGCAGTCACAGACCAGGCCCAGAACAACAACCAATACATGCCTCAAGTAGAGTAGATATAATCCAGTAACTGAAATGGAGGAGGCAGGTGCCTAGACAAAAGTTCCAGAAAGCTCCTGGGGTGCTCATGTCAACAGCACATGGCAGCGATTACCATGCAGGGCTAATTAGGAGTAAGAAAAATAAGGGCCAGCAACTGAAATCGGCCCGTCTGCACCATGCACCGCTGCCGGCAGACCAATACCATATCTGGGGAAATAAATTAGCCAAAAGGGGAGCCCATAAATACACAGTTAAAATATCTGAAGTATGCTCCGCATCCCCCAACAATAACGGCTATACAAGTCTGAATCACCCGGGCAGAGCACACAGGATAGCTGGTCTCACACATCATAAAACTCTGGTTCATCCTTACTCAAACACCAGTTCCACATGCAGCCCCTGACGCTGCCTCTAGCCCATCCAAGAATGTCTGATTCGCCTCCAGAGTTTCAAAGAAGTGAGTTTGTCCCTGGTGAGAAACCCAGAGATGGGCTGGATACAGCAGGGCAAATTGAATGTGCTGATCAAACAATTTAGAACAAATTGGCGCGAAAGAGCACAGCTTTGTCGCAACTCAGAATAGTCCTGAAAGCATAAGTTTTTGTTTTTTTGAAATTTTGATAGGTCATTACACAACATTAAGGTCTTTATAGCCCACTACAACCAACAAATTCAAAGCGAATAACAACAAGAAAAAGAGCATACTCCTGATATATGTATAAAAATAATCACAATCATTAGAAACAAAATTTAACATCTATAAGAAAATATTTTCTAAAAAGTCTTTAGTAATTTCCGAAACTCGTAATAATGTTTAGTTTGCCTAAGAAATTACTTGCCTTCTCGTATGGCACGCAAAATGGCTACTTTATGCGCATAATTGAGGACTTTCAATATGACCACTCTGGTCCTCACATTGGAAAGCTGGCAGGAGCCCAGCTTATGAGCTCTTTTAATATGGAGGGGGCCCATGTGGTCATAAAGGTTGAGCTCCTGCGGAAATGAAGCTTCCAAAAATCCCAAGAGCTCCGCCTCTAGCACAGATTCCAGGAGCCCAACCAGCCGAAGATTGCTCCTCCTGGAACGGTTTTCTAAGTCCTCCAAGCACTCCTGACAAACTGCCAAGTCTTTTTCCAATTGGAAGTGAGATCTTCTACACCCTGGATCCGATTCTGGAGTTCTCCGGTAAGAAGTTGTTGATGTAAAAACTCACAGCCAAGATCTTGTAGAGTCCCCTGTGTTTATCCTCCAGTGGCTGAAACAACTTATCAAGTAAATGGTTACCACTTCCTCCATTACTTCTGAGACCCATGTAGAGCTTAAGGACAGGCCTGCAAGTCTAACGGGAGCTGCCATTTTGTCATTGGGTGGCTGAACCCAGTCCCTATCTTTCCATGTGGCTTTAGATGCCATCTGATCGAAAATATGCCACACTATGCACCAGATGCTTCAGTGAGGTTATAGCTCGCTAGCTGAGCCAGTTGGAGGGATCGGGATTACAGTAAGATCAGGGTTCTGAGAGAGGGAAGGAGAGCCTTCTACCAGCATCCTCTCTCTAGCATAGCATCGCGTGATCCCTCAATTAAATTACAGTTCATAGTTCAAAACCCTTTAAACTCTTCAAGCAAAGTTAAAGCATAACTCTAGTTGAGTTGCTCAGCAGGTCTCTTGGAGGAATAGCTTAATAGTTAGTGCAGTGGGCTGAGAACCTGAGGAACTAGGTTCAGTTCCCATTGCAGCTCCCTGTGACCTTGGCCAATCACCTAACCCTCCATTGCCCCAGATACAAAAACTTACATTGTGAGACCACTAGGGACAGAAAAAGTACCTGCATATCATAAATACAAACCACTCTGGTTGTACTACATAAAGGTGATATATCAAACCCATTTACCCTTAATCCTCTTTGCCATACCCTTGTGGTCTCTGGTTTAGGTTTCTTATTACTTTAGGACATTTCCCAAACCAGAAGCTCAAACTCCCACAGTCAGGGCTGTAGCAAAACTCTCTCCAATATACGTAGAAAACAATTTCCTGCCTTTTGCTTGGGATTCTTAGTTAATTACTTCCTCTACCCTATCTGTCTTCTCCCTGTTCCCCCCACCCCCCAAAGACCTCTGCATGGTCTCTGCCCTTAGCTTTGATATTATCTGGCCCCTCCTTTCCAGCTCCACCCGTCTAGGTCGTCTGGGCAACTAAAATTCTCAGCATTCTATTGTCTATTCTTATATTGGAGCATTCTCCTGAGCTCTCCTGTTGCCCAGTGATGGTGTGTGTGTATGTATGTGTATATATATATATATATATATATATATATATATATATATATGCACCCCATTATAGAATGGTTTCCCGGGTGAAAAGGTTAGGATGGAAATTTTTCAAGTCCGTTTCAAATTTACATGAATAAGTGAGTAACCCTGACTTCAGCAATAGGCTAATTGTAATCCTTTTGCCTAGTTATTAACAAACTAACGTAAAATATATCAAATAAATGCAATGGACTATAGGAACTGGGGTTGGTTTATTGCAGATTAAACAATTAAGACACAAATTCAACAACATGAAGATGGAGGCAGCATCCAGCAGTGAGATTGGGACTATCCAGTCTTTTCCTCTAAATGCCACGTATATGATTATATGCCACTTGGTGAAAGTTTGTACTTTGTATACCTAGAGCAAAGAGATCCTAGCTCCTGAACAAGTTAAATTTCTGGAGGCTAGAATGGCAGGCAGAGAAATATATTGAGGAGATAGATCTCTGGGACATATTTAAGTGGTTCCACTTTGAATCTGGCAGTCTGTGCTGCCTTGGAGGAGTAGTGTCTCCTTTGTCTAGAGATCCTGTAGCTAAGACCTGCTTTCCAGGTGATGCAGTGTCCTTTCACACCATATCTCTAGAGGAAGAGTTTTGACTGCCATTGTAGCTGACAAGTTGATCATTAAGAATAAGTTCATAAGTATTGCCACACTGGGACAGTTTGTACGAAACGGGTACCTGTCGGGGATTCAAGAGGGCACCTTTTCGCCTAAGATAAGTGCAGTGTGTTGCTTTTTGACAAGTACATATCTACTGATACAAAGAGAACAGAGCTACAAAGAGAACAGAGCAAGTTGCTTTTTGTTATTATAAAAGGGTTGGTGGAGGTGGAGTCAATGATTATGACATGAATATATGTAATATATTCACCTATTGAGTGAAAACATTATTACTATCAACAGATAAATTCTGTATGAGACTCCCTTTCACCTTAGTTCAAACAGTATTTAAGACTATCGCATTGTCATTTATACACTCTGTGTATTTTGTTTGTTATTTTATCCCGGAAATAAGCAGTGGATTTTCCCCAGGTCAATTTAATAATGGTCTATGGACTTTTCCTTTAGAAAGCAGTCCAGACCCTTTTTAAACTGCCTTTACCACATTCTCTGGCAACGAATTGCAGAGTTTAATTACACAGAGTGAAGAAACATTTTCTCCAATTCGTATTAAATTTGCTACTTTGTAGCTTCATCGCATTCCTCCTAGTCCTAGTATTTTTGAAAAGAGTAAACGATTCACATCTACCCGTTCCACTCCACTCAATTATTTTATAGACCTCTATCATATCTCCTCTTAGCCGTCTCTTCTCCTCATAGGGAAGTTGTCCCATCCCCGTTATCATTTTTGTTGCCCTTCTCTGCACCTTTTCTAATTCCACTATATCTTTTTCGAGATGCGGTGACCAGAATTGAACACAATATTTGAGGTGTGGTCGCATTATGGACCGATACAAAGGCATTATAATGTCCTCACTTTTTGTTTTCTATACCTTTTTCTAATAATACTTAACATTCTATTTGCTTTCTTAGCCACCGCAGCACACTGAGCAGAGGATTTCAACATATCATCAGCAACGACGCCGAGATCCCTTTCTTGGTCAGTGACTCCTAACATGTAACCTTGCATTACGTAGCTACAGTTCGGGTTCCTCTTTCCCACGTGCATCACTTCGCACTTGCTTACATTAACGTCGTCTGCCATTTAGATGCCCAGTCTCGTAAGGTCCTCTTGTAATTTTTCACAATCCTCTCGCAATTTAACAACTTTGAATAATTTTGTGTCATCAGCAAATTTAATTACATCACTAGTTACTCCCATCTCTAGATCATTTTTAAATATGTTAACAAGCAACGGTCTCAGCACAGACCCCTGGGGAACCCCACTATCTACCCTTCTTCATTGAGAATACTGACCATTTAACCCTACTCTGTTTTCTATCCTTTTACCAGTTTTTAATCCACAATAGGACACTACCTCCTATCCCATGACTCTCAAATTTCTTCTGGAGTCTTTCATGAGGTACTTTGTCAAACTCCTTTTGAAAATCCAGATACACAATATCAACCAGCTTGCCTTTATCCACATGTTTGTTCACCCCTTTAAAGAATTGTAATAGATTGGTTGGGCAAGATTTCCCTTCACTAAATCCATGTTGGCTTTGTCTGAATCCATGCTTTTGAATATGCTCTGTAATTTTGTTCTTTATAATAGTCTCTACCATTTTGCCCAGCACCGATGTTAGGCTCACCGGCCTATAATTTCCCAGATCCCCTCTGGAACCTTTTTTAAATATCTGCATTAGATGGGCTACCCTCCAATCTTCCGGTACCACGCTCTATTTTAAAGATAAATTACATATTACTAACAGTAGTTCCGCCAGTTTATTTTCTGTCAGTACTCTGGGATCAATATCATCCGGTCCAGGAGATTTGCTACTCTTCAGTTTGTCAAATTGCCCCATTACATCCTAGAGGTTTATAGAGATTTCATTCAGTTTCTTAGACTTGTCTGCTCCAAATACCATTTCTGGCACCGGTATCTCTCCCAAATCTTCCTCAGTGAAGACTGAAGCAAAGAATTCATTTAATCTCTCTTCTATGGCTTTGTCTTCTCTAATCGCCCCCTTTACCCCTCGGTCATCTAGTGGTCCAGATGATTCTTTTGCTGGCTTCTTGCTTTTAATATACCTAAAAAAATTTTACTATGTTTTTTGCCTTCAAAGCAATCTTTTTTTCAAAGTTCTTCTTTGCCTTCCTTATCAGCACTTTACATTTGACTCGACATTCCTTATGCTGTTTCTTATTATTTTCAGTCAGTTCCTTCTTCCATTTTCTGAAGGATTTTCTTTTAGCTCTAATAGCTTCCTTCATCTCACTTTTTAACCATGCCGGCTGTCGTTTGATCTTCCTCCCTCCTTTTTTTAATATACTGAACATACTTGTCCTTGGCTTCCAGGATGGTATTTTTGAACAGCATCCACGCCTGATGTAAATGTTTGACCTTTGCAGCTGCTCCTCTAAGTTTTTTGTTTTTTTTTTCCCCACCGTTCTTCTCATTTTATCATAGTCTCCTTTTTGAAAGTTAAAAGCTAATGTATTTGATTTCCTATGTGTACACCAAAGCTAATATCAAATCTGATCATATTATGATCACTGTTATCAAGTGGCCCCATCACCATTACCTCCCGCACCAGATCATGCGCTCCACTAAGGACTTAGGTCTAAAATTTGTCCTTCTCTTGTCTGCTCCTGTACCAGCTGCACCATAAAGCAATCGTTGATTTCGTCAAGGAATTTTACCTCCCTAGCATGCCCTGATGTTACATTTACCTAGTCAATATCGGGGGAATTGAAATCACCCATTATTATCGTTTTGACCAGTTTGTTAGCCTCCCTAATTTCTGATAACATTTCTATATCTGTCTGTTCATCCTGGCCAGGCGGACAGTAGTACACTCGTATCACTATCCTTTTCCCCTTTACACATGACATTTCAATCCACAGGGATTCCAAGATGTGTTTTGTTTCCTGCAGAATTTTCAATCTATTTGATTCAAGGCCCTCCTTAACATACAATGCTACCTCTCCACCAATTCAATCCACCCTATCACTACGATATAACTTGTACCCCGGTATGACAGTGTCCCACTGGTTATCCTCCTTCCACCAGGTCTCAGAGATGCCTATTATATCTAATTTTTCATTTAGTGTAATATATTCTAACTCTCCCATCTTATTTCTTAGGCTTCTGGCATTTGCATATAGTCATTTCAAACTATGTTTGTTGTGCCTATTTACATCATACTCAGTACTTGACAGTATTAAATTGCAATCTTTTGTCTGATTTTTATTTAAGGACACCTGATCTACTACGGTCTCTTTTGCAACCTCACTATCAGGATGCCCTATCTTCCCTGTTTTGGTGATATCTTTAAAAGACATCTTATTCCGAGCCATGCACTTTTGAGTGACTGTCGTCCTTCCCCCACTCTCTAGTTTAAAAGCTGCTCTATCTCCTTTTTAAATGCCAATGCCAGCAGCCTGGTTCCACCCTTGTTAAGATGGAGCCCATCCTTTTCGCAATAGGCTCCCCCTTCCCCAGAACGTTGCCCAGTTCTAACAAATCTAAAACCCTCGTCCTTGCACCATTGTGTCATCCACACATTGAGACTCCAGAGCACTGCCAGTGTCTTGGGCTCTGCGCGTGGAACAGGTAGCACTTCTGAAAATGCTACCCTAGAGGTTCTGGATTTGAGTTTTGTACCTAAGAGCCTAAATTTGGCTTCCAGAACCTCTCTCCTACATTTTCCAATGTCATTGGTACCCACATGTACTAAGACAGCTGGGTAGCTGATGTGAGGATTGCTTGGTAGCCTGCATGCCTAGTGTAAAGGTTGCATATTTCATGTGTTATCTATGTAAAATTTAGAGTGCTGGAGAGGAGTTAGCTGTTATAGATATGCACACCAATGACGGACGAGGTTGTTGGAGGAGGGTTTCAAAGCCAATTTAGGATTTTAGTTAGGAAACTGAAATCTAGACCCTCAAGACTAGTATTCTTAGAAATGCTTTTTGTTGCTCACCCTGGGGCCGATGCTCAGAAGTACCGCTCACATTAAGAGGCTGTTAACGCTTGGTTTACATGCAAGTTATTGTGGGTGGCATGTACAAATGGTTTCAGCATGGGTGCTGAAACCATTAACGTAGACAGCATTTAAATGTGATCATTACCCTTCTGCTATGTGCAAAAGGACAAAACTTCCCATGTGCATTTATTATTATTATTAACATTTGTATAGCGCTACCAGACGCACGTAGCACTTAGCGTGGGAAGCATTTTTGCCATGGCAGCACAGAAGAGTTGGTTGAGAGGAGTAGGTGTCTAGTGGCACCCCTTCCTGCCTCCTCCTCCCTGAGCTGAGGCCAACCTAACCTGGCTGATTTTCCCCCCTCCTCCCACCACCAATATTAAATTTTTAAAAAATCCTAGGTGATGTAATGGCTCCCAGGTGCCCCTCCCACACACCCCCACACACACACGCATGCATCACGTGTGGAGGTGGGTCATGGGGTGGGATTGACACTAGACTACCAGGGAGGTTTTTGTTATAGGACCGGGAGGGTTGTGGTGTGAAGATCACTGTACTTTCCTGTCAGTGTGTCAGCCAGTCACCACTCAGGCACAGACAGGAAAGTTGACATTTCATGTTAAGCTGCAGATTATTGCCACAATTTTAGCAAATGAGCTCTAGATTTTCAATATATGAGTGAGATGATGGTACAGAGAAGAGAGCTTTAGATTTATTAGGAATGGGGCAACATTTTGGAGAGGGGGATCCTACTCAAAAAGGATGGGATCCACTTTAACCAGGGTGGAACCTGGCTACTGGGACTAATATTTAAAAATTAAATAGAGCAAGTTTTAAATTAGGTCATGGGGAAAACATAATTTCTCAAAAGTGCATGGTTTAGACTGAGGTATCTTCAGAAGATGCTGGCAAAACAGAGAAGTTAGATTATCCTCATAACAGAGTTGTAATAAAGGATGAAATAACCCAAATGCATTTAATAAAGAGCAGACAGATATGCTTCCAAATTACTTCTCTCCGTTGTCAGGCAGGTTTGGAATACAAATAAAAAACATTCTTTGAATTGCCTGACTGTGAATGCCAGAAGTCTTAAAAGGATTTGAAAGTTAGAGTGTGGCACTAAATGAAGTTGTAGACATAGACATAATTAGCATCTGAGTTCTGTTGCCTGTTTTGTTTGAAAACGAGAATTGCTGCTTCCTTCCTGTCTGATACTGTTCTCTTGATGGAGTCTGTGGGGATCTCTGGAGATCTATAAAAGTGTTGTAAATAACAGATGATTCAGATGTACAAAGTAAGCGTCAACATGAGAAAGTGTATTTGACTTGGGCGTCTGCATTACTCTGTTCAGTTTCATCTGCATAGCATAGTTCTTAAACTTTCTCTTAAATTTCTGTAGTGATGCATTCTTGAAGCCAGATTCTGATCACTTCTCCAGGGCCATTTTGCCCGAGGTGTGGCATGAATGGTGCACTCAAACTCGGACGAAGGAAAGATGGCTGTAGCTGTAGCATTCCCTGGCAGCCAATGAATAGTGCTGCTTTGGGGGGAGATAACACCTGTATTAGCAAACGGTAACAGTGTGCTCAGGATGCTACCCACAGAGATAAAATGAAAGATGAAAAATATTGCATATCATTACTCCTGCTAAATATACAATATTAAAAAGAAATCACATGACTTCAGGCTTAGACACACGTGCATTTTTGTGAGGAAAAGCAAGACATCACTTTCCACATGTGCATGACATTTTGTGATGGAGCCCTGCTTGAACACTACCCAGCATTCTAGAAAAAACCTGAAGTATTTAGTAGCTTTGTACCACACATGCACGTGACCAGCAGTTCTTTATTTTCTTCAGAGTGCAGTTGTGTTCTTTTGACTCTCCTCAGTGCGGCTTATTTACTCTCTCTTGTGCCTTCACTATTGCTGTTTTTTCGTAGGTATATGGGACCTTTCTACCAATTTCTTCTTCATCTTCCTTTTTTAGTTGTTCCTTAGTTTTTGCCAGCCCTTTTAATTTTTATTTTGGCATAGCTTCAACAGCTCTCTTAGACTTGAGCTCCCGGTCAGTACTTTATTTTGTTAAAAGAAATAAAAAATCATTGTGGTTTGATTTTGCTGCAGCTATTTTTGTCCTGATGTCCCTTAAAACTCCCAGTGGTTTTAAGAAGTGTTCTCGGTGCATCAGGGTCATGTCTGTGACTGACCCTCACAACTGGTGCTGGTCCGGTCGAAGGCATGAGAATCCTAACATGTTGAGAGATCATGTGCAGGAGACTTTGATTCATCTGTCCATCAGGCATGAGGCATCAGCCCACATGACTGGTAGAGCTGCATCAGATACTAAAGATGCGCCAGCACCGAGATGGTCTTTATCTGCGTCAATGTCAAGCATTGATAAGGCCCTCTTGGGCCAAACAACATTGGACCCAACACCGAGGACATGAAAGGATTCAATGTCATCCTTGTTGACACCATGTGGCGCATTTAGAAGAGATGAAGAAGCACAGTGCCAGGAGCTCTGGGATACCATAATCTCCGGTGCCTGAGACGCTTCGGTGCTGAGAGTACCACTTCCCCTCTGTGGGTTTGGTGCCAACATGCCAGTCTTCTGATTTGGCGCCAACATCTTTTCCTGCACCGACGTCAATGCTTCCCCTGAAGAGTGGATCTGGGCCTTACTGCAGGAAGAGTTGGAATGAATCCTGGCTCGGTGTTTTGCATTGGTGTCAACTATGGTGTCAACCCAGCCTATCCTGGATGCCCATACTCTGCCCATCACCCTTTCATCAATGCCACTGCCTCATCAGTGTCTGCATCAGAAGATCCAGTGCTCCTCTCCATACCATCTGGAGAGGAAGCTCCCCCAGAGTCCAGGAAGGGACCTATACCTTGGTACTCTAGCCCAGAGTCTGGACATGAGTCCAGTGGTCTGAGGTGGGCATGGACTCAGCCCTCTTATGAAAAATATTTTGCTGAGTCTGATGTGACCACTCTTGGACATCTGACAGAGAACTCTCAGAGGGAGAGTTCCCTTGGTATGTCCTTAGACCCTTCCCTGTTCCAGGAAAGAAGAAAGCCTCCCCTAGAGGAGCTCTTCTTTGTCTTGTTTTTGAGGGAGATGGCTGGCTTATTTAATTTGGATATTAAGGACGAGCCCAGAGCCAAGATGTTGGACTTTCTAGACTGTGATGCCCCTCCCAAGGAAACTGTGACAGTATCTGTGCACAGCATCTTTGAGGCAGCGTTGATGAGGAATTGGGAAACCCTTCCCTCTGTGCAGCCAGTTCCTAAGAAGGCTGTCTCTATACATCGAGTTCAGAAGACTCTATTTTATGATAGTCGAATCTGCCATCAAAAGGGCCAAGAATACTAGAACCCATGCCCCAGGGCCTCTGGGGCAAGATGCTAAAACTCTGGAATCTTTTGTGAGGAATATTTTTCCAGGTTCTTTGCTCATATCCTACATACAGACCTACCAGCTTTGTATGAGCATCTTTCAGAACTCGGTATGCAGTGTAGTAGAGTTTGCAGACATTCTGCCTACAGAACAGGCCGCAGAGCTTCGTGAGCTAGTAGCTAAATAGGAGTATTGAAAGCACTGGACTCAGGTAACCTATGGTGCTTTTGATGTGGTGTCCAGAGTCTTCGTTTTAGGTATCGGCATGCATAGGCTTACCTGGCTGCATGTTTGTCCTAGAACCTGTGGTTCAGGAGAAACTGAAAGACGTTCCTTGCTGAGGTAAGTCTTTTAAGTACAAAGTGGAGGAGATTGCTGGCCTCATCAAGAAACATACTTATACCATAAAGTCCTTATCTTGTCTCTCTTCTTGTGCAGCCTCCACTTCTCGAAGTTTTTTGGGCAGTAGCTATAATAGAACCTACTACTCTCAAAAGTGTAGGTGCACTACTGCCTGCCTGCCTGCCCTTCCTTCCCAGTAGCCTCAGGGCTCTCCCACCCCCAGCAGCAGAAGGCCCAGCTGGCTCCCTAGTCAAAGCAAGGTACAAGCTTTTAATTGGCTCCAGGTGACCATCCCGCAGAGCCTACTGATAGGAGAGAGGCTGAATTTTTTTTCCAAAAAGGTGGCCTCTTGTAACCTCAGACTGATGGGTTCTTCAGATAGTCTGGGGAAGTTATACCCTTCATTGGTGAAAACATCTCCAAATTGCCCACCGAAAGCAGTAAATTTCAGCCCTCAGCACCAAGCCATGTTTGCAGAAGGACGACTCCTATAGGCCAATGTGGTCAAGCCCATACTACCAGGGGAAGAAAGGAAGAGATACTATTCCAAGTACTTCCTTATGCCTAAGAAGACAGGGGGATTTTGTCTGATCTTAGACCTTAAGGGCTCTGAACAAATATTTGATCAAGGAAAAGTTCAGGATGGTTTCCCTGGGAACTGTTATCCTCATGAATCAGCTGTGCTCTCTGGACTTAAAGGATGCTTACACCCACATTCAGATATATTCCTGTCACAGAAAGTATCTCATATTTCAAGTAGGGAAACACCATTACCAGTATCACGTCCTGCCATTTGGCTTCGTATCTGCTCCCAGAGTCTTCACAAAATGCATTGCAGTAGTCACAGTGTTGCTACATAGACTGGGAATGCATGTGTTTCCTTACCTGGGTGATTGGATTGTCAAGATCACATCCAAGGAAGGTGCTCAGGAATCAATGCGGAGAACTATTCAGGTCTTAGAGCTGCTAGGGTTTGTTGTCAACTACTCCAAGTTCCATCTTCTTCCAGAGCCCTGCTAGCCAGGCTTGAACCTTCCTTCTGCCTGACAGAATCAATGCCATAATAAGCATTGCACACCAAGTTCGACAGAGCCAGCAGGTTACAGCTCAGCAATTGTTGAGATTGTTAGGCTACATGGCTTCCACAATGCATGTCACACCCATGGCACTTCTCCATTTGAAAGAAGTCCAATGGACCCTAGCTTCCCAGTGGTGTTAGGCCTTAGGGAAACTAGCGGATGTCATCTCTGTCACCTTCAGAGCTTGCAGAATTGCTCTTGTGGTGACTGTGTGGTCCAATTTGTCACTGGGGCTTCTATTCCAAATTCCTCCTCCACACAAGACGCTGATGACAGATGCATCCATCCTGAAATGGGGGATTTATATACATGGGCTTCATCCTTAGGGTCATTGGTCCATTCAGGAGACCAACCTTCATATCAGTCTCCTGGAACTAAGGGCCATTTGGAACGTTCTAAAGACATTCAAAGATTGTTTGATGCATCAAATTATCCTCATACAAACGGACAATCAGGTTGTCATGTACTATGGCAACCTAGTAGACTAAGAAGGTTGATGTAACTGCACGAGTGGTGTCTCAGCATGAGCATTGCCTAGGAGATCTTCCAAGAGTGGGGCACCCCCTCAGTCAATCTCATTGCCATTCATCTGAACGTCACCCAGTTCTTCAGTCTGAGATCATATGGTAGGCTAGCATCAGATGCCTTTCTCTTTGATTGGGGGGAAAGGCCTTCTGTATGCATATCCTCCCATACCTCTCACGCTGAAACTCTGACAGGACCGGGGGAACCTATGATCCTCATTGCACCTTACTGGCCATGGCAGATAATGGTTCCCTCTACTTCTGAAGGTCTTCTCCAAAGGTCTGTTGAGACTGGAATGCTTTCTGACTCTCTTCACTCAGAATGAGGGTTTTCTTCTGAACCTCGGCCTTCTATCCCTAGCCCTCACTGCTTGGGTGTTGAAAGCAAAGAACTTGCATCGCTTCAACTGCATGAAGGTGTTTCCTGGGTCTGCTTATTTCTAAGAAAGATTCCACTAAGAACTCATATAATTTTAAATGGAGGTGGTTTGTCGTTTGGTGTGAGGGTAAGGCCTTAGATCTCTTTTCCTGTCCTACAAAAAAGCTGCTTGAATACCTTTTACACCTTTCTGAATCTGGTTTCAAAACTAACTCCTTAAGAGTTCACCTCGGTGCAATTGGAGCTTGCCATCACTGTTTGGAAGGTAAATACCATCTCTGTACAGCCTCTAGTTGTCCGTTTTATAAGAGGTCTGCTTTTGATTAAACTACTACTACTACTAAACATTTCTAGAGTGCTACTAGGGTTACGCAGCGCTGTACAGTTTAACAAAGAAGGACAGTCCCTGCTCAAAGGAGCTTACAATCTAAAGGACGAAATGTCAAGTTTGGGCAGTCTAGATTTCCTGAATAGAGGTATGGTGGTTAGGTGCCGAAGGTGACATTGAAGAGGTGAGCTTTGACCAAGGATTTGAAGATGGGCAGGGAGGGGGCCTGGTGAATGGGCTCAGGGAGTTTATTCCAAGCATGGGGTGAGGCGAGGCAGAAAGGGCGGAGCCTGGAGTTGGCGGTGGTGGAGAAGGAGTTAGACCTCCTGCAGTGTCATGAGACCTCAGTGTTGTCCTCACCTAGGTGATGAAAGCTCCTTTTGAACCTCTTGACACTTGCCTTCTGAAGTTCTTGACATGGAAAGTTGCATTCCTGGTGGTGGTCACTTCAGGGTAAGTGAGCTTCAATCCCTAGTAGTTGATACACAGTTTCTTCATAACAGAGTGGTTCTTTGCATGCATCCTAAGTTCCTTCCAAAGGTGGTGTCAGATTTCCACCTTAATAAGTCAATTGTCCTGCCAACATTTTTCCCAAAACCTCAAGCCCACCCTGGCAAAAGCACACTGCACACCTTGGACTGCAAGCAAGCCATAGTCTACTCAGCTTTTTGTTACTTTTGACATAAACAGGATGGGGACAGCCATCAGTAAATGCACTTTATTCAGTTGGCTGGCAGATTGCATCTTCTTTATTTATTCCCAGGCTGGGCTGACTAGAGGGTCAAGTAAAGATTCACAGTGTTAGAGCCATGGCAGCCCATGAGGTCAGCCTCCGTTGAGGAGAGCAAAGGTGCAAATTGTCCTCAGTTCACATATTCACATCTCACTACTGCCTTGAGCAGGATTCCCGATGTGACAGTCAGTTTGATCAGACAATTGAGCAGGATCTGTGCATATTAATTTGCTGGAAATTTGTTGGTCTTAAATCTTTACAAGAGGAGACAGCTTGTGGATTAAAGTAATTCTGTGTTTATAAAGTGGTATTAGCTGGGTGATGGTTTTAATATGAGATAATGCTATGATAATTGAATCCTTCATGTTCTCTTACCAATGGTTCATAACATTTAGCTGGACAGAGGAGAGAGCGCTGATAGCAAATGCTGCATCTGCTGTAGCTGAGCAGGATTTGCAACTAGTGGTTAGAAGAGCCAGAATTGCTTTCATAAAGTTTTGTTAATCTGGTTACATAAGATCACTAATTTTGAGTTTTACCTAAAAGTTGTAATGCTGTAATCCTGAAGATGTCTTAAGTTATGACTTTTCAAGTGTTTATTAAATAATTTTTTTAACTTATTAATGATTTAAAATTAATTAAAAAACAAAACAGGCATTCCAACAAATGTTAACCAGCATCAGTGTATTTTACAAATTGATCCTATACATTCCTTCTGTTAAAGAATTTTTTTTAAGCAATATCGATTAGAATTAATTTCCTAAATGATTAACATAGCTAAAATTAGTTCAATTCAGTAGTCATGTGCTTCACTGGAGAGAATAATTAGTACAGCATTTGCTTTGTTTTATTCAGTTCTACTATGATACCATTTTGTTTAGTGCATGATTATGAATTGCTTTTCTTGTGTGTAGATGAAGGAATGAAATGGTGTAGACATGCAAGAGATAGTGATGGCACACAGATGAAATGCTAAGTGTTTTCAGATCTGCTTGATGATCTCTGTCTAACCTTCTTGCTTTATGGTCTTTATAGATACTATCCCCTCTAGGCCGAATCACTGAAGCAATAAATGATCTCACTAAAGCTATCCAGCTACATCCATCACCCCGGCTTTACAGGCTCAGAGGTACCCTTTATTTCATGTCCGAGGTTAGTGGTTTGTCTAATATATTTTTTAACCTTTTTATCATTGAACTGTTCAAAATAAACTATACAACAGTGGGAAGAACAGTCAGTTGACATACTGTGTTCTTCAATATATTGCTGTCACAATCCCCAAGAAACTCCTCCTCTGCCTCTTATCCTCTACTTTGCTTCCTATACCCCCTTTCACTTCCTCTTCCTCAGGTTTCACCTTCACATACTTGTTCTCTTTTCTCTTTATTATTCCTCCCCCAGTATCTCCATGGCCCTCAGTTTGATATCATATTTCCACTACATCCCACCTTTCTATGCCTCATCTCAAATAACCTAGCCATCTAACAGACCTTTACAGAAACTCTCACCCAGTTCTGTTCAGGAACAGTTCCTGAAATCTTAGCTCAGTCCCTCCAGCCCTACCATCCCAAATTCTCATTCATTTACAATGTCCCATGAGTTGTCACCTAATCCATAAATTCCTGTTGTCTATCATCCCCAAGTCATGTGTTCTCATTCTGAAAACAAATTTTTCTGGGGCAATTACTACCCTAGGTTTCCCTTCCTGTAGCAAGACAACTGCACCAAACTCACTGCATCTATCACAAACCACATTCTTTCCATTCAAATGTGTATCCTTTCTCTCTCTCTCTCTCTCTCTCTCTCTCTCTCTCTCTCTCTCTCTCTCTCTTTCACTTTTTAACATCTATATCCTACAAATCCCTCCTTTATAACTCACCCTTTCTACCCAATGAGAATTAAGGAGTGGTTATTTCAAGTGCCTAGCTCCTTGTTTTGTGATCTCTCCACACTGCCCATGGTTGTTAGGGAAAGCATGGCCTGCTGCCCATGTTGAATTTTGGGTGACACACCTCCCAGTTGTTTGTGACATATTAGTGTGTTGCTGCTCAACAGGCTTTTAGAGGTCAGTTGTCCAAAACAATTGTTTTCTAATCCAGTCAATTAGGTAGTTGTACATGAATAAGTAAAGGAGGAAACTTGTCAGAATGTTGAACTGGGCTCTTTCTCATGGGATGTCCCTCAGAACCACCTACCTGGTGGGCAAGGAACAGCATCCTGGTGGACAAACAAAGACCTGCAACCACACAGGTGGCCCTTAAGAGTCTGTGAGTGGGGAATACATAAATCTGATTGCTTTGCTTCCAAGGATAGAGGCACAGTGAAAATTAACCTCCAATATCTTCCTCCTGGATTAGGGAAAGAGGCTTCTATATGAGTAACTTCCAGAACACCTAGTGTCAAAGACTCTCTTCTGAATCTCAGAAAAACTGAGGCACTCTGATATGCCTAAGCATCATTGGCTGAGACCCAATCCTGTTAGGGCTTTCACCTATCCAGATAGTGCAGAATCAGAACTTTGTAACTTCCCAGCATCAGGTCCTTATCTCTTATAGCCTAGAATTTGTAGAGGGTAATGTTCAGTTTTCCTGTATATACCTGATAAAAATTTCTCAAATCCTGGCTTCTAGGAGAGACACCACTCTTCTAAGGTCTTTATGGTTTTAAATGGAAGTGCTTTGCTGTGTGAGGGAAAGGCCCTAGACCTCTTTTCCGGTCTGTCACAAAACTTCCTTGAATACCTTCATGTATCCTTGAATAAGGTTTGAAAACAAACTCCATTAAGGTTCATGTTGGTGCAATTGATGCTTATCACTGTGTGAAAGGTAGGCTGTAGAAAACAGGGCCTTTAGATCATTTTTGCAGTGTTTACTTCTGATGAAGCTGATCAATCCTCCTGCTGTGTCTTGGAACCTCAGCACAGTACTGACTCAGTAGATGCCTCTTTTGAACTACTAGAGCAATGTTTTCCCAGCCCTCTGCTGGAGGCACATTTTTAGTTAGCCCGGTTTCAGGATATCCATAATGAATATGTATGACAGAAATGTACATATATTGTATGTTAGAAAATTGATTATTTTTATTTTGTAAAATACATTTATGTTAATATGTAAAAATTCACATTTATGCAGATGTGTTAAAAAAAAGTGTGATGCAGAATCATACAACCTTTTCCTTTTGAATCTGTGCCTGAGCAGCTGCAGGAAACTGGAGCCTGTGGCTGCATGTAATTGGCAGTATACCTGGCTTAGGCCACTGCAATTAGTCTTGTCTATTCTTAAAAGCAAAAATTACGATTTTTACCAGAAGCAAAAATTCATTTAAGATTTGCTGCTAGAGAAAACTTTTCTATCAAAGCGATTTGTTGCTCTACAGGACTATGCAACAGCACTTGAAGACTTTGAACACTCTTTGGAACTGAACAAAAATCAACCTGTAGCCATCTTGTACAAAGGTTTAACCTTCTTCCATCGTGGACTGCTGAAAGTAAGTAGTGATACGATAGAGATTTATAAATACCTCTGTGGCAGGTCTTGACAAATCCTGATCACCATAGTTCCTAGAAATTGCATCCTGACACCTATGCCTCAGAAATCGTGCATCTCCCACTTATGCACCACGATTGGTGGTAGGAAGTTCGGGAAATCTTATAGTTTCAAGTTCCTGAGACTTGAAATCACAAGACCAACCCAAACTTCCTGCACTGCATGGTTCAAACTTAATGAAAGCTGAATCATGGTGCAGACATGAGGTATACTGATACAAGGCAGCTCTGCAAATAGCAAGGTAACGGGAATAGGTGGCATACTCTCAAACATATTAGCTGTCTGGGAGTGACAGATATGAGAATAAGAGAGCACAAGAGACTGGGTGAAGGCTGGAGGTAGGGGGTATGATCAAGAATTCGGGAGATGGCTGAGGGTGGTATGAGCGAGACTGGGTGGAGGCTTGGGGGGGTGGGCTATGAGTGAAAGAGACTGGGTGCAGACTTCTGGGGGGCATGAGAGGAGAGACTTGTGGGGTCCAGGCCATGGTGAAAATACATGAAACAGAGGCAATTGCCTCTTTGGTTCACCTATCGAGAGGGTGCTGTCACACAGCAAAGGGAAAGCTTCTGCCAGTGATTTGCAGAGGCACCTTAAGGGACTAATTTACTAAAGTTTCTTTGCCCACAGACACAGAATGGGAAAAGAGCTACTGCTGATCTGGGAAGGGATGTTCCCCCACACCAAGCTTCACTGGGGACAATGTTAGAGGGGTGAGGAAGTCAGAGAGAGAGGTCTCTAGTCACTGTCTATGTTTTTGGATTGGCTCTTAGATTTAATGAAAAATTTGTCAACGCTTTCTATATTTCTATATAAATGGACAGAAGGCGGGTCTCTTTCAGTTGAAAGGAAGTTCTGGAACGAGGAGGGCATAGGATGAAAGGGGATGGACTCAGGAGTAATTTTAAGGAAATATTTCTTTACAGAAAGGATGGTGAATGCTAGGAACTTACCTCCCAGTGGAAGTGTTTCAGAAATCAAGAAAGCATGGAACAAGCTTCCAGGGTCTCTGAGGGAGAGGAAGGGATTGTAAAGCATACTAGTTGGTATGGATAGGCAGACTGGATAGGCCATGTGGTCCTTCTCCAAGCACAAGCAGGACAGAGGTATCCTTACATCTAGGTGATGTCATCTGATGGAGTCTGGTGTAGGACGTTACCCACTTTGGCTTTCCGGCTTATCTTTATTCTCTGGTCATTCCTTACTCCCCTGCCTGTGCTCTCCATTCCCATGATTCCCATCATCTTGTACCCCCTCCTAAAAAGGCTCACTGTGAATCAAACCCATCATTCTGCTTTTTTCTTTTTAGCTCCCAAACTGTTAAGATCTGAATTGTCTTTTTCACGTTTCAAAACTCTGCTCAAAACACACTTTACCTTTTGCATTCGGTGTTTCTGCTTAGTCTAGTTAAGGTCGAACGTCAGGCCCCCCCCCCCCCCCCCCCCTTTGCAGAGACTTTTGTTTGTTCTTAGCTCCATGATATGGTTGTGGCTGCTGACTGACAGTGTCTTTCCTGTTTGAATTTGGAGTTCCTTTCTGTTTTCTGATTTTTGTTTTTATTTTGTATACCGCTGCAACCTTTTTTTTTTAAGTGGCGGTATGTTAAGCTTCTTAATAAACATAAATGTAGATCATGCATTGAGGAAAAGTTTTGTAATAGTACAACCACTATTTCCTCTAATAGTTTAGCTACTGCAAGTTGCATCTAGAGAATTTCAATTTTAGATAAAATTTAAAACAATCAGCCTCAGGGGGTAACGGCCCATGCTCAAAAGTCTTTTCATCTCAGCAAACCAAGATACCATATCATTGGTTAAATCCTTCAACAAAAATGCTAGACAAGGGTCCTAAGTGCATACCTATCTAGGGAATTTTGTTAGACCTTAATAAATTCCAAATAAAGTGGTTCAGTTGTACACTGAAAACATTACTGGCTGTGTGGTCCCCATGACAAATTTGGGAAGCCCTGCATTAAACAGCAGTGGCATATGTTGACTTCCATGATGGAAAAGTTTGAAATCTTAGATGATAAATTAGATACAAGTTAAATGAAAAATAATATATATCTAAATGATATTTTGAGAAAAATATGATGGTATGAAGAGTTGTTCACCTCTAGATTATTTTGGTTATTCTTAAAGCTAAAAATTGATTTTAATAACGTTTACTACTTGAGTGCCACTACACTAGATTTCTGTAGGATGAGCTACATGTTGCTTGTGACCTTTATTACTTTATTACTAACCATCTACCCTAATTTTTAGGCGAGCAATTCTCTATTTTTCAGGATATCCATCATCCTTATGAATGAGAGGTTTGTGTGCCTTCTTGTATACAAGTACCCCATGCATGTTTATGCTGGATATCATGAAACCATGCGGTCTTCAAGGATTGGGCTAAGAACCACTGTTCTAATCCATAGGAGCCAACTTTTCAAAATTATTGGGGGTGCTCCAGCACCCACAGAGCCGACTTCTATGTTCTAAACCATGGCTTATATCTACTCAGTAATTATGTTGTCATAAATAATAAATGATGTCTAAAAATGTAAACTCTTATTTGTTTTTGTATAGGAAGCTATTGAATCATTCAAAGAGGCTTTGAAACAGAAAGCTGATTTTATAGATGCATATAAAAGTCTTGGACAAGCATATAGGTAAGGATATCATGAATTGTTATTTGTACTGGTGTGTTAGTATCAGTGCAGATATGGGGAAGCTCTTGTCCACGGGCCACATCCAGCCCATTGCTCAATTTTGTCCAGCCCACAGCAAGACTTCAGGAAATGACTGACTGTGGTGGAAGTTGTTGTTCTGCTCCCACCCACTGCTGACATTTGATTCACTTCCCTTGTAAGACATAACTGATGATTAATGTTCCCCATCTCTATTATAAAACCTCTGTTTTACCTGATAATTAATTTTCTATATAGACTCAGACAACTGATGAGGACAATAACAGCAATTATGCAGTTTGGCCTTTCATTCTGTAGTATGTTACATTACATTATGTTCGACACTTAAATCCCACACATACTTCGTAAAGTTCTGTGCAGATAAAAAAAAAAGGAAAAAAAAAGAGACTGGGAATACCCAGGATTCTGTCTATATACCAATATCTATATCTATCTGTATATATCTATATCTGTCTATGTATCTATTTATCTATATATAGATATTCTAACTTATCTATATAAATCTCACCTCCAACGTTCAGTGAAGCACTGAATCTACTGTTCCTAGGGTAGGCTGTCAGGACCACTCACCCTCCTAGGCTGTCACCACCACTCACCCTCACTCAGTAGACACGCCCTCAGCCACGCCCCTTCCGGACATAATTTGCAACCCCAATGTTCTAATGAAGCAACATTTTCCAACTCCAACTTCCGTCATGGTGTAGATCGCAGTGGAACCATGACTGTCTGCCCCGCCCTCGCGTACGTCATGACTTCTAGGGCGGAGCCACGGAGGACCAATCAAATGGCACCCACAATGCTACGCTACCGAACAACAGACACCAATACCTTACACATGCACGAGGCACCGATCGAGGACCTCCAATAATGCAAGGATACGGGACCACACGGTGTCGGTATGTCACTCACCTCCCCCCCCCCCCCTCCGAACATTGCTAAAACAACAAAACCTCGCTAGCACCCGTTTCATTGCTTTCCGAAACGGGCCACTTTTACTAGTTTTTGCATAAAACAAAATTTTGTAAAAAACTTTTTTTTTTTTTTTACATGTTACAAAATAATTTGTAACGTAGTATCTCCCTTACTGAAATCAGCACTTGAGCACGTAGCGCATGTCCCACCCATGTGTATGCACCCTTGTAATTTTATGCTAAGGGTATTGCTTGCCTATGGTATAGAATACTGTTGAGCATATACAAGCACTTATACATGTAACTGTAATGTTTGCGTGCGTAGTGCTGGTATTCTATAACATATATGCAATTGGTACCTAATTTTAGGCACAAAACCAGCGGCAACCTGTTATAGAATGAGGAGGTGTGGCAGTTGTATACATAACAAAATAATGCTAACCAATAAAAGAATGGCTGGCTGCAAATGGAAAGAGTGAGAAAGGTAATATACTAGCAGTCTGAAACTCTGTGTTCAGTGACCATTCAGCAAGGGTGGTACCTTGTATTTAAAGTATTTAAGTATTTTAAAATTAAAGCAAAATAATTCCAAAAATACTAGGACTAGAGGGGGCATCCAATGAAACTAGAAAGTATTAAATTTAAAACAAATCGGAAAAAATATTTCTTCACTCAATGTGTAATTAAACTCTGGAATTCATTGCCAGAGAATATAGTAAAAGCAGTTAGCTTAGCAGGGTTTAAAAAATGTTTCGATAGCTTCCTAAAGGAAAAGTCCATAGACCATTATTAAAATGGATTTGGGGAAAATCCACTGCTTATTTCTAGGATAAGCAGCATAAAATATATTGTACTGTTTTGGAAGCTTGCCAGGTACTTGACCTGGATTGGCCACTGTTGGAAACAGAATGCTGGTCTTGATGGACCTTTGGTCTGTCCCAGTAAGGCAATACTTATGTACATATGTACCTTTTACCTTGTATAGGGTGAATTGGGAATGAGAACTGGGTGTTATTAAACAATTCAGATGACTGGAATATGATAGAGTAAGCTTTATCAAAAATTGAATTGGCTGTACCTTACTCCTGCTCAACTCCACCCATGTGTTTCAGGAAGTCTCTCCACAGTGCTGGAGGGGCTGTGATGCTTCTGATAGTATGGGCCACATTTGGTGGTCTTGTGTAAAAGCACAAGTGTATTGGAGGACCATCCAAAGCAGACTGCAGCGTTGGATTGGGAGTTCTATACAATGGCATCCAATTGTTTTATATTTTTGGTAAAAAGAAAACTACCTGGACTCGTCAATTTTTATTTATTCCCATGTGGAGAGTGTGGTGAGGATGAATTTGGCAGCTCACTGGAAGCAGCGTTCTGTTCCATCTTTGGTGAAATTGACTACTAAGCTGTAGTACCTTTGTGATATGGAACGTTTGATGACTCTCAAGAATCATACGCTCTCCAATTGGGAACGAAAATGGGAGCAATTCCTGTTGCATTGCTCTCCTTGAAGACTATTTTGAGGGGGAGAGCTCTCTCGGATGTTTTTTTTCCCATCGCTGTCTGTTAGTGCTTGCTGGGGGTGGTGGTGGAAGAAACGTAGGGGGCTGGGGGGGTTATTACAAAAATGATTAGAAGTTTTTATATGCTTTCTTTTATTATCCAACCAAACTTTTAGTGTGTGAGCTTTGTGTTTCCCCTTCCTCATTTTATTTGTATTGCTGGTTATTCATCATGTATGTGTCTCTTCTGTTATCCTTGTTTGATTAACCATGTTACAGTTTGTTGCTGTGTTTGGTTCTTAATAAAAACTTCTAAAAATTAAAAACAAAATGATGACACAAAGTTTTTTTTTTTTTTTAAGAAAGTGTTTTAACAACCATTGTTTAGATAAGTCCTTTTTTATTAATATTGGAGTGTTTTATAGATTGTTGTAGATGAAACCAGTTATAGAATTGGGAGTCATGTAAATTGTTGGAGTTTGGAAAAAGGTTGGAACATCTGATCAGTTGATCAAAAAACCAGATATTCCATTTTTGCAAATGCAATCAATTGACTGTTTTTTTTAATCAGTTGGGATATTAATATTATTTCAAATCAGTGTGCTAGAGACTTTGTTAGGTTGTTTTGGAATATAAGCTTTTAGGTAATTATTAGTGGTGACAGTAGCTGATATAACAGAATGGCAGTTGAAGAGCATGAGACATATCAGATAAAAGATGTAGAGAAGTAGGGGCAGCAAATAATTTTTCAATTTGTAACCAAACTGGTATAATTTCAATCTTATCAGAAGATGAATTATGGAACCATTTGCATCCTTAACTGAGACTAAGAGTTATGGTATTTTATAAAGTCTGGGAAACTGAAACCACCTAAGTTTTTAGGAAGTTTTAAAATATGCGAGGGGGTTTTTGTTCCAAAGAAAATTTTAACTAAAATTTTGTGAAATTGTTTATAAAAGTATTTAGGAAAATTAATTGGTAACATGTTCAACATTGTAATTAATTTTAGTTGTAAGTGTTATTTAGCAGGTCAATATTTTTATCCAAGTCTCATGCAAAGAACGACAATAGTGGACACCTAAGTATTTGATAAATGTTTGTTGAATTTTGGAAGGATAAGGCTTCAAATCTTGTAAATTAACAAGTTGGAGGCATTCTGTTTTTATCCACGTTGGTTTTGTATCCTGATATCTTAGAGAAGGAGTCAATTAGTGGTAAAATATGGGAGAGAGATTTAGGGTTAGTATATATGTCATCAGCATAAAGGAATAATTTTGTTTCAGTGTAATAATTTAAACCCATCAATATTGGAATCTTGTCTTAAAGCTATCAATCTATATAAATGAGACATGACTGACTCACCTGCAAATGTACAGTAGAGACCGAACATTGATCCAAGCCTCGCCTCTACCAGCAGTACAGCCCAATAGGGAGCAGGTCTTGGACATGGGCGTGGAAAGCGAAGGAGGAGGGAGGGAAGGAGGGGGCGGAACTGAGAAGGAAACGGACGGAGCGATGGAGGCGAACTGACGACAGGACTCACGGGAGGTAACACGGCGACGGCGGAAAGAGGGGGGGGGATCGATGCTGGGGGGGGGGGGTCAAAGGTGGTGGCACGAATGCGCACCACATCATGCCCGATGTTCCTGGGCAGAGCCACTGCGGCAAGCTGGGCGATGCTAACCAATGGAGAGAACCACGATATTCCTGGGTGGAGCCGCTGCGGCGAGCTGGGTGAGGCTAACCAATGGAGAGAAGAAGGCTCCTGAAGCGCACAGCTTGCAAGGTTTAAACTGCTGCTGCCTGCCGCTGTAACCTGACGAGGTATGATGACTTAAAATTCGGAGGGCGGGGGACTGGAGCTCGGAGGGGGGCCTCAGAGGGAGGGAGGCAATTAGATGTGAAAATAGATCAGACCAATACTCGCCTGTTTTAACGGGCTTAACGGCTAGTAGCTAATAGTTCAGTGGCCAAATTAGAGTAGTGGGGATAATGGACAACCCTGTGTAATACCCCTAGATACAGAGAAGGCACTTGAAAGACAAAAAATCATGGCTTTAGGGTTGAAACATAATAATCATATTGACAAAATGATTTTCAAAACCATACCACTTAAGCATATTAAATAAATATGGCCATGCCTTCTCTGCATCCAGGGACAAGGCGGTCTAGGGGCAAGGCGGTCATAGGATCTTGAGAAGAGTTTAGTAATGAAAGTAGATTACAGAACAATCTGGAATTATCTGCAGTGGATCTGTTCTTCATGAAGCCGTTTTGATATAAATGGATAAGAATTGGGAGAATGGAGGATAATCTTACAGCAAGAATTTTAGCATAAATTTTATTATCTATGTTGGAGTCTATAGTTTGCAACATTAGTGGGATCTTTACCCGGTTTGAGTATAACAACAATTTTTGCTTCAACAAATGTGCCATCAATTTTTTTGCTTAGCTTCCTTTGACGGAATTGGAGAGTTTCAAGTTATCAAAGGTGGATGCGCTGGCCACAGCTGTCACCAAGAAGACGGCAATTCCCGTTGAAGGGGGAGCAGTGTTAAAGTATCCTCAGGATGAAAGAATAGAAACCCTCCTAAAAAAATCTTTTGCGATCTCTGCCATGGCATTGACATTGGCCTTCTGTAGAGGTTATGTAGCTCAAGCCTGTTTTCGCTGAGCAGAAAGACTTTGGGATTTTCCAGGGAAAAACATGGCACAGGTTTCTGAGGATGTCATAAACTTGGAGTTAGGTACAGCCTTTTTGGTGAGCACCATGTATGATTTGGTTAGAGCTTCAGCAAAGAATTTGGTCTTGGCAGTGGAACATACATATTACATTAAAAAAATATATATTATGAACAAAGATTTGCTGGGAAGAGTGTTAATATTGATGCATTCTAAACATACATTTTTGGCCTTGTGTGCTGTGTAATTCATGAGGAGGATAATTGGTCTAAAAGATGAGGTTTAAAAGAGGCGTTTCATCTGGCTAAGGAATTGGTCCTTGGATGTGACTTCAAAGGTACTTCTGAGTCAGCTGCCTTTTAGCGATAAGTTACTTTTTGGTGAAGAATTTGGGTGAATCCTAAGTTCCTAGACTCTTTGAGAATAAATCACGTTGAGAGACTTTGCCAAAAGCTCTCTCAGGCCCCAAGCCATCTCAGTCCCTAGAGTATCTGAGAGTCTGATTTGATACTCTCCAGGGGAAGGTGTTCCTCCCAGAGGGTAGGATTTAGAAGCTAATTTCACAGATCCAGGCTCTTCACAGCTCCTTGGCCTGGGAAGTGTTGCAAGTCTTGGGCTCAATGGTGCTTCTATTGAATGGTTCCTTGGGTGAGAGCTCACATGCGCCTCCTTTAGAATGCATTGTTGTTGACTTGGTCTGCTCAGGTGGCTGACTTGCAATCAAAGGTTGTCCCTCAGTTCTGCAGTGTGACAGGTCTGAATTGGTGGCTAGTCAGTAGCCATCTGGAGAAGGGAAAGCTTCTTGAGACTCAAAATAGTTGCCACGGATGCCAGTCTTTTGAGCTAGGAGCCCAATCTCTGTGTCACATAGCACAGGTTCTCTGGTTGAAGGATGAAATCCAGTGGTCGATCAGTCGATGGGAAACCAGAGCCATCCAGCCATCCTGTGAGGACTTCTCAACTTCCTGGTGATATGATCCAAATTGCCTCCGCTATGGGATTTCCCGATTTGTGTGACTGATTAATCTAGCTTAGTGGTTCTCAACCCTCACTTGAAGGAACACCTAGATAATTGAGCTTATGATTATCACAATCAATTTGCATCATATATATTTGTTTATATTTGCAGTTCATTGTCATGCACATTCAGAGTGGTAATGTGAAAACCTAACTGGCTAGGGTGTGCATCTAGGAGAGAGTTGAGAGCACTGCACTAGCTTTTCAACAGAAAGGGAAAAGTTGCTTACATATAACAGGGATTCTTCAAAGGCAGCAGGCTAAATTATGTACACAGGTTCACCCTCTATTCTCAGGAGGTAGCTGGTAAACTGTATGGTAGACTGAGGGGATTGTGAGAAAATGTGTGATAAATTCCATGTGAAAAGCTGCCTAGGCTTTTCTGAGCTCTTAGGCCCCAATGCTCAAAAGCAAATGTGGGCACTAGAGGTCATTAGCGCCTGCATTTACTTGCGCAGAATGTTCAGAGGCTCGGAGCGCGGGAATAAACGAGTGCACAGATGAACAGTGCAAGTCGCATACTAATGTAGTCAAGCTCATGTTAATTTTGTATGCTTCCCCAATGCTCAGAAAAGAGCACCTGAAACAAAACTGCCTTACTGCTGCAAAAAATAACACCAGGTCGGAGCAGGCATTAGGCTGTTGGAAGAGAGGATTCTCATGCTTCTTTCTTGAATCTTTCTGCAAAATCTGCCAGTTTTGATTGCTTTTGGAAGCAGAAGGAAGCCCGTGCAAGCCCTTAAGCGCTGGTCATGAGAAACAGCAGACCCAAGTGAAAGCCAATACGTTGGTGTCTAAATTTGAAGTGTCCATGCTAAAAACATTTTTAAACACCCAAAGTGAAAACACACTTTAACATCTGTTTTCTGCGTCTATAAGCTTCCAAGCTAAAAAATTAAAAACACTTATATTTAGGCCGCAGGAAACAGCTGCCAATGAGTGCTTCGTGTTTGGGTTTTACAAGGCACATGCGCTCAGGAGCTAAGCTTACCATAGAACTCTTCTGTGTATGTGCCAAGCACAATCCACCCACACCAAAGCACAGTCTTCCCACCAAACTCCATAATGCTCAACGTTATGAGCGTGCCTATATTTGCATCTCATTTGCACTGAGCTTTAGCGTGGTAGTCTGTGCTGTTTTGGTGGTATTTTTATGGCGCTATTCGGAATAGCTCTGGAGTTTTGAGCATATAGGCCTAAGAGAATAAATGTATTGGTGCTCTTCAGTGATGTCATGCATGTCTGATTTATCCTGTTTTATATGGAGTCCCCTCTAACTTCAATTTCTACCTATTCATCCCTAACTGAAAAATTATTCCAGAGCTCTATTTGTAAATATACACATTTCATTTATATCATATTTAACCTAAATAGAAGATACTTTAAAGAAATTATGAATATTGTTTGTGCAATTTATATTTTATTGATGTGTATATTACTTAGAGAACTTGGCAACTTTGAAGCATCTATTGAGAACTTCCAAAAAGCTTTAATGCTGGATCAGAATCATGTTCAGACGCTTCAGCTAAAGGGCATGTTGCTTTATCATCATGGCAGCCTACAGGAGGCACTGCAGAACTTTAAGGTAAGCAGGAAGTGAGCTTAGCAATTGAATACAACAGACAAAAATATAATCAAAGTTCCATGGGGGACTTGGAGGTTTAGTGAAGAAACATGAGTAGTTTTTCAATGATTATTTTTTTGTGTGTCAAATCCAATCAATTTCTTTGGTTTGCTGATAGATTGAAGCTGTGGCAGTTTAGTTGGGTTTTAGAGGAGTTTTTGATACTATCCTACACAATAGGCTCATAAATATCAAGCAGACCTAATCTTAGGTCTGTTCAATATCAGTTCTGGGGCTGGTGCTGCCTGATGTCTTTGTGAGAAATGTTGTACAGAAGTTAGGAAAGGTTTGTCATTTTATTTGTTTAACTTTGTATCATGCTTTACAGTTATCATCCAAAGTGAGTTACAAATAAAATGCTTACTCCCAATGTGGTAGACTAATTGCATAGTAATTAACTTTGCATTAAAAAGCATGCAATGTCAGAAAAAAAGAGCACATTACCTTCCTTCCGACCCTCGTGACCACCCGACACCACAAAACCTGTCCCTAGTAGTCCAATGAGTCCCACTGGAATCCTCGCCCTACTGACCTTACAGATCTGCTAGTGGCTACTTTACACTTCCCAACCCTCTCCCCCTGACCTCATGAAAAATACCATGGGGGCCCAAGTAGACCACCCCCCAGATACCCCATCAGATCTCTTCCTCACCCCTCCAAATGCTGGTGCAAAAAAGAACATGTGTTCTTCTATGTAGACTACGCATAGATGTTCCTAAGGGTATCCTTTGGGTAGAAAAGTGGTGGAGTTCCAAAGTACACGCACACTTTATAAAATGCTTTCATATATGGATAGAGTCCATGTATGCCAGTGGTTCCCAGACTGTGCTGCGGCACCCCAGGACTCCACAGCATATTTTCTGCAGCTCCCTTCCACCTCCACCCAAGCTGCTGCTACTGCTTTTCTAGATGATGTACAGCATTGGCAAAACAAGCTTGTCTGTGGTGTTCCTCTTAAAAGTCTTCCTCCACCACCACCACCTTAATAAGGAACTAACCTTCTTGTTCCGGGTTGTAGGGTGGTTTGTTATGCTGTGGCTCTATCTCTCAGTAGCAGTCTAACCATGGTCTTTGGGAACCGCTGCATTAGACTGCTGTTGAGAGCTGGAGCCACAGCATAACAAACCACCCTGCATTCAGCAGCCCAGAACAAAAAGCTTGGTTCCCTATTAAGGTTGGTGGGGAGGCACTTTTAAGGTTGCTTTGCCACTGCTGCTGGTCAGAAGATGAGCAGAAGCTGGCTGGATAGAGGAGGGAGAGAAGATCGGCAGAAGCTGGATGGAAAGGGGAGAGAGTTGGGTATAAGCCGGATGGAAGGGAAGAAACAAGGTGGGCAGAAGCTGGATGGAAAGAGGAGGGAAGGTGGGCAGAAGCAGGATGGAAGAGGAAGAGAAGGTGGGGCTGAAGCTGGATGGAAGGTAGGACTCAATAACATCGGTGGCAGTGACAGGTGGAAGGCGGGAGACTTGAGAGGAAATGTGTAGCCTAGGGGCACCATGACATGAGAAAGTTTGGGAACCACTGATGTATGCATTTACATCGGTCTCATAACAGGTATAAATTTGTGTAAGAGCATTTATGTGCTGTTGGGGTTATTAGAAATCTATTTTATAATGGCATCTGGGTTGTCTTTGGGAGGTGAGGGGGCCACCTTTTGTCAGCATTATATTATAAAATTACCCCAACATATATTTGCATTACAACACATTGGTTTTAGAGGTGTCTGTGCTGAATTTTTGGGTTTATTCTGTGTTCCATACTTTATTTTAGAGGTGTCTTCAGTTAGAGCCATACAACGAAGCATGCCAGTACATGAAAGGACTTGATCATGTGTCAATGGGGCAGTTTTATGAAGGAATAAAAGCACAGACAAAAGTTATGTTAAATGATCCACTTCCGGGTCAGAAAGCAAGCCCAGAGTATTTGAAAGTAAAATATCTCAGAGGTAAGTTACAACTTCTCAGTTAAAGAATTTACACATATGATCTTAAGTGAAAACAGTTATTTTTCTGCTAGTGGCATATTTATTTAGATCCAATTTAATGTATTATTTTTGCAGTCTTATCCCTATCCTTGCACTTAAAGATACAAGTAGTTAGGTGGATGAATAAGTATATTTGCATTTTCATTGCATATGCTCATCTTATGTTTGGAGGCATTTCTTACTGCTATAGCAAGATGATTAATCCCCTTAGATTAACAAACTCTTAATTCACCAATTTGCATGTGGTCTTTCTAAAGCTGCTTCCATAGCTAAATCAGGGTTAGACACCAAAATGGGTGTTATAAAAATTGCCTGCCCTCTATATAGTTAGATGTAATGTGTAGTACATTTTGCACATACTTTAATCTGCTGTAGGGGGAGCTGTTCCTGGGAGTGGGATTAAGGCAAAGTTTAGAATTATGTTTATACTTTTGAATTTTCAAAAGCATGCATGTAGTTTTACAAGTGAGCAAGTATAAAATGTGAATGCATTCTTTTCCTGGGAAAGTTTTCAGACTGAATACATGAGTGTTCTTGCTATCAGTAGCTGGACCACTCAGCATGGTTAAAGTGGACAAGAGCCTCTTCTGCGTTACCAAATAAAAGCTTTTTTCATGCATGATTTAAGTGTATTATGTGATTTAGTTGGTATTGTACACAGCTTTAGTTTTTATATGTAAATACCATATTCTCTCTAATAATCGCCTGGGCTATTATTAGAAAAACTGGGTTTTCTGAAGTCTAGGGTGGGCTATTATTGAAAGCACTTCAGTTTTTTAGGAAGCCTGAAATTGGTGGCACAAGACAGAGCCAACAGACTTCTTAAGTGTTCAAGAATTTTTAATTATTGAAATAAATGAGTGAAACAATAGGCAGCGACTAGACAGATTCATTTGTATTTGGGTTTGCTATGTGAGAACAGACTGTTACTCTGGAAATGGAGGAATCTCTGAAGCTTGTAAAATTGCTGGGCTGTCTTAGACAAAGCACTTGAGGAGTTGTATTAATGTTAAATTTGCATCACTTTGAGCAGAAATAACAAGAGATAAATTGCTCTGCTGGGCTAAGGAATGGCATGTTTATATTGTTATCCTGTCTGGATTTCTCCTATGTGGGAGGGGGATTCCCTCAAAAGAGGAGGGGGAGTTCTGTGTTTCAGGAAAGCTTTAGAGGCTGACTTCACAGTAGCATTACTGACAGGGTCACTGTGGATTTGTTTGGCAATGAATTCCAGAGTCAGGTATACATATAAAGTAGCACATATGAGTTTATCTTGTTGGGCAGACTGGATGGACCGTACAGGTCTTTTTCTGCTGTCACCTATAATGTTACTATGTTTACTTACAGCTGACTGAGCAGGCTTTGAAGAACATTGCTTCTTTGTTCCTTTCTGTTTACCTGCATTATGTTTGCTCAGTAAATCACTGCTATCCCTGTAGTTGTGCCGGGTGGAAGAAGAGCAGGATCAGAAGAGGTGGTGGGGGTGGAACAATGGTCTTGATTCTGTAGGCCTTGCTTCCAGTGCCCGCCCCCCCTCCGGCCGCTAAGGGAAAGATTGTGGCTTGCTAATCAGAAGTAATATTTGTTTTAAATTTTCCTGCAGTCTCCTGTGCTTAGGGTTGAGGGGAGGCGTGAGGGACTGAAGAGGAAGCAGTCAGCTGAGGGGGGGAAAAAATCCCTGAAGTGCTGTGAGGAGAACTACTCGACACAGGTGCGGACAAAAAGGACTAAAGGAGTACAGAGGCATTTCTGTAACCCCTAAGAGAGAGACTACACTGGCTTCCACTTAAAGAGCGTGTTGCGTTCTAGGTCTGCACTCTGGTTCATATAATCATTCACGGAGATGCCCCGGCCTACATGTCAGACCTTATTGACTTGCCACTCAGGAACGCTAATAGATCAGCATGCACTTTCCTGAATCTTCACTTCCCTAGCTGTAGAATACTAAAATACAGATTAATACATGCGTCCAGCTTTTCCTACATGAGTACGCAGTTGTGGAATGCATTACCACTTGACCTAAAAACAATCTACGACCCAATCAACTTTTGCAGGTCACTGAAGACATATTTCTAAAACAAGGCATACCACAACGTTCCACAATAGGAACTGTAGCGCATCACCATTTACCTGATATTCCGAATGTTATCTGTCTATACCTGATTGCCTAATTCTATTATGTAATCCGTGTTCTTTATGTAATACCACTTGTATCTTTTACACTGCTATGGCGAATGCCATGACGGAACATTGTAAGCCACATTGAGCCTGCAAAAAGGTGGGAAAATGTGGGATACAAATGCAACAAACAAATAAATTTCTCTTCCCTACCCTCCATCCACCCATGATAACCGGACATTTCTTACATGTTGTGGTTGGGCATGGATGATTATTGAGGGAATAAAAATTGGGATGTTAAATTTTAAAAGGTTTTTTGGCCCTGAAGGTGGGGGGAGGGGAGAGGGAGATTATTAAAGCGAATACAGTATTTTTGAATTTGCCAGTCATAGCAAGAAAGGGGCCAGTGTCCTTGGGAGCATATCTTAAATGCTGATGCTAGGTGGATGCCATTTTTAGGCATGATTTACTTCAGATAATATTACCAGGATCAGTCCATCTCTGTCTATATGCATAGACTTGTTTGCTAATGAACGACAAACGTAAGCACGGGGATGGGGGGTGTAGGGAAAGAGAGACTGGGAAGTGGATTCTGTGAGCTTGGCAGGTGGGAGTCCCACAACTGTCCAGCAAGAAGAGGCTGAAACATGTGAGTGGCAAAACAGGAGAGAGCTGTCTGCCTGCCAATTAAAAGGCCTTGGTAACTGTGAGCAGTGGGGGCTTTCCTGCCAAATTAGAGAGCTATCATTCTCCCTCCTGGGCTCCCTGCTGTAAACTGTCTGAAAGAGATGCCTTCAAGGACATCATTTTGTGGTTATAAAACCCTCGAAAGAAAATCCTGCTGGGGAGTCTGCTGCCTGTCCCTACCGCCTCAAATGCTTAATTCTGTACTTCTGATCATTGACTTCTTCTGTAGACAAGCAAGGCATATGTCAGCATGCTTTCTCTTCTGTAAAATGGTACGGTGGTAAGGAGTCTTTGAAGGACCGTACTAGGTGGCGTCATGGAGAAACTTGGTCTGTACTCTTGTTTTACTATGTTGAGAACCCATCAATCTGTAGTTACTGCTTGCTGTGCCTTGAAAAAGAACTGTATTCTACCTTTCACTAGTGGGTAGCAAAAAAGTTAATTTCAGTGTCAGAGTGGAAGTTAGTATAGATAATTACATTCACTTGGACACTGTCATGGATAATTATGAGAGGTTGCTGAGTGGAGATTCTTTGATAAGGTTGGTATCTTCTTGGGTAGAACTACTGAAAGTATTAATAATGGTATAGGCCGCCAGTGGTTCCCAAACCTGGTCTTGGAGGGACCCCCAGCCAGTCGGGTTTTCAGGATACCCATAATTAATATTCACGAGAGAGATTTGCATGCAGTGCCTCTACTGCATGTAAATCTATCTCATGAATATTTATTGTGGATATACTGAAAACCTGACTGACTGAGGCGTCTTCAGGACCAGGTTTGGGAACCACTGGTATAGCCACTTGGAGCAGGATTGTTGACATCTGGAGTATTGAGATTAGGTCTTGGTTGGGGGAGAAAGCTCTTTGACTACAGAACAATACTTTATTTATTTATTTATTTATTTATTTATATTTTTAATTACATCAAGAACATCTTGAATACAGATAAAGATGATTTAGTATCTTAAAACAAAGATTATCAAAACATAAACTTTAAGGCAATTCAGAAAATAGGGAAAAAGATCCATTACTCATCTATAGTCCACAATTAACAGGGGGTTTCCACATTTTTAGGAAAATCTGTAAATTTCAGAAGCCAACTTCTAAAATCAAATCATGGTGGCCGGTTTAAGCTATCCAGACAATATAAACTATCTATGGGGTTGATGTTACTATTGTCTCTGGTAATGGCTGAGGCAGGTCTCCCAGCTTTACTTCTAAAAAGGAATTCAGTTGACTTGCCTCAAAAAATACATACTTAATTGAATTTATTTTTATCACACATTTGCAAGGAAAGTTCAGCCAAAATAATGCACCAAGTTACATTACTTTTGGTCTCAATTTAAGAAATTCCTGTCTTTTTTTCTGGGTAGTTCTAGAGACATCCGGGTACATTCTAATATTACAATTAAGGAAACCTGGTCTTTTATTAAGAAAAAATTGTTTAAGTATCCAGTCTCTATCCGGTTGAAGTATGAAAATCACTTTGAGTGTTGCAGTTGTCAGACCCACATTGTCTCCCTCAATAATTTGAGTCAAATTTAAGTCCAAAGATTGAACATTTGCATCTTCTTTTTGTAATAGTTCTTTCTTCCGAAATGATTCTACATAGAAAATCTTTGAAATTGGTGGATGTGATTTTTCTGGAATTTTTAGAACTTCTGTTAAGTACTGTTTGAAGGTTATCAATGGAGAGATGGCAATCTGCTTAGGAAAATTTATCAGTCTAAGAGCATTTGAGCGTTAATAATTCTCTAGTATTTCCACTCTGTTTTGAAGATACAAGTTTTCTTTAATTAAATTCAATTGAATTTGCTGAGAATTTTTTATTGCTGAAGAATTAATTTCCACCTCTTTGCCCAAAGACGTCACTTTCTTATCTATTTCAAGAATCTTTTCATTATCACAGTTAAATTTCTTATCTAATTGAGAAAACTTTTGTATAAATAAAGTTTCTAAACTTACAAGTGCTTCCCAAATGTTATCCAAGGAAATTTGTTGAGGTTTTTCAGGCAAAAGTGATCTATTTGGAGTATCCAAGGTAAGAAACGAAGAAAAAGCTGGTTGAGCTGCCACTGCTCCGTGTTCTTCCTTAGAGGCTGCTTCTCCTCCCCCCACCTCTGCTGTTTGCACAGCAGGATTCATCGGCGTTTCAGGCGTCGACCCAGCACCCGCTCCAGGAGACCCCGTCGCGTCCTGCGCCTCTGGAAGTCTCCGGACTGAGTTCAACGCCGCAGCCGGCATAGGAGGAGGGATCCTCATCTCGGGGCTGAAGGATGTTTCTTGTTCAAGTTGAGGGAGCGGGAGACCTCTCCCCAAACCCTCAAGCAGCGAACCAGACCCCGTCGGTGTGCCCGGAAGAAGGAAGCGCTCCATAGTCACAGCTCCAGGTAAATGGGGGGTAGCGGGTCCTCCTCGCGATTTACCTCTCCGTTTAGGCATGTTTTAGAAATGTCCGGTAACAAAGAAAAAGGGAGTTACGAGCAAGTAAGAATGGAGCAGCCTTCCTAGCTTGTTACTCAGCCGCCATCTTGCCCCCCACAATTCAATTTTTATGGGTCAGAACAATACTTTTTATTTGAGAAACTGCATACTTGACCTTATGAGACAATCTTTTTAGAAATAGATAATGTTGAACTTGATGCACTGATAATACAATAATCGGGTGTACCATACGATTTTAGAATAGACTGAAAATCTTTTTTGGTACTTGGAATGTGATTGGAAGAAAGAGAAAGGGATTTGGAGATCTTTTGCAAAAACTTTGGATAGGAATAATCATCTGTATACTCTTCTGTAGTGGCAGGTTCATGTTGCAGTGGTGACTGATGTGGACTGAGAAAGATTGTTTTTACTGGTCCTAGTTATTGGGGAAAAAGTGAGACTTGGGGGAGGCCAGAATGTTCCCTTGATGAGAAGAAAGGGAGAGATCTGGCGACCAGTTCCCCAGGGATAGAATTGGAGAATGAGGAGGTAGAGAAACTTCAAACGTAATTGACTGAGACTAAGTCTTTGAGGTTGAGGTAAGGTAATGGAGGCTGAAGTAGTAGTAAGATTTTCGTGGAATGTGGTAGCAATGTCCTGAACAAACCTCATGAGCTGGATTAAAACTGACTAGACTAGTTGGTTGTCAGCAGTGTAGCTGCCAGAAGATTGGGATGAAAGAACAAGCATTGTAAGGCCTGCATCATCTATCTGTTAGGAGATATGCCTGCATGAGAAGCAGTTTGAGAGGCACTATGATGTTTTTGTTGTTGTTGTTGCTGTGGTTGGTTTGCTTTACTTCACAGTGTAATCTTCCCAAAGATAAGGAGTGAAGGAATAGCCTAGTGGTTAGAGCACTGGGCTGGCAACCATGGAAGTCCAGTTCAAATCCTATAGGTCGTAGTGATCTTGGGCAAATCACTCAACTCTAAATGTAACTAACCTTAAGCTACTTCTGAAAAGGTGTGAGCTAAATTCCAATAAATAAATTGATTAAATAAAGTATCATATTTTGCTTCAGCTTCTCTCCTCGTTTCTGGAGAAAGGGAAGCACCTTTGGAAGCCGCTTTTTGAGTAGTAGGAGGGCATAGTGCTGAGGAAGATTGAGTGGGGGTGGGGCTATGGTCTTGATGCTGGGAACTGTGCATTTTGAGAAGTATTACTAATACTGAAAGAGAAACTACTCCTGAGGACTCGGCAGAACCCTCTGATCCTTCCCTCAAGAAGGCCAAAACCAAGCCTAGTAGGGTAGATGTGGCTGAGGGAGGAATTATTGGCAGCACTGCCATTGCAGAGGGTCACAGAGAGCTATAAAATTGAAAGTAAAAATATCAGTGATATAAACTCAACATACTGTGAAAATTCCATTAGCTAACAATGAAAATTTGCTGACAAGTCTGCTCTGTGAGGTGAGGGAGGAGGACTGTATCTAATCTGGCCAGTGAAATAAGTAGAATGAATTCTGATAGGCTGCTAAGGGGGAAACATGAATCTTGGTGAGTTAAAAAAGAAAAAAAAAAGTTCAAGCTGCAGAAGGGTGCCAGGCACCCTGGCTTCATTGAATGATGTCACCAGAAATTATAATCTCATTTCTCTGCTGTCTACATAGAAGCCCTGTTACAGGTAAGCAGGGTTACCATCTCAGCTATTGTTCCACACAGCCTCAGCTTAAAGTTTGAAAACATTTCGTAGTCAACTCTCCCAAATAACAGTTTTTTTCCTCAACCTCAAATATGGTGAATGACCCTCTACGAACAAAAAAGTGATTTGGATCTGGATATCAGTAATTGTGAATTGTAAATTATAATGCAGAGATAAAATGAACATATCCTGCTTTTACAAAAAGGTATTTTAAGCAGCTTACCATTTTAAAGTTTACACTTAAATCTTTGCTTAGTAATATTTGATTCCTTCTTTTTGTTTGTTTGACAGAGTACTCGAGATACTTACATGCACACCTTGACACCCCTGTTGCAGAATATAGCATAGATCTTCATCTTCCTGGAGACTTTAAAGACCACTGGGCCAAATCCCTCCCCTTCCTTATAGAAGATTATGAAGAACAGCCAGGATTACAACCACATATAAAGTGAGCTGGAATTTTTCACACAAATTTTAAATTATTTCAGAAACTGGAAACTGAGGACATTTTTGAAATCTTGTGGAGCTTGCAGTTCCACAGGTACTTTATACCTGCCAGGCTTCACACTCGTTGAAGAAAAACTCATATGGGAATACCCTTTGAAAATGCAGTAATACATCTCTATCTGTAGAACATATGATTGCAAATGCCTCTCACTAAAAGACCTCTACATGCTTTGCTTCCTTTGGTCTTACTCCTCCCAGTGCCTCCTTCAGGCAAGTAAAAGTATGCATACAGCGAAGAGTGCTCATACTTTCACTTGTTAATGTGGGAATTTTTTAACTGAATTTTCCTGTAGGTATGCTCCCGTTTACCTGCAGGAATACATTCAAAAATTATTCTCCCTATTCTTCATTGTTACACACGCTTCCACACTTAGGTTCCATTGACAAACAGTAACACTAAGGTCTCAAAGGGAAAACCAGTTCAGTTGAAATCTCAGATAAATCAGAGTAATTTGTGTGTTCATTGAGGTGCCTTTCCCTTGGTTAGTGTTCTGGTTATATATAGCGTAAAATTGAAACATCGCAAAATGTCACATAAACGAACTTTAAAGATTAAAACAAAGATAGTTGTAAGCTCAGGGAGGTTGAGAGCACATTCTGATGTATTTAAGTGTGCACAGAGCTGTCCCATCATTGGTTAATAGTCCTAACCATATACAGTATCTTTCCAAAGAAAGAACCTAGGCATCAAGAAATATTCACAGATTTCCTTGTTTATGTAGTTATTAACTGAATAGCTTTTATATTGGGATAAATAGAAAACAGCCATTTGCAAACAGATAATTTATCCAAAAATGTTTTTGGTGACACTAGATGCTGACTTGATACATGTTTGGGAACACTGACTAGGCCTAATGGCTAATATAACCATGTGGAAACACTGCTAAGTAGCAGTCTGCAAAGAACATGGGTCATATAATGCCATCTTATTACAAGGTCTGATATTTAAGGTAGTAAATGTCCAGGGTAATGATCATTATCCTGGTTGTACTGATGATTGCCCCAGGGTAATGACTGTTGGAATACTACTTTTCCTCAGGGCATTTATTACCCAGTTATGGACAACGATCCCTACCCCAGGATCATTCCTCTACATACCAAACCAGTTAGATTTTCTGGATATCCACAGTAAATATGCATAAGAGAGATTTGCATATAATGGAGGTAGTATATGCATATTTATCTCATGCATATTCATTATGGGTATCCTGAAAACCTTGACTGACTAGTTGTGTTGTGAGGATTGGGTTGAGAACCATTGCCATAAAGTAATAATTGTTAACCCAAGGCAATAGTTAATACCCCTATATAGTGATCCCTGCCTTCAAATTATTACCCTACATAGGGTAATGATTGCCAAAAGCACCAATCTGCAATCAGGGCAGCTTTAATCTTGTGGAAGATCTGTGGGTTTTTTGCTTTTTTTCCTAATTTCACGTTTGCCAACTTTTGTAGGTCAGCAGGAGCTAGTGATACTCCAGCAGCAGTGTCTATAGCCCATATAGGCGAGCGCTCATGGTCATTGTTAGTCAAAGAGCCCGTGTTTGCAGAGTTCCAGGAGAAACCCTGGTTCATAGCTATAGCCAAGGACTATAGCTGTAATGACCAGCCACAGTGTGTTGGAGGGAGGGTGAATATAGCCATTTCTATTTTAGCTCTAGTGGCGGAAAAGTATGTGCATTACTGTACTTCAATTTTTAGGAGAGCTTACTCTTTCACCCTGCCCCACCTCAGCAACACAAATAGTAGCACATTTAATGTCATACTTTACACTTGCTGATTTTCAGACACTGTCCACATAGTTTGTCTTTGAAAATTAGCTATCAAAATACACATAGTAGAAGTACCTTGTATTTTGCTACCACACAATGAGTTGAAAAATTGCACTGTCAAAGTGTGCCATGAGACTTCAGTTTACCAGAGGAAGGAAATCCCATTTTAGGTTCTGTGATTATCAACTGTCAGCCTTATAAGGGGCATCATCTCATTAAGAAATATTCAATTTGTTGTTATGTAGTAAACTGCATGTGACTCGAGCAATGAAGATAATGATGTGATTTTGATTCTTGGTTGCATACCAATAGATACTTGATAATTGGATTTCTTGACATTGCTATTTGTAATATGAACAATGCCCTTGATCTTCTGTAGCAGTTAAGGAACAGATTCTTTGTCAAGGAATACAAATATCTGTGGCATATGGAAAGTATGTGTATTTCTAGATGCAAATAGGAAACCTTTTATTAAACATGTAACCAATTTGAAGTGTTGAAAGTAATATTTCTCATCTGCTTATGTGTCTGCATTATTTTAGGTCAAATTTTCTTTCCCTATTTCAGTTTTCCTATGTTTAAAATTTTTTTTTTGTTTGTTTTTAACTATTCAACCATTAAACTTTTACACTTTATCTCATTTTCCTTTTTCTTATCACAGCTTGTTTTCTTCCATCTTAAAGAGGCCTCTTTCAGTCTCTGCTACTGCTGTTCTCCAGTTCATTCCTTTTATTCTGATTTTTAATCCATCACTGCTCCTTTCTGAACTTTCTACCCTTCCTGTCGTCTTATACTTCCCTCAAGTCCATTATTCCATGCATCTCCCTAGTGTCTTCTTTTCTGTTGCCCCTCTAATTCTTTTGCTCCTTTCTTCTCCCTCTTTTCTCATTCCTACATACCTACTCTTACCATTCCATCATCCCACACTTAATCTCTATGCCTCCATGTTTCTCCTTCACCTCTCTCCTTCCATTTACTCCTCATCAAACCATGTATTCACCCTCCCTCACACTCCATCATCTGTGTTTTGCCTCATTGATCCATTCTTATTTTCTTCTTTCTCTTATGAGTACAATGGTATAATCTGTCCCACCTTTATTTAATAACACATTTATTAACCCCACAATTGGTTAATAACCATTTAGTGTGTTGTACAAGTAACAACCCAATACTTTAATATATTATATAACAAAAACTAAATCTAAAACAAATTGGTGAATCACAATTTCGATAAAAATAGCATCACTACAATTAAATTCTGAATAGGCTCTGGTAAATAATACTTTTAACAACTTCTAAAAACAGCGAACGTCATTTCTGCCCTCACTTCAACAGACAATATATTCCACAGTCTAGGGGCCACGATATAAAAGGCCATATTCCTTGTGTTGTCTAGCCTGCATACACGAAGGCGAGGGGGGGGAGGGAGAACATCAACAGATTAGAGGAAACGGAGCAAAGACTGCAATGTGATGTATATACCAAGGACTGATCGAGCAGAAGTTGCTGTCAAGCTATGTCATTCGATTTGCATATGTGGTTTTTACAAATCGAAGTCACTTGGATGTGATAACATCGATATATTATTTATTTATTTTATTTAGATTTTGCTCACACCTTTTTCAGTAGTAGCGCAAGGTGGGTTGGCTCAGTCATTTTAACTGAGTGGAATAATTTGTTTTTACTGCACTATTGACATTTTTTACCCCTAACGCAAGTATATTGCTGAAACCTGGCCCATGTCAGGTCCTTCAATAAAGTGTGCTTATTCTCCGATATTCTTTACTACAGAAGAAGGACAAAAGGAAACCCCACTTTCTCTTTATGAAAAGAGACTGATAGGACTAGGAGCTGTTTTATGCACCTGTTACACTTCAGTCTTTGACAAAGTTAAAGGTAATTTATATTGCACCATCCATTGTGAAAAGGAAAACATGTCATGATACAGTTCACAAGGCAAAAACATCTAACCCTTTCTGCAGAGGAAGAATAATCTGGATATCATCTACATAATTTTTATAAGACACTGACAGAGTTCAAGAGTTCAAAAGCTTGATCAGTAGTAACAAAGGTAAAACAAAACTTATTTTAATGCAGACCCCTGTGATACTGTATATTACAAGGTCTTCCACCCAGATGCTTCACCACCATGCTGGACTGATAACTGTCTATCATGTAAAAATGATTCAGACAAACCAAGCATAACCCCTCCTAGCCAATAGGAGCCAGTTACTCAAGTAATTGTATATGATCAAATGTATCATTCACATTTCTCCTAATTCTCTAAATGCTGCACCCTCTCCTACATCAGCTGCCCCCTAAGTTTCCAAGTTTATATTCATTTGCTATACCACCATATGGTAATTACCTTCAAAACAATGTATAAAAATAATAATATAAACAATTCAAAGTAACAGGATAGTTAAGGTACAAATACATAGTGTCCGTGGACAAAGAAGAATTCTGTGCATCCTGTGGTCAACGCCAGTGTACTCTACTGCTTTCACCTTGTAATATTTCTAAATCAGTCAACCTTTGTGTATGTCAGCAAATACAAATGTTTTTAGCCCCTTTTTAAATGTTAAAGAGGGTTCCAAATACAGATGGTCTGGCAGCGAGTTGTCAAGACGGTTATGCTAAAAACTGAGTCTCAGTTGTTTTCTAAGCAAATCTGGTGATATGAAGTTATGACTAAGTGATTCTGTTGAGTAGAGCTTAATATTCTAGATGTGTAGTATAATAAGGTATCAATTGAGATTGTTAAAAAAAAACGGAAGTCCCGAGTAATAGGTCTTAATGGTCAAGCGTTAGAATTTTGAAAGTTATTATATGTGATGAACAGCCAGTGTTTTTTTTTTCTGTGGAAGTGGTGTAAAATGATCCTACTTCTTGGCCCCATGAATCAGTTTCACTATGGTATTATATATGAGTTGTAACTGTGGAATGTCTAAAAGCTGTATTCCCAGTGGTGGTCCCCCAATAATGCCTGAGCTCTGAAATAGTGACATAAGTTACATTTGTCACTGTATATTGGCTAGGGGTAGGGTGGAAGAAGTGTACAACAAATGATGGTTCTAGAGAATGATATAGCTAATAGATGAAAAGTACATTGTGGTCCAACAGGGAAGGAGAAAGTATGTATTTTGGCTGAGCAAGTGTTTATAAAGTTTAGTTTAGTCTATTAAAATTTGATATTCCTTGACACCTTGCCTATGTTTTGGCACTGGAAGAACATGTTCCATACCTTGCTTGTTATGGAGGGATGTGATGCCTGACTTACAGCGAAACGTAAATGTCACTGTTGGGCCATCTGGGAACCGTACATTTAATGACTGCCACCTTATAGTCAATGACCTACAATTATAATGTAACTGTTTGTTTAACTTTCTGGGGGTTTTTTTGGTGTGGGGTGGGGGTTGATGTTGGGGGGAGTGAGGTTTCACCCTTCCCCCCCCCTTTTTGCCGTTTAATGTAACTGTTCTCTCTGCTTGATGTCTTACGCCTCATTTGCTTTATATGCTGTGGTTCACTTATATTATCTGTTCTGTTTGGTAATATTAATAAAATTATTTACAACAAAATTTGATATACCATTTAGCCAGTAGGATCTCAGTGGCGTACAGCTATAAAAAAAACCACAAAAAGGAAAAGAACTACACAGATAAGAAAGATATAAAAATGGCCTGGAGAGGAGAAAAATGTGGGAAAGTGCAATGCGGTATTGAGGATTCCGTAAGACTAGGGCCAGGGTTAAAGGAAGCAGCTCTAGGTTTTGTAGCGTTGTGCAAGAACTAACAAATTCTCTGGCAGATATTGAATTGCAGGAAAAAAGAGCTCCTAGATTATGGACTATCAAAAATATGCTGTCTACTTTTTAGATAAGTGATATAACTGTATATTTTTTTTCAAGTAAAACACTATATAAGAGAAATTCTATAACTGGGCTATTATGGATACATGTCCCTTTGCACACATTAGTGTAGAGAAAAGTAGCACTTACACATGTCAACATACTGAGCGCTATTTTATAAGGGCCTTTGAAAGTACCCTAGTGTATAACTGCAAAGGAGCGTGTATGTATGGGTGGAGCATAGGTAAGCTGAGGGTTATATGTATAACTTACAGTTTACTGTAAGTTATGCACACCTTTTGTCCTATTTACTCACCTGCAGTTATGCCATGTCAATGGCTAGTGTAACTGCACACGACTAACTGTAAGGGGCACCAATATCGAGTTATGTAACTATTCTATAATGGCATCTTGGTACCCAGATGCTGTTATAGAATAGGCCCTCACGAGGTACTGCATTAGGGAGTCTAGAAGAAAGTACTCACTTATAGTATGGTCACTTTTATATTTAGCTAATCATAAAAATCGTTAGCCGCATAAATTAAATTCTTGAGAGGACATTGATATCTGAAAGTTTCAAATTCTGTTGCTTATCCTCATTATTGTGCAGCTACATAAGAGAGATACTATTGTATTGTGAATAGAAAAAATGACATTGACATCATCATTATTATTATTTTACTTGATATACTACATATAACTATAAAACTATAAAGTTTACAAAGGTATGGAGATGTGATGGAGTGTATAGGAAGTCACCAGTTCCCCTTAATACTCTCCCACAGGACCACATTAAGAAGCCTAACTCTTGAGGGCTCAGCAGGGAGAATGTAGTTCAGATAGAGTAGATAAAACTCCAGGATATAGACAAGCCAGGGAAGTCGAGGGAAGATAAAGACATATGCTTTTAAAACCTATATGTAAGGTAACAGAAGACTGGCTAAGGTTGGAAATACTTTATCTTGGAACCTTGTGACAGTCCTGATCCTTTTGTGGTTTGACTGGAACCAGGCCTGGGTCTAATACTGTAGTCAAGTGCACACTATGACTATAGGGCCTAACGGGCCCTTGTGAATATTGTAACCGACTTTCAAGAGACTTTATTTTTCAATTTACCACATCTATGAAGTAAACAGGCTTCAGCATACATTGTTGAACATTAATGAAGAGTGTTGTTTTTTTGTTTTGTTTTTAACCCTTTGTATGGCTGTTTGTGGAGGCTCTGAGCCCAACCCTTGCTCATGCTAACACAGGAGATAATTTTATAAAGTCATGTTTGCTAAACGGCCTCTTATAAAATTCCAACTAGTGTAAAAGTGTACACCATGACATGATGACATGTACTGTGTACAGGGGCAGAGTTTGAATAGAGCATGGGCGGAGTTCAAAAGTATGCACATAGATTATAAAATTTGCTAATGTATGTGCATATGTGAATAATCTTGGTGCAGGCAGATATACTGGTTTAAAAGCAACTGTATGTGCGCGATTTCTGCCACTTACATCTATGTATCTTAGTGCCTAATTAGGCGTTGACTCTGCCCTCCTAAATCAGTACCCTCTTATAAAATTACCTTCTATATTTCAAAACAAATATAAAACTATAAGAATTTTTTTAAATAAAACCAAAAGAGGAAAGATGTCAAAGAACAAGTTGATATTTTGAGGAATCCAAGTAGTACTGGTGCCTTAAAACTATAGATAAAGGCCTTTAAAGCACTGCATTTTCTGTATGTAATCAAAATGTTACTTTTTTCCCCCCTTTAAGAGATGTACTGCCTCAAAATTTTGAGAGCTATAAGCCAGAGGTACAAGAACTTGTTTGTGTGGCTGATCGTCTTGGTTCTCTGATGCAATATGAAGCACCTGGTTTTCTGCCAAATAAGAGGATACATAGAGGTAGGTTTGAAGCTATTTGCCAAAAACTAAAAGGAGCTGTAGCACAATGGCTAGAGCAGTGGGCTGAGAACCAGGGAAGTCAGATTCAGATCCTACTGCCACACCTTATAATTTTGGGCAAGCCACTTAACCATCTATTGCTTCGGATACAAACTTAAGAGTCAATATTTAGCAGGTGGCTCTCAGCGTTTTGTTGATCGCCACCAGTGTTATACCTGGAAATTCAATGCCAGGACATGTCAGGGCTCTAGCATTGAATTAACAGGTTTGCGGAGCCGATGAAACCGTAGCCGATTAAGTGCGATATTCAGCACTTAAATGGCTATGGCGAACCGCATAAAGATGACTGACTTTTATGCGGTCCTCTTGGCTGGCTAAATGCTGAATATCAGCACTTAAACCGGCTAAGTGCTGACTCCGCCTCCAGAATGCCCCCAAAATAGCTGATTTCGAATTGGGCACTAAAGTCATTTTCAGTGGCACTAGCTGGTTAAGCGCCACTGAATATGACCAGTTATCCTCAAACAGGTGATTTAACTGACCAGGTGCCATTTGGTTAAATTGCTTTAAATATTGACTCCTTAAATTATAAATCTTTCAGGGACAGAAAAAAATACCTATACCTGAAGGTTACTTGCCTTGAACTTCTGAGAGAGGCATAAGCTAAATCCAGTTCCCTCTCTCTTCCCTAGTTTTAAAGCTTCAGTATATTGATTTTTGTGTTTGGCTTTATCTCCCTTTGGTCCTATTTCTGGGTGTCCTAATTCATCCAGTATTCTTTTTGTTTCATTTATCTGCTCTAGAAAGAAATCTCTATAGACATGCAAGATTAATCAGAAGCACATGGTGGTGACAATGTCCGATGGTGTCAAATACAGACCATTATTAGCTTGATCTGGAAATGCCAAGAAAGGCTTTCTGCTCATGTGTAGTCACCACCAAGCAGCCATGAGGCCGCACAGTCTTTTTCTGTAGAATGAGATAAATGTAGTTTTCTTGCATAAAATCACTTCTCTCCAGATCTTTGATCATATGGTGGTTTCTCTCTTAATTTTATTTCTTCGTATTAGCCATTTTCTTCTTTTTTGTATCTCAGCCTCCTCATAGATAAAGAATGAAACTATTTTTCTGTAAAATAGTATCTTTTAATTTGGCTGGCACATTTCCCTCTGTAGTTGACAGAAAAAAAGCTGCTCATTTTAAATAGTGCCCTGCTTGTAACCAAAAAAGTCTATGAATCGCCATAATGAATATATGTGCTCCCTAGTCTTCAATTTATTTAAGATTCAGTTTATTTTTCATATACCGCTTATCATAAAAAATCAACTAAATGGTTAACATTTAAAAGAAAAAACAGAAAAAAGAAGTAAAATTACATTACATTAGTTAGAAAAGCAAATGAGAGAGAAAAAGGAACTGTATGCTGCAATACACAGGGTCACCGAAGGTCCAGAGCTAGTAGTCTATTATCTTAACTATTAAGATGTTCTCTCATCAAAAATATGGTTTTAAGAGTGACTTAAATTTAGAGTTGATTCCTCCATACATAAATATAAGGGAAAATCATTCAAGTGTAGGGCTCACAGCATGGAACAATGAGTTCCTTGCTGTGGGCCCTACACTTGAATGATCTCCTCTTATATGTATGTATGGAGCAATCAACTCTAAATTTAAGTCACTCTTAAAATCATATTTACACTCCTAGTATATTTTACAAAATAAAGGAATAGTTAAAAGTGTGTGATCTGCTGATTGTAAAACTCTGCCTGAGGTATATGGGGTCAGATGTTGAGATAAGAATATAGAGGATTGATTCTGATGTTCTAGTACAAGAATCTTGTAGGAGATCCTGCAGGCCAAGGGAGTAACATTGTTCCGCTGATCGCCATAAATGATCTAGACCCTGCCATATTTGGTATTGACGTTTCAAATCTTTCAGGTGAAGTCTTGGAAAAGATTGCTAAGCACTACAGAGTGGGTTAGTATACAGAGGGCATAATAGTTGAGGAGAGAGCACATAGAGCAAATTAATTTGTTTGAAAAACAATTCCTTATCAATAGTGAAACATGTTTCTGAAAATTCAGTTGGCAGTCTAAAGTGACACCTATAATTTTTAGAGTCTACCATTGCTATGGGGGAATCAGACATGCAAAGAGGGCTGCTAAGAGAAACAGCACTAGTATCGGAGAACAGCATAGCTTTGGTTTTAGACAGATTCAAAATAAACTGATTGGCCCTTAAGCCAGTCTGCAATGGCATCCAATTTTGTGTTGATAGACTGGATAGTATGAATGTCTGTAGGATCTAATGTGCATCATCAGTATGTATGAATGTCTGTAGGATCTAAAGAGCTTGAGATTTGTATATCATCATTATAAATGAATGTAGTAAGCCCCAAAGATTGAATAAGAAATGCTAAGGGTGACAAAATGATGTTTAATTATGTAGCTTCCCACTATTCCAGAACTTATGGCGAATAGAGAACTAAAAAATGAGCTGAGACATCTTTCTCTTGGCATCCAGTCCAGCTCCTCAGTATTTTCTATTACCAGCAGGTGGATGGACAAACTTTTCAGCCTCCAGTTCTGAGCAATTTGCTCCTGATCCAGATGGTCAACTGGTCCCCAGTTGAGCTTTATTTTTTTTATTTATTTATTTATGTTAAAAATTTATATACCATCTAATACCTAGTTTTAGGCAGTTTATCCAAATTTGAGTCTGGGTGGCTTGAGTCTGCAGAGTTATATCTGGAGGTCTTCAGATCCCCGTTTCTGGTGCCCTACGAATTTACTTCTTCCCTCTCTTCACCTCTCCAGTGTTTCCTATGGAGCTTTCCTTATCCAGCACTACAACCTTAAAAAAAAAAAAAAGGAAATATCTTTACTGGAGAGTGAGGGACAGAGTATCTGTCCTGATTCTTTCTCATCTGGGATATGGCTTGTGGGGACTGTGAGCTTAGAGGGAGCAGCTAGCAATGGTAAGTCCAACTAAAGTTTGACTCGCTTGGTGCAGGGGAGGGGATCCTGACTCGCTGCGAGGGACTGCGTTGTGCTGCACTTGTGCCAGTCAGAATGACAACTCCTGTCAACCAGCGTCAGGGCGTTGCAGTGCATGCAAGCCAAGAATCCCACGGGACATGGGAGGAAACAGTCAATGGCAGTACATCTTTGGATTTGGTGCAACATCTGAATATGCAAGGGACTTTGGGTCTTTGGCAGGGACAGTGCACAGTTTGATGCAGGAGAGTGTGGGAATGGGTGCCATTTTGTGAGGGCCATCTGACAGTGAGGAACAGTTTGATCATTTGTGGAGTACAGCAACCATTTCACAAGCTCAGGGCCCGACCGAGCATTTGGCTGTATTGGGATTTGTGTTTTCTCTGGAGTTTATATTACTCTTACACTAGGCCTATTTACTGATGCAGGGACAGAGCTGCTACAAGGTGCTTCAATTTCTCACCCTGCTGCCCCTCCAGCGCCTAAGAGATCTCATTTAGCCTCATCTGTCCATTTCTGGAGGTCTATCTCTGCTTCTTCCTCCTTATCTGATGTGGCCTAGGTCTATTCAGAAGAGCCATCATTGAAGGAGCTGTTAGAGGAGGGAGACAACCCAAAAGTACTGAGGTTGTTTCATAAAGAGGAGAGTATTTTTTTATATCTGAGGCTTTGGTGGTGCATTCCATTGAGGAGCTTTCTGCTTTGCAATCAGGAGTTCCATCTTCGTCTATCATAAGTAGGCTTAGAGGTCCTTCTAAGACCTTCCGAATGCATCCTGACATTCAAGACCTGATTACAGCAGAATCACCGGACGCGGGACTGAGAGTGGAAAGATCCATTGCTCACCTTTACTCATTGATTCTGTAGGAGAATGAGAAATTGCAGCTTCCAAGAGTGGACTCCCTTGTTATGAGGGAGAGAAGACCAGCTTTCTGTTGGAATAGGAAGCTAGAAGGTTCCCTGAAACAAGCCTTTGAAGTGTCCTCTTTGGGCCTTTCATTGACAGCATGTAGCTCGTTCATTGCTAGAGCATGTCTGAAGTGGCATCAGCAGTCTGCAGCACAAGATGGGCACCATAACACCCAGCTGGAAATGAGGTTGGCCTACTTGGCAGATGCTATTTATGACATGTTACGACCAGCAGTATGTCTTTGACTGTCATGGCAACTCTGGTAGTTGCATTGGGCAGCGGATGCAGCATCATAGTCACGAGTAGTTAAACTTCCCTTTTGGGACAAGTGGCTGTGTGGCGAAGATCTCAGTAACTTGATGAAAGAACTGGGGAAACTAAGCCATAGTGGTTGCTGGAGGATAAGCCGAAAGTCTTTGATCATCCATTTTCAGAGGGCATTCAATCTCGATTTTCAAGACAGTAGACAGTACTAGCCTGGTTGTCAGCAGTATGGTTCAGCAGGTTCCAGCATAGTTTTACTCAAAGAAAACAGCTTATATATTTCAGCTCAGCAGAGTTTAAAACAGTCTTTAAAAGCAGAAGAAAAGTGATCAGAAATCCAGTCTCAGGCCAGTGGCCAAGCAGCCACAAATATTGCAAGAGTCACTGTTTAGAAGCAGTTTTAGCATGCTTTAGAAACCAGCAATGCTCCCAGATGGGGTTAAAACCTTGCTGCAAAGAGTTCCTCATTCTAAAATAGCTGGATTCTTTACTGGAATTGCTTGCAGTTAAACTGTGCCCTGAATTTCTACTGACCTGAACCAGTGATTATCTATAGAGTGTTTCTTATGATTTATGATGACCTGTTAACCTATGATTTAATGCTTTTCTAATAAAAAGGCCAAAGATGCTTGAGTGGGGTAAGACAGTCCCAGTAAAGGTCCACTGTGATTATTTGATTTAGTCATTTCATATACCGTCTTACACCACAAGGCACCAAAGCGGTTTACAATAGATCAATTCATGGTAAAGCAAGAAATAATAAGCCTTAGCTAATTACAGTAAAAATACTAAAAAATAAACTGAAGAAATGTCAATATAAATATCAAAAGAAAATAAAAACACTTACGGCTGGAATTTAGAAAGGAATGGACTTTAGATATCATGAAGGCCTTTGCTATATACAGACTATAACCTTTTGTCTGTGAGGTTCCATGACCTCTCCTAGAGACAGGAGAAAAGAGCTGGGTAGGTTATCTGCCCAAGTGGGGGGTCTAAAGCAAACACTGTCACTTCCAGTTCAGTCTCGCCACAGCACCAAGAAAATTTACCAAGGTTAATCGAAGTTCATCTGTATCTCAACAATCGGCTCATTCATACATCCTGTTCAGACAGCGTGTCGGTGATGGACAAAGTTGTCTGTCTGTCTTCTGTTATTGGGTTGGGCGATCAACTTGGAGAAGAGCAGACTAACTTTATCACAGACTCAAGAGTATCTGGGTGTTCTATTCGACACAGCAAGGGAGAGGATCTTCCGAATGGAAAGCAGGATATTCGACACAGCAAGGGAGAGGAACTTCCGAATGGAAAGTAGGAGGTCAAAACTTGTTCAACAGATTTGTCTTCTCAGTCAAGGCAAGCTCAGGGTCTGGGACTACATCCAGGTTCTAGAGTCGTGGTGGTGGTAATGGAAGTGGTGCCATGGGCAGGGGCTCATATGCGGCCATTACAGGAGTGAGAAAAGACTGGTCTCTGGTCTCTGGTATCATAGAAGCACGACCTTCTTCATTGGACGCTGGTTGCCAGATGGCGTATGCAGTGGATAGTTAACTTTCTAGAAGCCAACGGGTTACAGGACCCGAGGCAACATGGCTTTACCAAAGGAAAATCCTGCCAAATGAATCTTATTGACTTCTTTGACTGGGTGACCAAAGAACTGGATGAAAGATGTATGCTACATGTAATCTACTTGGATTTCAGCAAAGCGTTTGATACGGTGCCCCACAGAAGACTCGTGAATAAGCTGAAAGGGCTGAACATAGGACCAAAAGTGGTGAACTGGATAGGAAACTGGTTAACTGACAGGTGGCAGAGGGTGATGGTAAGTGGAATCCGCTAGAGGAAAGGAAGGTGAGCAGTGGAGTTCCTCAGGGGTCGGTGCTGGGGCCTATTCTGTTTAATAACATTTGCAACAGAGTGGACACTCCGGAGGGAGTGGAAAGCATGAAAAAAGATCTGCGGAAGCTAGAAGAATGGTCTAACGTTTGGCAATTAAAATTCAATGCGAAGAAATGCAAAGTGATGCACTTAGGGAATAGAAATCCATGGGAGACGTATGTGTTAGGCGGTGAGAGTCTGATAGGTACGGACGGGGAGAGGGATCTTGGGGTGATATTATCTGAGGACCTGAAGGTGACGAAACAGTGTGACAAGGCGGTGGCTGTAGCTAGAAGATTGCTAGGTTGTATAGAGAGAGGTGTGACCAGCAGATGAAAAGAGGTTTTAATACCCCTGTATAAGACGTTGGTGAGGCCCCACCTGGAGTATTGTGTTCAGTTTTGGAGGCCGTATCTTGTGAAGGATGTTAAAAAAAATGGAAGCGGTGCAAAGAAAAGCTACGAGAATGGTATGGGATTTGCATTACAAGACGTATGAGGAGAGACTTGTTGACCTGAACATCTATACCCTGGAGGAAAGGAGAAACAGGGGTGATATGATACAGACGTTCAAATATTTGAAAGGTATGAATCCGCAAACGAACCTTTTCCGGAGATGGGAAGGCGGTAGAACGAGAGGACATGAAATGAGATTGAAGGGGGGCAGACTCAAGAAAAATGTCAGGAGGTATACACAAAAAATGGCACATGTGAGTTTATCTTGTTGGGCAGACTGGGTGGACCGTGAAGGTCTTTTTCTGCCGTCGTCTAATATATATATATATATATATATATATATATATATATATATATATATATATATATATATATAGTAGATATTGCTGAAGGATTGGAAGAAAAGGTTTTTTTTTTTTTTTTTTGCAGATAACACGAAGATAGCCAATAGAGTGGGATACCCTGGAGGGAGTAGAAACAATGAGAAGGGATCTTCAAAAGTTAGAAGAATGGTCGTGGGTCTGACAGACAAAATGTAATTGTAACTTATAAAAACCACCAACATTCATTTAGTTAACATACAAATTATGTGTGATACTATTGTGCTATATTTTTTTCTTTTTTTAAAAATATGCAAAAGTGCTCAGTGACAGAGGGCTGTCCTGCAGGACTTGTATACAGTATACACTGTGTTAAATTGCCCGATATAACATCATCGCACTCTAAACTCCCTCTCTATATATCAGTGATCAAGTTTTACTAATTGTAATATCTTGTTTCAATTGCATGTACTTTAGAGGTAGAAGAGCAAAAGAGTACTCTACTTATCTTAAGGTATGTGCAAATACGTCCTACAGGAGTCCTTATCTTAGTGTGTGTCCATCCACAATGCGGCTATAAGGTGCATGCTCATTCAGACTTGAATTCCATTGTCAGCAGTTCAAAACAGTTGTTAAATCCCCGGGCAAATCGCAGTGTTCTGAACCATCTGGAGTTTCTTGAGGGCAAGCAAAGATAGTCCTCTATAAATGATGTTGCAATAATCCAATTTTGAAGGAAAGAGCAGTGTGGCACATCTCTCCATCTAAAAAAGGACGAATAGAATGGATTAAATACAGGGAGCAGAAACAGGATTTGGTAACAGCTGAAATCTGAACACAGAAAGTGAGAGCTGAGTCAAAGTAGACCACTAAGTACTTGAAAGTATCAATCAGAACAGTAGGATTCCCTTGCAGAAGAGGTCCAGTTGTGGGGAAAGATTGATGACCAGTGACCCACAAAGCGACAGTTTTCTGTGGATTAAGGACCAGGTGATTATCTGAGAGCCTTGTGGCTATCCTATCCAAACAGGACTGAAGTAAGGTAAAAATCAAGGTTCGCAGGATCCTGTGGAGAAACCAATAAGATATCATTGGCGTACATATAACACCAAATTTATGATTCTTGAATTAGCAATACCAGTAGACTAAGAAAAATGTTAAAATACATGGGAAAGAACCAAACCCTGAAGAACACCGTAAGGTAAGGGGAGGACAGTCGAAGAAGAGGAGGGGAGTGACACAGAAAACGTTCTGTCGGTAAGAAATGAAGTAAGCCAAGAATGTACAGATCCAATGACACCCAGTGCCGCCAAGCGAGAAAAGCAGAAGAGTGACTCACCAGATCAAAAGCAGCCGATAGATCTAAAGAAATGAGCAAAACATCTTTACCCCAATCTATAGCAGAGCAGCAGTTGTTTAGCAGAGAAGCAATAATAGTCTCGATAAAATGATCTTTATAGAAGCCTGATTGAAAGAAGTGAAGGACATTAAATGCCTCAACGTGTTGAGTAAGTTGTAAGAACTCAAATCTCTAGAAGTTTGGCTAGAAAAAACGTGAGACACTGGACGGAAATTAGAAACCAAAGAATTATCCAGAGACCTACCTTTCAAGATTGGGCATACAACAGCTGATTTCCATCCATCTGGAATGATACCAAGAATAGTCTATTCACAATCATAGCCTGGCTAGAGGTGCAAGACCATGCCTGGAATCCAGAAGTCATGGTGAAGAGGCATGGTCCAGAGTATAGGTAGTTTTCCTAACAGTACCTTCTCAAACATCATAAGAGAAGGTAAAGAAAACAGACTAGGATGAGGCCACAGGGGCAGAGCATGAAACCTGGAGTGGAGGGAAGGAGGAAAAGAGAGCAAAGGTAGAGGAAAACTCAGGCAGGAGACATGAAAAGAAGAGACTTTAAAAACAAAGAAATTAGCAAAATCCTGGGCTAGGAGGAATTGAAGGAACAGTAGATAGACCAGAGACATGAGACACTTCAGAAAAATGTTGCTTTGGGCATTTGGGAGCCTTACAAACGAGGCATGTATAATTGACCCATCTAACCTCCTGTAGCGAGGACCGATAATGAGCCAGCTGAGCCCAGTAAACGTCAAGGGCCTCTGGTGATTTAGATTTCCTCCAACAGCACTCCAAAATACGAAGTTGTCATTTCAAGGGCCAACAGTTACCATCATACCAGGGTTTTGTGGAAGCTGGACAACAGTTGCCATGCTGCCTTGTCTGAGTATGAAGAGCAAGGGCAATGGAAAGAGAAGCTTCCTAGGTAGTCACCTGGGATGATAGTGGGAGAAAGAAGAAGTCCGCGGGAAAGACAGTAAAGAGTGGAGGAATAGAAGGTGGGTCAGGGGGAAAACTGAAAACGTGAAGGGGAAGAGGTAGAGAATGAAGATGGAAGGGAACTAGACAAAGAAACTTGAAAAGCCAGGAGAACATGGTCAGACCAAGACAGGGAAATAGCTGAAAAATCTGAAACAGACAGTGTATTGGAATGGGAAGTAAGAACTAAATCCAGTGCATGCGCTGCAGAGTGGGTTGGGAAGTGGACATGCTGAACCAGATTGAAGTCGGAGAAAAGTGAGCAAACTTGTCTATCAAAAGAATGTGATGGATTGTCAAAATGAACACCAAGAACAAGCAGATTCTGATATTGGAGGACAGTCTCAGACAGGAAAGGAAGAAATGAGTCTTGATCCGAAGTTGAAGGATTCAGGGGGAGATAGACCAAAAGAATATTTAAAGGAGGGGAAACAAGCATAAGCTGAGGATAATCCAATGGTGCAAGAAGAGCAATACCCCCACCCCTCTTCCCATAACTTCGTGGAGAAAACAGAATAGGCTGAAGGAAAACATTGAGTGAGAACCGGGTCCCCACCATCACGCAGCCAAGTTTCAGTGAAAAAAACAGAAGAGCTCTTGGGCCGGTGATGAAGTAAGTCTTGAACCAGCGTGGTCTTAGAGCGGAGTGCTCTGCAATTGAGCAACAAACAAGAGAAAAAGAGAACCATAGCTGGAGCTGTAGTAGTAGATAATGGAACTGCGGGAGGCAAGGAGGAAGCGGGTTAGAGTCAGGAGAAGTGTAGTGAAAGACATGAAGATTGGGAAACGCGGGGCAGGTAGGGGGGACGATGGCCCCAGACCATAGTAAAAGTGGACATAGTTGTCGCAATCAGCGAGGGTACCTCAGATCATGAAACAATTAGACGTTGAATGGGTTTAAAAGAAAAGGAAAGAAGCATAAAATACAACCCTATTAAACTACTCACCATTTGTCGTCCAGTGGTCACCCCAAGGAGCTTGCCCAAGGAGCATGACTTGCTCCTTGGGCGCACTCCTTCTACATGTGGACGCCACTAGCAGAGTTAAAAATAAATGTTTTTATAAACACCAGATCAGGACTCTTTGCCCTTTTCTGGAACCCAAAACACTCCGCATTGGTGATCTCGCATCTTGATTACTTCAATGTGTTGATTTCAGGACTGTGTCAAAAGCTTATTCAGAATATGGCCATCAAGTTGATTATGGGAGATCGCAAATATGATATGTAACCCCAGGTTCATAAGATCTGTATGTCAGGCTAACCCCAGATTCTTTCCTTTGATCCTGTATGTCTACGAACGAATGCTTGGCTCTTCACAGCAAAACTTGCTGATCATTCCCTCATTTCACCAGATTTTTTTGAATGTTTTTTGGTTGATGTGTTTAACGTTGTGGGCCCAACTCTATGGAATGCGCTCTCCCTGTTGGTTTATGTATGCTATCGTCACACCAAGAGTTTAAGGCAACCCTCAAGACCCACTTGTTTAGACACACGTATGCATTCCAACTGACATTTCTCCTTTGTTCTGCTAGGGGCCCATGTTGGAGCGCCAAGTCTGCACCCTCTGCTGTAGTTTTCTATTGCTTTTGCTCTCCTCTGTGACAATTGTGTTGTCTGTTTCTCTTTTCTTTTTTTTTTAATTCTTTATTTATAATTTCAAAATTTTACATCACAAGAAAAACTTGTTACAGAAAAAACAGACCCTAAATAAACATTAGGATAAAATATCCAAAGAAAACTTTTGTAATCATATATTGTATGTCTTCTTTAAATCACAAATAGACAAGTAAGAGGGGGGCATGAAACAAAGAATGGGGAAATCAAAACAGGTATAATTTAGGAAAAAGCTTAACACGCATTTTCTCACCTATTACAAATACTTCTAATCAGTTGTTAGCTTCCGCAGGTAGTTTCCTTGAATCCAGAAACACTCTTAATTGCTCTGGCTGAAAAAATATGTATTTTATTCCTTGATATTTCAAAACACACTTACTAGGGTAATTCAGATAGTACGAAGCACCTATATCTAAAGTTTCCTTTCTCATACTCAGAAACAATTTCCTAAGTTCTTGTGTCTGCTTTGTCACATCTTGATATATTCTTACTGTTTTACCATAAAACATTTCATTCATCTTTCGAAAGTATATTTTTTTAACGCTTCAATGTCCTGTTGAAAAACTAATTGAACAAATAATGTCATTCTTTCAGACTGTTCGGATAAAGAAACTTCTAACAGTTCAGATATATTCAAATTTCCTTCCAAGATTTCTTTTCCTGAGGAATTTTTGTTTTGAATGTAGTAAACTTTATTTACCGGAGGTAAAGTTTCAGGGGAATATCTCAGAACTTCAATCAAGTATTTTTTAAAGACTTCCAGTGGTGATATTCCTATCTCTCTTGGGAAATTTAAGATACGCAAATTAAGTCTCCGATTATGGTTTTCAATTTGTTCAATCCTTCTTTTAATTATAAGTTTATCTTTAATCATTTCTGAGGATAAATCTTGTAGTTTTTTAACATCTTGTTTAATCTCCTTAGTTTGTGTGGAGAAATCTGTTCTAATATTCGCCAGAGATTCAGAAAAAGTGTTCATGGTACTCACAAGTGTAGAAATTTCCTTTGTGGATTTCTCTACGGTAGCTGCCAACTGTTGGAGAACAATCCAAATGCTCTCCAACGACACCGTTCCCGAAGCTGCTTTCAATAGCTTCAATTCGTCGCCGGAGCTCAAAGGTTCCAGCTCACCTGCACATACCACCTTTCCAGTACCTTCGATCGAGGTAGTCCCAGCAAACACTCCGGTTTCGGGTAATCCTCTCTGGTTCTGGCGGCTGTCGGGAGGGAGCGGCGGATGAAGCGCCGGAGGTGAGAGAGTGACATCCAGGTCCAAGTCCTCAAGGTTTTCCCCTGCCTTGAGGAGAGCCGGACCCCTCGCGACGTCCTGGGTGGAAATTCGCGAGGTGTACCTTTCAATCGACGCCTGACAAAGGGAAGATGTCCGGGTTGTCATAAGTACATAAGTACATAAGTAGTGCCATACTGGGAAAGACCAAAGGTCCATCTAGCCCAGCATCCTGTCACCGACAGTGGCCAATCCAGGTCAAGGGCACCTGGCACGCTCCCCAAACATAAAAACATTCCAGACAAGTTATACCTAAAAATGAGGAATTTTTCCAGTCCATTTAATAGCGGTCTATGGACTTGTCCTTTAGGAATCTATCTAACCCCTTTTTAAACTCCGTCAAGCTAACCGCCCGTACCACGTTCTCCGGCAATGAATTCCAGAGTCTAATTACACGTTGGGTGAAGAAAAATTTTCTCCGATTCGTTTTAAATTTACCACACTGTAGCTTCAACTCATGCCCTCTAGTCCTAGTATTTTTGGATAGCGTGAACAGTCGCTTCACATCCACCCGATCCATTCCACTCATTATTTTATACACTTCTATCATATCTCCCCTCAGCCGTCTCTTCTCCAAGCTGAAAAGCCCTAGCCTTCTCAGCCTCTCTTCATAGGAAAGTCGTCCCATCCCCACTATCATTTTCGTCGCCCTTCGCTGTACCTTTTCCAATTCTACTATATCTTTTTTGAGATACGGAGACCAGTACTGAACACAATACTCCAGGTGCGGTCGCACCATGGAGCGATACAACGGCATTATAACATCCGCACACCTGGACTCCATACCCTTCTTAATAACACCCAACATTCTATTCGCTTTCCTAGCCGCAGCAGCACACTGAGCAGAAGGTTTCAGCGTATCATCGACGACGACACCCAGATCCCTTTCTTGATCCGTAACTCCTAACGCGGAACCTTGCAAGACATAGCTATAATTCGGGTTCCTCTTACCCACATGCATCACTTTGCACTTGTCAACATTGAACTTCATCTGCCACTTGCACGCCCATTCTCCCAGTCTCGCAAGGTCCTCCTGTAATCGTTCACATTCCTCCTGCGACTTGACGACCCTGAATAATTTTGTGTCATCGGCGAATTTAATTACCTCACTAGTTATTCCCATCTCTAGGTCATTTATAAATACATTAAAAAGCAACGGACCCAGCACAGACCCCTGCGGGACCCCACTAACTACCCTCCTCCACTGAGAATACTGGCCACGCAATCCTACTCTCTGCTTCCTATCTTTCAACCAGTTCTTAATCCATAATAATACCCTACCTCCGATTCCATGACTCTGCAATTTCTTCAGGAGTCTTTCGTGCGGCACTTTGTCAAACGCCTTCTGAAAATCCAGATATACAATATCAACCGGCTCCCCATTGTCCACATGTTTGCTTACCCCCTCAAAAAATGCATTAGATTGGTGAGGCAAGACTTCCCTTCACTAAATCCGTGCTGACTTTGTCTCATCAGTCCATGTTTTTGTATATGCTCTGCAATTTTATTCTTAATAATAGCCTCCACCATCTTGTCGAAGCTTCTCCCCGGACCGTTCCCTTTCTTTTTGTATGAGGCATCGTAGGAAAAATTTCTTTAGTCGGCGTCGATACAAGAAAGGCTCTATCCTCGTTCAACTGCGTGTCGCCATCTTGACACGCCCTGTTTCTCTTTTCTTTACTATTGATTTTGTGCTGGTCCATAGAGGTGGAGGGGAAGGGAGAGAGGACAGGGAAATGCTGGAACATAGGTGCAAGGACAGCTCAAGGGATGGTTATGCCCTGAGCCAACTTTTGGTTTGGTGCCCTCCCATTGGCACGCCCCCCTCTGGCCATCCTCCCCTGGCCTACCTTTAAAGGCAGTTTCCCCCTCTTGAATAATGACAGTGTTTCAGTCCATTCGTCTTCCCTCTGCTGCACCTCTGTGGAACCCGGAAGTTATATCAAAGGAGGGGCCAGGGCACAGCAGAAGAGAGAGGCTGGGGTGCTGATGCAGGTATTGTTAGGTGAAACGCTGTGTGTTTGGGAGGGGAAAACTGCCTTTAAAGGTAGATGAGGGAATGTGGCCTGGGACAGAAAGAGGAAGGGGTTGCTTACTCTTCTTTTTTTCCCTGCACATGCAACACTGCCAGGTTAGCTGTGAGCCTGCTTAACCTATAGGGCCAGTGACATCACAAACTCAGGTGTCTGGCACCCTTTATTTCTGGCGCCCTAAGCCAGAGCCTCACCTGGTCCATAGATTAAGCTGGCCCTGATAGAGAGAGGGGAAAGTGAAATGCTTGGCTATAAGGGTGTAGGAAGCAGGAGGGAGGGAAGATGTTTGGCATGGTGGAACCATGTGGAAGAGTCCATGGGGATTCTCAAGGAGATGAGTAAGTGGAGGATGGTGAGTACAGAGAGTATTGTAATAGGAAGTGGGTGAAAGAGAAGTGAATAGGAAGCTAGGGAAAGAGTGAGACAGGAGAGCTAGGGAGCAAGAGGAGGAGATGGAAAGTTGATGGGTAAGTGAAGTATAAGTGGAGGACTGGAGTGTGACAAAAAAGATACAGAGGAAATATGTCAGAGACAGATGTATTGAGGAAATGGAAAAAGATAGGAGGAAGTAGAGAAGAGACAAATGGACAGCACCCACTAGAAAGAGAGCAGAAGAGAAGAAAACAGAAAAGAGAGACTGGGTCCAACATGCTTCAAAAAATAAAATGCCCAGAGAACAAAAGTAGAAACAAGTGTTTTATTTTGAATTTATTAGATGGAATATGTTCGTACATAAGTATTGCCATGCTGATGAGACAGACCAAAGTTTCATCAAGCCCAGCATCCTGTTTCCAACAGTGGCCGATCCAGGTCACAAATACCTGGCAAGATCCCCAAAAAGTAGTAAACATTTTATACTGCTTATCTCAGAAATAGTGGATTTACCCTGTCCAATTTAGCTTTAGGAAATGTGCAACACAGATGTCTTTACATTTTGTTCATTAGAACAGGAAATGCAGTTTTTTTTTTGTAGAACTGCTACAGAGTTCCACTTGTCTGTTTTACCTCTAGTAGGTAAAACAGACCAAGTATTCTAGAGACCTATATAATAATTATAGTTCTGTCTGTTCTTAGGTAGAGTTCATGTTGTTTGAATCATAAAATGTGACTGTTGTATGGTAGATTTGCTACATGTATTTTGAGTTAAGATTTTTTCAGGTTTTGTATTTCACAACATACATGGTAGTGGAGAAATTTATGTTGCTATTACACTCTGATGACGTGAGAATCAAAGTTTTTTTCAATTTAATTATTTTTGTATTGCAGCTTCCATGGAGAAAATATGCAAGTTATGATCTGCGCATGTTGCTGGGGGGAGATAGGGTTTTTTTGTTGATACATTGCCATACTGTATCCAAACAAAGGTCCGTGAAGGTCATATATGCAATGTGTCACATATGCAAGCATTATCTATCCGTTATGTCCCGACTGAAAAAAGGTTGAGAACCACTGGGATAGCATAAACATTTCTCTACCTTCCTTGCTGTCATCAAAAGATTATCTATATTTTGCAGTAACTGAACTCGCTTAAGATTAGTGCTGGTCAGTGTGTTGCATTAATCTAATCTGCATGTTTTCTAAAGAAGGGTAATCTTTGCCAAATTGGAGTGAGTTTAATATGGTCGTAGCTGTCAAATTAGTTATAAGTAGTTAAAGCAGGCACAAACCACCAGGGACACTTACAGGATTATGGACAAATGTGGATTAAACATGACACCTAAACTTTTGATCTGCTGAACTACTTTTATTACCATACTTGTATTTCAGTTAGGTTGTTTTGATTGTTTTTTTTTTCTAGACAGTGCAGAGGTATTTTCTGTATTAGTTTTAATCTTATCATGTCACCACTCTCTCAAGATACTGATTCAATTTTGATATAACTGTCACCTGATCTGTTGAAAAAAAAATAGGTGACCAGTTAAATATAATCCGTGAAGAAATAAATCAAGATCAGACTTTTCAAGCAATCAAGGCAGTGGGGCCCTATACAAGTTGAAAAGGAAAAGGTACAGTAGGTATTTTCTCTGTCCCTGCAGGGCTTAAAATCTAACCCCCCCCCCCCCCCCCCCCCCCCAGGGTTTAGATTTTAAGCCCTCCAGGGACAGAGAAAATGCCTACTGTACCTGACTGCAACATGCCTTAAACTACTACTAAAAAGGCATGAGCTAAATTCAATTTTCTGTCATCTGTTTTAGGATTGTTACTTTGATCCACACTATATTGATTAAAATAAAATCTCTTATCTAAGCAAACTGACAACAATTATATATTTTCATTGGAAGGGTAAGACCAGCTTAATAACCTGTCTTGACTTTGGGGCACAACATTGAAAAATATGGAGGGGCAGTTTCGCTATGCCATCTAAATCTGATTTTGGACATTTTTCGAAACATGGCCATTTTCAAACCAGAAAAATGTCCACATTTTTGTTTCAAAATGGTCATTTGCTAGATGTTTTTGTGCTCAATGTGTATTTCTTAGGACTATTAAACCAAAAAAAAATGTCCAATGGAGAAATGCACAAAAACAAGCCATGGTGGGGGGGCATCATTCTTAGTAGACTGGCCACACGGACATCCCAGCAGAGCAGTGGAGCACCCTAGGGGGCACTCAGTGGACTTCATGTAAAAAGTCCTAGGTATACATCTCGCTGTTACCCCATTATATTGTATACTGAGCCCTCCAAAACCCACCAAAAACCTACTGTACCCAACTGTACACCACTACAATATCCCATATGCCTGCAAGTGTCACCCATATGTAGGTACATTAGGTTTTTGGTGGGTTTTGGAGGACTCACACTTTCCGCCATAAGTATACCAGTTAGAGTAGGTTATGAAACTGGGTCCCCTTTTCTACAGTCCATCAACCATTAGACCACTCCAGGGACCTGCTTGCTGCTGTAATAGGACTGGCCATAACATCTGAAGGTGTCATAGAGGCTGGTATGTACTGTTTCTTTCACATCTTTGGGGGAGGGTGGGAGGGGTCAGTGGCCACTGGGGAAGTAAGGGGGGTGTCATGCCTTAAATCCCTCCAGTGGTCATCTGGTCCTTTAGGGCACTTTTTGTGGGTTAGGCGTGATTGAAACAGTTCTAGATCAAAACATCTAACTTTTAGCCCTGAACGTTTTTGCTTTATTTCATTATGGCAGAAAAACATCCAATTTTTGGAAATGCCAAAATCCTGTCCCCAACACACCCCCTTGTGATTTGGGCACAGTGCAGAAAAAGCATCTCAAATCCGAGTTTTGAAAATCAAGATTTGGACATTTTTCATAGAAAAACAACCAAATACCACTTTATGCCGTTTTTGAGACATTTTTCTTCTTTTGAAAATGAGCCCCATAGTGTATTATAAACAATCAAATGTTTATTTTTTGAGCAAAAGCTTGCAGTACAAGAATTATTCATTTGTACACTTAAAATTGTTTTGAAACGTTATGCTGCTAATGTCATAAGGGCTTTTAAAATACATGGTAAAGATGTTTGGTGAGCCTGGAGGTTTTAATTTTATACATTTCTTCAAAAATATTTTTTGTTTGACAGCAATGGGGTTGGCAGCACTGGAAGTAATGCAAGCTGTACATCGAACATGGACAAATTCAAAAATTCGAATGAATGGGAAGACGAGGCTGATGCAGTGGAGAGATATGTTTGATATTGCTGTAAAGTGGAGAAGGTAATTGTAAAAGAACAAAGGAATACCAAGCCACCTAGAATGTTTAGTGGCACGGGATCACACAGATGAGCCCAAAGAAGAAAAGAAAGCTTTATGCAAAAGAGATTCTCCAGGGATCTAGGATGTCCATATTGCATAGAATGTCTTTTTCTGGATTTGTTTATAGGAGAACTTGAGCATTCTGATTGGATAAATGAGACCACATGATTCTGTATCAAGTGTGATCTTGTCACACAGAGCTGAAATAAAGCAAAATGCAGATAGTGTAGGCACATTGATTCTGATTTACGCTAGTATTCTACAACAGAATCTTGGTTCCTAGATGCCATTATAGAATTAGTGCTCAGCATACTATCTAGGCACCTAAATGTGACCACCTCTGGGAAAGGTGATTTTAAAATCACCAAAAACAAATAAAATGAGGTTTTAGTGAATTCTATTAAACAGTTTTGTAATGCAATAGTCCAAACTCCAACCTTTAATGTGAAAAAATTTAAAAAGTTGCAGAAGTTCTAACGTAACTTTTTCAGACTTCTTATGGACTCATGACATGAAAAATTGGCTATTCTCGACATTTTGGATTTGCTACTTTAGGGTGTCTTTTACAATGCCACACTACCAGTTGTTGGTGTGGCAAATGAGAGGAAGCCCATTCAATTCCTATGGGCTTCCTCTCATTTACCACGTGGGAATCGCTAGCGCAGGAGCGACAGTCACAAATTGTGATGCTCAGTTATAGAATTGCCTACCTTAACAACATGCAGATTGGTGATCCATAAAAAGTTGGCAGACTAGGTGTGGTTCTTGATTCTGTCTTAGCAATGAAAGAGCAAATTAGAACAGCTGTTTTTCTTTAGATTATGACTGGAGAGCCTTGATACTTATAGTTCCTTTTTCTTCAAGATGGGCTTGGTTCCCTCTCCTTCTGTAGATGTGCTTTATTGAACCCATCATGCTGCATTTTTTTTTCATCAGACGTGATTATACAGAAAACCAAGGATTGGCTCCTCCATGTTAAATTCCAGTCTCTAACTCCAATAGCCTGGGTGGCAAAGGTGATATGATTTGATCTCAGTTTATCTAATGAGATGGTCTTCAAGCTCTTCTGACTTCTAGAGGGGAATCTACCAGGAGGCCTCATGTTATTAAATAAGAGCTTTGTTTTCTGATGTAAGGACAAGTCCCAAGATCCCTTTTCTTGCCCCATGCAAACTATTTGAATACGTTCTCTTTCAGAGCATAAGACTAGCCAGTCAGTGCGATATCGATCTTGTCTTCAACAGAGCAAAGTTACTTACCTGTACCAGGTGTTTTCTGAAAACAGGCAAGCAACTTTTGCTTTCTGGATGCTTTGAACCCTCTTTACCTAGGCGATTTTTGTTTAAATGGAAGAACAGTTTGGAGGAGTTACCGATCAAAACATTTGTTTGCTCAATTACAGGTTGAAAGTTAATATTACGGTGAAGCCTAAAGAACAGACAGTTTAAAATTTTGAAAATTACAGAATACAACAGTTTGTAAAACATCTAAGGCTTTTAAATTGCATTGCTTTTAACATACTTTATTTTGTAGGATATCTGATCCAGACCAACCTGTTCTGTGGTTAGACAAGATGCCAGCTCATAGTCTTAGTAGGGGCTTTAATAACCACATTAATCTAATCAGGTATGTAAATAAAAGCTTAACACTTGTTTATTGTGTGTTATGAAATGCATACCTGACTTTTTTTTAGCAACAGTAGGCATCCAGCAATATTCGATAGAAATACAAACCATGGAGAGGGTTACATACCTCCATCAAAGTTGAATGATAAGCTATATTGAAATACACAACCATGGATACAACATTGTATAGCTTACTTTGGAAGTCAAAAGAACATTTAATTTAGTCATTTTCTGTATATTTTGTTTAGACTGTTAGTTGTTTAGACTCCCACACTAGAGAATTACACAGGAACAAAGATTGTCCTCACAAACTCAAACCCCATCCCCACCCTGTCTCTGCAACTTTGACCCCACTCTCACCTTGTTCTCTGCAAGCTCTGACCACGCCCTTGCATGTTCTGCAGTTATATATGTTATGTAAGACCTTTTGTAGCCTATAACCAAAGAAAAACATTAAACTGTTATGATTTTAATCTGTGAACAAATAAGTCATCAACAATTTCAGGATTCAGTCAAGTTCTCCTTTCTTCCATAGTCCTTCCCACAGTAGAAAATTTGCTCTCAGAAGACATGGCTGGTAGCAGGAATACACAAGATCTCCCGTACAAGTTTCTTGCTGGTTTTGGCCAGCACTTTTGCTTGTTTTTCCAAAATGATAAAACATAGTCAACATTACTTGAACATAAATAACTGTCCAATTCCAGACATACCAAGTCACATGCATTCATCATGTGATATAATGCATTTGTGCCCACCTCAAGTGCATTCTGGCTCCCTGCCAATGTTAGCGCTATGCTGCTTGACTGCATGCCGTTTTTTCAGTTGCCACACAGCAGTTCTCCACTGCTGCAGAGCATGGGCACTGGGACTTTACTCACCTCTCTCCTGCCTCTACTCCTGCCCCTGCCTGCCACTCTTGCTTCTTTAGATGAGCAGCAGTAGCAGCAAAAGAAGCTATACTCACTTTGGGGCCAGACTCTCCATAGGTGTGGCTGCAGGTCCTGCCCCCTTGGACGTCACTTCCTGTTCCAGGGCAGAGCCGGCCACTGCTGATACTAGTCTAGAGAAGCAGCAGCGGCATGGCTGTCAGGACGGGAGTGGGGAACAGAGAGGAGGCAATTGTTTGGGGGGGGAGGAACAGAGAGGGAACAGAGGCTGGATGGGAGAAGGACAGACACTAGATAGAAATGAGAGAGAGGGGGCAGATGTTGAAGGGGAAAGATAAGGAGGTCAGGTGCTGAATGGAAGGAGGAAGAGAAAGAGAACACACTCTGGATGGAAGGGGAGAGGTAAGGAAGACAGATGCTGGAAGGGGGAGTGAAGGAGAGCAGACATTGAATAGAAGGAGAAGAGAAGGACAGCAGATGATGGATGGAAAGAGGGGGAGAGAGAGGGCAAACAGATGGAAATGAGGAGAGAGGGGGGCACTGGATGGAAGGGGAGAAAGAGAAGAGAAAAGGGGGCAGACACTGAATGGAAGGGGGGAGCAGGAGGGCAGAGGCTGGATGGAAATGAGAGAGGGGCAGACACTGGATTTGAAGGCAGAGAGGAGAGCACACGCTAGATGGAAGAAGGAAGAGGAGGGCAGAGGCTGGATGGAAAGAGAAAGAAAGGGACATTCTGGAAGGAAGGGGGAAAGAAAAAGGGCAGACAGTTAATGGAAGTGGAGAGAAAGAGGGCAGTCGCTGGATGAAAGGGAGCAGACACAGGGTGGAAGGGAGACGAGAAGGAGGGCAGACCCTGGATGGAAGGGGAGGACAAGAGAGGGAAAGGAGATGCTGGTCCTGGGGGAGGGGTGACAAGAGGAAAGGAAGAGTAAGGGGAGAAGCTGAACATGAGGAGGGATAGGGACATAGAGGTGTGATGCTGGTCATGGGGAGGGGAGATAGTGACACAGGTGCTACTGGATAGGGCAAGAATAAAGATACAGAGAGGGGAGATGCTCCACATGGCAGGAGCAGGCACACAGAGGGGAGTTGAATGATAGACATGGACAGAGAAGAAATGCCAGATGGACCAAGCAAAAGAGTTAAGAGAAGACAGAGGAAGGCAGAAACTAGAGACTGGGACCAACCTGATTAGAAAAATAAAATGACCAGACAACATGGTAGAGAAATTCATTTTATTTTCCATAAATATTGATTAGACTATATTAGTTTTAGTAATGTACATATGTCAGAACTGGTGTTAGACCTGCCTGTGGCCCGCGAGAAGAGCCTCACTCTCCGGCTAGCAGTGGAAAATGTCCAGTTTGGGATGGTTCACCCTTTGCGTCTCTGCAATTCATTAACAACAGCCTTCAGAGGAAGCATTGTTCTATAAAAGTTGCTCAGAAAACTGCTAACATCCATTTTCATTCTTTTGGGAGGGGGGCGACTATGATGGGGCCAACTCTTCTATGCTGCCTCAGACCTGATAGTAAATTTCCCACATTGCGGTCACATTAGAACGTCCTGTGGACTTTTCTGCTTTTCTGCAGAATAGATAATAGACTTGTTACTATAGTGTGTGCCGTCTACTGCACGAGTTAATTCAGTTGCTGAACCCCTTTCTGCATTGTTCACCTGCTAATGGGTGCATTGAACTCTCATTACAATATGCTTCTGCCCACCGTAGCTTTCTGCATCGATACAACCATAGGCACAAAATTAGAACAAAAAAGCCCTTAGGAATAAGATCCTGTGACTGGCTTTTAGTAGAAATTGATTGGATGGGGTTCTTTCAGGACAGGTTTGGGAATCACTGATTTAGGCAGTGGTTGCTGGAGCCGGCTCGCACCGGCTCGCAAGAGCCGCTTGTTAACTTTGCTCGGCTCTTGCGAGCCAGTTGTTGAAACCCGCGAGCCGGCTCTCCTCCCTCCCTCTTCCCTCACATCACCGACCTGACGAATTCTTCGGGGCAGGCAGTCTTGCCTGCCCGCTGCAAGTGCTGACTCTCCCCCGCTGGCGCTGCAGGTTCGCGCTTTAAAAATGGCCGCCGAGACTTCACCCTTGTAAGTCTCGGCGGCCATTTTGAAGCGCGAACCGGCAGCGCCAGGGGGGGACTGAGTCAGTGCTTGCAGCAGGCAGGCAAGACTGCCTGCCCCGAAGAATTAAAGGAGTCAGATCGGTGACGGGAGGGAGGGAGGAGAATTCTATTAACAACTCGGGAGGGGGTGGCAGGGGAGAGAACTAGGGAGTCGCTGGGCATGGGTGGATCATGGAGGGGAGAGAAGGGTCGTCGCTGGGCATGGGTGGATCATGGAGGGGAGAGAAGGGTCGTCGCTGGGTATGGGTGGATGGAGGGCAGGGGAGAGGACGGTCACTGGGTATGGGTGCATGGAGAGCAGGGGAGGGTCGCTGGGTGCATGCAGGGCAGGGGGAGAGAAGGGTAACTGGACATGGGTGGATGGAGGGCTGGGGAGAGGAGGGTCGCTGGACATGGGTGGATGGAGGGCAGGGGAGAGGAGGGTCGCTGGACATGGGTGGATGGAGGGCAGGGGAGAGGAGTGGAGAGAGAAGAAATGCTGGACATGGATGAAGGGGAGGGAAGAGTGAGGAAGGAGATGAGGGAAAAGGGAGAAAAACTGCATATGGATGAAGAAAATAGGCAGAAGTTGAGGACCAGAAATGAAGAAGAAAGGAAAGAAATAAATGGAAAGGAAGCCCTGGAAACGGAGTTAAGAGGACAGATAGCAGCAGAATCGGATACTGGGCCAGCATGATCAGAAAAACAGTCACCAGACAACAAAGGTAGAAAAAAAAATCATTTTATTTTCATTATAGTGTTTGGAATATGTTCACTTTGAGAATTGGGTGCTGAACATTAAAAGTTTATATTTATTTACTTATTTATGGCATTTTATCCCACATTAAACATGAATTAGATTGGAACCTGGGATCATTTAATTTTTTTTTCCTGGAGAGAATAATGCATTGCGCCCCCCCCCCCCCCCCCCCCGGCTATAGCCAGCTCTGCAATTTTTGGGGGGGCGCGGGGGGGGGGGGGGGGGCGCAAGGGTGGATGGGGGGGGGTGCAGAGGTGGACCGGGGAAGAGAGCCTGTTGTTAAAAATTTACCAGCACACCACTGGATTTAGGTGTTAGAAAACCCCTATTTGAAGCTGTTCTAGGTACATACTTATGGAATATGACTTAGCCTGAAACTTCTCAGAGAATGACATGAAGACGAAGTTTGTCCCCATCTCTGCAAACTCAGTCTCCATCTCCGCAAGTTTTGATCCTATTCCCACCCCATCCCGCAAATTCTGTTAAAATTATTACCATTACTGTGGGTTTACCATGGGTCCACGTCCCAATGTCATTCTCTACTCTACACTCCCTAGTCTTTAACATCTGATGGATCTATTCTGAGATCTAGTTACACATTGATTATTATTGTTTAGGGACCAAAGGAATTGAGGATACACTAGGGGAGAAGCAGGTATGGGTTTCTCATGTACTGCTTACATGTCATCTACCAAACTAATATTTTTTATTGACAAAACTTAATTGGTTAAGGTTGAGAAGAGCTAGCCGACGATTCTGTGACAGACCACCTGTGTTTCCACACCGGATGTTGTAGAAGTTCCAAAAAGAAGCTTGCTTTGGTGCAGTGCAAGAATTAAGATAACAGTAGCCGTAAATGTAACGACTGAGATCACACTTAGCGGACCCTTGCTTAAAAATTATGTTCATTCATTACAATACAATGCATTTCTATACCTCTGAATCCACCAGGTTCTTAGCAGTTTACATATTAAAAAAGAACCAAGGCAATCACTTGGAAAGTTTAGAGTAAAACCAAAACCATCTCTTAGAAAATGTAGATGTAACAGAGAAGAAATGAGGATAAAAATCACTCCAAAGCCTAGATATTTGAACTGTGAGAAGTCTGTCAAATAGTTTAAATCTCTTAACGTCCTTAATAGAAGGACAAGCAAAAAATTCCTGTTGTAATTTTCAAGTTAGTGAAAAGTTGGATATGTGCAACTTGCTATAGGGAAATTTAATGTTTGAATTTACAATGTCATTCATTTCACTTCCCATATATGTATTTTAAACCATTTGGAAACATTTTTAGATTATATTCAAATACACTTGCAACCTGTTTCTGACTCATTGGGTGAATAAAATCTTACTGAGATAGTATAGTAAATACAGATTTACTCTTTATATTGTGCTATTTTGACAGATAATATTGTGTCAGATTCTTTGAGGTGGCCACTGTGACAATTACGCGTTTACCTGAATCGATAACTCAAAGGCTTTTCTTTTGTCTACAGAGGTCAAGTTGTAAATGTGCGCGTACCTGGAATATTTTGAGAAAATACTTCATTTTGTCAAGGAGATAATCCTAGTTTATCATGGGTAATTTCTTAAGGTTCATATGTTTTTTCCAAAAGAAATCTATTAGAGATCATATCAGAGGTGTGATGAAACAGGGGACTAATGTCGGTGATTTTTTATGTGAATGTATGACATATTTTGTCTCAGTGCCTTTCCCTTGTTTGCCAGCAGATGTGTCTGTTTTTTGTTGTAAAGCTGTTGCAGAAGTGACAGTTTTTCTTCCACCTAATCTCTGGGGCCCCGATGATCAAAAGCCCTGCGCTGTTCCAAACAGCGCCCTAAAAAGATGCGCCGGGACAGCGCAGGGCTTTTCTGCATCGATGATCAAAGATAATGCATGCAAATCTAAGCAGCGCTATTATCTTTTGATTATCATGTTGAGTGCGGGAGAATTGCGCCCGAGCATGCGCTCAGCACAATCCTCCCGCACTTGTTTGACAGGTCTGGGCTGTCAAAAGCCCAAACCTGTCAAACAGCCTGGCCCGAGGCTGAACAATGAGGCCCCCCCCCCCCAAACCCCCAGAAAACGTTGTGGCCGCCACCCTCTCCCACCCTCCCACCCGGCGACGGGGGGGGGGGGGCGCCTGGAGGATCGGGGGGTCTTCAGCCCCCGAAACCCCCAGTAATCGTTGCTCCATCGACGGGGGGGGGGGGGGGCTGGAGGTCCGGTGGACCTCCAGCCCACCCCAAATCCTCCCCCCAGCGTTGTCTTTAAATTCCCTGGTGGTCCGTGGTGTCGTGACACCCCCCTTGCCCCGTCCCGGCTCCCTCCCTGGCCCCCTCTCGGCCCCCCTACCTTGTGTTGGAGGAGGGACGCAGCCTGCCTGCCTCCCTCCTCTTCCAGTCAGTCGACGCCCAAAATGGCGGCGCCCAGCACCGCCCACTGCATCCTGGGATGCACTGGGCGGGCTACAGACCATGTAAGGGAGCGATTCCCTTACATAGTCTGTAGCCCCGCCCAGTGCATCCCAGGATGCAGTGGGCGGTGCTGGGTGCCGCCATTTTGGCGTCGACTGACTGGAAGAGGAGTGGAGGCAGCAGGCTGCGTCCCTCCTCCAACAGAAAGGTGGGCCGGGAGGGGGCCGGGACGGGGCCAGGGGGGTGTCACGACACCACGACCACAGGAATTTAAAGACAACGCTGGGGAGGATTTGGGGTGGGTCGCCAGCCCCCCCCTCCCCCCCCCGTCGATGGAAGAACGATTTCTGGGGGTTCGGGGCTGGAGACCCACCGACCTCCAGCCCCCCCCCCCCCCTTGATTGATCGACGTTTCTGGGGGTTTCGGGGGCTGGAGACCCACCAGACCTCCAGTCCCCCCGTTCGAGTTTGCCTGGGGGGGAAGGGGGCCTGCCCGCATGCAACTGCATGCTGGACAGTGGCTCACCATTCCTCCCAATGATCCGCAAAATCTAACGCCAGCTCGAGCTGGCGTTGATGTTGCTGCGGCCAGCGACCCCATCTTTGGCGCGCTGGTCGCTGATCATGGGGATGAATGCGTTAAGCGCCAATTAGCATGCATTGCAAGCTAATTGCGCTAGAAGCCCTGTTTAGCATGCATTTGCATGCTACTTGCGCTGAGAGCCCTCAAGTGCGCTGTTTTAGGCGCTCGAGGGCTCTGATCATAGGTCGGCTGCAAACTCTGGCCTAGTATGGCGTTAACAGCCTCTAGCGCCAGAGTTTGCTTTTGATCATGAGGGCCTGAGGATAAGTAACCTGCACTGCTGTTGGCCAGAGGCACCTCAGTGTTTATGCTCTGGGCTCTGATTGAATCTGCTGGAAATCTTTAGGGAGTATGGAGAGTACCGACCTCTACACTGAGACCCTGTTCAACCTGGTGAGCAGAACAACAGAGCTAATAATGAATTGATTTATTATGATGGAAAATAGAACAATAGATGGTGAACAAAAAAAAGGTGTAACCAGCACCAATAAAATTTTCCTGAATTTCCACAGGTACTACTCAGGTAGTGAATAAGTGTTTAGTTTAATATTGATTCTGTTTAATTTAGCTGTTGTTGTTGCTGGTTATATTTTTTTTGTTCACCATCTACTGTCTATTTTTCCATCATAATAAATCAATTCATTTATTAGCCCTGTTTGTTCTGGACTAAGAATCCTGGTGTGTGTGTGTGCTGATCTGTGGGTGCTTTCTGGAAACTGGGGGCCCCTGAGATTGTGGCCCCAGTGTCCTTAGAAACCACCAGGGAAATAACTTGCGGTAGGAGACTCGCCCAGAGGCAAGTAGGACCCAGCAAGTGGGTGGTAAGGGTGTGCCAGTTTAGAGCATGTGCACAAGTGGTAGCGAGGCCTGAGCAGTGCTAGGACAGACCCTTTAGGTGGCCGCAGGGTTAACCCTCCCAGGTAGGCATTTTGTGACAAGAAGAAACAGAGGTTTTCCCCTATGTATCTTCCAGAATTGTCCTTTACCTCTTAGATGCAAACTTTCTTCGACTTGTCAACATTTTAATAGAGAAAGAAATGGTGAATAAGTGTAGTGTGATGATACTATATATAAAACAAAATAGGGAAAACTACTGCTCACACTGCAGTGTTTGTACTTTACACTTGCATAGTTGATTAGGTTGATAAAGATCAGAGAACTGTTAAGCCTAGCCTTTCAATGCATATCTCTCTCTTTTTTAATTATTTTATTTTATCAATTCACAATTTTAAACAGAATAACTTGATTCAGAAAGATAGGTAATATTGAGCATCATATTAATAATTACTTTTTATACAAGCAACTATTTATACTATTGTCTATTCTCTAGTCCACTATTAAGAGGAGAAGACAAGGTACAATTCCATGAAATATTGTTATAACATTTTAAATGAGAATTAGAAGCGAAACAGACCAAATTATTACATTACGGAGTAGAAGAAGATATTGCTATAGGCTGCAAAACTGGAGTTACAACAGTCTTCGAGTCCAAGAAAGATATTAAATGCGTAGAATCATAGAAAACATATTTCACTGAGTTAAGTTTTAATACACACAAGGAAAATTCAACACCAAATAAGCCACCTAATTGCACCACCCGAGGGCAGAGTTGAGGAAAAATTGACACCTTTTTTGGGTTGCTCTAGCAATATCTGGAAAAATTCTAATTTTACAATTCAGAAAGAGCTCTTCTCTATGACATAAAAATTGTCTCTATATCCAGTTTCTATCTGGTTGTAATTCAAAAGTCACAATCAAGGTAGCTGGTTTAATAACATTATCGTCTTCAAGAATTTGTGTTAAATTTAAAGTGTCAAATGTAACTTCGGCTTCTTCAGAAATTGGTTGATCAGTATTCTTCCTTTTGTATCATGACAAATAATATATTTTAGAGACCGGAGGATAAGCCTATTCTGGAATTTTCAATATCTCTGATAGATACTTTTTGAAAGTTATAAGAGGAACAACAGCTGGTACTTCAGGAAAATTTATCAATCTTAATGTTTTAGATCTCTGTTGATTCTCCATATTCTCCATCTTATTTTTCAACATCAAATTTTCTTTAATCAAATTTACTTGAGTTTGTTGGAGCGACTGAATATTAATTACATTAGAGTCAATCTGTTTTTCCATATTAAAGTTTTTGTTTCCAGCAGGGATATTTTCTCCGATGGAACTTGAGTATAATGCATTACAGAGAGTAATTTTTGGGAAAATGAAGTTTCCAAACTTAAAAGAGCTTCCCATATAGTGTCCAAGGTAATGGTAGAAGGTTTAAGAGGCAAAAAGACTTACTCAAAGAAGTCTGTATTTCCTCTGAAGACTGTTTCTTCATAGCGGCTTCAGGGTCAGCAGAAACGCCGACTCTCTCCTGTGCCTCACTCATCTGAGCAGTTGTATCAGGCGGATTAACACAGCGACCCGACCCCCGCTTCAAGAAACACTCACGTATCAAAGCTAGGGGTTTCCTAACCACGTTGCTGTTCCGCTACCGGCATGAGTGGAGGCATCCGGTCTTCAGGGCTGAGAGAAGTCTCAACCTCAAGCCGGGGGAGTGGGTCACCTTCCACTGCTCCCTCCAGCATGAGGAGTCCAAGCCCCCCCAAAAGTCCGGACACAGTAAAGTGGTCCATAGGTCCAACCACGGGAATCACAGGTATAGCGGGTCAACGCGCTGCTTACCCCTCCTTTTAGGCATAGGTAAGTAGGAAAATTTCCTTACAATCAAAGAGTGAAGGTTAGGAGCGGGGCTGCTTGACCACTTTTCACTTCATGTCGCCATCTTGTCTTCTCCCAATTGCATATCTCTTACAGCATACTCCGCATTGTAATCCAGGGAAAGGCAAATATTAATTAAAAAAATACATCACAGCATGAAAAAAAATGTCTTCATTCTCCACAAACAGCAATACTATTAAAATCAATATGCCAGCATTTTTAGTTCCCTAAATTGGGACATTATACAGCAAGTTTCATAGAGGAAAGCCCACTTTATGATGCTGATTGCCAGAAGTGTTATATAGACACACTTCAGTTTAATATTTTCTAATTTCAGGTATATAATTACTTTGACCACATTGTGTGGTAGCAGATTCCATTTTTGCAATGACTAAAAAAATTCTTTCCAAATTCTTAAATCTGCTACTAATTAGTTTCATGAAACCAACGCCAAGCCTTAGTACTAATGAAAAGTAAATAATCATTTCCTATCATCCTATTCTCTGAGGGCAAACAGGACATCATATTACATGTGGGTGATATTACCAACGAAGCCCTGGCACAGAAATATTCCCCAGTATTCCTTTTTATCTAGAAGCTTTTGGCAGTGTCTACCACGAATGCGTGCGTCTTTCTGCTTACCGTCACAGTGCAGGACAAGGCAGTCGTCTTTCTTTCACAGAGCAGAGAGGGTACAGTTTCTGTTCTTTCTAACTTGCACCATTTTATCTCTAGCTTTTCAATGACTTGGCCTTCTTTGCCCTATTTTTGGCTATTTTTTCTTAAGAAACATAAGAGTAGCCATACTGGGTCAGACCAATGGTCCATCTAGTCAAGTATCCTGTTTCCAACAGTGGCCAAGCCCGATCGCAAGTACCTGGCAGAACCCAATAGTGGCAACATTCCGTGCTACAAATCCCAGGGCAACAGTTGCCTCCCCATGTCTGTCTCAATAGCAGGACTATGGACTTTTCCTCAGGAACTTATCCAAACTTTTTTTAAACCCAGGTAAGCTAACCGCTGCAATCACATCCTCTGGCAAGGAGTTCCAGAGCTTACTATTAATTGAGTGAAAAATATTTCCTTTTATGTGTTTTAAAAGTATTTCCATGTAATTCCTTAGTGTCCCTAGTCTTTGTACTTTTGGAATGAGTAAAAAATGTATTTACTTCTACTCGTTCTACACCACTCAGGATTTTGTAGACCACAATCATATCTCCCCTCATCCGGTCTCTTTTCCAAGCAGAAGAGCCCTAATCTTTTTAGCCTTCCTCATATGAGAGGAGTTCATTCCCTTTATCATTTTGGTCACTTGTCTGTGAACCTTTTCTAATTCCGCTATATCTTTTCTGAGATGCAGCAACCAGGACTGAACGCAATGCTCAAGGTGCGGTCGTACATGGAGCGATACAGAGGCATAGTATTTTCGGTTTTGTCTACCCTTTTCTAATAATTCATAGCATTCTGTTTGCTTTTTTTGGCCGCCGCCACCACCACACACTGAGCAGAAGATGGCGTATATCTACAATGACACCTAGCTCTCTTTTCTTGAGTGCTGACCCCCAAAGTGGACCCTAGCATCAGATAACTATGATCCAGATTATTCTTTCCAATGTGCATCACCTTGCATTTGTCCACATTAAATTTTATCTGCCATTTTGATGCCCAGTCTTCCAATTTCCTAATGTGTTCCTGCAATATTTCACAGTCCGATGTGGTGTTAACAAACCTTGAATAGTTTTGTATCGTCGCTCGGTGTCCCGATTTCTATATCATTTATAAATATGTGAAGTAGCACCGGTCCCCAGTACTGATCCCTGCCAGCACGCCAGTGTTCACCTTCCTCCATTGAGAGAAATGACCATTTAACCGTACCCTCTTGTTTTCTCTCCAATAACCAATTCCTAATCCACACCAGAACCTTGCCTCCTATCCCATGACTCTTTAATTTTCTCAGGATTCTCTCACGAGGAACTTTATCAAAAGCTTTCTGAAAATCTAGATACACTACATCTACCGGCGCACCTTTATCCACATGTTTATTCATGCCTTCAATGAAGCAATTGGTGAGCCAAGACTTTCCTTGGCTGAACCCATCTGTGTCCCATTAAACCATGTTTGTCCTATGTGTTCCGTATTTTATTCTGTATAATAGTTCCACTATTTTGCCTGGCACTGACGTCAGGCTTGCAGTTTGTAATTTCCCGATCATCCCTGGACCCCTTTTTAAAATTGGTTTCACATTGGCCATCCTCCAGTTTTTCAGGGTACGACAGATGATTTTAATGACGGGTTAACATATTACTAACAGCAGATCAGCAATTTCATGCTTGAGTTCTTTTGGTGATTTACTACTCTTTAATTTGTCAATTTGACTCGGTACATCTTCCAGGTTCACCTAGATTTCTTTCAGTTCCTCTGCATCATCGCCCTTGAAAAACTATTTCTGGTATAGGTAGATCTCTTGCATCTTCTTCCGTAAAGACCAAAGCAAAGCATTCATTCTATTTCTCCACTGATGGCCTTGTCCTCCCTGAGCGCCCCTTTTGCTTCTTCGTGATCTAACGGTCCCACAGATTCCCTCGCAGGCTTTTCTGCTTTTGAGGTACCTGAAAAAGTTGTTACTGTGAGTGTTAGTCTCTGCGGCAAGTTTCTCTTCATATTTTCTTTTAGCCTTCTTTATTAATCCTTTGCATCTGACTTGCTAGTGCTTATGTTGCTTCTTATTTTCTTCATTTGGGGTCCTTTTTCCATTCTTTGAAGGATAATCTTTTGACTGTATAGCCTTTTACTTACCTTTTTAACACCATGCTGTCTATTGTTCTTTTCTTTCCCACCTTGCAAATACGTGGAATGCATCTGGTGCTGGGTTGCCAAGATGGTGTTTTACAATAATAATGTCCACACCTGGTTTAGTGTCCTAACCTTAGCAGCTGATCCTTTTAGCTTCTTTTTAGCCATTTTTCTCATGTATTTATAGCTGCCCTTTTGAAAATTAAATGCAGCTACAGTAGATTTTCTTTGCGAGGTCATCCCAAATAGTAGCTCAAACTTGGTCATGTTATAATCACTGTTTCCCAGGGGACCCAACACCGCAACCTCTTGCACTATGCGTGCTCTATTGCGTGGGACCAGGCATTAAACACAAAGGGCAGTATCTGGAAAGGAGATGGTGTAAATCTTCCTGGATGAGGACAAGCTAAACTGTAGGAAACACCTGACAAAATACTATCAACCCTTAGCAATATTTCTCACAATACATTGAAGAGGCTGCCAATTCAACCAAGTAGTAAACAACCTACTGCAACCCCCACAACAGAACAGCCGATGTGGGGAAGTGGAGGTCGGCTGCTGGTCTCTGCAGTGCCGGGTGTGCTGACATGGTGGTGTTAGAGGGGCCATTGCCTTCTCCCGACGGAGCGCTTTCCGCGATTCGTGCACCATTTTGAGGAGCCCCTAGGAGTGTCTGGCACATGTGCCTTTAATCCTGGGAGCATGGCTGCAGGGTTATCTTCTCCAGGGGAATTTTTTTTTCCCGAATTTGTTTTGCTTTTATATCAGGCTTATGTGCTGAAGCGGATCCTTCCCCCTTCTGCCCCAGCTCCTGCATTTGAGGTTCCTGGGGGTGGCCAGGGGGCTTTGAGCTTGTCCCCGGAGGAGATTTCCTCCCTTAAGAGACGGGGGATCTCTTCGGTGTCTGAGGAGGGGGTCTTTTGTTCCATCCCTAATGCCCCGTCGCTAGTGGCTCTTTCTGAGGGAGTCATACAGGTCTGGATGAGGGGAAGGAGTGTGTCCTTCCTGAACAGACGGATGACACTTCTACTGTGCCGTCATATTTCATAAGGAGGAATTGTCCTCCTTTATTTCCCAGGCCTTGGAAGCCTGGGAAATATTGAGGACCCGAGGTGACGGCCTTTCAGGCGGTTAATCCCAAAATAGCCAGTACCACACACCCTTCTAAGGCTTTTCTGGTGCATGAGGCTATAGAGGAGCTGATTTTAGCTCAGTGGGCGGACCCTGATGGGGTGCTTAAAGTGGCCAGGGCTATGTCCCAACTATATCTAGTTTCGGCGGACCGGGCAGAGCAGTTGCTCTTCCTAAGGTAGATGCCTTAGTGACAGCTGTTGGTGGAGGGTGGTATAGCACTCAAGGATATGCAGGATAGATGTCTAGAATCTTTCTTGAAGTAGGCCTTTGAAGTGGCTACCTTGACTCTTCAGGCGCCCGTGTGCAGTTCGTATGCGGCTAGGGCCTGTCTCAGTTGGCTCCATTCTGTTATGGAATCTGACCTGGATTTGGATCTTACTAGAGCTCCGCAGTTGTCTCAAATGGATATAGGCCTCGCCTATTTGGCAGATGCACTATATGATTTAGTTCGGGGCTTCGGCCAAGCTCATGACCCTGGCTGTTTTCCTCCCCAACGTCCTTTGTGGCTTCGGCATTGGGCAGCAGACATGGCTTCTAAGCAGCAGCTCATCAAGTTGCCTTTCGAGGGAAGTTGCTGTTCAGTGAAGACTTGGAGAAAATTGTTAAGGATTTAGTGGATTCCAATCTCAAGCGCCTCCCTGAGATAGACCCAAGCCTATTTCCAGGCAGGGATCTTCAAAGTCTTGTTTTCGGGAGGCATGACGGTATTGCCCAGGGCGTTCTACTGCTGCTTTTCAGCATCCCCGCTTTAATCAGCGACCTTCCTTTCATTCTGACAAATGTCCGACTGGAGCCCCTGCCCGGCAGGGAACTACTTCTTGAGCCCGCTCATGATGAGGCGCCAGGTCCACTCTGTAGGGGAGCAGATTGGGGGTCGCCTTTCGTTATTTCTTCCAGAGTGGGCCAAAATAACTTCGGACCAATGGGTCCTCAATGTGGTTGCGAGAGGGTTACAGTTAGAATTTTTCTTCCCTGTCACAGAACTTTTTTCGGGAGTCCCCGCTGTCTCTCGCGGTACAAACGGACAGCAGTTTGCAAGTCCTTGTGAGATCTGCTTCGAATAGGGGCAATTGTGCCTGTTCCTCCTCTCGAAATGCGCTCAGGTCGCTATTCCATCTTCTTCCTGGTTCCAAAGAGGGAGGGGCCTTTCGGTCCTATTTCGATCTTAGGAAAGTGAACAAGTTTTTTGCGAGTTCACCACTTCCGAATGGAAACGTTGTGAGTCGTTATTGCTTCAGTGCAGCCATGCGAGTTCTTGACCACTCTCGATCTGAAAGAGGACTTCACATTCCCATTTGGCAGCCGCATCAGCGGTTCCTCAGGTTTGCTGTTCTAGGGCGCACTTTCAGTTCAGGCTCTTCCTTTTGGAATGGCCACAGCTCCATGCACCTTCTCCAAGGTCATGGTCTTGGTGGCAGCCTTTTTGTGGAAGGAAGGGATTCGGGTACATCCCTATCTTAACGACTGGCTAATTCAAGCGTCTACGGAGCAGGAAAGTCGGTTGGTCACCGACCGAGTGATTGCGCTTCTTCAGTCCTTAGGTTGGGTCATCAACAGAGACGAGTCATCTTCTTCCCTCTCAGAATCTGGAATACCTCCGAGTGTGGTTCGATACAAAACAGGGGAAAGTGTTTCTGCCTGATGGTCGGCGGGTCAAGTTACTTTTCCAAGTCAGGTCCTTGCTGGGTCTCCACTCTCCTTGAGTGTGGGACTATGTGCAGCTCCTCGGATCCATGGTGGCCACCTTAGAAGTCATCCCGTGGGCAAGGGCTCACATGCGACCTCTTCAGATCTTCCTGTTGAGCAGATGGTCACCGACTTCTCTGAATATCAGCGGATCTCCCTTGGTTGAGCCGAGCCAGGGACAGCTTGGCGTGGTGGCTCCATCCTTCCAGTTTGCAGAAGGGCATGCCTTTGGCCTCACCCAATTGGGTGGTGGTGGTGACGGATGCCAGTCTTTCCAGGTGGGGGGCCCATTGCGTGGGTCGGGTGGCTCAGGGTTCTTGGACCCCGCTCAAAGCGACTTGGCCTATAAATCGTCTGGAGTTGAGAGCAGTCGTGAATGCATTACTGAGTTTTCAGAATCTCCTGCATGGTCAAGCAGTTTGGATGTTTTTGGACAACACTACGACAGTGGCGTACATCAATCGGCAGGGGGGCACTCAGTCTTCCCCTGGTGGAGGAGGTGTCGCGGCTGCTGGAGTGGGCGAAAGCTCATGTTCTTTGTCTGTCAGCAGAGCACATTGAGGGTCAGGACAATACTCAGGCAGACTTTCTCAGCTGGACCCTTTTGGACACAGCAGAATGGGCGCTGTCGGACTCTGTGTTTCGACTGATCTGTCGGCGTTGGGGGACGCCGGGAATGGATCTCATGGCCACGGCGCACAATGCCAAAGTTTCCCGGTTCTTCAGCCGGAAAAGGTAGCCCGGATCAGCAGGTCTGGACACCCTTCTCCAGCTGTGGCCAGAGGGGGAGCTGTTGTATGTATTCCCTCCATGGCCCCTGATAGGGAGGATTCTATTCCGCATAGGTCTTCATCAGGGGCCAGTTGTTCTGGTGGTTCCGGATTGGCCCCGCCGCCCATGGTACGCGGGCCTGATTCGGTTGCTCAGGGATTCTCCATTGCGGTTACCAGTGACTCCGGATCTTCTATATCAAGAACCAGTTCGGATGGAAAATCCCTCCCGCTTTGATCTTAGGCCTGGCTATTGAGAGACATCAGTTGAGGAAGAAGGGGTTTTCTGAACCCGTTATTACCACTCTTTTTTGAGAGCAAGGAAACAGTCCACCTCTACAGCTTATGCTCGAGTGTGGAAGACTTTTGCGGTGTGGTGTGATCAGTGTGCTGAGTCGCCTTTTCAGGCTTCCATTTTGATCATGTTGGCGTTCCTTCAGGAGGGTCTTCAAAAGGGATTGGCTTATAATTCCCTTCGAGTCCAGGTTGCTGCTCTGGCCTGTTTTTGAGGTCGGGTAGCTGGCAACGTCTCTGGCAGCTCACCTGGATGTTGTTCGTATTCTTCGCGGAGCTTTTCATCTCCGGCCCCCCTTGTGGTGACCGTGTCCCTCATGGCATCTGAACCTCGTACTTGGTTCTCTGCAGGCTCCTCCATTCAAGCCCCTAAACAAGGACCTTACACTTAAAACGGTGTTTTTGGTAGCCATTACTTTGGCTCGACGGATATCAGAAATTCAGGCCTTGTCTTGCAGAGATCCTTTTTTGCAGTTTTCGGAGGCTGCGGTCGCTATTGGGACGGTGCTGTCATTTTTGCCGAAGGTGGTCTCGGTTTTTCACCTCAATCAGTCTCTTTATCTTCCTTCATTTCAAAGAGAAGATTATCCGGATGAATTTGCATTCCTTTGTTTTTTGGATGTTCGGAGGGCGCTCTTCAGGTATCTGCAAGTTTCTAACGAATTTCGTCGCTCTGATCATCTTTGTCCTTCTTGCTGGGCCGAAGAGAGGGGAGGCGGCCTCCAAAGCTTCCATTGCTTGGTGGATTAAGGAGGCCATTGTGTCTGCATACATTTTACACGTCCGGCAGCCTCCGATGGATTTGAGAGCTCATTCTACTTGGGCGCAGGTGACCTCTTGGGCGGAGGCATCTGTGTTATCTCTGTATGAGATCTGTCGCGCAGGTACTTGGGCGTCCCGTCATACTTTTGTGAAGCATTACAGATTGGATGTAGCTGCTTGAGAAGATGCGCGTTTCGGGACGGAGGTGTTGGCTAGGGGAGTGTCAGCTTCTCGCCCTACTTAGGAATTGCTTTGGTACATCCCACCAGTTTCCTGGATTCATCTGCTGCAGGTGACAAGGAAGGGTAAAATTATGTCTTACCTGATAATTTCTTTCCTTTAGCCGTAGCAGAGAATCCAGGATCCCCTCCTAGCTCAGCAGACTTTGTTCGTTTTTCCTGCGCTATTGTTTGCCTTTTTCACTCTGTGTTGTCTTTTACAGAATTTCAGACGGGACAGAGGAATACTGTGTGGATTTCAATTCATACGACAAGTGGAATCTGTTTCGAGTTTTGTTATTTGGTTCTCTGTTTTTCATAGTGAGGATGGTTATTAAGTTCTACTTTTCTTCTTATTGCCTTGGTTACTGCTTACGAATGATATATACTTACTGAGAAAGGGGCTGGCCGTCGGGCATCACTGCCTTCAGTTTGTTTATCTCTATCTCCACCTGCTGGTAGGCGGACTTAACCCACCAGTTCCTGGATTCATCTGCTGCAGCTAAAGGAAAGAAAATTATCAGGTAAGACATAATTTTACCATGCAACTCATGGATGCTTGCTTTTTTGGAAATGTACATATTTTCTAATGTTGTGTCAAGGTGACTGTGCCGTGTGGGGCTGGGGTGGGCAGCATTTTACTTTTTGTGTCCTCTTTTTTTTTTTTTTTTTTTTTGTCTCCGCAAATATGGTAACGCTACCTGGGGAGCTTCAGTTAAAGTCCCAAGAAACAGACAGGCGATCCACAAGATCCATTACGGAAATAGAAACAGCAGATCTCAAGAGAGTTAAGATCAAAGATGTACAATTTATTTACCACATAAAACAACAAATCATTAAATAGTTAAAAGCCCGAAACGGCCATGTTTCATAAGAATAGCCATACTGGGTCAGACCAATGGTCCATCTAGTCCAGAAACCTACTTCCAACAGTGGCCAATCCAGGTTACAAGTACCTGGCAGAAACCCAATTAGTAGCAACATTCCATATCAACAATCCCGGGCAAGCAATGGCTTCCCCCATGTCCCTGTTTTGCCTCTCAAGGGCTGCATCAGGGGCTTGTTAAAAATGCTGTCGATAAACATACAAAACCATCTTGGCATAAATGAAAAGACCAAATAAAAGTTATCAAAATAATGAATATAAATCATAGACAAAATAATTTAAATGGCTGTTTCTATTTTTTTTTTATTCACAGTTTTTAACCAGTAGGTGATATTCTGTGGCTACACCTCGGGGGTATGTGACAGTATTTTATTAATTGTCTGTGCATGGTGTTTTGTATGATATTTACATGGGATATGTGATTTTTAATTATTCATCTTTGCATGTTTTTATAAATGGTTATCCACATTGTCCATATGCACATTCTGTGGTTGGTATATGATTATGTTCATTATTTTGATAACTTTTATTTAGTCTTAATTATTTGAACATGTTTTTTGTATGTTCATTGACAATATTTTAACAAGCCCATGACGCAGCCCTTGAGAGGGCAAAATATAGCCGTGTTGGACTTTAAGTATTTATTTATTGTTTTATGTGGTGAATAAATTGGACATCTTTGATCTTTACTCTCTACAATCTGCTGTTTTTATTACTGAGCTTCTGGAAAATACACCAGGATCGGTAATTCCCAAATAGCTCTTTACCCAGGTAAGTAGCTATTTACACAGGTAAATTACTTTGAAAACTGTACTCTTTGCCCCTCATTTTGAAACGGGTTACCTAAATACATGCCTGCATTTATAGAATACTGTCATTTACACAGGTAAGTGTACACTTAGGCATATAAATGGAAGCTGCAAGCTCAGCACTGTTCTGAAATGTAGAAGTGCAAGTTTCTTACCATGTAAATGCAATGTGGTATTCACAAGAGAGGCATGTAGGCATGTCTAATAGGTGTGGTATTCACAAGAGAGGCATATAGGCATGTCTAATAGGTGGTCAACTTACAGAATATTCGTGTGGACTGCTGCATTTAGGCATGCCTATTATGCCTGTCATAGACCTGGCAAAAGTGGATATGCCAATACTGACTTATGCTAGTACTAGCCTTTGAGCCCGTAAAAACGAGCTATTATAGGAAGGGGGGGGGGGTTGAAAAGGCCCCCCCCCCCGCGCCGCCGAATTTGCCGCTGCCCTCCCCCTCTGAATTCGCCTCACCCCCCCCCCCCCCGAGCCGTCACCACCCACCCTCCACCCGGTCGGGCCCTCGCTCCGCTACTGAAACAGCGAGGGTCCGGGAACGCAGCACTGAGCTCTGCTGAGCAGCTGACCGTCGGCCTTCCAAGTTCCTTCTTCTTCTCTGCCTGTCCCGCCCTCGTGTGACGTAACGTCGTCGAGGGCGGGACACAGGCAGAGAAGAAGAAGGAAGGCCGACGGCAGCACAGCAGAGCTCAGTGCTGCGTTCCGGACCCTTGCTGTTTCAGTAGCGGAGCGAGGGCCCGACCGGGTGGAGGGTGGGGGGGAGCGGCGGTGTCCCTCCCTCGCAATGCGCAGTACAGACCCTCTCTGTTCCGCCCCCGTCATCACGTATTGACGCGGGGGCAGGGCAGAGGTCTCTACTGCGCATTTGCGAGTGAGTACGACACTCGCCTTTTATATATATTGATTCTATAACAGCATCTTGGTGCACAGCGTGAGGCATCAGCGCACCTAAATTGGTGGCACCCTGTTATAGAACTGCCCCTAAGGGCCCAGATTCTATATATGGCGCTTTAAATATCCGCATGGAAAATACTTCTGCCTAAGTATATTCTATAAGCGGTGCCTAGATTTAGGCACGATATATAGAACACGCTTAGTCGATATCCTATGCCTAAAACCACGCGCATTCCATTTACACCAATGAAAACGTGGCGTACATCCCAACATGTGGATTTAGGCGCAGAGGGCTATATTCTATAACTACACATGTAAATTGTGCCTACAAAATGCCCATTTTCCCACCTATAACCACGCCCCTTTTTGCCTGCGTGCATTGAAATTTAGGCACAGTGCGGTACAGAATACACTTAAGAAGTTTTGTGCGTGTAACATTGTGTACCAAGGGGCGGGGTGGTGGGGTGGTGCCACCCTGGATGCATGCTGCAAAGGGGTGCAGGGAGCAGCCACACCGGCTGTCGGCTCCACCAGTTTCCCTGCTCTCTCTCATGTTACTTCCGGCTCTGGGGCAGGGAACCGGTGGAGCTGAAAGACGCACTACTGCTCCCAGCACCCCCAGGAGGTACAACGGTGGGGTGGAGGTGATGTGCCGGGGGTAGGGGTGGCAATGATGTGCCTGGGGTGTGCACAGCAGCGATCCACCACAGTGTAAATTCTAATTATTGCCAATTAGTGCTCATTGCTTGTTAAGTGCTGTTAACAATGCTGATTGGCTTGTTAAGCCAATTAAGTTACACATGTGGTATAGGATACACGTGGATTTCTGCGCAGAATGTTATGGCATGCTGTATAGAATCCTAACGTAAATGACTTGAAGCGTGTCTTTCTACCTGCTGCTAAACCAAATATGTTTGTTTTTCCAGACCAAAATTTCACTTCTAATTTGCTATTACTGTATTAATGAAAAATGTTGCAATGAAGAGGAAATTAGCTTGGGCAGGTAGCCACTTTAAAAAAAAAACATGTAATTTTTGGTGAGGGTTTCTTCAGAATTTAAGAGGTGGTTGGCAATATTTCCCCATTTGTAATACAGATCATTCTTTGTTTTATTTTAGTGCCAACAACCCCAAAGGGCTTCTAGAAGTTAAAGAGCAACTGACAAAAGTACAAAAAGTTGAAGACCTTCTTCCAATTATGAAGGTAAACATTGCTATTAGCTGTTTTTTTTAAACATTACAACATTAGAAAAATACAGCAATGAACCAATATTTCTCAATACAAAGCAGCATTAACGATATAAATAGGAAAATTACTGAGTGGATTATCAGTCAAAACTCAACAGTCCAATAATGTCATTGACTAAATTATTGAAATGGAATGTCTTGTTGGAAATTGAAGGTGATTCAGGGTGGTTGGTTTTTAATATAGTTATCCAAAGAAGACCAAACCTTGGAGACATGTAATGTTGTTCACAGTTTATCAGCCAATGAGAGTTCAAATGTTAGAGAGAACAGAGACTTAGTAGCAGTAATCAAAAAAAATGTCCAAAAGTTTCATTTGTTTGCTATAAGCCTATCAGGCTGCGAAACTGGGTGAGGCTTTGATGTCTCTGTTGTTGAGTGGTCAGAGCTTTTGGAATTGCAGGCGGTGAATTAAGACTTATTTATTTCAAACATATTTTTATGGGAACAATTGTAGTATGCTTTATTGAATGTCTGTAGTTCCAGTTCTTTTAGTCTTTTTATGACTGTGATCCACGCTATGCTGCACTGTGCTTTATATGATGGAAAAATAACATCTGGTGGCTTCCATGAATTTATCACACACTGGAGATGACTACAGTGTTGATATCCAGTTTAGAAACACCACAGATATTTTCATATGTTCTATTGAAGTCTATTGAGTTTGTGTCACCTTCAGAAAATTGTACAAACAAAATAGAATTCATCAAATAATTATGCTTGAATTTGTTTTATGGTAGAACAAAACCCACAGACCTTTAGACTTGATCCTTTTTGAGTAGTTTTCAACAATTACATTAGCTATTGTTCTTGTAAGCTTTCTTACTTGTTACTTTTCTATGAAAATTAATATGCTATCTTTCTGAAGCCAGTCAAGGCAACAGTTTGGGGGGGAATGGACTGGTATTGGGGGTATTATAATAATCTGAAGACATCTAATATGGGTTATTTTTTCTTGAAAAGCAAATATTTTTTGCCGTCCTTTGAATGAACTTTAGAATATACAGTGGTGGAAATAAGTATTTGATCCCTTGCTGATTTTGTAAGTTTGCCCACTGACAAAGACATGAGCAGCCCATAATTGAAGGGTAGGTTATTGGTAACAGTGAGAGATAGCACATCACAAATTAAATCCGGAAAATCACATTGTGGAAAGTATATGAATTTATTTGCATTCTGCAGAGGGAAATAAGTATTTGATCCCCCACCAACCAGTAAGAGATCTGGCCCCTACAGACCAGGTAGATGCTCCAAATCAACTCGTTACCTGCATGACAGACAGCTGTCGGCAATGGTCACCTGTATGAAAGACACCTGTCCACAGACTCAGTGAATCAGTCAGACTCTAACCTCTACAAAATGGCCAAGAGCAAGGAGCTGTCTAAGGATGTCAGGGACAAGATCATACACCTGCACAAGGCTGGAATGGGCTACAAAACCATCAGTAAGACGCTGGGCGAGAAGGAGACAACTGTTGGTGCCATAGTAAGAAATGGAAGAAGTACAAAATGACTGTCAATCGACAAAGATCTGGGGCTCCACGCAAAATCTCACCTCGTGGGGTATCCTTGATCATGAGGAAGGTTAGAAATCAGCCTACAACTACAAGGGGGGAACTTGTCAATGATCTCAAGGCAGCTGGGACCACTGTCACCACGAAAACCATTGGTAACACATTACGACATAACGGATTGCAATCCTGCAGTGCCCGCAAGGTCCCCCTGCTCCGGAAGGCACATGTGACGGCCCGTCTGAAGTTTGCCAGTGAACACCTGGATGATGCCGAGAGTGATTGGGAGAAGGTGCTGTGGTCAGATGAGACAAAAATTGAGCTCTTTGGCATGAACTCAACTCGCCGTGTTTGGAGGAAGAGAAATGCTGCCTATGACCCAAAGAACACCGTCCCCACTGTCAAGCATGGAGGTGGAAATGTTATGTTTTGGGGGTGTTTCTCTGCTAAGGGCACAGGACTACTTCACCGCATCAATGGGAGAATGGATGGGGCCATGTACCGTACAATTCTGAGTGACAACCTCCTTCCCTCCGCCAGGGCCTTAAAAATGGGTCGTGGCTGGGTCTTCCAGCACGACAATGACCCAAAACATACAGCCAAGGCAACAAAGGAGTGGCTCAGGAAGAAGCACATTAGGGTCATGGAGTGGCCTAGCCAGTCACCAGACCTTAATCCCATTGAAAACTTATGGAGGGAGCTGAAGCTGCGAGTTGCCAAGCGACAGCCCAGAACTCTTAATGATTTAGAGATGATCTGCACAAGAGGAGTGGACCAAAATTCCTCCTGACATGTGTGCAAACCTCATCATCAACTACAGAAGACGTCTGACCGCTGTGCTTGCCAACAAGGTTTTGCCACCAAGTATTTAGTCTTGTTTGCCAGAGGGATTAAATACTTATTTCCCTCTGCAGAATGCAAATAAATTCATATTACTTTCCACAATGTGATTTTCCGGATTTAATTTGTGATTGTGCTATCTCTCACTGTTACCAATAACCTACCCTTCAATTATGGGCTGCTCATGTCTTTGTCAGTGGGCAAAACTTACAAAATCAGCAAGGGATCAAATACTTATTTCCCCACTGTATGAGATTTCTCAGGGTGGCAGTGGGTCTAAGAGTATTTACCTGTATTTATCTAGATTCTCCCCCAGATGCTCAATGTATTTAGATTATGAAAAAGATGATGGGTTGAGCACCTCAATTATAGAATAATTGGGAAGATCCAGTGAGAAAGGAACTGTGTCTTTTTGTGAGACTTTGCCATGGCAGTGGTTTCCATGTGGTCCCTTTTCCAGGTGCAGGAGGTATCTTTATATTAGAGGCACTAGAGTTCTTCTGTGCCCTGCTTCTTCTTTGGGGGTGATGGCCCCACATGTCCACAAAAAAATTCCATATCAGTTGGTCAAACCCATATTTGAAGTGTTCTTCTGTTAGTACAGAACCTCTTGCCACACTGCTAGCAGCAGCACCCTCTGTCTTAAAAATGTTCCTGTGTTATACTTATGGTTTATTTAACTTAATATACGCAATTTCATGTAAAAACAGCAATGTGGTTCACAATATTAAAAAATGACAGATACACTGCACATAGTCTAATATCAAAAAGAGAAATAGGAACTCCATTACAAGTTAAAAGGATAGTACAAACAAACAACATAAAATTCCAGCAGATACCCCATGTCACCTGCCAGAAGATGCACCAACAGTCTCTCTACTTAAGTATTTTAATTTGGGAAGGCTAATTGAAATAAATGAGTCTTATTTGCTGCTCTAAACTAAGAAAAAGTACAAAGGGAATGAGATAACGAATTCCATAAAGCAGGCGCCACACACAAAAAAGCATATTGCCATGTGGATTCATGCTGCACAGATCTTATGGAAGGCAAATTTTAAACGGCCATCATGTAAGGATCTGAGAGTTCTCATTGGAACATGAAATAATTTAGAAGCCAAATAGGATAGTTCTTGATAACGTGAAAGGGCATTTTCAATATGACGTCGAAATCAAACTTAGGAAGATCTGCTAAAAACATCCAAAATCAAGTGGCGAACATGGCCATTTTCGAACTTGAAAAACATATATCTTTTTGTTTTAAAAATGGCCATTTCCTTGACGTTTTTACACATTTGTGCTCAGTAAATTTTTTCTTTTGTGATCATTTTCAAAAAAACAACATCCAAAGGAAGAATGCACAAAAATAAGCCATTGAGATTTATGTGGAGGCCAACATTCTTAGCAGACTGGCCACACAGACATCCCAGCAGAACAGTGGGGCACCCTAAGTAGCATTGCAGTGGACTTCACATAACAGGTCCGAGGTTCACATCTCATCGTTACCTCCTTATATTGTGTGATGAGCCCTCCAGAACTCACCCAAAGCCATAGTCAATAGCTTAAACTGAATACAATAATGAATTGGCAGCCAATGATGATTACAAAACAATGGAGTAACGTGATCCCAATGAGTAGCATTCAGTAGGAAATCTGATAGGGGGAATGGGGGGGAAGGGAATGGAACTTGACATATTGCCTTTCTGTGGCTTTTGTAACTACATAGTATATACAGTACTTATTTGTACCTGGGGCAATGGAGGGTTAAGTAACTTGCCCAGAGTCACAGGGAGCTGCAGTGGGAATTGAACCCAGTTCCCCAGGATCAACGTGCCTCACTAAGAACCTCCTGCACAGTCTGCAAAACATAATTCAGTAAACCTGCATAGATAACATTATTTATCTAACAGAGAAGCAATCAATGTATAAATTAAGCTTTCCCTTGCAGGTCCAATCTTACGGAATACTTTACCTTATAGCAGGGGTTCTCAACCCAGTCCTCGGGACACACCTAGCCAGTCAGGTTTTCAGGATACCCACAATGAACATGCCTGAGATCAATTTGTATACCATGGACGTAGGGCATACAAATTTATTTCATGCATATTCATTGTGGGTATCCTGAAAACCTGACTGGCTAGGTGTGTCCCGAGGACTGGATTGAGGAGCTGTACCTTCTGTACCTTATAGTTTCAGGCCATATCATCATTGCTTCCATTTAGAAAAAAGCTTGAAAACTCTGTAGTTTTATTGTAAATTGCTTTAAAACTTGTCATCAATAAATTAAATATCTCTTCCAGCAAGTGTTTCTTTGAAGATGTTACTGTTTAGCCTGGTTTTTAATCTTATTTTAATTCTTTATTTATCACTTTTTATAATTACATTTATGCCATATACATAAATTCAGAATTAAGAAAACATATAACTTAGGCAAATTCAAATAAAATACAATTCAAATTTAATGTTTGTCCACATCAAACTATCTTATTCGATCCAAGAACCAGGAACTTAAATTAATTAGCCTAAATGACCAAAAATTTAACTCAAAAACATGGGGAGATAAGGATTCGGGTTGTCGCAGCCGATTTAGCATATTATCCAATGCTAACATCACGTTACTCTTTACTAACAATGAATTCTGTAAGTTTTCCTGGGTCAAAAAGATTATAATTAGTGGATTCTAAAGAAATATGACATTTACAGGGAAATTTCCATATAAAGGTCCCCCCCACCCAACTGTAGGACCCTTGGTTTCAATAATAAAAAGTCTTTCTTCGTTTTTGTGTTTGTCGTGAGAGATCCGGAAAAACTGAATTAAAAAAAATACTTATTTTAATCTATTAACAGCATCATTATGTGTATGTTGATTTTGTGATTTGTTGTTTAGATTTATTTATGTATGTCTTTTCTTAGCTGCCTAAAGTTGAAGATGGGTGGGATATAAGAATTTTGACATAAATAAATAACCTTCATGTTTTATTGCCATACAACTGTTTTGTATGGTTTTTTAATGACGCATTTTTATTATTATAAACTGTACACAATATGTAATGTGATTATATTCTGTTTCACCCCTTTTTACTGGTTTGCCCAGAAAAATCAGTGTAAACATTTTTTAATTAAATTAGAATGTTTATCCCATAAAACATAGATGGATATATTTATTTGCATTTTGTAAGCAGTCAACAGCAAAACAAGAGAGGGTTCACAGTGACCACAAAAGTTCCCAGCCTGAAAGATAAAAGGAAGAATATGAAGGATTCACAGTTACTGAACAGGAGATAAGTATGTGGGTTTTAAAGCACATAACTTTCCTGATACAAAGGAATGAATATTATATATAAAACTTCTACATCCTAGATAGTATTCTATTGTTTACCTAATTTAGCATTTAAAACTTATGATGTACTTTAGAATTACAGTAGCATCCTTAGTAAAACTAGTCTATCTATACAGACCATGCTGTAGAACCTATATACTGTATTCCTCTTGTAACCCCATCGGTGTTTGAGTCATGATTTTCTGGCTTGCAAAATTACAGCAAAGCTTGAAACTCTGCACCTAAGAGAAAAGAGCCAAGTATAAATATTTAAATGGAACTTGATATAGTGCAAACTCTTAACATTCAGCTGTTGTATAAGGACAAGGGATCAAAATGCCTTTCAGTGCCAAATTTAATGGAAAAAGTATTAAAAGGTTGAGTGGTCCTAGAACAATAATGTACAAATAGCTACAACCAGCTGTCCATGCTGTATGTTGATAATTGATGGTTATGTTATATTTCCTTTGCTTAGTGTCAATAACAGCATGCTATGCCCACAGGTTTCCAAGACATGTCACTTCATAGGTATTTGATACAAGTGGCATTGGTAACACCTATAAAAGGGAAAGGGGATGGGATTGATTAAACACACCTTTCTGTGGTTACAATCAAGCGGTTTACATGTTAATACAGGCTTTCCGAGAGTCACAAGGAGCTGCCATGAGAGTCCAAAAGAAATGAAAAACATAAAATTTAAACAGGAATTGGAATTGCTGATTTCTAAAATAAAGCAAATAGAAAATACGTATTTTGGCTTGGTAGCAGTGTCCTTTTTGGTCACACTGGAACTCCAGTTACAAGATTATTATTTATTGAGGCCATTGATGCACTTGGGCTTTGGGTGAAGGGCGAACTGCTCAAGATTGCAGGCAGGAGCAGATATTTGCTGGCAAATGTAGCAGTCATAGGAAGAGGAATAGAAGAGGGAAGAAAAAAAAATCAGGCAAGAAAAATGTAAAATGTTTTCAAGAAATCTGGATATAAATGGGAATGGTACTGGCAGAGACCAGTCTCTCTCTCTCAGCTCTTCAGGGAAGGAACAAGTCAAGTTATTGTTTATTTGATATACAGCCAAAGTTGGCAAGCCTGAATCATAGTGGTTCACAATTCAGTTCGATAAAGGAGCAAACCATTGAAAGGAACTACATCATATATAGGACAGGGGGGAAAAAAAGGAAAACCAAAGGAGAGTAAAGGGACAGTAGTAGAAAGAGAAAAGAATAAAGAGTAGCAGGCTATTCAGTAGCAACGATTTCTCCAACAGCGGCACCAAATAGTCAGGCAGCCATCCATACACCTGTCTAAACAAATAAGTCTTGAGAGCTAGTCTAAATCAGAATGGGAGGGCTGTAACCACAGATCAACAGAAGGGTGTTCCAAAGGGTAGGCCCTGAAACAGGGAACATCATCCTTCCAAGGGAGGCTAATGGAATTTGGTGAACAGTGGGAACACAAAAAAACGCTGATCAGAGGAACAAAGGGTTTTGAAAAGCATTATAGAGTGTCAGTACAGCAAAAGAATAGAAGATTGGCCAACACAAAGCTTTTTATGGATCACAAGTAACACATAGTATCTCCTTTCCCAGAGAGGAAACAGGATGCTCCTCTACAGTTCCTATGCTTTATTTACAGGGTAACTGTTCACTTCATACCTTGCTTTCAAGTTAAGTCCTTACCTGATGGTCTTCTATTATGTTCCTGGCTTTTGTTTCAAGAACATTCAAACAGATATTTTAAAATCTACTGCAGCCTAGTCTGACTCTTGCAGACTTCTGCTCTTACTGCCTTGTCAGCCTCCTAGGAACTGACTGTCCACGATGAACAGAATTCCTACCAACACATCTATCCTCCAAGCCATCTCAGGCTTTGCTCTTCTGATGTCAGGCTTCTTTCTCTGCACCAGAAATGTGAGCTTTTGTCCTATGTAAAGCCTCCCTGATTGACTTCAGGTATCCATTGAACTCTGTGTTCATAGAATAATTTTCTTCAATGTAAACTCAATTCCGGATCCATACCTAGCCCATGCAACCTACGCCTCCCATGATAACCCTTATTTCCTGTCTATTTTTTTAAGTTTTGAGATCCCCCTAGTGGCCAACAGTTGCGAACCTATAACAAGCTATCTAGCTAACCTGTCACAGACCTCCACCTGAAAGTAAAAATTTGCAATCAACCACATAAGTAATGATTACGTAGTACTGTTATATGAAGTTAATATGATTAGTTTTATATTGATACTATTAATGTTTGTGTGTTCAGCTTCACCTTATTCTTTAGGATTTTTTTTCTTGAGAATGGTTTTGGATGTTTTGTGATATTTCAATTCCTGTATTTTCAGAGCTGGGAATATATTATTTTCAGCAGAGACACAAACAACAGAAGAAAGAATACAGTTATATCATGATGAAATAGAAGCACTATATAAGGATCTAACAGCCAAAGGCAAAGTATTAATTCTGTCAACTGAGCTAGGGGTATGTTTTTAATGTATGTATTTTTAATATCTGTCTTTTTTTTTTCTCTCGTCACAACAAAAGCCCCTTTCATTTTAATAATTTGAGTAGCATCCTTCATTCAGTATAATTGTTTCCTAAAAAAAGAAACACACTAAGTTTTATGGCTAAAGATAATCTGATCTATAGCTTCAATAAAATAGTGTTAGATTCCAAAAGAACAACAGATACAGGCGCCCATAGCTTGACTTTCCATAACTCCTGGTTATTTACTTGTTAGGAGGACTTCAAAGGAACATAGTACTGCAGTATAGTGCTTTGAAATGCCAGATCAAGTTAACAGGAAAAAACCCAAAACAAGAAAACTAGTCTACGCATACATTTTTTTAGGTACATTTCACTCCAGTGTAACTCCTTTCATGAAGGGTCTGTCGGTCCATCTAAATATACACAAAGGAGTTGGTATTCCACACAATTTAAACAGCTAGAAATGGCTTCAGTTGTGTTTAAATTGCTTGTCTGGGGCTAGTCAGGCATATTCAGGAGCACTTAACTGGGTAGTGCCACTTGAAACTGCTCCCGGTTATTGCCTAAGCTGAACCAGCTACTTTGTGGGCGTTCCGGAGGTGGAGTCAGCACTTAGCCACTTAAGTGCTGATATTCCTCACTTTACCGGCTAGGTTAGCCATATAAACAGAACCGTAATAAAAACAGTCCTAACTTTATGCGGTTCATCGTGGCCAGTTAAGTGCTGAATATTGCAATTAAGCGACTGTATTTATCTGGCCCTGTATGCCAGGATATTCGGTGCAAACGCTGACCGCTGTTGGCTGAATATCGGGTTCATAGTTTTTTTCGTCAGTTGTGTGCTTCTGCAGACATGCATGCCATATGTAAGATAATGGAAGAAGCAATCAAAGAGTCATGGCTCTGCTTCATCCTGCCACTTTTTGAGTCTGTCCCTGTGGGAAATGACAGCATAATGATGGGAAAAGGAATGGAAAGTGCATTCAGGAAGGGTGTGTTCCTTACAGAACACTGCCCACAATCACTGACCCACATGAGCCTTACCGCAGACATGCACATTTCACTAGCCACCCACCACTCATGCACCCATGCACTTTTCATCATCAATGCATGTACATCTCCACCACCTCCCGCGGGAGGGCATTCCACATGGGGGAGGTGGTGGAGATGAAAACGGTAATGGAATTCAAACATGCATGGGATGAACGCAAAGGAACCCTGTTTAGAAGAAATGGATCTACGGAATCTTAGCGGAGATTGGGTAGCAACACCGGTAATTGGGAAGCAAAACCAGTGCTGGGCAGACTTCTGTGGTCTACGCCCTGATCAAACTGAATAGATATGGATGGGCTGGAGTGTACATTTTAAGGGGCTTCGACATTAGCTTCAGAACTTTAGCTACAAGAACAGTGTTGGGCAGACTTCTACGGTCTGTGCCCTGAGAATGGCAAGGACAAATCAAACTTGGGTATACATATATAGTATCACATACCATGTAAAAATGAGTTTATCTTGTTGGGCAGACTTGATGGAATGCTTTATCTGTCGTCATTTACTGTGTTACATCCTGTATGACCCAATGTACTAGGTGAAACATGCATTTGTGTAATGCATAGAGTAGTAATTTATAACCTATAAGTCGTTATCAGTGTGAGCTAAGACTAGCTTATGATATTTTAACACAGATCCCATTTTATGCAATGAGACCTAATTACTAATAACTGGGGTTAACAATAAAATAGTCTTAACTGTAGTTCACATTGATAACTCCCCCTCCCCCCTTAATATGACTTCCTTCTTATTTTAATAGCCTTATCTTCTACTTTTAGTCCTTTCTGCTTGCCTGTTCCTAACTCACATCGGAAAACCATTATTTTCCTGTATTGCTTTCACATCTATTTCAGTACGTGGGAACATGAGACAGTATTATGATAATTCTGGTGTAACTCTTTGCTTGACCACTAGGTGTCAATATAAGATCAATACATTACATATATTAATACTGTTTGTAGAAGTGCATATCACCTTAGTACAACACAGCCCATTGGATCACGAAGTTGTTTCACTGCCCTTTTTTTAAAATTTAAAACATCAGCAAATATCATATCAAAATAGGCTTAAAAACATAAGAACATAATTATTGCCATACAGGGAACAGACTAAAGGTCCATCAAGCCCAGCATCCTGTTTCTAACAGTGGCCAATCCAGGTTACAAGTACCTGGCAAGATCCCAAAACACTACAAATACATTTTATGCTGCTTATCCTTGAAATAAGCAGTGGATTTTCTCCACGTCCATTTTAATAATGGCTTATGGACTTTTCTTTAGGAAACTGTCCAAACCTTTTTTAAACCCACGAAGCTAACTGTTTTTACTACATTCTCTGGCATTGAATTCCAGAGCTTAATTACATGTTGAGTGAAGAAGTAGTTTCTACGATTCGTTTTAAATTTACTACTTTGTAGCTTTATTGCGTGCCCCCTACCCCCTAGTCCTAGTAATTTTGGAAAGAGTAAACAAGTGATTCACGTCTACCCGTTCCACTCCACTCATTATTTTGTAGACCTCTATCATCTTTTCTCCAAGCTGAAGAGGCCCTAGCCACCTTACTCTTTCCTCATAGGGAAGTCATCCCACCCCCTTTATCGTTTTCGTCGCCCTTCTCTGCACAGTATTCGAGATGTGGAGTGACACAAAAGGCATTAAAATGTCCTGTTTTTTTTTTTGTTTTCCATTCCTTTCCTTACAATACCTAACATTCTATTTGCTTTCTTATCCACCACCGCACACTGAGCAGAGGGTTTCAACGTATCATCAAAAACCAACTCCAGTTCCTGTCACGCAGATCTTTTCACAATCTGAGCAGTTGTATCTTTAGCCTCCAGATAAGCCAAAAATGAAACTGCATGCTTTAGTTAATATAAACTCTATTTTAAATTAAGATTAGCACTTCAGTTTATAAATCTGTATTTGCAATCCCTGGCTATCTCCAACTTGACAAATACACTAAAAGAATAGAGTGGAAGAGTAGTTAAAGTACCAATCTTGACATCCAGAGGCGCCCGGTTCAAATACCACTGCTGCTGTTTGTGATCTTGGGCAAGTCACTTAACCCTCCATTGCTTCATTTATAAAATTAGATTGTGAGTCGACAGGGAAAAATCCAAATACCCAGTATACCTGAATGTAACTCACCTTGAGCTACTACTGAAAAAGGTGTGAGCAAAATCCAAATCCAAAAAGTATATAACAAAGTAAAGATGAAGAAATGACAGTATATTCCAAATATTTTTAAAAGTAAGCCTAGATCTTGGACCTTTAAACAGCTGGGAAAACTTATGTTTAGATGGGTTCTCATAAATACATTATAGAGTAAGGCCCACAGCGCAGCCACATTTCAGAATCAGAATGCAATTCTGAAGTGAACTAAAGTGAACTTGGTTGGACGACACGCTTCTGAACAGATTTATTGGGGCATTGTTTACAAGCAAGATTTGCCTTTTCATTCCCAAGTATTTTCATGTTACGTTTGCATTAAAAAAAAAAGTTTTCATGTGGGTTCAATTAAGAGGAAAAGTAGTCTTTTCTTTGGCAAGTAAGAGCAAACCAGAACTGATCATTTCTAATGTAATTTGAAACTGATTGGAGACTATGGTTTGTGCTTCTCAACCAGAAAACTTGCTGCACTGGTTGGGCTAATTAAGAGGGGACCAAAAATGGGAGTAATCCTATGTAGCTTGTGATGTCATTACCTCAGTAGGAGCTGCTTCCAACTGGGCAGAAGCATGCAGAAACAATCAGGCAAAAACAGTTTTTTTGAATGAGATTCACAGTGAAATATTATGCTTTTTGACACATCTGAAAAGTGCTTATGTAGTGGTTTTGTCATCTCAAAGCTGAATATCGATAATTAAAGCACACTGATCAGGTTCTATGGAATTTATCCTAATAATTTATCTGCCAGAAACCCGATCGCTCAAAAAAAAAGTTTGAAAATTGTTACATAAGCTATAATTTACCTTTGTTTTTATTATACATTTTATTTAAAAAGCAACTGTTTGCAGATAGCTGCCTCACACTATGGGGTATAACTATTGAAAGGCAGTAGAAAATGGGGATGGGCTTAGCATGTGGTAACGTCAGACTTCCCCGCTCGCTAAGCCCATTTCTAGTGCACCCAGGAATAGGGCAATTTTTTTGGTATTTCTTTTTCAGGTCATGCACTATTGTTTGCATCAGCACATGTACTCTGAAAAAGAAATTGAAGTGGAAGCACATGCTGGAGGCAGTAAGGGCTCCTGTATTAAGGATGCACTATCCAATTAGCACATGTTGACACATTAGCTGAATAGGATGTCCACATCTATTCTCTGCCCCCACACACCCCTCCAAAAATAAATACAAAAATATATATAATGTGCATTTAGCACATGCAAAAAGGATTTTTTTTTTACTGCAAATCACGTAAGCATTTTCACACGCAGCAAGCACACATTAGGGCTTAATGCCCTTTATAGACATACCCCTATATGTATTAAATTTTTTGTACCAAATTTTGTCTCCCATTGAAGGAGAATTATAAACAAGAAACTATAGCATAATACAGTACCTACAGTGTACATTGGAAAGGAGGAAAGGGGAATGCATCACCTTGGTTCCCTATACCTCATGAGTTGTATTGCTTGTGATGTATACCTCTCTGAAGAATACTGATGCTTGCTCTCTCATTCTCTCTTCTCTAGGAGGCAGAAGCGGTGTGTGATCTAATCCTGTCTTTGGTTTATTATTTTTATAATTTAATGCCGTTATCACGTGGATCCAGGTATGTTGTATCTTGCATTAAATGAATTGTGTGGAGGGTGGGCATGTTGGAGAAAAATATGTATCTATATTTGGACACGGTGCCCTTTATATTTTCTTAGTAAATCAATAATATTTCAAACATTTAAATAAGTCATCCTCCAACCCTCAAACGTTTGAGGTTTCCTACAGAGCAACCCAAGGGGGTGTTTGAAATGAAGGTGGAAAAAGGGAACAAGAGAAAAAAAACGTGAACAGGAGCTACAAAGGTTCCAGTCCCATAGAGACTGCACGGAGAGGCTCCAATGTTCCTTCCACTTTGACTGTTGCTTTCCTTATCACTAGTGAGTCCTCCAAGTTGAGAACTGTGTTCATTTATTGAAACCTATTTTTTCAAAGATATTGGGAAGATGGGTGCAATTTAGAAAATGGCTACTAAATGATGCAAAGTCTTCAACAAAAAGCCTCTACAAAGAAAGGCTTAAGACACTCAAATGTGTTTGCAGTATGAAAGAAGCGATGTGAGGCTTTAATAGAAAAGTTCAAGTATTTGAAAGCTTAAAAAAAGTGAGAGGATATTATATTTTCTGGGCTATGGGAGGGGGGGCTTTGATTCCTGTCTTTTACCCTAGAAATTACCTTTGCCCCAGTTTGGTACTGGAGGATGGAAGCTGTTTGCACTAGTAGCCCACCAGGGATTTTAGGGTCCCTTAAAGGGGTGCCATAGGACATGGGGGGACCTCTGCTCTAACAAAAGTTTTCACTTTAAGAACCATAGGGTTGCAGTAGAAAAGAGAAGATTGCTAGGACCATCATTTCCCATGTTAGAGGGGAAAGGTAACTGCCCCATTAGAGAGGCACAGTTAACTTTAAGCAACCAATGCATAGAAAGAATTAATATAAACCACATTAACCCTTTCATGTAGTAATGGACTATTTTGCATGCAATGCAGCTCATTATCTTGCTGCATGTTCAGCCTGATTAATTTGCTATCAAAAGCTGTTTTGTGCATTTTTAACATGCATTACATGTCCAGTTACATACATTAGCTCTTAACATGGCTTTCTACATAGACCATTAGCTGGTTAGTATTCAGAGCACTTGTGCAGTTGGTGGAGCTGGTCACAAACCTTTTTTTTCAATATCTAGACCAGTTATGCAGTGTTGACCATTTAAATTGCTAAAAGGCCAAAATTATGTGTTCTGGAAAGGGGTGTGGATGGGGCATTCTGGGCTGGGTAAAAAGCTATCCATTTATGCACCAACCCCCTAATTCTGTAACCTGTGTATATATGTAAGTGCCATTTGCATACTAAGATTATAGAATACTAGCACTTAATCACGTGAATGTAATATTCATTCGCTCAGCAGTGTTCTGTAATGTGAGCACACAAGTGTCATAGTGCAAAAATGCAAGGGGGCATGGGCATGTCACATTTACGTGTGTAGTTAGAGAATTCTGTCATTTATGCCCTGAAATGCTACATTTACACCTGCTATTGACATGGCATAAATGGGTGTTCCTAAATGGTAACTTATAAATACAACTTGTACTAGTATTCTTTAATGGAATCTGGGTGCCCCATGTTAGAATTTGCACTCAATGCACTGCATTTTAGTGCCTAAAGTTTGGCACATTTTATAAAATTGCCCCCTAAACCAGTGTTTTCCAAGTCGTTTCTGGAGTATCCCCTTGCCAGTCAGGTTTTCAGGATATCCACAATGAATATGCATGAAATTGATTTGCATACACTACCTCCATTATATGCAGATCTCTTTCATGCATATTCATTATGGATATCCTGAAAACCTGACTGACAAGGGGATAATCCAGGAAACACTGCCGTAAACAGATAATTTTATCTGTCTAAATGGATCAGCACAAAGAGTAGGCATACTATTATATGGTTTTTTTTAATTAGGTGTACTTGGACAGACAGTGCTACTGAAAATCTGCAGAAGTTTAAATTCGTAACTTATCTATTTAAAGTTATGTGGCTGCCATCAGACTGAAGAATTTACTCCTATATCTCTAACAGTTTAGGATTGGAAGTATCTAACCTAAGTAGCATATTATCCAGATAGATGGATAATTCACATTCAGAATCATTAATGCTGAACTCATGAATTTCTCTAGTTGCTCTAATTATAATTGCTAAAGATATTAGTGTGAAATAAAAACTGAAGCAGAAATAGGGAAATCTCTGTTTGTTCCTCTACCTTCAACAAATTAACAGATTATTCACCAGTAGCCTCACTTTAGAGCCCTATCTACCAGTGCTTCCCACCTTTTCTCCATATGACTAAAACGAATAGCATGATATATAAATCCTTGTTTTGTTTTAAGTAATTAGTGTGCTCACTATGCCTTAGACACCCATTCCATCAAAAATCATCTACTCTACCCTCCAAGCTCATCATCCCTTTGTCATGTTCAAGGCAAAGCCACTCAAATACTCTTCTTCCACCAACTCTTCCCTTTTCTCTTCCTCACCAGGTTTATTCTCTTCCTCACCAGGTTTATTCTCTTCCTCCTGTTCCCAACCTTTCTACTTCTAGTTTCAGTCCTTTACCCTCCCCCTCCTATTTACCCCTCAGTCTCTTACCTCCTGCAGGGTCAACCCTTTCCCTCCCACTGTGTCCTTATAGACTCATCCCCTCACATTTTGTCTTCACAGATCAATCACCCTCCTTTATTTTGTTCATCCCTCAGGTTCATCCCTTTAATTCTCTCCATCTGCTCATGTTACCTCCCAGCCTCAGTCATTCATCTGTTCTTTGCCCCCTCACTATCTTTCTTCTCCCCAGATCACCCACAAAACTGACACCCTTTTCATTCATCCCCCTTGTCGTTCCCCCAACCCTCCTCCTCCTTCCCTGCCACAGTCCACTTTTCAGTACTTTCAGCTCTGGAAAGAGGAGGAAGAGAACAGGGGTGCCTCTTGTGCTCATCAGGAGGGAGGTGGGGTTGATATTGGCAGGATAAGTAGGACTAGTAATTTGTGACAGAGGTGAGGACAATGGCTCTGGTTTGCAGTGGTGATGCAGGCTGGAGGTGAAAGACAAAGGGTCTGAGTTTGCAGGAAGGGGAGTGACAGCAAAATTAGTTACCTAATTGGCTCTTCTCTCTTTTGATCTCCTCTCTATCTAGATTTTATTTATTTTCCAGATTTATATCCCTCTCAATCTGAAATCCTTGGTGGGTTACAATAAAACATACATAAACATAATTTGCCCACAATACTTTCACAAACAATATTCAGTAAAATTAAAAACATCTGCGCTAAAATAAAAATAAATATTAAAACAAAAGTGCTATAAGCTTTTTCTCTTTCTCAACCAGCAGTCACTCCACAAATCTATTTATTTTATTTGCTTAAAAATATATAGACCACCTAAAACTAGGTTTCCAATAGTACATTCACAATCCAACACACATATAAACATCATTCCATCATACCATATGATTGCATAAACAAAATGGTTTTATGTAAAGATGTTATTTTTTTTGTATTGTAGCAACAAGCTCACAGCCCCAAAAGAAGATATTTATTTGGATTTATCTTGCATATTTTTCATTAGTAGCTCAAGATGAGTTATATTCAGATACTCTAGGTATTTCCCTGTTCCTGGAGGGCTTACAATCTAAGGGGCCCTTTTACAAAGGCACGCTGAAAAATGGCTTGTGGTAGTGTAAACACGTGTTTTGGGCACGCGCAGAATCATTTTTAGCGCACCTGTAAAAATTGCCTTTTTAAAATTTTTGCCGGAAATGGACGTGCAGCAAAATGAAAATTGTTGCGTGTCCATTTTGGGTCTGAGACCTTACCACCAGCCATCTAGCAGTAAAGTCTCACACAGTAACCAGGCAGTAATGACTTATGTACGTCAAATGCCACTCGGTGCGCGTCTGAAAATAACAATTATTTTTGGACGCGCGTATCTGACATGCCAAAAATGAAATTACTGCAAGAGCCATGCGGTAGCCCGGGCGGTAACTTCATTTTGGTGTGTGTTGGACGTGTGTAGACACGCAGCTTAGTAAAAGGACCCCTAAGTTTATACCTGAGGCAATGGAGAGTTAAGTGACTTAACCAAGATCACAAGGTGCAGCAACAGCGATAAGAACCTGGCTTTAGTGAGTGTTAGTCCACTGCTCTAACCAGTAAGCTATTCTTACATTCCTTCTAATTTTGCAGCGTTTACTTAATTTCTAATCAGATTTAGTTTAAGGAGTGCCTCAGATACAAAATTAGGGATCCTTTTACTAAGATGCGCTGAAAATGGCCTGCAGTAGTGTAGGTGCGGGTTTTGGGCACCTGCAGAATCATTTTTCAGTGCACCTGTAAAAAAGGCCTTTTAAAAAAAAAATTTCCAAAATGGACGTGCGGCAAAATGAAAATTGCTGCGTGTCCATTTTGGGTCTGAGACCTTACCGCCAACCATTGACCTAGCGATAAAGTCTCGCGCAATAACCGGCCAGTAATGACCTATGCACGCCAAATGCCACTTGGCGCATGGCAGAAAACAAAACTTATTTTTCGGACATGCGTGTTGGACATGCAACAAAAATGAAATTACCACAAGAGCCACACGGTAGCTGTGCAGTAACTCCATTTGGGCACGCGTTAGGCGCGCGTAGACGCTTATGTGGCTTAGTAAAAGGGCCCTTAGTTTGTAAGTCCTCTGGGGATTGGGAAATACCATTTGTATCTGAATGTAACTGAAAGTGGTCCATGAGTCATCTTTAGAATAAATGCATGTATTGAGACTCTTTTGTGCACAGAACATTTGAAATGGTGTTTGCATTTGTATGTTTATTTTGTAGTGTGGTAGCATATTCTGTAATCATGGGAGCACTAATGGCTAGTGGAAAAGAAGTAGCAGGAAAAATTCCAAAAGGGAAAGTAAGTACAGTTTAACAGAATGCATGCTATGAACCTGAAGCTATTTTCCAATTTCCTCTAGAAAAAGACCAGAAATTTAGTATTACAGTATATTCTGTATTGTGTTGTACCTAAATACTATAAAATTAATTTTTTCTTCTATAGCAAAGCATTGGCAACCTTGTTCTTCAGTTACCAAGTTAAAAAAAAAACACCCTAAGAACTGATTATTCTCTGAGCTCATCACATGTGGGTGATGTCATCCATGTCACCCGGTACAGAACACTTGATAGTGTATTACAGCTTTAAAACAGCATGTGCATCATTCCCACCTCGCATGTGCAAGTGCCTTCCTGTCCACTGCTAGAGCGCGGGACCTGCAGTCTTCTTCCATCCGCCATGTTTCCATTCCTCAAACTGCTCGATTTATTCATGAGCCTCCAATGAGTAACAGTAGAGATCCAAGTAGACCACATCTAGTGAATACCTTTATCTAATTCTTTAGTTACAATCTGCCTTTGGCAAAGTTGCCTTAGATCTTGCAACCCATTTGATTGTAAACGATCACTATCCTTGCTTTCAGCAACATCTTGATTACTTTTCCCTCTACTGAGGTCAGGATTTTATGGTCGGTAGTCACCAACCTTTTTTGAAGCCCTTCTCCAGTTGTGGAACCTCCCCTGTTTTCAGGGATCCTTTAGAGGACCTGCCAGACAAGACAACTGCTAGATGACCATAAATTATTCTTGAATCCCTCAAAATGTGAGGCTTTATGGATTGTGAGTTCATCCATTCCCTCATTCATTCTCATAATTCAAAGCCACCCTATAGCAGTAAAGAATCTGATCATCTCTTTAGGTGTAATATGGGACTCTGATCTTTCATTTTCTTTATATCTTAAAGGTGATGAAAAGTTCTTTTTTTTTCTACTTCAGGAAGATTCGTTCCTTGAAGTATGCTTTGCATTTTAGTAATTAGTAGAATTGATTATTGCAATTTCTTACTGGTGGGTTGTCCATTATATCAGTTTAAACAACTTCAAATAATTAATGATTACTGTTATATTATCTTTTATGTATGTTTAGCTATTGTATTTTCTTTTTTTCTTTTTTCTTAAAAATCGATAAAATTGTTGTGAAATCAAAATACTACTATACAGTTGATCTACATTGTTAAACCTTTTGATCATATATTGTACACCACACTGATATTGCTGTTCAAAGGCGATAACACTAAAGAACCAACCTCTCTGAGCTCCCTCAGTATCCTAGCATGTATCTCATCAGGCCCTGTGGTTTATCCATTTTCATTTTTGCTGGTGGTTTTTTTTTTCACAGGAGCAGTATAATTATCATATGATTCATAATAGAACCAAGACACTACACCTTTCTTTGTAAGAGAAAGGAAGTTACTTCTGGTAAAGTTAAGTAGACCAAGGAAAGAGAGAAGCAGATGACAAAACAGCATGACATCTCTATACCCCTTGCAAAGAAACAAGCAAGAGCTGGGTCAGGACCATGGGCACATGACAATTACATACCACAAGCATCTCTAAAAAAGGAATGTTTTCAAGCCTTCCTTAAATATCTCTAATGAGAGTTCCAATCTGAAATACAAAGAAGACATTCCATAGAGCAGGGCCCATTGCACTGAATATTTTAGTTCTAATAGTGTCAAGACATAGAATATGGAATGTAGGAATAACAAGACAGTTCTGCTGAGATGATCATAGTGACCTGTTGGGGATGAGGAGATGTGAAAGATATAGAGGGGTGCCAGAGGAATATACTCTATAAACAATAACCAGAAGCTTGTATGTAATCCTTTGAGAAACTGTTAATCAGTACTCAACTCGAAGTAAGAGGGGACACATGGTTGAACTTCCTTGAATTGGATAGCAGTTTTATGGTTACATTCTGGATTATTTGTAGTCTTCTGATGTCTGAGATACATATACCATTTAGTAGCAAGTTGCAGTAATCTAGGTGAGTGATGAGTGAGTGAACAAAGACACAAAGGGCAGATTTAATAAACCGATTCCAAACAGAAAAAAATAATCTTTAGTTTGAAAACACAATGTTGTACAATGTTGGATACCTGTTGTTGGAAGTTCAGATGTTGGTCTAGGTCTAGAATCCACAACTCTCGTGGAATACTTAAAGTATGGCAGAGTTGGCTGTCATGATTGGGGTGGATGGTAATGGAGTATTAGTTTGGGAAAACAAAAGACCCTTGGATTTTCCCAGGTTCAGTTTATTAACATATATGTTAGAAAATGTATACTGGTACTGGAACACTTGAAAGGTTGGGATTATTGGAAGATATGTTTTGGAGGTTTTTTGTTTTGTATATCTAACTTTCATTTTTGCTAATTGTAACCCTGGGACTCATATTAGGACAGGCTAAATACTGAAATAATTTAAATAGAATAGAATTGTGTTGAAATTTTTTGTATTAATCCCATATATTTATATCAATTTGTTATTTTTTTAAAGTACTGTACAGTTTTAATCTGGGAAAATTACTTATCCTTTGTGTGTTTCAGTTGGTAGATTTGGAGGCTATGACAGCACCTAGTTCTGAGGCCTTTAGCAAAATTGCAAAAGACTGGATGAATCTGAAAAGGTAAACAAATATTCTACCAGACTTTACTAGTTTCTCTAGTGTGAGTGGGCATGCATCTCAAACTAGACAGTTCATACTGAGCCTGTTTACAAAGACGTGCTAGAGTTTTTAGCTCGCGCTAACCGTGTAGACGCCCATAGGAATATTATGGGCATCTACACAGTTAGCGCATGCTAAAAATGCTAGCGAGCTAAGTGGTTGCCTAGGAAGTAATGCAGAAATGTAATTTTATTCAGATCTAAGCAGTGATTTGCTTACATGAAGGAGGAATGCATTTTAAAGCTTGAGCTATGTTTTAGAATTAAAAGGCCTTGTTTAAGTCTTTGATGATGGGATGGAGTGAGGTAGGAGTTAGACAAGAAGCATCTGAAAAAGCAGAGGGCGTAACTACAAAAGATGTTCCCTCTTAAGTCTACACCACCCAATAATTTTGCAAATAACTTTAAATTCCAGCCCTTCCTCACTAATATGCTGTAACCCATTCATGAGGTCTTTTCTTCCATACCCATGATCTGTCTTGCAAGCCAGAACCTTTGCTCTTCCAGGCCTATATGGTCGCTCTCCTTTGTGAGCTTCATATACTCTGGTTGTTGTATATCAGCTATGCCTTGTCTTTTGTCCCCAGCTCCTTTGCAGGCTAGTCCTACTCTTGCCTCGGGTTCATCCTTCCTGGGGCTTGCATGGTCCCACTGTCAGCTCTGCCCATCATATATGGTAGCTAATTTCTTTGTTCAGCTTTAGTAATGAGTGTATATATTTGGCTTTCTGTGAGAATGTACGAGTCTGTATTCAAACACCATGATAGGTGTTTATTTTAAATGCTTGAGGCAGCACTTACAGTGGGGGAAATAAGTATTTGATCCCTTGCTGATTTTGTAAGTTTGCCCACTGACAAAGACATGAGCAGCCCATAATTGAAGGGTAGGTTATTGGTAACAGTGAGAGATAGCACATCACAAATTAAATCCGGAAAATCACATTGTGGAAAGTATATGAATTTATTTGCATTCTGCAGAGGGAAATAAGTATTTGATCCCTCTGGCAAACAAGACCTAATACTTGGTGGCAAAACCCTTGTTGGCAAGCACAGCGGTCAGACGTCTTCTGTAGTTGATGATGAGGTTTGCACACATGTCAGGAGGAATTTTGGTCCACTCCTCTTTGCAGATCATCTCTAAATCATTAAGAGTTCTGGGCTGTCGCTTGGCAACTCGCAGCTTCAGCTCCCTCCATAAGTTTTCAATGGGATTAAGGTCTGGTGACTGGCTAGGCCACTCCATGACCCTAATGTGCTTCTTCCTGAGCCACTCCTTTGTTGCCTTGGCTGTATGTTTTGGGTCATTGTCGTGCTGGAAGACCCAGCCACGACCCATTTTTAAGGCCCTGGCGGAGGGAAGGAGGTTGTCACTCAGAATTGTACGGTACATGGCCCCATCCATTCTCCCATTGATGCGGTGAAGTAGTCCTGTGCCCTTAGCAGAGAAACACCCCCAAAACATAACATTTCCACCTCCATGCTTGACAGTGGGGACGGTGTTCTTTGGGTCATAGGCAGCATTTCTCTTCCTCCAAACACGGCGAGTTGAGTTCATGCCAAAGAGCTCAATTTTTGTCTCATCTGACCACAGCACCTTCTCCCAATCACTCTCGGCATCATCCAGGTGTTCACTGGCAAACTTCAGACGGGCCGTCACATGTGCCTTCCGGAGCAGGGGGACCTTGCGGGCACTGCAGGATTGCAATCCGTTATGTCGTAATGTGTTACCAATGGTTTTCGTGGTGACAGTGGTCCCAGCTGCCTTGAGATCATTGACAAGTTCCCCCCTTGTAGTTGTAGGCTGATTTCTAACCTTCCTCATGATCAAGGATACCCCACGAGGTGAGATTTTGCGTGGAGCCCCAGATCTTTGTCGATTGACAGTCATTTTGTACTTCTTCCATTTTCTTACTATGGCACCAACAGTTGTCTCCTTCTCGCCCAGCGTCTTACTGATGGTTTTGTAGCCCATTCCAGCCTTGTGCAGGTGTATGATCTTGTCCCTGACATCCTTAGACAGCTCCTTGCTCTTGGCCATTTTGTAGAGGTTAGAGTCTGACTGATTCACTGAGTCTGTGGACAGGTGTCTTTCATACAGGTGACCATTGCCGACAGCTGTCTGTCATGCAGGTAACGAGTTGATTTGGAGCATCTACCTGGTCTGTAGGGGCCAGATCTCTTACTGGTTGGTGGGGGATCAAATACTTATTTCCCTCTGCAGAATGCAAATAAATTCATATACTTTCCACAATGTGATTTTCCGGATTTAATTTGTGATGTGCTATCTCTCACTGTTACCAATAACCTACCCTTCAATTATGGGCTGCTCATGTCTTTGTCAGTGGGCAAACTTACAAAATCAGCAAGGGATCAAATACTTATTTCCCCCACTGTAAATTGCCCATGTACATTCAGCACCACTGTTTGCAGAAGCAGTGGTTTTAAATATACGTATTTAGTAGTAACCAGAGCTAGCTATATGGATAATGGTAATATTCAGCCATTATCTGGATAAGAATTCAATTTAAGTTGACAGCCTTTTTTTGTATATTGCCAGCTATCTATAGAGTTAGGCAGTACATCCACCCTCACTCTATTCCTGCACTGCCTTATAGTGCTGTTGAAAATTCACAGATAGGGCATGAACAGGGTACCCCTATCCAGATAGGAGCGTTGAAGTATCCGTCCTCTACTTACTAGCACAAGCCGAGGTCCTGACAAGCCATGTACCATATGTTGGATCAAGTGAGATTAGCTATCCAGTTCTCCAGATCCCCATCACTATAGCATTGTTACCACAAGGTAAAAGAAAAGAACATATGCAAAATAAGTTGCTGTTTATATTTAGAGGTATACCTCTATCTGATTACCACTTGCACTTTATTTCCCTCATCTCCTTATTTTCTCTCCATAAATATAAAAATGCTTTCTTTCTGATAACAAGATCAGAAACCATCTAGAAATATATTTGGAGAAAGCATTTTTAAATGACTTTGGAAATTTGCAGTGTTCCCTTCAGCTTGCAGAGTCTGTGAGCTTCAAGCCTTTGGTGATATATGTACCTTATAGTTTAGTTTAGTTCTATGCACATATTCTTGAGGTGGTGGTAAATTCCTCCCTTTACCAGTCGTTTGTCCTTCCAGCACTTTTTTTCCCACATCACTTGTCATGAAAGGTAAAGAGACACATGGATTATAAAAAAAAAAAGCTGGCGTAGACTAAAGTGCACTCAGTATTTTGTTTCTTTTGATGCCAGTAAACCTGAGAATGGTATAGCCAAATGCACATTGTCTGAATGGATAGAAAATGCTTTTTCTTTCACACCCAAATAGGCTTGACTCTGGAATGCTCATTATTAGAACAATGGTGGTATCAGTTTGCCTACCTGAGGAGTATCCATGAAAGGAATCTGAAAGGCTGCAATATTGGATTTCTGTCCATACATTCACCTCCTATCATGGTTTGGAGAGGAGTGCAATAATAATTGTGTTCAATATGGAGAAATTAGATCTTACCTTCTATTTTTCATTCCTTGAGTATCTCCAGACCATTCCCAACGAGTGAGTATATACCCTTCTACCTGCAGATAGGAGACTGAGTAATGTCAGCCCAGAGCCTACCAGTATTTCTTTTGACAAAGCAACATGGTAGCGAACAAAGAAAAACAGTTCCCCAAATAACTCAAGGGAAGAAGGAAACAACCATCAGAAATTCAACTGTTCTGACATAGAATTAAGTTGGGCATTGCCTTCCAAAGTTTAGGTTCCCCAGAAGGAAACATCTGAATAAAAGCTGCACATACAAATACAGAGCAGCATAAAAAAAACGCTGCCTCAAATTCTGGGTGGGTTTGTGAATTGTCTGGAACGATTCGAGGAACAAAAATTAGCAGGTAAGAACTAATTTCTCCTTCCATATCATCTCTCCAGACCATTCCCAACGAGGGGGGAAATACAAAAGCAGTACTCAATAAGGGTGGGACACAGCCAACCCCTGAACTAAACTGAAGCTCCAAAGGATGCTTCTGTTTCACTTGAACATCCAACCAGTTATGCTTGACAAATGAATGGGGGGGGGGGGGGTAGACCAGGTCTGTCACTTTGTAGATAGCCTGAGAAGGCACCAAGCTATGTATTCCCCTTGAGGAAGCCTGAGATCTTGTAGAATGTGCCTTCAGGCTCCCACCTGCCACTGAGCATATAAGCTGAAGTTATAACCTCTTTGAGCCGCCTGGCAATTGTAGCCTTTGAGGCCACTTCTCCCTTCTTCTGTCCTTCAACCAGTATAAAAAGTCTGTCCAACTTCTTAAATACCTCCATCCACTGAAGATAACAGCACAGCGCTATGCGAATGCCCAAATGATGAATAGCTTTGAGATGCTTCCCCCAGGACAAGTGGAAGGGACAAACAACCTTCGGGAGGAAGGAAGGCACTGGCCGTAGGAAGTGCTCTGTCCAGGAAAAAAAAGAGAAGGAATGATTCGCAACAGGAAAGGGCCTGCAATGGGACCCTGAGACAACAGGTTGTCTGACTGGTAAAGAGGAAGGGAGACCCCAACCTGTAGTTGAACTTGGTCTCTGTACTACGAACATCGCAGCCAATCCAGAGCTACCAGAACAACCAGCCCTGGGTGCCCTTTGATCTGCTGAACTATTTGGCCAATATGTGGCCATGGATGTAGACTAGCCATGGTTCCCCAATGTATTTTTCCAAGCCAACAGGTTCCTTCCTGCAACTGAAAAAATGACACACCTTTGCATTCGCCAAAGCTATGATGCGCATTACCAGTAGACCCCAGCACTGAACTATAGACTTAAAGGTGCTTTGTAATGGTGACCACTTCCCTGAATCTAGAAGTTTTCTGCTGAGGAAGTCTGCCTCTGAATTGGAAACTCCTGCCACATGCACCACTGATTGCTGCAAGAGATTTTGCTCTGCCCAGGCCATGAGCATTGCTGCTTCCTGAGCCAAGGGTAGACTCCTGATATCCCCTTAACAGTTCACATATGCCACTGCTGTTGTATTGTCTGACAAGATCATGACTGCTTTGTGACTGAGGAGGTCCCAAAAACCTATGAGAGCCAGTTGGATGGCTCTAGTTTCCAATCAATTAATAAAATCAGTGGGCTGCTTCTTTGACCAACGGCTCTGTGCTACATGACCCAGACAACTGGCCCCCATCCCCAAAAAACTGACATCTGTGGTAACTATTCTCTGCTCCAGATGACTCCTGACTAGCCCCCAATTCAAATTCCGTCACACCTCAGAACGGAGGGACAATGGCAATACAGGTCATCCACCTAAACAGAGCAAGTCAATAATGCATTCTGAAGGAGGCTTATATGAGCTCTTGCCCAAGGAAACCAATTTGATAGGTGTCATCGAGCTTAGGACTTCCAACACCTCCCAGGCTGATGGTCCATGGGAGCTGCAGATAGCCTAAATCTGTGAAATTAGCTTCTGAATCCTGCCCTCTGGGAATACTACCTAGAGAGTATCTAACTGGACTCCCAGATACTCTAGAGCAGTGGTTTCCAAGTCTGGTCCTAGAGGCACCCCAGCCAGTCAGGTTTTCAGGATATCCACAATGAATATCCATATGAGAGGTCTGCATGAAGAGTGACACAAGAAAAGCATTGGGAAGAGGACGAGAGAATTCCAAAGGCATAGCCTAGCCTGAGGTAATTTAGGTCAATTGATGAAACAACTGCAATTTTCCCCCTCTGGGAATTATCGGAGGTCTTAGAGGCTGTACATATCCTTTGGCCTCCATCTCTGTTTCCACTGGAGCCCTCTCGAAAGGATTGAAAGGAAGATTTCCTACTCCAAAAATTATCTCATTGGGTTCCACTTACCTGCCCCTCCCCCAACACACTCCCACTCAGGCAGGCAAACTGATACCACCATTGTTCTAATACGAGCATTCCAGGGTCAAGCCTATTTGAGTGTGAAAGAAAAAAGCATTTTCTATCCATTCAGACAATGTGCATTTGGCTATACCATTCTCGGGTTTACTGGCATCAAAAAAAACAAAATACTGAGTGTACTTTAGTCTACTCCAGCTATAAGACTAAGGCTTTTTTTTTTTTTTAAATAATCCATGTGTCTCTACCTTTCGTGACAAGTGAGGTGAGAAAAAAAATGCTGGAAGGACAAACGACTGGTAAAGGGAGGAATTTACCTCTGCCTCTTCGATCCTGTGAGTATGGGTATTGAATTTCTCCCTAATTTCCTCCACAGCTGAATGTAGATTTAGTTTTCCCTCTAGCATTGCTGGCACCATCTTAGAAGTTTCCTGCACAAAAATATCTGTGCAGATCTCCGACACTTTGTCCCACTCAGCCGCCATCTAAGGCTCCACACCATTGCCATGTTCTTTCTGCACTCTCGGGGTCCACACTGGCGTACCTTAGAGAGCACCCTCTAACCATGCAGCTTGGTTCTCTATGGGCCCTCACCTCTAGCCCAATCACCAGAGGGACTCCGAGTGGATCGTGGAGAGGAGACTAAACCGGGAGCCAGTCTTCCTGTGCACGCTCAATTCCTGGCCATACCGGAAGTCCCAATTCATGCTTGCTAAAGCCAATTATACTTATTGCTAGTTAAGTGCCAATTTAGCGCTAATTAGTCAATTAGGTTACACGCATAACTGACCCTGTTTTATAACTGCATGCCCAATTGTGTTCCTAACTTTGAGCACTGTTTATAGAATTTGGAGGATAGTGTCTTCTCTTTTCTCTTGTCTTTATGTACTTTCCTAACAAAATGGTTTGTTGCGTTGCTCTTACAAGATCTCCTTACAGTTTTACTCACTGCTTTTCTACTTCTCCTAGGTTGGGTTCAGATTATACCATTTCTGAATTAGGGACTTAATTCAAAAGCAACTTTTCCAAAACACAATTTAATCTTTCCTTATTTAGCTTGAGTCAAATATGAGCCTTGCTCATATGCTGAGTTGGCTGATTTCTTCTTTTGGTCCATGCTGCTCTGGTTAATATATCCGTAAGCTGTAAGACTGCTACTGAAAGGTTTTAAGTTAGATGGAAACGTTACAGGGATTGAATCTAATGAACTGAGCATATTTTAGCAATGTGAACTTGGAACCCAAGGTCTTTCACATTTGGATCAAAACTACTCCAAAAAAAAAACACTGCCAAAAGAAATTAATTTCAGTCATGGAAAGTTCATACGTGGTCTGAAAAATGAATCAAAAATCTGTATTCCATATCATCAAGCTGATCAATCCATAGACTGGTGGGTTGTGTCCATCTACCAGCAGGTGGAGATAGAGAGCAAACTTTTGCCTCCCTATATGTGGTCATGTGCTGCCGGAAACTCCTCAGTATGTTCTCTATCTCAGCAGGTGGTGGTCACACACAGCAGCAGCTCTGGCTAGGCCTCCAAGCCTAATCCTTAGGTTTTGTTGAGGCCTGGGGTTGAGGGCTCTTTTGAGCAAGTGCAAACCTGGTGGTGCCAGGTCCCTCCTTTTCTCCCCCCTCCCGCTGGCTCCGTTAAAAAAAAAAAAAAAATTTTAAACGTCCTTAAAGGCGTTTATTTCGACGTTTATTTAAACGTTCATTGCAGCTACTCACTGGGACACCAGTTCGTTACAGCTCGGAGCAGCAAGCAGGTAATTTTACCTTTTTATAGCGGGCAGGGGGTTCCCCGATTCTTCTCCTCGTGGCATATGGCGTCGGAGGGCGAGGGCGCAAAGGGTCGCTCCCCGGATCGCTGGAGCGCTTCTAAAGGGGATGCGGGGGTTTTACAGCCTGATTCGCCCTTGATGGGTGACAGTTTAGTGACCGATGAATGTCCCGGTTCTTCCTCCGGCGTGGCGGTTTTTTCCCGCCATAAACGCCCATCCCCCGCTCCTCGCCTCCGCCATCTTGGCCGGCCACGCGGCTCGGACGGCTTCTTCGTGGGCCGCCCTTGAGGTTGGAGACATTAATGCCATGAACGCCCTTAATTTGGGCGACGGCACAAAGCAGCTAAAGTTAAGCACCGTTCTTCCCGCGCGGCTCCTTTGCGGAGTGTCGCGCCGGACGCCATTTTGGATGCGCAGCATGTCTCTCCCCCGCTCTTGCGAGCGCCGATTGAGGGTGCGTCTAGGGCTGTGGCCCAGGCTGCGGAAGTGCACAGTCTGGGGGGTTTCTCCCCCGAGTTTGTTTTGCTGCTGCATCAGGCCTTCCTCATGCAAAACGCTGCCCCTGCTCCCTCGTCTGGTAAAGAGGTTGAGGTTCCCAGAGGTAAACGCCCTCGGGTTGATTCCCAGGCCTTGGAGGACTTTGTCTCCTCCGATGTAGATGAGGGCAGCGTGTCTGAGGTCTCCCAACGGTCCTTTGCGGATTCCTTGGAGGAGATAGATCCCCGCTCGGATGGAGCGGATGACCCCTCTGCAGCGCGGCTTTTTAGCCCAGAGGATTTGCCCAACCTGTTGTTACAGGCCATGGACACTTTGAAGATTTCCTCTCCGGAGGACGTCTCTCCCTCAGCCCCTGTTGGCTCTGCCATTATGCTGGGGACGTAGCGCCCGCCTAGAACCTTCCACGTGCATGATGCCATGCACACCTTAATTTCGGCTCAATGGGATGTCCCGGAAGCGAGCCTCAAAGTGGCTAGGGCTATGTCCCGCCTCTATCCTTTGCCTGAAAGTGAACGTGAGGCCTATCTGTGGCCTACCGTGGATTCTTTAATCACTGCGGTGACTAAGAAAACGGCTTTGCCGGTGGAAGGTGGCACGGCCCTAAAGGACGCCCAAGACAGAAGATTGGAGGCGGCCTTAAGGTCGTCCTTTGAGGCGACTGCTTTAAGTTTGCAGGCCTCGGTTTGCGGTTCCTATGTGGCCAGGGCGTGCCTGACTATGGTGCAGCGGGCTTCCCCCTCGGATCATTCCTTGAGGGCTGATTGGCCGGCCCTGGAATCGGGCTTAGCCTATTTGGCAGACTTGCTGTATGATGTCTTGAGAGCCTCAGCTAAAGGCATGGCTCAGACAGTCTCTGCGCGGCGGTGGCTTTGGCTGAAACATTGGTCTGCTGACCACGCCTCTAAATCCCGCCTGGCTAGATTGCCTTTTAAAGGCAAGCTGCTCTTTGGGGTCGAGCTGGACAAAATCGTGACCGATCTCGGCACGTTTAAGGGCAAGAAATTACCAGAGGTCAGGGCTCGGGCTAGTACTCGTCCCGGTACATAAGTACATAAGTAGTGCCATACTGGGAAAGACCAAAGGTCCATCTAGCCCAGCATCCTGTCACCGACAGTGGCCAATCCAGGTCAAGGGCACCTGGCACGCTCCCCAAACGTAAAAACATTCCAGACAAGTTGTACCTAAAAATGAGGAATTTTTCCAGTCCATTTAATAGCGGTCTATGGACTTGTCCTTTAGGAATCTATCTAACCCCTTTTTAAACTCCGTCAAGCTAACCGCCCGTACCACGTTCTCCGGCAATGAATTCCAGAGTCTAATTACACGTTGGGTGAAGAAAAATTTTCTCCGATTCGTTTTAAATTTACCACACTGTAGCTTCAACTCATGCCCTCTAGTCCTAGTATTTTTGGATAGCGTGAACAGTCGCTTCACATCCACCCGATCCATTCCACTCATTATTTTATACACTTCTATCATATCTCCCCTCAGCCGTCTCTTCTCCAAGCTGAAAAGCCCTAGCCTTCTCAGCCTCTCTTCATAGGAAAGTCGTCCCATCCCCACTATCATTTTCGTCGCCCTTCGCTGTACCTTTTCCAATTCTACTATATCTTTTTTGAGATACGGAGACCAGTACTGAACACAATACTCCAGGTGCGGTCGCACCATGGAGCGATACAACGGCATTATAACATCCGCACACCTGGACTCCATACCCTTCTTAATAACACCCAACATTCTATTCGCTTTCCTAGCCGCAGCAGCACACTGAGCAGAAGGTTTCAGCGTATCATCGACGACGACACCCAGATCCCTTTCTTGATCCGTAACTCCTAACGCGGAACCTTGCAAGACGTAGCTATAATTCGGGTTCCTCTTACCCACATGCATCACTTTGCACTTGTCAACATTGAACTTCATCTGCCACTTGCACGCCCATTCTCCCAGTCTCGCAAGGTCCTCCTGTAATCGTTCACATTCCTCCTGCGACTTGACGACCCTGAATAATTTTGTGTCATCGGCGAATTTAATTACCTCACTAGTTATTCCCATCTCTAGGTCATTTATAAATACATTAAAAAGCAACGGACCCAGCACAGACCCCTGCGGGACCCCACTAACTACCCTCCTCCACTGAGAATACTGGCCACGCAATCCTACTCTCTGCTTCCTATCTTTCAACCAGTTCTTAATCCATAATAATACCCTACCTCCGATTCCATGACTCTGCAATTTCTTCAGGAGTCTTTCGTGCGGCACTTTGTCAAACGCCTTCTGAAAATCCAGATATACAATATCAACCGGCTCCCCATTGTCCACATGTTTGCTTACCCCCTCAAAAAAATGCATTAGATTGGTGAGGCAAGACTTCCCTTCACTAAATCCGTGCTGACTTTGTCTCATCAGTCCATGTTTTTGTATATGCTCTGCAATTTTATTCTTAATAATAGCCTCCACCATCTTGCCCGGCACCGACGTCAGACTCACCGGTCTATAATTTCCCGGATCTCCTCTGGAACCCTTCTTAAAAATCGGAGTAACATTGGCTACCCTCCAGTCTTCCGGTATTACACTCGATTTTAGGGACAGATTGCATATTTCTAACAGTAGCTCCGCAAGTTCATTTTTTAGTTCTATTAATACTCTGGGATGAATACCATCAGGTCCCGGTGATTTACTACTCTCCAGAGGACGGTTGCAGGAAGCCCGTCGGTACCGCCCGGGCAAGTCGGGTTCCTCTGCCCCCTCTTCCTTCAAGAGGAATTTCTCCCCCAAGCAGCATTCCTTTCGCAGAGACCGCCATCCCGGAGGTGCTCACTCCGGTCCTCCCCCAGGGTCTCGTACCCAATGACGGGGCCTTGGTCCACGCCCCAGTGCAGATTGGAGGACGGCTGTCCTCGTTTCTGGGCGAGTGGACCACAATAACTTCAGACGCGTGGGTGCTGGAAGTCATCAGAGACGGCTGCAAGCTAGAGTTCTGCCGACCCTTAAAAGACGGGTTCGTACTCTCTCCCTGCAAGTCTCCGGTCTAAGCGGTGGCAGTGCAGCAGACCTTGGACAATCTGATCCGCCTGGGCGCGGTCGTTCCGGTGCCAGAAAGTCAGCTTGGCAAGGGACGTTACTCCATTTACTTTGTGGTACCAAAGAAAGGAGGTTCTGTCCGGCCTATCCTCGACCTCAAAGGGGTCAATCGGGCCTTGAAAGTGCGGCACTTTCGCATGGAGACTCTCCGCTTTGTTATAGCGGCAGTGAAGGCAGGAGAGTTCCTGGCATCCTTGGGCATCAAGGAAGCGTACCTGCATATTCCCATCTGGCCTCCTCATCAACGCTTTCTGCGTTTTGCAGTCCTGGGACGACACTTCCAGTTCAGAGCCCTCCCATTCGGGTTGGCTACTGCTCCGCGGACCTTTTCCAAAGTAATGGTGGTCATCGCGGCCTTCCTACGAAAGGAAGGGGTACAAGTCCATCCTTATCTGGACGACTGGTTGATCCGAGCCCCCTCTTATGCAGAGTGCGGCAAGCTGTGAACCGGGTAGTTGCTCTTTTGAGCTCCCTGGGATGGATCATCAACTGGGAGAAGAGCCAGCTGCGCCCGACTCAGTCCCTGGAGTACCTGGGAGTTCGATTCGACACCCAAGTGGGCAGAGTGTTCCTGCCAGACAATCGAATTGTCAAGCTTCAGGCTCAAGTGGACCAGTTCCTAGTAGCCTCTCCTCCTCGGGCTTGGGACTATGTGCAGCTGTTGGGCTCTATGACGGCCATGATGGAAGTAGTGCCCTGGGCCAGGGCTCATATGAGACCACTTCAACAATCTTTGCTGCGGCGCTGGACTCCGATGTCGGAGGATTATGCTGTGCGCCTTCCCTTGGACCCAGCAGTGCGCAAGGCGCTGAGCTGGTGGATGCAGACAGACAAGTTGTCTGCGGGAATGCCTCTGGTGACCCCAGAGTGGATTGTCGTCACGACGGACGCCTCTTTGTCGGGCTGGGGAGCCCACTGCTTGGGAAGGACAGCGCAGGGGCTCTGGTCTCCTGCTGAGGCAAAGTGGTCTATCAACCTCCTGGAACTCAGAGCCATTCGGTTGGCGCTTTTGGAGTTCATCCCGGTACTGGTGTTGAAGCTTGTACGGGTCCTGTCAGACAATGCCACGGCTGTGGTCTATGTCAACCGTCAGGGAGGTACCAAGAGCGCCCCTCTAGCCAAGGAGGCTATGAATCTTTGCCAGTGGGCGGAAGCAAACCTGGAGCAGTTTTCAGCGGCCCACATTGCCGGAGTCTTGAATGTCAAGGCGGTCTTTCTCAGTCGCCATACCTTGGAGCCCGGAGACTGGCAAATATCTGCTCAGGCGTTCTTGGACATCACGAAGCGCTGGGGCCAGCCGAGCCTAGTTTTGATGGCATCATCGGCCAATTGCCAAGTGCCGCGCTTTTTCAGCAGAGGACGGGACCCTCGATCCCTGGGAGTAGATGCTCTTCTCCAACAGTGGCCGACACAAGAGCTCCTCTATGTGTTCCCGCCCTGGCCCATGTTGGGCAGGGTGCTAGACCGGGTGGCAAAGCATCCCGGCAGGGTAATCCGGGTGGGTCCGGATTGGCCCAGACGTCCCTGGTATGCAGACTTGATCAGGCTCTCAGTCGACGATCCTCTGCGGCTGTCAGTGGAGCAGGGCCTGTTACATCAGGGTCCCGTGGTGATGGAGGATCCCTCCCCCCTTTGGTCTTACGGCCTGGCTATTGAGCGGCAGCGTCTGAGGAAGAAGGGCTTCTCAGACAAGGTCATCGCCACTATGCTAAGAGCGAGGAAGCGCTCTACTTCTACTGCTTACGCCAGGGTTTGGCGTATCTTTGCAGCGTGGTGTGAAGCAGGCTCACTTTCTCCCTTCACTGCTCCAATTTATTCAGTGTTGGCGTTCCTGCAAGAAGGTCTGGAGAAAGGCCTGTCGCTCAGTTCCCTTAAAGTCCAGGTAGCGGCTCTGGCTTGCTTCAGGGGCCGCCTGAAGGGTGCTTCCCTGGCTTCGCAGCCAGATGTGGTGCGCTTTCTCAAGGGAGTTAATCACCTGCGCCCTCCTCTGCACTCATTGGTGCCTGCGTGGAATCTCAACCTGGTACTAAGAGCATTGCAGAAGCCGCCTTTTGAACCCTTGTCGAGGGCATCTCTGAAAGTCCTGACGTTGAAAGCAGTCTTTTTGGTGGCTATCACTTCAGCCAGAAGAGTTTCCGAGCTCCAGGCGCTCTCATGTCGAGAGCCTTTTCTGCAGTTCACTGAGGCAGGAGTGACTATTCGCACAGTGCCTTCCTTCCTGCCCAAGTTTGTTTCTCGCTTCCATGTGAATCAGCAGCTCTGTCTCCCTTCCTTTCGTAGGGAGGACTACCCAGAGGAGTACTCTGCTCTTAAATATCTGGATGTGAGACGAGTCATCATCAGATACTTGGAAGTGACCAATGATTTCCGGAAATCGGATCATCTGTTTGTCCTGTTTGCAGGTCCTCGTAAGGGTCTGCAGGCTGCTAAGCCTACAGTGGCAAGATGGGTCAAGGAAGCCATTGCAGCGGCTTATGTGGCCGCAAGGAAGGTGCCGCCTATCCAGCGGAAGGCTCACTCCACAAGAGCTCAGGCGGCCTCGATGGCAGAGGCCGGTTCCGTCTCCTTGGAAGAGATATGCAAGGTGGCAACTTGGGCTTCGGCCCATACATTCTCCAAGCATTACCGCTTGACTGTGGCTGCTCGGGCGGAGGCCCGGTTTGGAGCTTCAGTGTTGCGGTCAGGGATTTCAATGTCCCGCCCTGGGTGAGTACTGCTTCGGTACATCCCACCAGTCTATGGATTGATCAGCTTGATGATATGGAAGGTAAAATTATGTATAATCATACCTGATAATTTTCTTTCCATTAATCATAGCTGATCAATCCATAGCCCCTCCCAGATATCTGTACTGTTTTTATTCTGGTTGCGTTTCAGGTTCAAGTTTAGTCTTCAGTTACTTCAGAAAGACTTCGTGTTCAAGTTTTTTCACTTGGATTCTTCAAGAGTTGAGACGAGTTTGTGTTACAGTGAGCTGCTGCATTCCTCTCCCCCCCGTTTTACGGGGCTGGATTGAGACATAAATTCTGCCGGCACTCCCTCCCGCTTCGTGCGGCTGTAGGGCAGCTTTGTACCCCTCCCGCTTCGGCGGTGTTAGGGTCAGTCAGCTCCTCCCGCGGTTGCGGTTGCAGGATAAGCCAGATCCCCCCGCATCGGCGGGTGTGGTGTCCCTCCCCCGCTCCGCGGGGATGAGCTGGACGGATTCCCCTCCCCCACTTGTGTGGGGATGAGCTGGGTTAATTCCCCTCCCCCGTTTCGGCGGTGGTGAGCTGGGCAGAGTGTCCCTTCGTGGGTGTAATTCTCTAAGTGCTGAGTCCTGCGGATGGAGCTTTGATATCGACATACTGAGGAGTTTCCGGCAGCACATGACCACATATAGGGAGGCAAAAGTTTGCTCTCTATCTCCACCTGCTGGTAGATGGACACAACCCACCAGTCTATGGATTGATCAGCTATGATTAATGGAAAGAAAATTATCAGGTATGATTATACATAATTTTACCTTGGATCATTTAATGCAAACAGGCACAAAGGTTGTGAACAGGCCTGTATGCCACTCCTCTATTTTAAATAAGTAGTAAATTTTATTGCTGAGCATTACATGTACTATTTTTTGTTGTTGTTTTGTATTTTAGTCTTCCTTCTTCATATAAGAGTCTTCCATCAGTATCTGAAACCTTTCCAACATTAAGAACAATAATAGAAGTTCTAAACACAGACTCCTCTGACCACTGTCTTCAAATATAATGGTGTCTGTACAATTGAAGGGCTGGAACCTCCTGCTGCTTGAGTTATTTTTTTTAAAGGTGAAATTATGAAAATGTTAGGCTCTTTATTAGTTTTGATACATTTTGATAAAAACAATTGAATACTTGAACCATTTCTTTTTTTAATTTAAGGGTTTCTGTAGTTGACGTATGGAATTGTACAGTGGCAATATGGTTTCTGTGTCACTGTTATCTGTTGATGGACTAGCAACTAATACTACAAAGAATTTAGGAATGAAAGTAATAATATAACTGTAAATCAAGTGGATGCTATATACAACCTGTGAAAGGTAGAAAATGTTATTTTGAGGGAAATTGTGTTTGTTTCAAAAACACACTTTTAAAATGCAATACCTTCCTTCTGTGTATTTCAGTGCGTAATGTTCAGGGTTTTTAATGTAAACCTTTAAACTGTGAAACATTTCTGAATTTTTTTTTATATACATATGATGATTCATATAAAGCAGTACATATAAATGCACAAAACACTGTGTACCTAACTCATGTTGTCATTGCCCAAACTGCAGAATTAAATTTCTATACCTCTGTTTCACTAAATAATGGATTTTGTTTCACGACTTGATTTAATTATTTACCAAAATGAGGACATTTTAAATTAAAAATTTATTCCACTGATTTCATGTCAGGTAACACTCTCAAATAGTTGGTTCATGAAATTGATAAATAACGAAATACTTGTTCAAAGCTTTATTTTTTTTAATTTTGTGAAACAGAATTACAAATAATTCTATGAATTTTATAATAAAGGGTTCTTTTCAAATTAATATATTGTAAGAGTGAGTTTTGTTATCTCAGACCTGTATATGTAAGCCATCCTGTCAGCATCAGTTATTTCTGGGTAAGTTAGAACTTCGGCAAGAATCTTTGATTTGGTAGTGCATTTTTTTTACAAATTCTATCCCAAAGTATTTTTAAACACAGGAGGACAGTCACGTTTAGGTAGAAACTAGGCAGTAGTAAGTTATATACCAACATACACTGTGTTCCTGCCATCTGAGAATGAATTACATTGATTTAAAGATATCTGCACCTGTGCTCATTTGCTCCTGTAGAGGATGCAACAACAACAACAAAAAAACCCCCAGCTCAGATGGTCTCTGTAGTCATACAAGTTAGCTAAATAGAACAGGAAATTGATTACCTAACATTCCAGCTACAAAATGCTTCTACACTAGTACTGTCCCTTCCGTACAAAAAAAACATGCGATTGAAGTGTGTTTAGGAACATTCTTTTGCCTTCCGAGGCACAAAAATACGGAATAGTCTACCTACAACAGTTTGCTTAACTACTCCTTACAGTTCTTTTTGAAAGGTCTTAAAAATTTATTTGTTCGTTTCTTAATGTTTTATAGAAATTACTTTGGTTATTTTTTATTACGATTAGCTTATTGATTTTAATGTAATTCTATCTAGTTGGGATATCTCTTTGCTCTGTGATCTGTTTTGAATCACAACTTAAAAGTGGAATAGAAATCGCAGAATAGAATAGAAAGAGAGGTCTGTTTATGGCAGTGAAGATTCCTGAATCAGAAAATTTCTACTGTGTGTCACTGAGGACAAGGCTGTTCACATCTGCCTTTAGCTTTGTCCTCATCCTTTCATCACTGCCCCTCCCCCACCGGACCAGATTTCTACTTCCTTTTTGCCTATAAGGCCTGCTTGAGTGTAAGTGTTTTCTTCAAGTGAACAGATTTTTGTTTTATAACTAAATGCCCACTATTGAAGCCTGTGCTATCAGTTTGGGATCAGGTCCAGTCTGGTGAGATGAAGGGACCCATGTTGAAAGAGAGGAATAAGTACAGAATTCACTACAACCATGGGAGTAGCTGGCTGGCGAGAAAAACAGGATTAGGTAGCAGTAGTGGAGAATTGCATTTCCTGCAGTGCTTAACTCTGTAGTGAGAGTAACAGGACTGCAGCAGGCAGGAGCCAGTTGTGAGACGAGAACTGCAGCTGAAGTTGGCCTAAGGGGTGAACCCAGAAGTGACAGTGTATCACAGTGGCAATGCCAGCTGCAGCCCAGGAAAGGCAGCAGTAAGAGGCTACATTAGTAATCTGGAAATGGGGAGTCGGGTCTTGGTCTTAAGGTGAGGTAACAAGAAGGCAAGAGAACAGAGGAGCATTTGTACAGCTTCTGATTCTATTACACAAACTGTGGGGGTGGAGGTCAGCATCAGGCTGCAGGGGGAATGTTAGGCAGTCTCAAGGCATCAGGCTGTGCTGTAGAAAGAGATGTCCAGATGAAACTAATGGGCCAATTATTCAAAAGAAGTTAAACATTCCTCAGTAGCTGGTTAACGTATAACTATGTCCTGTATGCCCCTGATAGGAAATTAACAAAGTATATTAAGAATAACTATTTAATATATCTGCTTAGGAGAGTTTGGCAGTGGCACTGCAAATGTAAATATCTTAATACATGTCACTACATGTTGCCTTTAAGGGGAAATAAAATTTCCCACTGGGTATGACCCTATGACCAGTAAAATATTTCAAATGGACCCTGAATGGGGGATGCATTGTCAGCGATATTGGTCAGACTTTGTCTTTTGCCCAGCTCCAGGAGCAGTATCAAAAATCTTGAACAGATCAATTAGCATATTTGCAGGTAAACCACTACATTTCCTCTCTTCTTAGTGAAGCTCTTGGGAGGATATGATGGAGCAAGTTGAGGAGACATTCTTATTATGCGGTGAGAGAACACGTGTGTGTGTGTGTGTTTCCATTTTAAGATTTTGTGGATGTATTTGCCTCCTTTAAATTTCCAGAGGTGGGCAAAAGCTTGAGCTGGAGATTTGGGTGTGGTTATTTCTGAAGATGCTTTATGGGTTTTGCTGTGTAAACCCTTGCTGAAGCTAGCTTCTGTGAATTATCAAGAGCAACAATACAAATGTTTATATACTACTACTACTACTTATTTCTATAGCGCTACCGGACGTACGCAGCGCTTCACACTTGAACATGGAGAGACAGTCCCTGCTCGATAGAGCTTACAATCTAATTATGACAGACAGGACAAGTAAGGGTTAAGGTTAGGACAGACAGGACATATCAGGGATAGGGGACAGCTGAAGAGTTAGGTTTAGGAGTTATATAGCGCTTATGTTTCTCCTACGAGGGCTTCCCTAATGACTATTTCACCAAGTGATAGTTGCTTAAAATATGGGACAACCATTGCTACCCTGGACAACATGTTTTGTGCACTCATTCAACACTCTCCTCCACTGCTAACTCCAGACTTTGTTCCTTTTCCCTCGCGGCACCTTATGCCTGGAATAGACTTCCTGAGCCTGTACGTCTAGTTCCATCTCTACCTGTTTTCAAATCTATGCTGAAAACCCACCTTTTCTTTTTTTTTTTTATGATTAATATATTTCTTTATTTCAACCTCTTAAACAGCGACAAAGGTCATTGAAATACAGCAATAACATTTTACAAAATGCATAAGTAAAATCAACAAAATAAACTGTCATGCTTCCTTAGACCACAAATTATAATACAATGGGGCTAATGAAAAGAGAAGATTACTTATCATATATTATTGTAATTAAACAAGGTTGCATATCTCTCATTCTACTATCATTTTAGTTGTCTCATCTCTACGAATGACTTGAGCTGTTCTGGTGAATAAAATACATATTTTGTTGATCCCAGCTTTACAATACATTTACATGGGTATGCTAAGAAAAAGGAACCCCCAACTTCCAAAGTTCCTTTTTTCAGAGCAAGAAATGCCTTTCTCTTTTGTTGAGTTTGTTTGGTGACATCGGGGTAAATCCACACTTGTTCTCCTCCAAAAAGAGATGCTATGCCTCCAATAAATAAAATTTATTATATTGAAAATTCCAGAGGGGAAGCGGGAAAGACGGGAACCGAGGGTGAAGGCCATATTGATTTAAATAATGTTTCGCTTTTATTAGAACAATCTTTGGTAAATGTAACACAGAGAGCTACTCTTTTAGTATCCTTTGTGTTTGAGCAGGACTTCAATTCTATTATGAGATTGAAAACCCACCTTTTCACCACTGCTTTTGGCTCCTAGCCACTACTCAATTGCCCTCCCCTTGTTCCTTCTCACCCAGTACTTCCCTCGCCCTTAATTGTCTTGTCTGTCTGTATTTTTAGATTGTAAGCTGTATTGAGCAGGGACTGTATCTCTGTGCCAGGTGTTCAGCGCTGCGTGCGTCTGGTAGCGCTATACAAATGCTAATAATAATAATAATTTTGGAAGGAGGTGATAACAAAGATAGTGCATATTCAAGGTATCTGGTTTTCATTGTTACCATAGATTTTCTTATTTGATGGTTACTCTGTTGCCAACCAGAAACCTCCAAAAATGGTATGTACTCTTACATTGTTTTTAATTTGAATGACCTTAATAAAATTCTTAAAAAAAAAACAATAATATAACAGAACTACATTTTGCCATTACATATTGAATCCCCCTTTTTTCCAACAATAATGATCCCCCACCTCTGCCCTCCCCGCCCATATACACAACCCAAACAGTATGCTAAACCTGAATAAACTAAGAATTTATTATCCTGCTTCGGGTCACCAAAGTCAGAGAATCCCAAAATGGGGACTAAATCTGGCAAAACCGTTCCCCTTTAGAGGAGGATAAGTCATCAATACCCCTGCGTTCCAGGGCACAAAAAGAATCATAGCAGAGCACCACTGCATCAAGGTAGGCACTTCTGCAGTTACCCAATGATGCAAAATAGCCTTCTTGGCAATGAGACCTGCACGTTTTAAAAAAGGCCTCAACCCCTTAGGCAAAAATGGAGAAATTCTAAAAACATCAAATAATTGGCGGGGGTCTGGACACCAAGTCACCCTCCAAAGGGGTAAAACATGGACACGCTTGCCTCCCAAACTCCAAAATAGGAGGACAAAACAAAAACATATGACTCAGGTCCGCAGGGGAACTGGAACACGTCAAGCATGCATCATCCGCTCTTAAAGAGGCTCTGAAAGCTCTATGGGGAGAAACATACATCTTCATAAGAAATTTGTAATGGGTTTCTCTGAACATCGCATTTTCTGTTAATTTTTGAAATCCCAAGAGAAATGTTTTCAATTTATGTCCCTGGAGTGTGATAGTCAATTCTCTACCCCATTTACTAGCTAAGGTCTCGTGGAGGGGCATAATCGAACAGGGCGCCCAAGTTTTCATGAGGGCGTCCTCACAGGACGGCCACGCAAAGGGGTGGGGCAACCCGTATTATCGAAACAAGATGGGCATCCATCTTTCATTTCGATAATACGGTCGGCGACACCCAAATCATGAAATTTAGGTCAACCTTAGAGATGGTCGTCCTTAGATCGTTTTTGAGATGGTCGTCCCCGGTTTTCGGTGGTAATGGAAACTGAGGACGCCCATCTCAAAAACGACCAAATCCAAGCCATTTGGTTGTGGGAGGAGCCAGCATTCATAGTGCACTGGTCCCTCTGACATGCCAGGACACCAACTGGGCACCCTAGGGAGCACTGCAGTGGACTTAAGAAAAAGGTCCCAGGTGCATAGCTCCCTTACCTTGGGTGCTGAGCCCCCTAACCCCCCCCCCCCCAAAACCCACAACTGTACACCACTACCATAGCCCTTAGGGATGAAGGGGGCACCTCCATGTGGGTACAGTGGGTTTTGGAGGGCTCACATTTACCACCACAAGTGTAACAGGTGGAGGGGGGGGGGGGATAGGCCTGGGTCCGCCTGCCTGAAGTACACTGCACCCACTACAACTGCTCCAGGTACCTGCATACTGCTGCAATGGACCTGAGTATGGCATTTGAGGCTGGCAAAAAAGTATTTTTCAAGATTTGTTTTGAGGGTGGGAGGGGGTTAGTGACCACTGGGGGAGTAAGGGGAGGTCATCCCTGATTCCCTCTGGTGGTCATCTGGTCAGTTCGGGCACCTTTTTGATGCTTGGTCATGAAAAAAAAAAACGGACCAAGTAAAGTCGCCCATTATCGGCCGAGGACGCCCATCTCCTAAGCACACCCCAGTCCCGCCTTCGCTAACCTGCCGACACGCCCCCTTGAACCTTTTGGAGTCAAGTCCGGTTTCTCGGCATTGAGGTCAGAGATGTTGTCATCAATGTTGAGCGTCGCTCCAGCATCGGGAGTGTCGGTAAGCATGGCTGCTGATAGACCTTAGACACTGGGAGCATTGAAGCATCAAGTGGGTCTCCACCTGCCTCGAGGCCTCCTGCTGTGCAGGGCCCCTGGGACCGTCTGTCGGACCTGACCCCAATGTGATGTGTGGATTCGACATCATCTTTGTTAGCACAGAGCAGCAGCTTTGGGCGAAGGCCAAGAAACATCATTAGAGATTGCCCTCGCCGAATGCTGCTAGGGAGCATCGAAGGATTCAGCACCTGAGAAGCTTCGATGCTGGGAGGACCGCTCCCCCTCCATACAGAAGGTGTCGATGCGTCAGTCTCCCAGCAGCCAAGACCCAGCTCCTGTATCGACTTTGGCAGCTCTGCAACCTGCACCTGAACCGGCACCTCAGCTTTTTCTGGTGTCAGCCCTCGATGAGTGCATCCGGGCCTTGCTCCCTGAGTTGCTGGATGGCCTTATGTGCATTGGCATCAGGAGTGCTTGTGACTACCCTGCCTCCTGTTGCGGCCCTCAGCCTGCAGTGTGGCCTCTGACACCAATGCCACATGTGGCCCCAATGTCAACTGCCACACAAGCCGGTACTTCCTCGACATCAGTGGAGAAAGTTTCGCTGGAGTCGAGGCAGGAGCTGACTTCTCAATGCCATTCTCGAGGACATGGCTCCTCCATGTTGAGAACCAAAGTGGGAAGTGGACCAATGACTTCAGGACATTGAGACTATGGTGGTATATAAAGAAGTAAACTTTATTGTAGACTCGATACAGTACTGTGTTTCGGCCACAGGCCTACCTCAGGAGTCTAAAAAATTATTCAAAGGAAAACATTTTAAATTAAAAATCGTGACATAAATATATGAAAATATACATGTTGAGGCAGGTTCAGTCTCGACAATCCCATCAGGAGGTACTGTCTGACACCGAAGAGGAATGCTCATGGGATTCAGAGGAGGATCCATGGTACTTTTCCTCGGATTAGTCCTATGAATTTCCTCTGAACCCTCCCCTCCACTTGAAAGGAGAAAGTCTCCTGGAAAGCCTTTCATTCCCTTCTTTTCTCAAGGAAATGGCTGATGCCATTCCATTTCCTTTGCAAGTGGAGGACGAGCCCAGGGCCAAGATGCTCAAGGTCCTGGACTACACATCTCCTCCTAGGGAGGCTGTGACCATCCCTCTCCATGAGGTACTCCAGGAAGTCCTTGTTAGGAATTGGAAGTCCCCTCTGTCAGTACTGGTCATCATGCCCAAGAAGATTGATACCATGTACCAGATCCAGAGTACACCTGGTTTGACAAGCCTCAGTTGCCTGTGGGATACCACAAGTTATTTGACCATTTTATAGTTTAATGCTAAAAATAAAATCAGGTGAAATGTGAAGTAGACTAATGGACTGCACTGTATTGCAAGGCAGCTCATTACAAAAAATCTGTGAACCGCATTAGTCTGGGGAGATGCCTGGCAATGCTCTTGAGCCTAAAAGGCCTTGTAAAACTTTCTTCTAATATCCACATTAAAAATTCCCTGGTGGCTCATGCTGCCTATCCACCTCCCCTATTAAAAATTTGATTTAAAAAAAAATCTGCTTAAGCCCTACCATCAGCCTAAAATCCACACCCCTTTTAAAGCCTCAAACACCTCCTCCAGCCCTGGGCCACTTCTCAACTGTATCCAAGAGCCTAGGACCATAAGAGGTAGCATTGACCTCTACTCACTCATACTCCACCAGTGCTGTACAACAAAATGGTGCTGACTGACTTTAAGATCTCTTTGTCCTTTGTAGATGTTACACCTACATCTAGCACTTTGGATTGCCTTGCAGGATCCTTCACTTCCTGCGTTCTTCTAGTGCCAGTGTTAAATATGCAGGGGCCCAGGGTAGAAATTTAGAAGGTGGGCCCCAAAACCTACCACCAGACAACCTTCCTGCTTTGGGGCCCCCTTCTGAATTTTCACTCTGGTCCCCTGCGTATTTAACACCGGCACTAGAAGGATGCAGGAAGTGACTCTGGGCAAGTCACTTAACCCTCCATTGCCCCAGGTACAAATAAGCCTGCCATGAGTGGGAAAGCGCGGGGTACAAATGTAACAAAAAAAAAGGATACCACAAGGCAATCCAAAGTGCTAGATGCAGGTGTAACATCTGCAAAGGGCAAAGAGATCTTAAAGTCAGTCAGCACCATTTTGTTGTGCAGCACTGGTGGAGTATGAGTGAGTAGAGGTCAGTGCTACCTCTTATGATTCTAGGCTCTTGGATACAGTTGAGAAGTGGCCCAGGGTTGGAGGAGGGGTTTGAGGCTTTAAAATGGGTGGGGGTTTTTAGGCTGATGGTGGGGCTTAAGCAGATTGTTTGTTTTTCAAATTTTTAATAGGGGAGATGGATATGGCAGCATGAGCCACCAGGGAATTTTTAATGCAGTCCACAGATTTTTGAAATGAGCTGCCTTGCAATACAGTGCAGTCCATTAGTCTACTTCACATTTCACCTGATTTTATTTTTAGCATTAAACTATAAAATGGTCAAATAACTTGTGGTATCCTACTATCAGCAAATAACATATGCTGATTAGGAAATATCTTGCATTATTGCCAATACCGTGACTTCTTTTCATTTAGCAGCATTTATTTTATTTTTTATTTTTGTTACATTTGTACCCCGCGCTTTCCCACTCATGGCAGGCTCAATGCGGCTTACATGGGGCAATGGAGGGTTAAGTGACTTGCCCAGAGTCGCAAGGAGCTGCCTGTGCCTAAAGTGGGATTCGAACTCAGTTCCCCAGGACCAAAGTCCACCACCCTAACCACTAGGCCCCGGAATGAACTGAAACATTCCAAGAAGTTTGCCATTCTGTGAGTCACTTATCGGATTATTATCCGAGGACAAGTAGGCTGCTTGTTCTCACATGTGAGTCGACGTCCACGTCGGCCCGGGAATCAGCATTTTGCAAAGCAAATTATAAAAAGGTTTTGCCAGAGTTTTCTGGTGCGTGTGCGTGGACTGACTTCCCGCCCACCGCGTCTCAGTTTCTCTTTTTTCCATGACGAGGTGCAGCAGGTTCCTCCTGTGCACCTCATTTAGGCCCGGGAAAAAGTCTTCGTGTTCGCGAGTTTTTCGCGCTTTTATTTATTTTGTTTAAAAAAAAAAAAGAGTTCCTTCCTTTGTTTTTTTGTTTAGTACTACTTTTTTCCAATTTTTAAGTTTTATTTCTTTTTTGACGCGGCTGGCCTTTAGGCCGTGCGGTCAGGTTTCTCCCCTTTTGTGCCCTTTTCTTTTTTGGCACAATCGCGTTGTTTGATTTCGCCAAAGCCGTTTTTCCTCCCATGTCATCGAAGACACCCAGCGGCTTCAAACATATTTGGTGCAACCAGACCATCTCAGGTACCGACACTCACTCTTGCTGTATCCAGTGCCTTGGGCCCGACCATAGCCCAGCTGCTTGTAGTCTGTGTCTTCGTATGAAGAAACGGACTCAAGTGTCTCGAGAAGCCCAGCGAGAAAAACTTTTTGGGGCTCGGTCCAGTCCTTCGACATCGGTACCGAGGTCGATGGCATCGACATCAAGAGAGGCATCAACGTCGGGAGGAGAGGTAATGACTGCTGAGAGACCAGCTCGCACTGGGAACAGTGAGGTGTCGAGTGGGTCTCCACCTGCCTCGAGGTCTCCTGTTATACAGGTTCCCCGTGACCAGCTTTCGTCGAACCCGGCCCTGAGGAGATGTGAGGATTCCACGTCGTTCTCATTGATACCGAGGAGTTTCGATGATGGGCGTCGAGCGAAAGCGAAGAAGCACTGTCATCAATCTCATTTGACACACGGTTTTGAGGGACTCGGCACCTGAGAAGCGTCGACGCCGAGAGGATCGCTCCCACTCTATACAGGAGGTGACGATGCGTCAGTCTCCTAGCAGCCTGGTACCTGCTCCTGAACCTTGGCAGATTCTGCCACTGGTTGTTCCACCGACCCCGCAGCCTTCTCCGATGGTGGCTCTCGACGAGCGCATCAAGGCCCTGCTTCCAGAGCTTCTGGAAGGATTGCTGCACCAGTCTGCTTTGGTGTCAGGGGTGCTTGCGCCTTCCGTACCATCTGCTGCAGCGGCATCTGGCCCTTCACCTGCGGTGAGGTCCCCGGCCTTAGTGCTGCCTGCAGCATCGGTGTCGGCTGCCACCCAGGTTGACTCCCCTTCGACATCGGTGGAGGAAGCTTCACCGCAGTCCAGGTGGGCGTCGGCCTCTCGACATCGCCATCAAGGACATTGATCCTCGGCAATGAGGCAGGCTCAGTCTCGGAGTGCCCTGAGAGAGGTCTTATCTGATACTGAAGAGGAGCATTCATGGGAGTCAGAGGAAGATCCCAGGTACTTTTCTTCTGACGAGTCCTATGGGATTCCCTCTGAACCTTCCCCTCCACCAGGAGACTATCTCCCCCAAAGAGTCTGTCCGTTACATCTTTTGTCCGGGAAATGGCTAAGGCTATTCCTTTCCCTATGGAGGTTGAGGATGAGCCCAGGGCTGAGATGCTCGATGTCCTGGACTATCCTTCTCCACCTAGAGAGGCTGTGATGACTCCTCTACATAAGGTACTGAAGGAAGTCCTTATGCGGAACTGGTCATTCCCTCTGTCTGGCCCTGTGATCCCAAAGAAAGCTGAATCCCAGTATCGGATCCCCGGTGAACCTGGGTTGATGAGGTCTCAGTTACCCCACAATTCCATGGTGGTGGACTCCGCCCTCAAGAGAGCCAAGAGTACTAGGGACTATGCTTCAGTGCCCCCAGGCAGAGAAGCTAGAGCCTTGGACACTTTTGGGAGGAAAACGTATCAGGCCGCTATGCTTGCCACCAGAATTCAGTCATACCAGCTCTTCACGAGCGTCCACTTGCAGAACTCAGTGAGGCAACTGTCCAGCTTGGTTGATGCCCTCCCTCCGGGCCGAGCCTTTTTGCCAGGTGGTCAGGCAGCAGAAGGCATGTCATAAATTCCTGGCCAGGGGTACTTTCAACACTTTTGATGTAGCATCCAGAATCGCTGCTCAGGGTATAGTGATGCGCAGACTCTCATGGCTGCGTGTCTCTGACCTGGACCACTCGGTCCAGCAGCGAATGGTGGATGTTCCTTGCTGGGGGGATAACCTTTTTGGTGAAAATGTAGAGGATCTTGTTGACCAGACCAGGGGCGTAGCTACCCAGGCCCACCCATTCTTGGCTCAGGCCCACCCAGTCCTAGTCTGCGAGCCAATCGCAGACCTGCTGTTATTTTTTTTCTTACCCGCAGCGGCGAACGGACGGCCCTAAAAGCAGCAAGCAACCAGGATCGTCAACTCCGTCCTTCCTTCGCTTCCTACCCTCTCAGCGTCCCGCCCGCTCGAAAGGAAATGACATCAGAGGAAGGCGGGACGCACGCAGAGAGGGCAGGAAGCAAAGGAAAGACGGAGTCGACGAGCCTGGTTGCTTGTTGCTTTTAGGGCCGTCCGTTCGCCGCTGCGACTTGGGGAGTGGAGTGGAAGTGAGCCAGCAGCCTATCTATTCCACTCCCCCGTGCAGCCGTCGCCGTTCAGGCAAGTTAAAGCAGGCAAATCTATGAGCTGCCTCAAGCTGCATCCACGTTGTCGTTGTTTGAGACAGACAGATGGGAGATGCTGTGAAGGGGGAGAGAGGGGGAGGGAGATGCTGGATATAATGGGGAAGGGGATGGATAGAAACAGGATGGGCAGGGGAGAGAGGAGAATTGCTGGACAACAGGGATTGCTAGAGGGGACAGGGGAGAGAGGAAATTTGCTGAAGATGGATAGAGGAGAAGGCAGGGGAATGGAGAGTTGCTGGATATGGAGCGGAGGGCAGGGGAAGGAGGAGAACTGCTGGGCATGGATGGAGGGGAAAGGGGAGAGAGGAAATTTGCTGGAGTTGGATGGAGGACAAGGCAGGGGAATGGAGAGTTGCTGGACATGGCGGAGGGCAGGGGAAGGAGGAGAATTGCTGGGCATGGATGGAGGGGAAAGGGGAGAGGAAATTTGCTGGAGTTGGATGGAGGAGAAGGCAGGGGAATGGAGAGTTGCTGGACATGGAGCGGAGGGCAGGGGAAGGAGGAGAATTGCTGGGCATGGATGGAGGGGAAAGGGGAGAGGAAATTTGCTGGAGTTGGATGGAGGAGAAGGCAGGGGAATGGAGAGTTGCTGGACATGGAGCGGAGGGCAGGGGAAGGAGGAGAATTGCTGGGCGTGCATGGATGGAGGGGAAAGGGGAGAGAGGAAATTTGCTGGATATGGGTGGATGGAGGAGAGGGCAGGAGAGAATGGAGAGGTGCTGGACATGGATGGATGGAGGGGAGGGCAGGGGAAAGGAAAGGAGACTTGCTGAACATGGATGGATGAATGGAGGGGGCAGGGGACAGAGGACATTTGCTGGATATGGGTGGATGGAGGAGAGGGCAGGGGAGAATGGAGAGTTGCTGGATGGAGGGAGGGAGAGAAGTCAGGGAGGAGATGCGCATGGATGGAGGGGAGGGAAGAGAGGAGAAATGCTGGAGTGGAGGGCAGGGAAGAGAGGAAAAATGTTGTACAAGGATGGAGGGAAGGAAAGACAAAGGAAGGAGATGCTCATGGATGGAGGGGAGGGAAGACAGGAAGTAGATGCACATGGATGGAGGGGAGTGAGGAGAAATGCTGGATATGGATGGAAGGAAAACTGCTGAGTTGAGGAAGGATAGGGACAGGGCTACAGATGGTAGACAGGACACATAAGGACACAAGAGGATGGTGGACATGGTGAGAGAAAAAATATCAGATGGAAAGAAGACACTGCATGAAACAGAAGACACTGGGACCAAAGCGAATAGATCAGACTACAAAGGTAGAAAAAAGTATTTTATTCAGAATTTATTAATTGGAATATGTCAGCTTTTGGAAATGTGCATCTGTGATATTTTGCATGTAAGTTTCAATTTTTCTGGTATTGCTGCATGCTGAGTCTGACTTCTTGAGTTAACTTTCCAGTTCAGTATTTTGCCTTCATATTTTTTGATTTCTAGTTCCTTGTGTCATGTCCGTTGTGTCATGTGTTGTTCATGTGTGATCAAGGTGCAGTATTCTGCTAGTGTGTAGTATTTGCAGCCCTTTTTGTTTTGCTTTTTTTTTCACGAGGTAGTGTATTGGTGTTTTAGAGCCTAGTGTAATTACAGTTCTGCCTTTTCAAGCATAAGGTTGTAGCTCGTCCTGTCCTTGGAATTAGTGCTGTTATGGTTTAGTAAGGATATGAGTGTGTTTTTGCACAAGTTTGTGTATAGCATTTTGCAGTGGAGCGATTGTGGGATAATGTAATTATATTTAAAAATATCAATTTTTCCATTTAGTATGTATGTGGTTATACTGATGCAGGGCAGCTTTTGGGCAGACTACTTAGAAATCCATCATCAAGTGAATTCTAAGGCATTATTTTGTAGGATCCCAAGAGACACTGCTCATACTTATATAGACAGTGCGTGCCCACCCATATTAGCTCTGGGCCCACCCAAAATCTCAGGTCTGGCTACGCCACTGGACCAGACCAAGAAGCACAATGATGCTATGGATTCTCTCTCTCGCCAGGCGTCTTCTGCTACAACCTTCTCAACTAGGAGATATTTTGGAGGGAAGAGGAGTGCTCCCTATTCCTATGCTAGGCGTAGGTACACTCCTGCTTCTCGGCAGCCTGCCCAGGCTCAGTCCCAGCCCGCTCGTTCTCATCGTGTGCCTAAGGCCCCTGCTGCTCTCCAGCAAAGGCAAGGGATGGGCTTTTGATTGGCTCCAGTTCAGCATAGTCTCTGTAAAAGTGTCTGTACCAGATGAGGTGGCCTCTCATAACCTCCGACCGGTGGGTTCTTTAAATGGTCTGGTTAGGATACACTCTCAATCTGGAATCCAAACCTCCAAATTGCCCACCGGGAGCTCATTCTTACAGCTCCCAGCACAAGCAGGTACTTGCAGAGAAACTCTACGCCCTTCTAAAGGCCCAAGCGGTCAAACCCGTTCCACCAGGGGAAAAAGGGCTGGGATTCTATTCCAGGTACTTCCTTGTGAAGAAAAAGACAGGGGGGATGCGTCCCATCCTAGGCCTAAGGGCCCTGAACAAATTCCTACTTCGAGAAAAGTTCAGGATGGTTTCCCTGGGTACCCTTCTTCCCATGATTCAAGAGAATGATTGGCTAATCTCTCTGGACTTAAAAAGGATGCTTACACACACATCTCGATACTTCCAGCTCACAGGAAGTACCTTCGATTTTGGCTGGGAAGACAGCACTTTCAGTACAGTGTACTGCCCTTTGGCCTGGCGTCTGTGCCCAGAGTGTTTACAAAGTGTCTGGCTGTAGTCGCTGCGTCGCTACGCAGACTGGGAGTGCATGTGTTTCCTTATCTGGACGATTGGCTGGTGAAGAGCACCTCGGAGGACGGTGCTCTGGAGTCCATGCAAATGACTATTCAGGTGCTGGAGCTACTGGGGTTCGTAATAAAATATTCCAAGTCCCATCTCACTCCTGTCCAAAAATTGGAGTTCATTGGATCACTGCTGGACACGAAGGCAGCTTGGGCTTATCTTCCCGAGACAAGAGCAGACAGCCTCCTGTCCTTGGTGTCCATAGTTTGAGCGTATCAGCAGATCACAGCTCGGCAGATGTTGAGACTATTGGGCCACATGGCCTCAACAGTTCATGTAACTCCTATGGCACGTCTACATATGAGATCAGCTCAATGGACCCTAGCTTCCCAGTGGTATCAAGCTGCGGGGGATCTGAAGGATGTGATCCAACTCTCCACCGATTTTCGAAATTCTCTTCAGTGGTGGACAATCCGATCCAATTTGACCATGGGATGACCATTCCAAATTCCTCAGCCAAAGAAAGTGCTGATGACGGATGCATCCCTCCTAGGGTGGGGAGCTCATGTAGATGGGCTTCACACTCAAGGAGCCTGGTCCTTTTGAGAAACAGGTCTTCAGATCAACCTCCTGGAATTGTGAGCGATCTGGAATGCGCTAAAGGCTTTCAGAGATCGCCTGTCCAACCAAATCATCTTGTTTCAAACAGACAATCAGTTTGCAATGTATTTCACCAACAAGCAGGGGGGGCACCGGATCTCACCCTCTGTGTCAGGAAGCTGTTCAGATGTGGCTTTGGGCACATGTTTCTCCAAGCTACTTATCTGGCAGGTGTAAACAACAGCAAGGCAAACGATCTGCAAAATCCAACGTGGAAAATGAGCCAGCAGATCAATATAACATCAAAAGTATTTTATTAAATAAAAAAAAAACAGCACAAACAGCATGTCCTGTTGTATCGCCAGTGAGTAACCCACTATCAAAGCTTTGATAGCGGGTTACTCACTGGCGATACAACAGGACATGCTGTTTGTGCTGTTTTTTTTTTTTAATATCTTTTTTCCTTGTCCTGATATGCAAATTATAATTGTTCTTTTTCAGAAAGATACAGACTAGCCCCTGATGCAGCCCTTTGTTGGGCGAAACACTGAACCAAAAACTCCTGCAAAGGAAAGGTTTAATTCTGACCTCTAAATCCCCACACTTCTCAACTAGCTGGTCTTTTAGGTGAGCTACCTGATAATCTCTTTAAATTTTAATGCTTAATAATTTTAATTAGCACTGTGAAACCTCTCTCTCTTTCTTTCTGGCTTTCTTTCTGTTCCTGCCAAACTCTGATAGAGAGGAACTGCTATAATTATTGGGAATATTTAGACTTAGTGAAAAGGAAAGTTAGCAATATCAGTTTTAAAAGTTAAATCAAGTGAAAATTCTTGCTCAGACTGGACCATTTGGGTCCATTCAACTAGAGCATTCCCTTGATAACAGCAGCATTTAGCTGACACTTTGGGACTTATAATCCCACCCACCCCAGGGTTATCCACTCATTTATAGACAAACCAGTCCTCATTAACTTTACTCAATCATACACAGGCAGTCTTGCAGGCTGTTACTCCAACATAGTACACCTGTTCATACCCATTTCAACCAATCAGGATGACTTTTATTCTCTGCAATAATTGTGATGCTTTAGTTTCAAGGCCAATCATCTGGAGACTTAAAGCTTGTCCTATCTGTCTTCAGCTATCTACTTTAAAACAAGAGCTCTGTAAAGTAATGCAAGAATTAGATGCAATTAAAGCAACTTATAGAACTGTGCAGAATCATAACTTCTCACCACTGCCTCAAAGAATAAAACCACATAAGAACAGATGGTTCACAGTAGGCTCAGGCAGACTTCATCATGTGACACAGAAGCATCCGCCCGCACAAGTGTTGCCACTACAAAATTCTTTTGCTCCACTACAGCACTGTGATGTTCCTGAAAATAAAACTGAAGCAGAAAAAAAAGAAAAAGCAAGGAATGGGGAACAAAAATATGAGAAGGTACCCAAAGAGAAAACACCCTCACAAATCACTAAAACCAAAACACATACTAGGAAATGTACATGGAAAGCAATGACCACAAATGCTCGCAGTCTAAGCAATAAAATTCATGACCTTCATGCCCTGAGTTTGGAGTCTGACTTGGACATAGTTGCAGTCACAGAGACATGGCTCAATGGTTCCCATGAATGGGATGTAAACATACCAGGCTATAATCTTTTTAGGAAGGATAGAGAGGGACGTATAGGTGGAGGAGTAGCTCTGTATGTGAGAAATGATATCCCAGCGACTGAAATGACAGGGAACTGGGGAAAGGAAGAAGCGATATGGATCACCTTAAAAGAGAGGATAGAACCTTGGTCCACGTGGGTGTTGTCTATATACCCCCGACACAATTGGAAGAACTAGATAAAGATCTGATCGCTGATATTCAAAAGTTGGGGAAGAAAAGAGAGGTACTGCTGTTGGGAGATTTTAATCTGCCGGATGTAGATTGGAAGGTTCCGTCTGCAAAATCGGAAAGAAGTAGAGAGATTGTGGATGCTTTCCAAAGTGCTCTGCTCAGACAAATGGTGAACGAACCCACGAGGGAGGGAGCCACGTTGGATCTGGTGCTCATGAATGGGGATAGTGTGTCAAATGTCCAAGTGGCTGCGCACCTGGGAAACAGTGACCATCAAACGGTTTGTTTTGATGTAACGGCTCATGTGGACGGCGGCCACTCTAAACTCAAAGTCCTGGATTTCAAGCGAGCTGACTTTAACAAAATGGGAGAATACCTGAGGAAGGAGCTGATGGGCTGGGAGGACATACGAGAAGTGGAAGGACAGTGGTCCAGGCTAAAAGGAGAGTAAATAAAAGCAAGAGAAAAAGGAAACCGATATGGTTCTCAAAGCAAGTGGCTGAGAAAATAAAGATTAAAGAGTTAGCGTTCCAGAAATATAGAAAATCTCAAGAGGAGGAACACGGGGAGGAATACCGGATGAAACTGAAAGAAGCCAAGAGAGAGGTACGTCTGGCGAAGGCGCAAGCGGAAGAATAAATGGCTAGAAATGTAAGGAGGGGAGACAAAAACTTCTTCAGGTATATTAGTGAAAGGAGAAAGACTATAAAGGGAATTGTGAAACTAAAAGATACAACAAAACGCTATGTAGAAAATGATGAAGAAAAAGCCAATTTGCTAAATAGATACTTTTGTTCTGTTTTCACTGAAGAAAACCCTGGGGAAGGACCGAGAGGGACTGGCAAAAGTACACCTGAAAATGAGGTGGATAGAGCGCCGTTCACGGAAGAGAGTGTGTATCAACAACTTGGAAAGCTAAAGGTGGACAAAGCCTTGGGGCCGGACGGGATCCACCCCAGAATACTGAGGGAGCTCAGAGAGGTTCTGGCGGGTCCTCTTAAAGACTTGTTTAATAAATCCTTGGAGACGGGAGAGGTTCCAAGGGATTGGAGAACGGCGGAGGTGGTCCCTCTTCACAAAAGTGGGGATAGGGAAGAAGCTGGAAACTACAGGCCGGTAAGCCTCACTTCGGTTATTGGAAAAGTAATGGAAGCCATGCTGAAGGAAAGGATAGTGAATTTCCTGGAAGCCAATAAGTTGCAAGATCCGAGACAACATGGTTTCACCAAAGGGAAATCGTGCCAAACGAATCTCATTGAATTCTTTGACTGGGTGACGGGAGAATTAAATCAAGGACGTGCTATGGACGTCATCTACTTAGATTTCAGCAAGGCTTTCGACACGGTTCCCCACAGGAGGCTCTTAAATAAACTAGACGGCCTGAAGATAGGACCCGAAGTGGTGAACTGGATTAGGAACTGGTTGACGGACAGACGCCAGAGGGTGGTGGTGAATGGAGTTCGCTCGGAGGAAGGAAAGGTGAGTAGTGGAGTGCCTCAGGGATCGGTGCTGGGGCCGATTCTGTTCAATATATTTGTGAGTGACATTGCCGAAGGGTTACAAGGTAAAGTTTGCCTTTTTGCGGATGACACCAAGATTTCCAACAGAGTGGACACCCCGGAGGGTGTGGAAAACGTGAAAAAAGATCTGAAGAAGCTAGAACAATGGTCTAACGTTTGGCAATTAAAATTCAATGCGAAGAAATGCAAAGTGATGCACTTAGGGAGTAGAAATCCAAGGGAGACGTATGTGTTAGGCGGGGAGAGTCTGATAGGCACGGACGGGGAGAGGGATCTTGGGGTGATAGTATCTGAGGACCTGAAGGCGACGAAACAGTGCGACAAGGCGGTGGCAGTAGCTAGAAGATTGCTAGGCTGTATAGAGAGAGGAGTGACCAGCAGAAGAAAGGAGGTTTTAATGCCCCTGTATAAGACGTTGGTGAGGCCCCACCTGGAGTATTGTGTTCAGTTTTGGAGGCCGTATCTTGCGAAGGATGTTAAAAAAATGGAAGCGGTGCAAAGAAAAGCTACGAGGATGGTATGGGATTTACGTTCCAAGACGTATGAAGAGAGGTTTGCTGACCTGAACATGTACACCCTGGAGGAAAGGAGGAACAGGGGTGATATGATACAGACGTTCAAATATTTGAAAGGTATTAATCCGCAAACGAATCTTTTCCGGAGATGGGAAGGCGGTAGAACGAGAGGACATGAAATGAGATTGAAGGGGGGCAGACTCAGGAAAGATGTCAGGAAGTATTTCTTCACGGAGAGGGTGGTGGACGCTTGGAATGCCCTCCCGCGGGAGGTGGTGGAGTTCAAACATGCGTGGGACATGCATAGAGGAATCCTGTGCAGAAGGAATGGATCCTCAGAAGCTTAGCTGAAATTGGGTGGCGGAGCAGTTGGAGGGAAGAGGGGGTGGTGGTTGGGACGTGAGGATAGGGGAGGGCAGACTTATACGGTCTGTACCAGAGCCGGTGATGGGAGGCGGGACTGGTGGTTGGGAGGCGGGAAATACTGCTGGGCAGACTTATATGGTCTGTGCCCTGAAAAGGACAGGTACAAATTCAAGGTAAGGTATACACATATGAGTTTGTCTTGGGCAGACTGGATGGACCATGCAGGTCTTTTTCTGCCGTCATCTACTATGTTACTATGTGTCGGGCAATTGTCTCATATACGGTATCTTTAATAAAATACTTTTGATGTTATATTGATCTGCTGGCTCATTTTCCATGTGTAAACAACAGTCTGGCCGACAGACTGAGCAGGGTAATGCAACCTCACGAGTGGTCACTGAACATGGGCGTAGCTCGCAAGATCTTCGGAGCATGGGGCACCCCCTCAGTGGATCTTTTTGCCACTCAGATCAATCACAAGATCCCTCAGTTCTGTTCCAGGCTTCAGGCCCTTGACAGATTAGCATCAGTTGCCATTCTCCTTCATTGGGGAATAGGCCTTCTGTATGTGTATCCTCCCATATCTCTGATAGAGAAGACTTTGCTGAAACTCAAGCAAGACCGTGGAACCATGATCCTGTTTGCTTCCTTCTGGCCACGCCAGATTTGGTTCCCTCTTCTTCTGGAGTTGTCCTCCAAGGAACCGTGGAGATTGCAGTGTTTTCCAACCTTCATCACCCAGAATGAGGGGTCGCTTCTACATCCCAACCTCCAGTCTCTGGCTGTCATGGCCTGGATGTTAACAGCTTAGAATTCACGTCCTTAGGTATTTCGGAGGTCTTTCACTCTGCAGCTCCTCAGTACCTCTCCACTTTCATCTCTCCCTACATTCCTCCCCGGGAACTCCGTTCACTGGGTAAATCTCTCTTATCTGCACCCATCTCCTCCACTGCTAACTCCAGACTCCATTCCTTTTATCTTGCTGCAACATATGCCTGGAATAGACTTCCTGAGCTCGTATGTCAAGCTCCATCTCTGGCCGTCTTCAAATCTAAACTAAAAGCCCACCTTTTTGATGCTGCTTTTAACTCTTAACCCTTATTCACTTGTTCAGAACCCTTATTTTATCATCCTCACTTCAATATTCCCTTATCTCTTGTTTGTCCTGTTTATCTGTCCTAATTAGATTGTAAGCTCTGTCGAGCAGGGACTGTCTCTTCATGTTCAAGTGTACAGTGCTGCGTACGTCTAGTAGCGCTTTAGAAATGATTATTATTAGTAGTAGTAGTACTCTTGCTTGCTTCCAGGAAAGATTCCATGAAGAGGTGTTACTCTTTCAAATGGAGGAGGTTTGCTGTCTGGCCCTAGTTCCTCTTTCTTGTCCTACACAGACCTTGCTTGAATACCTTCTACACTTGTCAGAGTCTGGTCTCAAAACCAACTCCATTAGGGTTCACCTCAGTGCAATTAGTGCTTATCATCGGCGTGTAGAGGGTAAGCCTATCTCTGGACAGCCTTTAGTTGTTCGCTTCATGGGAGGTTTGCTTTTGTCAAAGCCCCCTGTCGTTCTCACTCAGCTCATGAAAGCTCCTTTTGAGCCAGTGAATTCCTGACATCTGAAGTAATTGACCTGGAAGGTTGTTTTCTTAGTGGCTGTTAATTCAGCTCGTAGGGTCAGTGAGCTTCAGGCCCTAGTAGTGGATTCACCTTATACTAAGTTTCATCACAACAGAGTAGTCCTCCGGCGCATCCTAAATTCCTGCTGAAGGGTGGTGTCAGAGTTCCATCTGAACCAGTCAATTATCTTGCCAACAATTTTTCCCCGACCTCATACCCACCCTGGCAAAAGCAGTTTGCACATCTTGGACTGCAAGAGAGCATTGGTTTTTTAAGTGGAGCAGACGAAGCCCTTCAGATAGTCCGCCCAGTTTTGTTTCTTTCGATCCCAACAGGAGGGGAGTCACCACTGGAAAACGCAGCAGGTATTCTCCGAGGACAGTAGGCTGATCTCACAAACCCTCCCACCTCCCCTTTGGAGTTATCTGTTATTTCATTTGCTTTGTCATTTAACTAAGGAGATGTGCTCGTGTGGCGGGCGGGAAGTCAGTCCATGCATGCGCGGGGCGTGCTGCAGGCACACCAGAAGACTCTGCCAAAAATTTGCTTATTTTTTTGCTCTTGCAAAACGCCGGTTCCCCGGGCCGACGCAGACGTCGACCCACATGTCAGAACAATCAGCCTGCTGTCCTCGGAGAATACCTGCTACAGGTAAGTATCTTCACTATTCTATTCATTGGAATCAGTGCTGCAGGTGAGATCTAATAATGCAGCAGGCTAAGGTTGGCAGAACTCCAGAACCAGCCAAAAAGTCTCTCTCCTGGAATGGGTAACTTGACAGGGTGCTGCTGAAATATTTAGCAGCTGATGAAACTGAAAGCCTGTCTGTCATACAAATTTCATCACAAGGTAGGAAGGTACAGAAGAGCACACCAGGAAAGTGCTGGAGCCATCTGCCGGAAATGCCTGAAATTGCAACTGTACCTTATAAATCTTTAAATTCTATCACTAGTTTACATACTATATTTTATCACTCCAAGAAGTCTACCAAATTTTGGGATCCTTTTACCAAGCTGCAGTAAAATATGGCCTTAGCATGCCCTTACGTTGGTCTTTCCTGCGCAGTAAGATAATTTTTACTGCAGCCATAAAATGGCCTATTTACTGTTTGTATTAATGGCCATGTGCTAATGCTGTCTTTACCGTGAGAGCACTTACTGCTTGTCACGTTCTCAAAGCTGGAAACTAGGTTGTGAGCCCTTGGGCCACTGCCGAGGAGCGGCAGGCAAAACCACCCCACACTGGAGACTAGGCAGAACAGGACTGGAACTCCGAACTGGAGTTGCAGCAGAGGCAAACAGGCAGGACTCAAGCAGAGCAGGTACCATTAAACTTCACCTGCACTTGGCCACTTTTCACCAGGAGTTGAGCTCCTGGCTGCAGGTGGCCGGCAGGACTACTGGGCAAGGCAGGACTGGATCCCCACTAGGCTGAACCAGGACTGAGGGTCAGAGAGGAAAGGAACATACAGGGCCAGCAGGGCAAAGAAGGGATAAGCTAAAGGACAGGACTAAAAGCTGCAAGCAGTCACTAAAACAGGGAACAAAACACTGATAAACAAGACACAGAACTGAAAGCTGCAGAACAGGCACTAAAGACACAAAACAGAAGAGTAAATCAAAGGACAAGCCTGGTCTGGGCAGGCAGCAGGCAGTAGAAAAAAAACAGGAAACAAGCCGGGTCTGGGCAGACACCAGAATCAGGCAAGAAACTAAAACAAGAAACTAGACTAGGCAGAAGTGCACAGAGCACCAACATACCAGGGACCTTAGACGATGCAAAGGCAGAGAGATTCCAAATGGCTAATAAGCCCAGCAGCAACTGAGGCTCAGATGCAGCAATCACCAGGCCACTACAGGAGCTGTGCAGGGTCAAACAAGATAGACAAATCCGGCAGCTTGGAAGATCCGGACTGGACAGGGCTAAAGTCTGGAACGGGTGATAGTCCATAGCAGCCACCGGTTCTGGCCACCAGAGGGCGAGGTGAGCACAGAGTAACACTGCTGTCCATTTTATAAACAGTAAAGGATTATGTGGTATCCTTGTGCTAACCACTTTGCATGCGGTAAAGTAGATACACTAGCTGGTTAGTGGAGGAATGCTCACTCCTTGCCTCTGACATGTCCCCTCAAAAATAAATAGAATTTTTTTAGTGTGTGCACATTTTGAAGACAGTACAGGATGCTTGAGCATATCCCTTGGTCTCCCTTTTTAGATATATTAGGTGTGTGTTAGCACCTTCCATATCTTAGAGGACCTCTTTATTAGAAATACTTAAAAAAAAAGGTAGCACAAGCAAGGAAGCATATTGCTGTAATGCATTCTAGGAAACTACTGGAATTGCTGCCACAGTTATGGATATAAAAATATCTGAAAAGTTTAACAGAGAAAAAGTGAGGACGGACCAGGAGAAATGTGCAAAAAGGGAGCACCAAGGAAGAGAGGGAAGATAAGAAATGAGAAAACCAGAATGTATGGGAGGAAGACAGGAAAAGGTGAAAGGAGAGACTTATACGGTCTGTGCCAGAGCCGGTGGTGGGAGGCGGGACTGGTGGTTGGGAGGCAGGGATAGTGCTGGGCAGACTTATACGGTCTGTGCCAGAACCGGTGGTGGGAAGCGCGGATAGTGCTGGGCAGACTTACACGGTCTGTGCCCTGAAAAGGACAGGTACAAATCAAGGTAAGGTATACACAAAAAGTAGCACATATGAGTTTATCTTGTTGGGCAGACTGGATGGACCATGCAGGTCTTTTCTGCCGTCATCTACGATGTTACTATGGGAGGAAGACAGGAAAAGGTGAAAGGAGAGGATACATGGGGGCTTTTTTTCCTGCTGCTAGAGTGTGGGACTGGTGACCCAGAGGATGACAAAAGTAAAACAAACAAATGAATAGCAATGCTAATGTTTTTAAACAGGCCAGGACCTCAATGTCTACCAGTATGCAGCATCTCCTTCAACTGTAAGCAGGCTTGGGTGCCCCTGTATTATGGGGGCCCTCTTTCCTCCTCCTAAAGCTCCTATATCTTGCCTAACTGAAAATATTTTTGATTAGCTTTTGGGAGTTAAAACTTCCTTCCTCGGGCCAGTAACAAGGTTTTAAACTTCCTGAGGTACTCAAACATATGCTAAACTCCACTCTAATTAAAAAAAAAATGTTGTTAGGTATAGATTCTTGCTGATATGTTTTATTTTTATTTATTAACCTTTCAGGCAACCACACTGCTTTATCCCAGAGAGTGGAGCTGTGCTCAACAGGCGTGACTGACTTATGTGGAGCAGGCACGGAAAGCGGACGAGCTGTCAAAGTTTGGGGAATGGGGGGTAGGCACAGGCAAATAAGATAGGGAGGGGAGGAGGAGGTGCCTTTGGTGAGTTGGGGATGGGTGCAGCGGAGGGAGGTGGCTTTTGCTTTCTGAATCCTGGGCTCAGGGCTGCCAGCTCAGCCTCTCAGTGCCAGCCGGGGGTTCAGTGCTGGTGCTGCTGAGCGGCGGGAACACATGGCCTCCATGGCGGCAGCGATCGCGGCGGCTCGCACGGCGTCACTGGCCGGTAACCGGCCGCTGGACGAGCGGGAGCGCAAGCGCTTTACCTACTTCTCGTCGCTGAACTCTATGGCCAGGAAGATCATGCAGGACAAGGAGAGGATCCGCCAGCGCTACGGGCCCGACTGGGAGCGGATGGCGCCCCGCGAGCAGGACGAGGCCATCGACCGGTGCCTGATCGACCCGCAGGTCCAGACTCGCTATGCTTTGCACCGGGAGCCCCGGGAGCCACCCGGCCCGCGCACGATCGTCACCGGCCAGAAGGTGGTGCACTTCGGCGACGAGGTGAGAGCTTCTGCTGGGGACTGTGCCTTTAAGAGAGAAGGGGCTGTATAAATAGACGTGTAGATATATCTCTTATTTATTTATGCGCGTACGGACAGTCACTGTCACGCGTAGACATTATCTGTAAAGATCTCTATTAGCTACATATTTTTCTCAGGCTTTATGGACCTTTATGCATTTATTTATCAACTACAGATTGAGAGTACACGGTATGGAAGTGAATGAGTAAGACTGTTGCACACAGGAGTCTTTATTCTCAGCTGGTCAGATGTGATTGAAGGGGGGGGGGGGGGGGGGGGGGAGAGATGACCTTTCGTCAACAGGTGGAAGGAGGGGTGGGACGGGATACTGTCAACTGTCTTTTGGATAGAATCTGGCATTGCACCTTTTTTTCCCCATAGTAAAGACGATAAAACAGTCGCGTCTGGGTTTCTTTGGATCTGTGTTTTACCCGGACCCGGTAGGGAGAGGCTTGTGGGGTTCAATACCTAGGTTTTTTGCTAGATGTAGTGCCCATAACCCCCCCCCCCCCCCCCCCCCGTACCATAGATTTTTATTTGTGTTTATTAGTGAGAATCGATGCAAAGCTATGGAAATGTATCTTTCAGTGCAAACGTTTTCACGGTGGTGAACCGGGAGGGGGAAGGCTTGGAAGTAGATTCTTGGCCAGAATAACTACTTGCAGAACAAGAAAAGGAAGGACAAGTGCGATCTGGCATCTCAGGTTATAAGAGGGTGCCAATGTAAAACGTAAAACAAAAAAACTTTGAGGCGTATTTTCAAAGCACTTAGACTTACAAGTTAAACATATTTTCAAAGCACTTAGTAAGTTCCATAGGTTTCTATGGAACTTTGTAAGTCTAAATCTTTTGAAAATGAGCCCCATTATGCTTTTGTTACAAAAGCTAGAACACACTCCAAAACTAGAGGTAACTTACAATAGCTTCAAAATAAGTTTTGTAAAATATGTAAGAAGCAACATAATGTAAATATTATCTAAAGTCGTGGGCTTTGTAATAATTTGTGGAAGAATTTAAGAATTTTGATTCCATGTTTTTGGAGAGTATAACACCCTGATGCAGAACTGGGTGCTTGAAAGGTCGGTGTTGGCCACAAATGCTTTTCTAAGCTAAGTTTAAAAAAAAAGTGTCGTAAATGGAAAATTTGGTTGGATACACCTACACACATGGCATGGCCGACACAGTTTGGGACCTGAGATTAAACTACAGGAAAGCTATTGAGGAATGAAGATTTGGATACTTACTGTGGCCTGTTACAAATGTTTAGATTATTTTGCTACTTTCTTATATATTTTAGAAAAATTATTTGCCATTTTTATGCTATGATTTGCAGGGAGGTTGTACGTTGAAGCTATTTCATAAAAGCAACATAAGCTGCTATGCACGTGTCAGAACCTTCCTTTGTACCATGCAAATACTCCCATAAAAATATACTTCTGCTCTGAAGGTGCCTCCGCTCTGTACATGTACATAGCAACTCTGCCCCAGGTCCATCCAAATTACATGCATATTTGGCCACACGGAGAGGGTGGTATTTGTCCAACTATCTAGCCATGTTGAGTCCAACAATTTGCTTCATCCTCAGCAGTCAGATTTTCGTCCAGGCCATTCAACAGAAACTATATTGACTTCCCTCTTGAATGACCTTTACTCTGTCTTTGAACAGGGTAAGATTGTGCTTCTTGTCTCACTTGATCTCACAGCTGCTTCTGATCTCGTGGATTGGTGTCTCGGGTATTGTCATTCAGTGATTCTCTTTATTTCTAGCTGATCGTACCGTTCAGGTTCCAACTTCCACTTCTGAGTCTCACTCTCTTACTTCTGGTGTTCTCCAGGGTTCTGTGCTTTCACAGCCCCTCTTTAATCTCTTCTTTAGCCCCTTGCCAACTTTGATTCAGTCTATCTCAGTTAAATTTTATATGTACGTGGATGATACCTTGTTAGTTTCAAAACAAGACCTTCTAGCCCTGGATCTGACCATTCTCTAAAACTGCTTGGATGCAATAGATGAGTGGTTATCTTCCAACAAACTCAACCCTGCTAAGACCGTGGGCCACTGGGTGACCGGTCACAGGTCTCACCCTAATATGTCCCCCATTCTGAGAAATTCTGCAGTGACCCTTGTGGACTCTGGGGCCCCTCTTACAGACTGGCGGTAAGCCCAACACAGGCTTACCACTCGCTCTTCCGGGACTATTGCCAGCCTAACGTGGCCACCGGCGTAAGTCCCGCCCCGGGCGCATGCCATTTCTGGGGGAAAAAGAAAACCCCCGGAAATGATTTGCACGGCGGTAATTGGGCATCGCTGGGTTAGCATATGAGCCCTTATCGCCAACTCAGTGGGTGGCAGTAAGGGCTCCCCATTGCATGGCCATGTGGTAAGAGAACCATGGCCACTGCGGTAAAAAAAAGGCCCTGGCGCTTGGGGAAAACATCCCCCACCGCTAGCACAGGGCCCTATTTCCCTCAGCTTGGTAAAAGGACCCCTCTATGCGTTATCTTGGTGTCATACTAGATCCCTAGTTGACTTTTGAATCTCACATTTTCTCAGTTGTCCGATCCTAGTTTTTCTCGCTGCACCTTATTCATTCTCTTCATAGTTATATTGATGATTCAGCCTGTGCTTCTCTCCTTACTCCCTTATTGCAACTCATCTTGACTATTGCGATGTTATCTATTCTGGTTTTCCATCTAACTCTCTAAAACATCTTCAGACTGTATAAAATACAGCGATTAGGATTCTCACTTGTCACACTGCCACAATCATGTCATTCCCCCTACTGATAGCCCATTACTGACTCCCAGTTTCTTTCCGTATCCAGCACAAAATCCTCATGCTTGCACATAAGGCTCTTCATCAGGGGATCCCTTCCTGTCTGTCCTCCGTGATCGTGCCCTATTCCCCCCTCCCCCTGTACCCTTCATTCTGCAAGTACACACTGTCTTACCCTCCCCTCAGTCTACTGTTCTCATCAGGAGTCTACTAGGCATTCTGCTTTCCTTTTCCAGGCCCCTAGTCTTTCGAACTCTCTTCCTCAGGTCCTGCCTTGAAAACTCACCTTTTTTTCTCTAGCCTTTCCCCAAGGTTCCTTTAGGTGATGTGGGCGTTCCATGGGCAGCAGTGAATCCTTCCTGTTTCTTCTTACCTTTCTCTCTTTCTATCCTTTAAAATAATTTGAGCTCCTTTCTATTTTTCGGTTTTTAATGTGTAAACCGCTTTGGTTGTTTATTGGTACTTGATATACCGACCTTCACTTAAACGATAACAGCTGTTTTTTTTTACATGTGTAACATGCTTTGCGCTCAGAAAATTCTAGGGTAGGAAGCTCATATTGAAAATGGACCAAAATCGTAAGACTTATTTGAAAACATATGGTAATATAGTGTAATTGCTTTTGCCTGCCTTGTGCATAAAATACTGGTATGTGAAGCTGGTTAGGTGTTGAAACTGAAATTACCGTTGAACCTTCGCCTTCATCACAGGCATAAGGCAGAAGTTAGGAAGTGTCAAAGGTAGGCAATTTGTTTTTGAGAGCATGAAATACAAAAATATTGCTGTCAGCCCACGGAAACTGAACCAGGATGTTTATCCTAAAATAAACACAGTTGATGATTTGAATGTTTGTAAACGAATGTGAGGTTTATTTCTGAGGTGGAAAAACAGCAGAGAAATGTATTTACTGCCTCTGTTTCCAGAGAAAAGGCATTACGCTAATATTAAGGCATTAGAAACAAGAAATAGGAATTCTCTTTATATGTATCTCCCAGGCCCCGGCCTTGTTGATTATACTAAGAAGCTGAGACCCTAATGCTTGAAGGAAAACTACTCAGGGGAAGGTGCACAGAACTCCGTCACTATTCTCTGTATAGCGCTGGAAAACACTGGCTGGACAACCAGGGGTTTTTTTTTTTTAGCAACTAATGCTCAGTAACTAACAATGTGCAAATTATATGCACGCTGTTAGTGTTGAGCATTGGTCGGTAAAAGGGTTCAAATATTCCTGACGCAAATGCCCATAAGAGCTATGTGGTAGGCAGATCTTTTGTCTGCATGTCCAGTGAACGGGGGTGGTGGGGCTCCCGGTGCGCTTAATTCCCTGGTGGTCCAGTGGACCCCCCTTCCGACCTTCCCAACCTAAAAAAAATTCCCCGATGATCCGGTAAACCCCTCCTGACATCCCTCCAACCTAAAAAAAAAAATCTCGTCTGGTGGACCCCTCCTGACTTCCCCCACCCAAAAAACGTAGCGTTAGTGTGAATTTGTCTACAATTCAACCCCATTAAAAAACTGTATACAGTACATCAGTTCCAGATGTCTCACTGTTAAAGTGATTAAAATGCAGTTTAATAATTCATTCAACAACAGTTTATAAAACAAAGTAAATTCTATGTAAGAATGTCATATTTTCCTTGCATTGTTTTTAACATCATTGAAATGATATTTGGGGCTCTTTTTTTTTTTTGTTCAGCTAGTGTGTCACACTCATGAGCATTGTCATATATGTCGCAGCAGAGGAAAAGCCAAGAACCACTGCTCTAAGATGTCCATGTTTGTATCTGTATGTTTCATTTCTTAGCGCTTCAGATGCAGGCCGTGTATTATTTTGCTAGCCCTTCTTTCCTTTGACTGCCTCAGTTTTATCTATATGCTTCCAGAAGTGAGGCCTCATGAATGTGATTCAGTTCTTCAGGTGAGGACTTAACAACCTGCCAGAATTGCATCCTTTTTATTTTTCTACTACTGTAAATATATTGTCCCTCCTGCTCTGGCCACTGCTACAGAACTTACATGGGGTCCCTTTTACTAAGCTGCGTAAGCATCTGCGTGTGCCAAAATGGAGTTACCGCCCAGCTACCGCGTGGATCTTGCGGTAATTTCATTTTTTGGCGCGTCTGATACGCGCATTCAAAACATAATTTTTATTTTCGGACGCGCGTATTGGACGTGCGCCAAGCGGCATTTGATGCGCATAGGTCATTACCGTCCGGTTACCGCGTGAGACTTTACCGCCTTTACCACTAGGTCAGCGGCTGGCGGTAAGGTCTTAGACCCAAAATGGATGCGCGGCAATTTTCATTTTGCTGCATGTCCATTTTTGGCAAAAATTTTTAAAAAGGCCTTTTTTTACAGGTACATTGAAAAATGATTCTGTGTGTACCCAAAACATGCATCTACACTATCTCATGCTATTAGTAGGAACATTTTACTTTTTCTGCCCCTATCTGGCACAAAAGCTGCTTAAAGTTTCAGTAGGTGGCAGAAGAACGGATGTTGGAAAAGACAGCATATAGTCCAACTTTTCTGAGGAAAAAATGTAAGCAAGATTAAATCGTGATAAAGCTCAGAGAATTCTGAACGTTTTCAGCTTGTCTATTTTGCTTCACAGCTTTATACGTTTTTTGGGGTTTTTTTTTTAAGGCATAGAATTAAATGAAGCAGAGGCTTCCCAAGTTTGAAAGTGATGTTTCAAAACCGCTTTTGGAGGCCTAGTGGAATGTGTACAACTGCTTGGCTAAGGCTTCTACTTTGCATATCTCCAAAATTTGCAGAATAAACTTCAGACAGGATAGAGCCAAATATTTCCTGAAACCAGCTTGAATATCTTTTTGCAGCTTGAGAAAACATGCCAGGGTCACATTCTTTAATATTTGGCCATTTACATAGTGCTGGATTCTCATAGCCTTGAGTCTAGTGATTAAAGGGCCTATTATTAACCTACAGTGGAATAAAAGGCAGCTGCCGTTACCAGGCAGAAACTTTTGCTAAAGTTTTAAAATGACCCCATGGGGAATTTGAACAATTATTTTGTTGGAAAAGACTAATGGGCCCTCTTAGTAAAGCTTAGTGTGTGCTAAATGTACATAAGTACATAAGCAATGCCACACTGGGAAAGACCAAAGGTCCATCGAGCCCAGCATCCTGTCCATGACAGCGGCCAATCCAGGCCAAGGGCACCTGTCGAGCTTCCCAAACGTACAAACATTCTATACATGTTATTCCTGGAATTGTGGATTTTTCCCAAGTCCATTTAGTAGTGGTTTATGGACTTGTCCTTTAGGAAACCGTCTAACCCCTTTTTAAACTCTGCTAAGCTAACCGCCTTCACCACGTTCTCCGGCAACGAATTCCAGAGTTTAATTATGCGTTGGGTGAAGAAACATTTTCTCCAGTTTGTTTTAAATTTACTACACTGTAGTTTCATCGCATGCCCCCTAGTCCTAATATTTTTGGAAAGCGTGAACAGACGCTTCACATCCACCTGTTCCACTCCACTCAATATTTTATATACCTATGAGCTTCTTATTGTTTAGTGCGTGCTAAGCTTTTATAAATGGGTCCCTAAGTCTTGGGTGCGTTGGATTGCCAAGAATATTAGCATTTAAAAATCATAACATTTTTCATTCTTTGCCTTTTTAAATGAAGTGATAAAATGGGAATCTTTACGCACAGTAGCGTCACTGCAGTAGCAGGCACTTCAAATCCTAGAAAAGTGGGAAAAGTACAGTGGAAATGAGTAATGAACTATCCATCACTTTTTCCCCCGGTAAAAATCTCTTGTTTTGACTAGGAGCAGAATGCCCCTGTATGAGCACGGAGAGAGCCTTGCTGACCAGTGGCCCATCAAAGCCAAGCACCTGTCCCTGACCCGGTCATTTGGAATCCTCTGGCAGATCCCAGATACGAAAACCCAGCCCTTGCTGCTTGCTTCTAAGCGAGGGAGCTGGAAACACTAAGGAGCAGATTCTATATATGGTACCTAGATTTCCGGGCGAAATACGCCCGTAACTTAATTGGCGTAACGAGCCAATCAGCGCTTTTAACAGCACTTAAGCAATAATGAGCACTAACTGGCAATTATCACAATTTATGCGCTGAAATCGCTAAGCGTATTCTATAAAGAACTGCGCCTAAATTGTAAAGCGCGCAGTTCAAAATAAATGTACATAGTTTAAAAGGGGCGTGTTTAGGGGCATATTGTGGGTGTTTCAAAATTTCCACGCATAATTAAAGAATACGGGTCAGTGCGTCTGAACCTAGGTGTGTGGATTGACAATGAAACTCAAGCCTGAACTGGATAAAACCTAACTCTCTATACTTGACTACCAAAGTCTACTCTACCATGAATGAACTTTAATACAATACCACCCTACCTCTTATTCCGAATATGAACTCCTTATACTTGAGTTTGGAAGGCTAAGTGCTTTGAAAATGAGCCCCATAGTGGATTAGCAGTCAAGTATAAGGAGTTCATATTCGGAATAAGAGGTAGGGTGGTATTGTATTAAAGTTCATTCATGGTACAGTAGACCTTGGTAGTCAAGTATAGAGAGTTAGGTTTTAGCCAGTTCAGGCTTGAGTTTCATTGTCTTGTAGTTAGGATGGATCATTGTGGTATGCGCCTTGTTGAACAAACTGGTCTTCAGTGATCTCCGAAAGTTAGTTAGGTCAGGTATTTTTTTCACGGCGAGTGGTAATGCATTCCATAGTTGTGTGCTTATGTAGGAGAAGCTAGATGCGTATGTTAATTTGTATTTTAGTCCTTTGCAGCTGGGGTAGTATTCTGTAAACCATGCCTAAATCTTATAGAATATGCTTACTTTCGCTCGGATTTTGTAGGTGCCATTTATAGAAACTGGTCCAAAGAGGCCCTTTTATTAAGCTGTGGTAAAAGGGGGTCCTGCATTAGCAGCGGCAGTTGATTTTGCTGCGCGCCAGGGCCCCTTTTACTGCAGTGGGTGAAAATAACCAAAAATGAAATGGCCATGCTGTAAATTCACACGCTGAGTAATCATTTCGGGGAGGGGGGGAGGGGAGCACTTAGCACCACCCATCAAGGTGGCAATAAGGGCTCCCGTGCTAACTGGTAATCCCCTGCGGAAATATTTTAAAAAATATTTCTTCCAGCGCCGGAAATTGGAGCGCGCGCTAGGGGTGGAACTACCTCTGACACCTGCGTTGGGCCGGCGGTAGTTCCAGGTTGCTGCATGGCAACACTTTTGTAAAAAAGGGCCCTAAAGCCTACTGGCTAACTAATGCTTAATGGATCTGCCATCTAGAAACTTAGTCAAACCTTTTTTTTTTAATGCAGCTAAATTATTTATTTATTTATTGGGATTTCTCTAACCACCTTTATGGAGAGATTCATACAAGTGGGTGTACAACAGGTACAGGTTGCTTGTTTTTCAAAAAATCTAAATATTGTCTGCATCACTCAAACAGGCGTCAGAGTAGAAAATGACAAGGGGACAAAGTTTGTTCCCATTCCCGCCCCCTTTCTTGTGGGATCTGTCTCTGTCCCCGTAAGCTCCGTCCCTGTCCCCATCCCCGAGGTTACTGCAGGTCCCTGTCCCCGTGTCATTTTGTAGTCACCGACACATGCTTTTTGCAGAACAGTGAACGCTGATCTCTGCCCATATCGTTACACTGCTTCAGAGCAAGATATGAGAAGAGTAATGCTGGCTCTGAGCTTTAGAGCTGCCGTGAACCTCACATCACAGACATAAAGGTTGTTGCAATTATATCTGAACGTTGTATGGACTTTTTGAATAACTGCAGCTGGATCATAAAGGAAGATTCCAAAGAACCACCACGAAAAAAAAAATTGTTTAGTCTATTTTTAGTACTGCTTATAACTGATATCCATTATTTTATTTACAATATTTCTTCTGCACATGTTCCCACTAACAATTAGGTTTTTGGTAGGGGTGTTAGCAGTATAAATGGTATTAATGCCAAAAATAAGCAATAAGATATGTAAATAAAACCAAATAATTCTTGGTCTCTTTCAATACACTCCTATTTTATTTTAACCTCTACAGTTTATAAAATAAAATAAGAGAATAACGCATTTTTTTGTACAGAAATGTAGATGCGTATGGTAGGGATCTTGGTAAGAATTTTTAATGAGGAAGCAAGGTGGTTCTCATCATCTTTATAAGTAATAATTACTGGCAATCATGGAAGCCAACTTTTCAAAATTATTGTGGGTGCTAAACCCAACAGAAACTCTCTCCCCCTGGGCACAGTTGTGGAATTTGTTCAATATTAGGGGCATGGTGTCTCTAGACAGGAATAATTGGGGTGGCAACAGAGGCCAAGCCAAAGCAACATTTATATACATCATGTCCACCACCACATCACATACCTCTCTCCCACCTCCCCTTTTTAAATTAGCGATATAAGACATCATAAACTTCTATGCATAAAGAAGCCCCCCTCCTCCTCCAGTTAGTTTCAGCTACCGGGTAAGACTGCCTTTATAATTGATAGCATCATTCAATAAATTCTGCTGTGTGGTGTGGTCTGGATTCTCCATAAGGCTCCAGTTCTGTATCTCAAACTTCATATTCCCCAACAACACATCATAGAAAGGATATTGAAATTGTGGTTATTACCTCAGGAGCAGCACACACTCCTTCCACTGCCAGACACTTTGATTAAATCAGATGGGTTTTTGTTTGTGTGACAACTCTATAGGATGTGGAGACTAGCGGTCTACTTTTACATATGGCACTTAAGGCCTCTTATCAAGTCACACTAACGGTTTCCATTCAGCAATGCCGACGAAGCCCATTCAGAGTGAATGGGCTTTGTCGGCATTACCATACAAGGGACAGCTAGCGTGGTTTAATAAAAGAAGCCCTTAGCAAACTAACACAAATCCTATCTAGCAAACCTACCAAACCATAGCAGCCCTAGCCCACTGATAAAAAGGCAGTGCTATAAATATTATACTGGACCCTAGAGGTCCAATATACCTACTACTGAGAAATTAGAACAAGGTGTACTATTACAGATTCCTACACAGACGCTATATGCTAGCAGAATCCGTCACCTCAGTCACACATGTAGAGCACGGATAGACCCTCATATGATAAAGAATAGGGAATGTCAAAAACTGAAATGGGGAAAGGGGATGGGATTTGATATACCATCTTTCTGAGGTTATAATCAAAGTGGTTTACGTATTATATACAGGTACTTATTTTGTACCTGGGACAGTGGAGGGTTAAGTGACTTGCGCAGAATCACAAGGAGCTGCAGTGGGAATCAAACCAGGTTCCCTTGATTCTCAGGCCACTGTACTAACCATTAGGCTAATCCTCCACTCTGTGAGCCCTCTCCCCTTTACCCAGACTCTATAAGAAGGGTAATATTGGTAAAAGAAAAACAGAAATGCATGGTCTCCTGTACTCTACAAAATACAAAAATAGAAAAAAATGTACATTTCCCAAGGTGGACACATCCCAGTCCTTAAAGAGCATTGAATAATATTTTTCTTTTCTACTTTTGCTGTCTAGACATTTCATTTCATATTGGGCTAGTCCCAGTCTTTTTTTCCACTTTCCCTGAGTCAGTCTTCTGAATTCTTTTCAGGTTTGCCTTTCCATTTCTTCTCTCTCTCCTTGTCTTCTTCTTTTCCTTCTCTACATCTATTGGACACTGATCTTTCATGTTTTTTCCCCCACTTTTCTCTTCTCTTCATTTATAGCTGCCCATTTGATTTTTATTCCTCATTCTCCCTTACTCTTACCCTCTTCTTACAGTCTCCTTCTTTTCATCTCTCATCTACCTTACCAACTTTTCCCATCTCCCTCTCATCCCCTCTCCAGTACACCCATTGCCCACTCTGTCTCTCTCCTTCCCCAGTCTCCAGTTCCCTCCCCCCAGAACAGAGGGATGAAAAGGGGATGATAGTGGACTAGACCCTCTCAGCCCTCACCTAACCTCTACTGCCTCATCCACTCACCAGCCCCAGCTCCATCCCTGTCTCTCCTTTCTTCCCTTGCCTCCAGGACATTCTTCTATCCATTACCTGCTACCCCATCTCCTGTTACCTCTCCTTCACAATCTTTGTAACCCTAGTTTCACTGTCACTCAAACCCTTCAGAGACTCCTGTCTCTGTCATATCCATCAGTACCCCATCCCTGTTCATTGCCTTTCATTCTCTTTCCAGTCTTCCAGGTCATTCACATTATGTTTCAGCTTTTCCGTACACTTCATCCCCTTTCTCTTACCCAGCATTTCACACTCTCACTCAGTGTCCCAAACCATCAGTTGTCAGGTCTGTCTCCATCTCTCCTGTCCATAGTTCCCTGTTCTCCCCCCCCCTAAAAAACACTCTCATACTCAATCACCAAGTCCCAGTTATCTTCTGCTCTGTTGTCCCATCCACCTTCTGTTCTTTCCAGGGTCTGTGGTCCATTTGACATTTCTTCTGTCTCCATATTCACTATCATTCCCTCAGCATCTCTATCTGTCCTGGCTCATATTCCCCCTTTGTATCTCTGTCCTTATCCCTCCCCTATGTTCAGAACTTGCCCTCCCTTCCACCCCCATGGTCAGGTTTCTGTTTCTCTTCCCTTTTCTCTTTCTCCTTTCCCTGTCACAGACTGGCACCTCCTCGTTTCCCTTCCCTGCTGCATCTCTCCTTCATCCCCCCATTACAGACTGTCACATCCTTGTTTCCCTTCCCTGCTGCATCTCTCTGTCTTCCCCCAACCTCCCTTATTGCAGACTGGTACCTCCTCATTTCTCTTCCCTACTGCATCTTTCCCTGTTCCCCCACCTCCCCCTGTTGCAGACTGACACCTTGTTTTCCTTCCAGTTCATCATGAGCAGTGTCGGTAATCACCTTCTGACCCCGGAAACTTTGTTTTTGCCACGTTCCACCTACACAGGAATAGGAAGTAGCATCAGCATAGGCAGGATGCAGCAGTGACAAAGCTTCCAGAGTCGGCCATTGATTACAAAGACTTCTCAGTACAAACTGGAAGGTTGCAGGACTGCTGTGGTGGTGGGGGGGGGGGGGGGGGAGGAGGAGGAAGAGAAATTAGAAGAGATGCCGGTCCTCTCCAATGAGGAACATGAGGGAAGAGGGCGAGATCTCCAACATTAAAGGAGGAAGGGAGGGAGGGTGGGTGAAAGGTGCCAGGAAAAACTGGGGTGGCAAAGGGATGTCAAGCCATTTTTGCGATGCCTATGACTGGGTGTGCTCAAGGACCCACAGAACTGGCTCCTTTGCTGGTAGTAGACCAAACTGTTTGTTTTTTTTTGTATTGTCATGGGGTGGGAAGGTCAGATGATTAGTTCTCAGATTTGCTTCACGATGATGATAATGGCAACTCCCAAAATTCTATTTAGCCTGTCTTATCATTTGTAGCTTTCAGCACCGTGTCTCTCTCATTCATAGGTCATGTTGTGTGCACTTAGGACAAAATGTCTGTACAGTTTGGTGAACAAAAATAGAAGACTGCAAAGTGTTTTAGTTCAGGAGCAGAAGTGTTCATTAGAATTGCAAATGGAACGTTGTACCATGAAGTAAATGCAATATTTCTGTGATGGTTAGTCTGTTGTGAATTATGTATTGTCCACAATAACTAAGATCCATGTGAGCGGTCAATGACCACTTTGCAAATGACTCACAATTATTCAAATTGTTGTTTGCGTCCTTTTCCAGATAATTAACAAATACGTTAAATACCATTAATCACAGCTCAGATCTCTGGGGCATTTCATTATTCACTTCTCCTCTGTTTGGAAAAGTGAACAATTTAGTCTTACTCTCTGTTTCTTATCTGTTAACCAGTTTTCAGTCCATAATAGGACATTATCGCCTATCTTGTAGCTTTTTAATCTTCTCAGGAGTCTCCCATAAAAGACATTTCACAAAGAGGCTTTGGAAGGCTAAGTGCTTTGGAAATATGCCTCAAAGTTCCTTGAAAATCTGGGTACACTACATTGATGATCTTTCCATACAGATGGTTTGCACCAGGGTAGGCTATTCTGGTCCTTAGATGCCACAAGTTGGTTAGATTTTCAGGATTTCTACCAGGAATGTATATACACTATATGTATTCAACAGGGTAATCATTTACAAAAATCAGCAATAATTATTACAACATATATCAAACCTTGATCTAAATTTCACACGCACAATACCAAATAAAATCTTTTTATTCAAACATTACAACTTTTTATAAAACCAAATGTATACCCTACAGAACCCCCAGAGTGCGTTGATTAGTATATTCCTGTCAGTCCCAATTCCACAGTCCATTAATCTTGGCAAAAGAGTCTCATACTTAAACAATTTCACTTTCAAATGAAACTGTGTGAAATGTCCAGAATTTCACAGTTCTCTTCACCAGAAGGATAAGTACATAAGTAATGCCACACTGGGAAAAGACCAAGGGTCCATCGAGCCCAGCATCCTGTCCACGACAGTGGCCAATCCAGGCCAAGGGCACCTGGCAAGCTTCCCAAACGTACAAACATTCTATACATGTTATTCCTGGAATTGTGGATTTTTCCCAAGTCCATTTAGTAGTGGTTTATGGACTTGTTCTTTAGGAAACCGTCTAACCCCTTTTTAAACTCTGCTAAGCTAACCGCCTTCACCACTATCACCTACTAACACTCCTAGTAGACTTTACATGATTTAGTACAAAATCTAAAAATTTCAATGAAATATCCTGCATTCTCTCTCATTTGTGTGCAAAATACAATATGAGCCTAGTCTTAACATGGCTCATGTGTCAAATACTTCCTCAGGAGACCAGAACCTAAAAAGCAAAAATTTCTCTTATCTTATATGAATTGCACAACCCCTCCTACAACTATAAAATACAAATATCAAAATGAATGTCAATATAAAAACATACTGTCTGCAATAACTGGGTGTGAAACCTCAGACTGCTTCACTATGGCATTTATGATGTAAAAAATGCTGACACTTTACTCCCAAGGGAATATATAGAAAAGCAGATAGCCTCCCCTCCCAAAAAGGGGGGGCAGGCGGAATCAAATCCTCCCTGCTGGCAGTGCTGACCAATCAACCTCTCTATTGAGCCCTTTAGGTTCTGCCATATCCCACAAAAAAAGTAAATTTTTGTTCCTTTAAGCACAATTTCTGAATGATGTTTCCACCAGTTTTTGGAGTCATTGTAAAAGTACCACAAGTTGAAAATCATCCACTGAATGATTTTCTTCGATCCAGTGGCCCACCAATGGTGCCTCCCTCTTCTGTAATCATAGATTACTAAGATGTTGTGCCACCCGAATCTTAATTTTATGAATGGTTTCTCCAATGTACCAGGAGTGTGGTAGCCGTGTTAGTCCACTCTTAAGGTTATCAATAGAAATCAAACAAAATAAAACATGGAAAAGAAAATAAGATGATACCTTTTTTATTGGACATAATACATTTCTTGATTAGCTTTCGAAGGTTGCCCTTCTTCGTCAGATCGGAAATAAGCAAATGTGCTAGCTGACAGTGTATATAAGTGAAAACATTCAAGCATTACTATGACAGTCTGACAGGGTGGGAGGATGGGGGTGGGTCGGAGGTATGCATGGGGACATCAAAGCATATCATTGATATTCTAACAGGATGGGTGTGGATAGGTGAGGGGTGGGGTGATCAACAGAGACATACAGCTTTATGGTTTATAATGGGCTAGGAACCCCAGATCCTTGTTAAGTCCTTTCTGTTGGGTGTTAAAATATTCAATCATTCTGACTTCAAAGGTCTTACGTTCTTGTATGGTTTTAAAGTTACCTTTCAGTATTCTCACTGTAACTTTACCTTTCAGTATTTCACAGGACCCCACAGTTATCCACAAAGGAAAGATATTCAACATAAAGGGATCTTTCACTTGCTCATCTTCCAATGTGGTATATATCATTCAGTGTAAAAAATGTAACGAAGGATGCTATATTGGAGAAACAGGCCAGATGCTCAAGACAAGATTCAATTTACATAGACATCACATGAACAATACAGCCAGTAGGGCCCCCACCCCGGTGGGACAGCACTTCACAGAACCAGGACACTGTACCAGTGATTTCACAGTGAGAATACTGAAAGGTAACTTTAAAACCATACAAGAACGTAAGACCTTTGAAGTCAGAATGATTGAATATTTTAACACCCAACAGAAAGGACTTAACAAGGATCTGGGGTTCCTAGCCCGTTATAAACCATAAAGCTCTATGTCTCTGTTGATCACCCCACCCCTCACTTATCCACACCCATCCTGTTAGAATATCAATGATATGCTTTGATGTCCCCATGCATACCTCCGACCCACCCCCATCCTCCCACCCTGTCAGACTGTCATAGTAATGCTTGAATGTTTTCACTTATATACACTGTCAGCTAGCACATTTGCTTATTTCCGATCTGACGAAGAAGGGCAACCTTCGAAAGCTAATCAAGAAATGTATTAAGTTATGTCCAATAAAAAAAGGTATCATCTTATTTTCTTTTCCATGTTTTATTTTGTTTGATTTCTATTGATAATCCAATGTACCATAAATTACAGGGGGGGGGGGGGGGGGGTGTTATGACAACTCCTATCTTGTCCTAGCCAGCACAACAGTAAAGGTAAGTGTCCATGCCCCAGAGTTTTTCATTTGTTCTACTGACAGCAAAAAGTAAACCTAGCAGAAAATACACTCTGTCAGCATTTTTTGGTTTAAATATTTGCAGCTGGCAACGTGGGAGCAGCTGTGTTGTTGATCTCATAATTACAGAATTGCCAAAGCTATGGGGCTGCATGCGTGATCTCTATCCTACACGTGCAAACAAGAAAGCTATTGAAACTATTTGGAAGCAGTATTTTAACAGGAAGGGAAGGAGGGGGAGACAAAAGAAAGCTTCAATTGTCACAGAATGAGAACAGAGCCTGATGAATTCTGACCTATTAATCTAAGTCAGGAAGGTTAAAAGTAACAGAAGCTGAGAGAATGACTGTTTTGTAGATTTTTGGAAACCATCCGCTAGTTTTTCCTTCCAGCAACACTTGATTGCCCTTGTCTTGTAAAGAATACCATGAAAGATAGCTTGGCTAAATTTATGCTGGGCTTCTAGAGCACTCTTTAAGGGGTAGCGCGAAGATGGAAAGGCATCGAGGAAATGTGTTGGAAAGGAAAAGCATCCTTCGTTACCTAGAGGGTTAAAAATGGATAGTTTTAAAAATTGTTCATGTGACGTTGGGGGAGGTGGACTGAAAGGCAGAAGTGGCCCACAAATGTATAGTGGATTTGAGCCTTAAAATTCCTGACACTGGCCCTGTATCAGGGATGGAGGTAACATTCCATCTTTTTTCCCAAGCTTATTCCAGTACGTAAAAGATGTTTTTGGTGTGGTGTTAAGTGAAAGTATCAAGTTATGTATTTATTTGTTTAGTCTATGTTGTGGGATTTTATGTATGTTTTTATTGTGAGCCGCTTAAATATAACGGGTTATAAAGTTTGGGCCCTATTTACTAAGGTGCGTTAGTGTTTTTAGCATGCCTACACTTAGCACGCGCGCTAACCATGTAGGCGCCTATAGGGATGTTGTAGTCACGTACATGGTTAACGCACGTTAAAAACGTTAATGCGCCTGTAACGTTGCTTAGTGAACAGGGCCCTTTATATATAAACTAGCCGTTAAGCCCGTTAAAACGGGCGAGATTTACAGCTACCCTCCTCGCTGCCACTCCCTCCCTCCTCCGTGCTGGGCCCCCTGCACTAACCTGACAGCGCCTCTCACCTCCATGTGAAAGCGCTGCAGGCAGCAGCAGATCGCTCTGTTCCGCCCTCTGATGTCATCACGTCTTGACGCGAGGGTGGGACAGAGAGGGAAGTCTCTACTGCGCATTTGCAGGTGAGTCGGTCACTTGCCATTTATATGTTTGATTCCAAAGGGTAAGGCATTGTGGCCTTATTCCCCGGATTCTATATAGTGCGACCAGAGTTGCGCATGCAAATTAGGTTGTATTTTGATTTGTGCTTGCAACTTAATTATCTTAACAAGCCAATCAGCACCGATAACTGCCACTTCACAGGCAATTATGACCTTATCAACTTTCGAAAATCACTAAAGACCTACCTTTTTAATAAGACTTACCATAATAATCAATAACAGGAACTCCAACACATCATTACTTACTAGAGACTCTGTCTGTTTTTTGATTTATCGAATTGTTTAATCTGTCTGTTTTCTGATTTATTAAATTGATTATATCCATTATGATCTTTATGTAACCAATTGTTTTATCTACTCTTGATTGGCGATTGTCAGGATGTATTATTGTAAGCCACATTGAGTCTGCAAATAGGTGGGAAAATGTGGGATACAAATGCAACAAATAAATTTATTGACACAAATTGGCATTAATTAGAATTTACAGTCAGAACTTGCTAAGCGTATTCTGTAAAGTTTTGCACGTAAATTCTAAGACGCAGAACCGAAAAGGGGGAGTGGCCATGTGCATGGACTGAGCGGGACGTGGGCATTTCTAAAATCTATGCAGGCTGGTATAGAATACACCCGCTCTGCGCCTTAGTCACTGGCATTTGCGCCAAGTTTTACTTAGCGTAAATACTTGTGGCCAATTTAGTCAGTTGGGACAGGTGCTAGATGAATTCTATAAACCGCAACTAACTTTAGACATAGTTTATAGAATACGCCTACCGTAGATGCACTTCTTTTTCGGTTGTTGATTTTTACAGCGCCTCATATAGAATCTAGTCCTATTTGTCTAGATATGGCCAACCCCCTGGATTGTATAAACTTCCAACTTTACTATTAGGGTTAGATTCTATATATGTCACCTAAAAAATCTGTGCCAAAAAAGCGCTATTCTATAAGCTACGTTTAAAGTTAGGTCTATGTCCTGGAGTCATGCCTAACTTTAGGCACATCTATTAGGACAAGAAAAACTCAGCGTCTTAAACACTTTCAATATAACATATTTCAGTACAGTGTTTTAAAGTGACTGTCAGGCTTATTTTTAGAAAGAGAAGGGTGCCCAACTTTCGACACAAATCGGGAGATGGGCGTCCTCTCAGTGTCGCCCAAATCAGCATAATCGAAAGCTGATTTTGGGCGTCCCCAAATGATTCCCATCGTGGGGACAACCAAAGTTCCTGGGGGCGTGTCGGAGGCGTAGCAAAGGCAGGAGTGGGGAGTGCCTAACAGATGGGCGTCCTCAAGTGATAATGGGAAAAAGAAGGGTGTCCCTGATGAAGACTTGGCCGACTTTACTTGGTCCTTTTTTTTATGAATCTAAATACACATAGAGGGAAATCCAAAGTTACAGGAGTATTTCTACTTAAACTACCCATTAAACCAATACTCCACTATTCGCAATAAATACACATTTCTTTATTTAACTTAATCCATTAATATACATTTCATACACCACGTGCATCCGTCACTTACATTCATGCACCTTCCACTTGTCACCCACACGGTTTTTCGAATATCTAATTTCACCACAGTACATAAGTTCTGCAATGTCCAGAATGTTCCACCAAGCAATACTTGCAGTTAAAGTTTATAATGTCCCGCCATCTTATAATCCACACTCAAATCCTGTTCTCTTCAAGATGTATCTTCAATTGTTATTGTTACACTTCAACTGTTTTCTCGTCCAGTGTTGTTTCCCATAATCTCACTGGATCACTGCCAACTACTTAAAGCATTGCAAATGCTGAGTATTAAATTTCATATATCGCTCATCCCTCAGCTGACCATGTGGGACTCTCGAAAGGCACAGGAAAGACTGACGTATATCACTCCAAATCAGCATCAGAAAGTCTTCTGCTCTCCATCCGCCTGAACTCCTTTTAGTCCCTCAATGCGAGACCGTATTTCGAATAATTCTTCATCAGGAGAAACTGCAGACCATCATCTAAAATCACATTATAACACAACCTACTTTATTCTGCTTCATTTATCACATATATATCTTTCATTGCTACTAAACACTTCATTATAAATCCACCTCCGACTGCTTACCTACAAGGCAGCCCCTCGACAGGAGTATCCGTGAAACCGCCTACTTACTGCACAGCTGCAAATTTACTCCCCCAGTGGTCACTAACCACCTCCCACCCCAAAAAAAACAACTTTAAAAACTTGTCTTTTTTTTTTTTTTTTTTTAGAGTATGGGTGAAGGACGTCCTTCGCTATGCCTCCGTCCGTGCAACGGCAGTTGAGGACGTCCAAAATGTGGATGTTTCTGTGAGAAGGACGTCCATGCGTTTGCTATGCCTCTGACACCCCCTTTATTTATTTATTTGGATTTTGGATCACAAGTAACAGCAGTGGGATTTGAACCGGCCACCTCTGGACCCTCCACTCCCTTGAAATTTGGCCGTCCCTGGGTGGAGGGGAGGTATGTGTGTGTCAGCGGAGGCATAACGAAGGTGTGGCCGTCCTTCTTTCAAACATTTTGGACTTGTATTGCGCAGAGCAGCCACACATAATGCTTGGCTGCTCTGCACTGGCTTCCCCTCCTTAGGAAGGAAATCGTGTGCAAATGAGCTAACAGTGAGCAGCTCATTTGCATGCGATTTCCTTCATGCATGCCTTTTTACGTTCAGTTAGTGCATCAGTTAGTCCACTGCAGTGCCCCCTAGGGTGCCCAGTTGGTGTCCTAGCATCTGAGGGGGACCAGTGCACTACGAATTCTGGCTCCTCCCACGACCAAAGGGCTTGGATTTGGTCGTTTTTGAGATGGGCGTCCTCGGTTTCCATTATGTCCAAAAATCAGGGACGCCCATCTCTAAGGGCGACGGTCGACTTAAATGTTGAGATTTGGGCGTCCCCGACCGTATTATCGAAACGAAGGATGGACGCCCATCTTCTTTAGATAATACGGGTTTCCCCGTCCCTTCACGGGGACGTCCTGCAAGTACGCCTTCAGGAAAACATGGGCACCCCGTTCGATTATGCCCCTCATTGTATCCATTGGATCTCTTAATCTTTTTTTCTTAGAAGAGATTATAAAGATTTTTATATGTGTGAAAAGGACCTCAGCGTCAGTTAGCGTGTGGCAGCAGTTCATTTATCAAGAGGTAGAAACATTCTTAACTCTCTTAACTCGCCATTGCCTTTTCATAGGTCCAAATTGCTTATCAGAGTTACAATTTCACAAATTATTTATTTATATATATTCCTTCTAAACGTATCATGAAACTTAGAGCTTATTGCTTAAAAATGAAGAACTTAGCTTTTTAAAGATAATTGTGAACAACAGGACCACTGGCCGACATGCAGCATGTTTCGCTATAGCTGCATCAGGGTCTGGTCCATGCCTTGAATGCCATCATCAAACTTTTACTCCCCCAGTTTAATATAGCCCCTGCCAGGTGAAGAATAAGTTAATCCTTAAAGTTGGCCATTTATTTTGATGTAATTTTAGGTACAGCCATTTTTACGAACTGAATCGTGGTACAAATGTACGTGCCTAAATTATGCACATATCCCCCCCTTATTCTGTAACAATGTTCGTAAATGCTAGCACTACCCCCGTTGCACCCATACCCCTCCCATTTTTGGGCCTCCTTTTTCAGATCGCACGTAAAATCCAATTAAATTTAATTAGTGCCAATAATGCTTGTTAGCCAATTATTGGTAATAATTGACTTGTTCTATTAAGTTGAGTACACAAATTGGGTGCGTGCTCAAATTTGTGAGCACAATTTTTGGCAACTTTTATAGAATTGGGTTAGTGCATAAAGTTGTGCACACATAGAATAATGTCAGTTGTATGCGTAAATTAATAATGAGCTGATAATTGTTAACGAACAATACTGGGTTACAATTGGCTTTAATTGGAGCCGGTTGAGACTAATTAGCAGTTATGCATGCAACTGCCCTTAGTCAGTATTCTGTAATGCACGTGCACCTACTAGGGTGTGTGGCCATGGTAGGGCATGGGTGAGTCATGGGCTTACCTAGCAGTTATGTGTGTATGCTGTAGACTATTAGCATAGAAAACAGAAATGGAGAGAAATGAAGGCCATTTGCTATCCCTTCCTCTTCCTTAGAGATCCTCCCCTGATATTCAGCACTATTTAACAGGCCAGAACAGCTGCTGAATGATTTAAATAATGCTTAACCAACTATCTGCTGATGTTCAGTAGGGGGATAACCGGATATCTCCTGCTAAATATCCCCAGTTAGCGGCTAGCTAATATCCGGTTGTATCACCCGATATAACCAGCTGGATTGGCCGCTGTCGTGGACAGGATGCTGGGCTCGATGGACCCTTGGTCTTTTCGCAGTGTGGCATTACTTTTGTACTTATGTACTTATCTGCCTGTTCTATAAAGCCAGTTTAGCGGCCATATTTGGCTGCGTGAAAAGGTGCGATATCTTTGGCCTGTTTAAAGATAACCAGCTATGTCTGAATATTGACTTAGCAAGCTATCTTTAAACCTCCCAAAAATAAACCGGATGTTTAGTGCTGGTCATTGGAAACGCCCCAGCATTAATTATCTGGTCTCAGCGCCAACCGCGGGAATTAACCGATCTAACTCCCATGGTCTGAATGTCAGCCCCCCCCCCCCATGTAAATGTCCTATAGCATTTACGTGTCTGACTGCATACAGTTAGGCGCAAGTACTTACACCAGCCTTTCACATGGCATAAGTGCTTACGCAATTGTCATTAAAGAATCCATGCTTAGCACGCTGTATGTCAACTTTAGGCACCCTTTCTTAAATCCAAACCAACGTATTTATTTGCAGGGAGCATCACAGAGATCCTGTAGATAGAATGGATCGACAACCTAAAGAGCAGAAAACTGTGCCTAAATGGTGGATATGGACTCTGGCTATTAGAAAGAACATGAGTCAGTGAGTCTCCCAAATGGATTATAAAAGACAATATTAAAACAGCTGAAATGGAAGGGGTGTGGGGCAAAGTGGAAGCTCTATGAATTGTGTTGGAAAGAGAGGATGACACTCTCATCCACACCAGTGTAGTCTACAGACCTCCAACTTAAATTGAGAACCTGGTGGTGGCCAAAGTCAGAAGGATGCTAGGCTGCATATAGTGAAGCATTACCAGCAGAAGAAAGGAGGTATTAATGCTCCTGTACTGGTGGTCATTGGTGAAGCCCCACTTGGAGTATTGTGTTCAGTTTTGGAGGCCATATCTTGCAAGGATGTAAAAAGGCTCAAAGCCACCAGAGGAAAGCAATCAAAATGGTGTGGGGTCTGCACTGGAAGACATATAAGAAGAGACTTGAAGGATCGGGGAGATATGATAAATTTTTGGTATGGAACAATGCAACCTTTTCCAAAAACAAAGGGGCACTAGAACTAGAGGACATGAAGTGAAATTGCAAAGGGTTAAAATTAAAAGCAACATCAGGAAATACTTTCACGGAGAGAGTGGTGGATGCCTTCAATGCTCTTCAACAGAAGTAGTGGGGTTGAAAACAGTGACGGAATTCAAAAAAGTGTGGGCTAAACACAGAGGTTCATTATGTGGCATGAAGATTCTATACTATTCTAGTCAAGGTATTTATATCCCACTAATATCAATGCTGAGTCTAAGCGGGTTACATAAATTCAAAGACATACCTTTAAAATCCAGAAAGGCCTACAAAATTACTCACTTAAGTGCTTATTGAAAAGATAAGTTTTCAATCCTTTAGGGAATTGCAAGTAACCAAAAATTGCCTGAATTTGTACAGGTATAGAATTCCACAATTTACTAGCTTGAAAAATAAAAGCATCATGAAGTTTTTTTATACCAGACTTTTTTTAACAGAATTGTAAAGTGGAATGAAAACAGGAATTTACTCTGAAAACTGGATAAGCTATTAACTGTGGGAGAAGAGAGGAACAATTCCCTTGTAGTATGTTAAATACAATAGAGTCCTCTTTATGGGAGACCTGGGTCTCAGTTTAGAACAGCCACCTACCTTCTGATAGAACTCTTAACCACTCAAACTTGACAGTCCTATCCTCCACCCCCGTCTGTTAGTTCAAATATTCTGAGGTCAGTGTGGCCTATCTTTGGCCGCTATAAACTTAACTGGCCAGCGCTGAATATTAACTTCACCAGTTAAACCAAAAAAACCACCAGATATTCAATGCCGATCACTAGAAATGACCCAGCGTTGAATATCCACGCCCAGCGCCAACCATGGGACTTAGCTGGCCTACCTCTTCTGGGCTGAATATCAGCCCCAAGGAATATAGTTTAGTGGGCTAAGAACCAAGGGACCCCAATTCAAATAGAAACAGAGAAAATGTAGGCAGATAAAGACCATATGGCCTTTCAACTCTGCCCATCCATGCCATCTACTCTCCCCATCATTCCCTTTGAGATTCTGTGTAATTGTCCCAATCTCTTGAATTCAGATACTGTTTTCAACTCAACCACTTCTACCAGGAGGCCACTCCACAAAATCACCACCCTTTCTGTGAAGAAGTATTTCCTTGTTACTTCTGAGTCTATCCCCTTTCACCTTCATCCTATACCCCCTCATTCCAGAGCTTCCCTTCAATTGAAAGAGACTCACCTCCTGTGCATTTATGCTGCATAGGTGTTTAAATGTTTCTATCATATGTCTCCTTTCCCGCTTTTCTTCCAAAGTATACATATTGAGATCTTTAAGTCTGTCCTCATAATGCTTTATGACAAAGACCACTGACCATTTTAGTAGCTACCCTCTGGACCGGCTCTCCATCCTTTTTATACCTTTTTGAAGGTGCGGTCTCCAAAACTGTAGACTATATTCTAAATGAAGTCTCACCACAGTCTTATTCAGGGACATCATCACCTTCTTTCAGTTCTTTGTGAATTTCTTGTTTAAGTTTTGAGCCCTCCAGGGAAGCCTGAAGGCTGTTGAAGCGGTATATATTCAGATACACTAAGCATTTTTTCTGTCCCTAGAGGGCTCACAATTAAAAAAAAACAAAACACAAAACTCAAAGTGCTGAAGTATGACTTGAAACCGGATCCCCTGGTCCTCAACCGATTGCTGTAACTATTAGGCTACCCCTCTGCTCCACATGGACATCTATGTGGCCGTTTTATAACATGGATATTCCTTTGCTGCCACAAAAATGTCCATGTCCCTTGTTCTTCCCTGTTCGTAATTTGGACATTTCACCAGCACTTGGATGTCCATTTTCTCATGTATTTTAGAACAGGTTGTGTGTTGGCAGATCATGTTCTAAAGTACATGAGAAATGGACGTGCAAATGCTTTTCTAGGCTATTGGTCTACTACCAATACCTTAAACAACAGCTTCTTCACTTGCTTTCTAAAAGTACAGTAGTTTCTTGTTGTTCTTGGTAGTCACTTCAAATTGACCTCCAATAGTAAGTGAACGATTTTGTGTTTCAATTAATCAGTATGATTAAATGTAGAAATTGTCCTATAGAGAGAGTGTTTCTCAAGCTGGTCCTGAAGTACCACCTAATCAGTCTGGTTTTTACCACGTTCATTTGGGATACCCTGAATACTGGATTAGCTACTATTTGGGTTTCTACAAGGTACTTGTGACTTGGATTGGCCACTGTTGGAAACAGGATACTTGGCTAGATGGACCATTGGTCTAACCCAGTATTGCTATTCTTATTTTCTTATGTACTCCAGGAACAGTTTGAACAACACTGCTGTAGATGTCATGAGATGCCTTATAGTGGTCTCCTGACAAGTTATACATTTTAGCGTGCTTGTTTCTTCTCTAAAGTCTGACTTTTTTAGTGGTTTAACGTTAGATGTAATCCTAGATGTTTGAATTCAGTTTGTCCATTCTTCTGGTTTATTTATTTATTAACTTTGACATTTATACCCCACATTATCTCGAACATACTTGAGTTCAATGTGGCTAACAATAAATAAAAAACAGATAAGTTTTTACAAAGCCATAGACAAAATGATGGCCATTGATGGCCAGTTGCAATCTAAGATACTCCATCAATGAATAGAAGCCTCTCAAAGAGGAGAGTTTTCAGTCTTTTACGAAATACCAAGTAATCAGGCTGACCCTTGATTGCCATTGACTGAATTCCACCACTTAGCACCCAGGTATCTAAAGTCATCAGAGTGAACTGACTTATAACGCACTTTCTTGCAATCTGGAAGATGAAGTCTAAGATAGTCCGTAGAACCAGAGGTTATATTGCGTAGGGGAATAGTTATTGAGGGCTGCATATAAGGGCATATAGTTATTAAGGGTTTCACAGTTATTCTTGAATTGTATTGCAGGACATAACTTGGCAAGATGAACACTCTGCCCCCTTCTCTTGGGAAACAAGGGTGAGTCTACTTTTCATCATTGTTACATTTTTATTCAGAGAAACTGTCTGCCTGAAGATTTAAAGGAGTCTGTACCATTTTGAGCATACAGGAGGTCACTCTGCAAAGTCATTGCTGTACATCTGTGGCCTCTTATAGAATACCCACCACCTAAAAACACAAACTTTGGCATCAAGATATGTACTTTGTCAGTGAGTGTGCATATGAGTGGAGAGAGGGCAGTGCACTCATGTACATATGTAGATTATAAAATACTAGCATTTGCATTAATACTTGCTCATTTGACACTCAAATGGTATTAACCGATTACAGTCTATTTTCATTTCAATTGCAGGTTGGTTAAAGGGAAAAAAAGTTGGTCTTGAATGTTGATAAATCTGAAGTGATGTTATTTGGAGATGTCTGGTGAGCAGATTCCAGATACAATTAGTTTATGTGATAGGGAAATCTGTTTGGTTACACAAGTCCGCAATTTGGGAGTGATTTTAGATATGTAGATTACTTCTAAACCACAAATTAGGAAAGTTGTCCAAAGTTCATTTTTAAAAAATTTTTAAAAAGCCTTTTTTACAGGTGCGCTGAAAAATGGGCTGTGCTAGTGTAGGCACGTGTTTTGGACACGCGAAGATCCATTTTTCAGCACACCTGTAAAAAAGGTCTTTTTAAAATTTTTGCCAAAAATGGATGTGTGGCAAAATAAAAATTGGCATGCGTCCATTTTGGGTCTGAGACCTTACCGCCACCCATTAACTTAGTGATATGGTCTCACGCAGCAACCGTGCGGTGATTATCTACGCACATAGAATGACAATTACCGCCTGGTTTCTGCCTCGCGCAGGATGTGCGTAAAAAATGAAATTACTGCCCAGGCCATTCGGTAGCTGGGTGGTAACTCCAAATTGACGTGCGTAGGATGCGCGTATGCGCCTATGTGGCTTAGTAAAAGGACCCCTGAGGCCTGAAAGTACAGTTCATTTGACTATTCCAGCATTAAGGAAAATTCATTTTTGAAGAGACCAGGCAACAAGATTTTCAATTGCAGGACCTGTGCTATGGAACCAGCTCCCTTTGCAAATTAGATTAATGAATGATATTGGGAAATTTTAAAAATTGTTAAAAGCTCATTTATTTAGCAAATCTTTTTGAAAGGAAGAATAGAAAAGGTGTAGGGTTATAGAGTCCAGACTGTCACAGTTTATTCGATGAGTGGAGCAGGATGAGTTATGTGGTAGTTTAGTTTTATATGTTTTTAGTTTGTTTTATACTCTTTTATTGTAATTTGATGTCTTTTTGTTAGGTGGATTTTATCATGTGTGTAGTTTTGGAATCCACTTAAGTAAATCGACAAACTATAAATTGATTAAACTAAACTAAAATATAGGTGCGGATGTTTACACCAGCTCTAGGGCTGGTATAAATATCTGTGCGTGAAAAGTAAGCAGCATGTTAGGGACTCTGTTTACTAAGCTGCACTAGTGTTTTTATTCCTATGGGTGTCTCTAGTGCGGCTTAGTACAGAGGGCCGTAGGTGTCTTATTCTAGTAATTTATAAAGAAAAGGAGGCATCTTTATAAAATAATACTTAGCACTAGGTACCTCTGTTATAAAATTACAGCTGTAAGGGGTAGTTCTGTGGAATAGGCACTAACATTTACATGCCATTCATAAAGATTAATGGCATATTCATGTATTTGTGGAAACAAATGAGTGTAAATGCCAAAAATTCTCCTAACTTCATAAGTGCCTACTTTCCTTTAGAGAATAGATGCCCTCCGGTTGCCAATTGTAGCTGCCCTGTTATTAGAATTACCCTCCACAGTAGGTACAGTAAATAAATAATTTTCCCTGTGTGTGCGCGCCAAGTTTTAAAGCTTACCTTTTTGGTATGTTAAAAATTGATGGGCCTGATAAATTATTGCTCCTAATTTTGAGAGTTATACGTATAAATTGTCCTCTGAAAATCTAGACTAACCTGTAGCAGGTGTTCTCCGAGGACAGCAGGCCTGATTGCTCTCACAAGTGTGTCGACGTCCGCGTCGCCCAAAAAGCGGCAAACTTTTTCCAGCAAAAATATAAAACTTTGCCAGAGTAACTAGGTCTCATGGCATAAAATGGGACCTGTGCTAAAGTAGCATGAGTTGGTGGTAAAATAACCCATCTTAATTGTAGCCCCACATTGATAACTAAGCCCCTATGATTTTATTTGGGTGGGTTTCTAGAGAAACCTAGTTTAAGGAAGAATCAAGAAGGTCTGCTCAACTGCCCAAATCTTCTCAGCTTGAAAACAGTCCAAAAATCTTAAAATATATATAATTGTATGTGGGGAGTTAGCAATCAGTGAGTCAGTGAAGTCCCACTTTGGCCGTGGATTAGAGAGAGAGCACAGATTCGTGGATATGGGTAATGTTTTGCCCAGTGCAACAAACTTCAAATTTTGAGTTGGTTTTTATCCCCTTTTATTTAGGCCTTCTACCATTGTTATTTATAGCTGTACTAACTTCCCATACAACTTAACATGTCAAATTTATCGTAGCTTAATACGTCATAGACGGCCCAATTAGGAAACGTGTAATTTAAGTCCTAAGAGCTCCACAAGCTTTTTAAAAGTATTTTATATTTCAGCTCTGGCCTCCGTACCAGTGAGTACGTGGCATTTTGTGTGTGTGTGTGTGTTGCTTTCAGCTGTTCCGTGTCAGCTTTAGTCACAAAGAAGAGGACCTTTCATTGAAAACCTCTCAGCCCCCTTTGAGGATCTTCCTTGGGGCAAACAGAAGTAAAAAGGCTTCTTCAAATACCTTTGTCAGGTTTCGGTGTAGCTCGATCCCGTGGACACCAGAGGTGACATTTTGACTGGGCCTGCCATGTCAAGTGTATCTGTTCAGCGAAACCTATGATTTCTGAGGCAAGCTTTTGTAGCATATATATTTTGAGAGCAGTTTTGAAAAGGATGCAGCTGTCTAGCAAAAGGCATTAGCTAGCTAGATCAATCTGTTGAAAAATGCCCATGGCTGAGTGCTTTATTTATTTATTGGGATTTATTTACCGCCTTTATGAAAAGATTTCACCCAAGGCAGTGTACAACAGGTGAAGCTTGACATAAAGCTTTTTTGATTAACAACGTTAATAAACTGATCAAATACAAACAAATACAATTAATGAGGTAAACTTGGAGATAGCAAATTGAATCCTAGTAACAGAGCTAACGTGAAACAGAAAAACATTTAAAAAGTGGCATAAAGCAGCATTTGGATGTTTTGCTTGCCAAAACATTAAAATCGCTATTGTTGAAACCCATTTTCTAAACGTTTTTCTATGTTGTTTGTCCGCAGTGTATTCAAATCACAAGGGGGCGTGTTGGAGGCATGTTAAGGGCAGGATTTGGGTGTTCCTAACACTTGGATGTTTTCCTGCCATAATGGAACAAAACAAAAACGTCCTGGACTAAAACTAAGACGACTAAGCCACAAAAAAGTGCCCTAAATGACCAGATGACCACTGGAGGAATAAAGGAATGACCCCCCCCCCCCCTTACTCCCCTAGTGGTCACTGACCCCCTCCCATCCCCCCCAAAATGTGAAAGAAACAATTCATACCAGCCTCTATGACAGCTTCTTCAACAGGGAGTAGTTTGAAATGTGGGGCACTGGGAGTGTCGTTGGACCACATGTTCTTGACATGTTCACAGATGATCAAATTTTGGCAAGTACTTCTGCTCTGGGTTTCTCAACTTTGGAAGTGTGGCTGGCTTTGTGCTCCCAGGTTGCTATTTGGAGAGATTCACACTTCCACGCAGGTTCCCACTGGAATGAAAACATTTGTGTTTTATTCTTTCCTTATGGCAAAGAAGGTGATCTTGTTAAATTGGCTGTCTTATAGAGAGGTCCTTCTGTGGCACGTGACAGCCTAAAAGATGTTGAATCACCACCAGGATTAAAATTTCAAGTAATTTAGATTAGAGAATGATACGGGGATGGTAAACCGCAGTTATCCACGGTAAATCCATGGTAAAAGAAAAAATCTGGCCGTTCACTGCGGATGTGGGAGCAAAATGTTTTACCGCCCCCCTGGAGCTATAAAAAGCTTTGCAGTTACTGTTCCCAGTCCGGCATCTCCGTGCCTTCCTTCCTCCCTCCCTCCCACAGTAGCTCTACCTTATGCAGCCAGCCAGTGGTGTGCTGGAGCTGGCTCGCACAAGCCATTTGTTAATTTTTTAAGAATTTTGAGAGCATGTTGATAAACTTTAACAACCGGCTTCCAAAATTTGGGCTTATCCTTTCTCGGCATTGTTTTCCTTCTCCTCCCCTGTGGCTTGTTACAGGGGGCCTTGAGGGCCCAGGCCCCCCTCAACAATAGTGGCTAGCCAGGTGTTTTTTTTTTTTTTTGGCTTCCTCAGGCTCCCTGTGCTTCCTGTCCCGGTAGTCAGGCAGCTGAGCTCTCCCTCCCTTCCTTCAGGTCCGGCTGGATATCGCTCCTCCCTGTTTCCAGCAGTGAGCCGTGGTGCAAGCAGCGCGGAAGATAGCTGCTTCCAGCTGCCCCAGTCCCCCGTCGCTGCTTCATCCCGCTTTTTCAACTTCCTGTGAGTGGGACGAAGCAGCAAGACGGACAGGGGCAGCCAGAATCAGCTGTCTTCAGCGCTGTCCGCACCATGGCTCACTGCTGGAGTAAGGAGATAGCTGGCCGGACCCGAAGGAAAGGGGGGAGAGCTCAGATACCCTTCTCCTCCACCACCGCCAACTCCAGGCTCCGCCCTTTCTGCCTCACCTCACCTCACCTCATGCTTGGAATAAACTCCCTGCCCATCTTCAAATCCTTGCTTAAAGCCCACCTCTTCAATGTCACCTTCGGCACCTAACCACTACACCTCTATTCAGGAAATCTTGACTGCCCCAACTTGACATTTCGTCCTTTAGATTGTAAGCTCCTTCGAGCAGGGACTGTCCTTCTTTGTTAAACTGTACAGCGCTGCGTAACCCTAGTAGCGCTCTAGAAATGTTAAGTAGTAGTAGTAGATACCTGACTGCAGGGACAGCGAGCAGGGAGCCTCAAAACAAAGCAACCAGACCTCTGAGCTACTTCTTCCACGTTCTCGTTCTTTATTGTTGGTACCATTTTTATTTGATCTCACTTACATTTTCAAACGTGCCGGGGGATGTACACACTGAGGAGGTATAATAATGGAATAAATCTTCATAGGTAGAATAGTAATTTGCTATAAATTGTGATCAGTGTGTCATTTGGAAGGACTGGTTAAAGGGACCCACAGAGAGGGGGCACTGGAAATGCGGGAGGGGGGTTGCTGGAGTGGACCCACAGAAAGGGAGGGGCTGCTGGACCCAAAGGGGGAGCTGGAGAGAAGGGAGAAAGGTGCCTGGACCATTGGAGGGAGGGAGGGCTGACTGAAGGGAAAGTAGAGAGAGGAGTTGGACCCATGGGGGGTGGTAGGGCTGGAAGAAAGAGAAGTGCTGGACCTGCAGGGGAGGAAAGGAGGGGAAGGAGCACAGAGGGGCAAAGGCAGACATGGGAGGGGGTATATGGACACAGAGGGAAGATGCTAAACATTGGGGAGAATAGGAACGCAGAAGGGAGATGTTGGACTTGTGGTGGGGGGGGGAGGCTTAGAGACAGAGGAGTGATGCTGGACATAGGTGGAGGGATAGGGATAGGCTTAGGGCTCTGCCTGGCCAGGGGGCAGATGTCCTAATTGCACCCCCCCTAACACCATCTCTGGCATGTGTGATCTTTATATTTTGCACTATGTAGGAGGAAATTCATATCTTTCTATTTCTGTGGTATGGCTTCTTGTGGTTTTAACTATTATGTATTTGGCATTTGTGTTCTGTGTGTGTGTGACCAAGGTATTCTGTTAGCATGAATTTTCTATGTATCATTCTGTAGTAATTTGGTTTGTTCAGTTTTCCTGATAGTGGAGGGGATATTTGTGAGGGATTTTGTTGACCCTTGTTCTGTACTGTTTGCGATTTATAAAACGACAGTTATACATAATATTGTTTCTTTTTATATTTCAATAAAGTGATTTAAATATAAAATCAGAACGAAGCTTCTGCAGATGAGATGTGACAGAGATTGCAGGGACGGGGACAGAGTTCACGGGGGTGGGGTGGGGTGAGGACGGGACAGGAACAAATTTTATCCCCGTGTCATTCTCTAATTGGACACCATTTTGGAACATATTGGCACCAGCTGCCCACAGTAGACTGTTGAACATTTGACTCCATATGTTCTCCTTTCAAATATGGGATGGGGTAAGGGGGAGTGTGGAATGGGGGGGGAGGTAGTTGGAGTAGTTAGTTGGAAGTTTAGGGGTTCTTTTACTAAGGTGTGCTGGCGTTTTTAGCACGCGCTAAATGCTAGAGACGCCAATGTATTCCTATGGGCATCTTTAGAGTTTAGCATGCGCCTATTTTTAGCGCGCACTAAAAACACCAGCCTCGCCTAAGTAAAAGACCCCCTTAGAGTGACCATTGCCTGAATGTTATTCACTGCTTTTTTTGTTTATTTGTGCATATAATCAATAAAAATGATTAAACCTTAAGAAGAAGTCGGTGCTGTTCTGTGGGAAGACTGTTCAGGTCTTTCCAGATGTTTCCCAGAACACTCAAGTTCAGAGGAAAGCTTTTTTGGCTTTGAAAACTAGGGTGGTGACTTTGGGAGCCACCTTTTTTCTTCGCTTCCCCTGTAAACGCTTGGTTAGTTTTCAGGAGAAGCAATACCTTTTCTATGAATCTATTCAGCTAGAAAAGATTCGTCAAGAGCATGAGAAATAATTGTGCTGGTTAGTGACTTTTGGAGTTCATAATAATATCGAGCGCAGATTTGGTAAGAAGTTATCTTCTTTCTTTTCTTTGAAATGAGGCAAGATCTAATACAAAATAAGTCTACTACTACTACTACTACTTAACATTTCTAAAGCGCTACTAGGGTTACGCAGCGCTGTACAATTTAACATGGAAGGACAGTCCCTGCTCGAAGAGCTTACAATCTAAAAAGACAAATGTACAGTTAATCAGACAGATTAGGGCAACCTATATGTTCGAAAGGTTAGGTTCCGAATGCAGCATTGAAGGCAATACAGTATTCAACTCTGTGCTATGCAAAATAAATAGAAATAGATTACTGGTATGCTAGTGTTCTGCTTTCTACTGCTCATTGTTCCTCCTACCTCTACTGTTGTGCCCATGTCATGTAAAGTTCTTGCACTTGCTGACAGCTCTTTTTCTCAGCCTTCAGCTGTTCTCCCTTCTCCTCGCCCTTCTCCCATTTCTGGCCCTTCTCAGCCCCAGGCCTCCCCCCCCCCCCCCCCCCCCCGCACAGGACACTCACTGACTTTCTCCAAGGTCATCATCATTACTCATGCCCAATGCAGTTTCCTACTTCCCTCTCTTTCTCTCCCCCCCCCCCCCACCTTTGCTTCCTTACTCCCTTCCTGTTGACCAGAGCTGCTTTCTACTGCTCCCACCCCACCTCCATTGTTTTCCCATTGGCTGGATCCTACCTACAGTGTCTGCTTCTCCTTACAGTAGAAGCAGGCAGGGTAGGCTCACTGACAAATGGCTCAGGGTGGGAGCTGCAGATAGATTTAAATTTTCCAAAACCTCTAGACTCATTAGCCATCTGTCTAGCTTCTGAACAGTAATATAAAATTTTGTATAATCCTGAAAAAAAGCCTAGCCTCCATAGTCCTGATCAAATCTGACAGGGTTTCCTACATATTTGGGCCCTAGGCATGTCCCTGGTTTGCCTATGCTGTAATTTAAGCCTTGCAAAGGTATTAGTTGGAAGTACACCTAGCACCATTAAGAATGCTGTATAATTCAGTCAGTAGGTTTCACAGTAGAATTTGCAACAAAGAAATGAAATATACATCTGAACCACTAAAAGGCAACCCATCAAGTATAAGGAGTTTTTCTACTCTCCATTAATGTGTGTTTATCTATGTGCTATGCTTTGGCTCTGTGTTTGTCTGTTATGGGAGAGTCGAGAAGAGGGGGGATGTAGATTGAAAGGAGCAATTCCTTAATTGCTGTATTTCACTGTAGCAGAGTATCTACATTGCAGAATCTGGAACTGGCCCATTTTCTTAGTGTTTCTTATTTTCCCATTCCCAAATTTGGTCCCATTCCATTTCATTTTTGAAGAGTTATTTTGCCTCCAGACAGGAATTCTCAACCCTTCTTTTCAACATCCTTTAAACAGAAGAATAAAATTAAAAAAAAAAAAAAAGTAGAGAAAAACAGAGACATGGCTTTGGAAATGCTTTTAATTATAGGGATGTTCAAGGGCTGTACAGGGGGTGGAGTGGATTTGTGGTTGAGATACGAAAGGGATGTGTGTGGGTGTAGGAGATTATGGGGTGTGTTAGTATATGTGGGTGTGGAAACTATGAAAATAAGTAGGTAGAAGTTTAGGGGTGTGTATAGCAGGTGAATGGACCTATATGAGAAGCTTGGATGGGTGTGTATGTGAGGCCGCAGTGGTTCTTCATGTATGAGGAAGACTATTTGTGGAGCTTTACATATGTGGACTGTGGGCTTCCATGGGAGGTCAGTGTGTGGGTTGTTTTTGTGATTGTGGGGTATGCAAATGCTTAGGTGTATGGAGGGAGGCAAAGGGCGTATGTGTGTGTGTGTGTATGTGTGTGAGCATTTGGATAGCTGTAGGGCAGTGTATATGTGGGTCTATTTGTGGGATATTTGAATTGGGGAGAGATTTTTGGTAGATATTTTTATTTCATGCAATTTGAATGGATTATTTTATTGTATGGTTAGAACAGAGGTCTCTGCTTGTTCTGAGTGTGAGTGGGGCTTTTTAAAAATTTAATATTAACGTCTTCCTCAAATGCAAAAAGGAAATATCAAGCAAAAACAAAACCCATCAGTTGAAAAGATAAACAGAACGTTCCATGCAAAATCGTATGAATGAGCACAAAATATCATGGCCCCTATTTCTCAAAAACGTAAAAGGAAAATTGAGAGGACCAAAAAAAACATCACTAAGGAAAAAGCAAAGAGAAATAAAAAGGTAAGCAGTCTTACCAACTGATTCCTCACCTAACTTAATTTGTTCCCCTTATACCGTCAGTTATTAGAGTCCAGAATGAACCTCCTCTGTAACCTGTCCCTTAATCAATTCTTCTTGAGACTGTGTAAGCTCATTCTAGTAGACAGGATCATTAAAAAGTAACATACTTTTCGCCTAGAAATGTCAACATTCATTTTCTGGTAAATTTCAAGAAAACACATTCCATGACCTTAACTTAAACTCTCTGTGAGCTTCTTAAGTTTTAGATGAAAGATCAGAATCTACATAAATAACATAATGATGAAAGGCTGTCAATCTTGTCTTAAAAAAAAAAGCTAATACCAAATCTCAATCAAAGATGTCCAAAAAGCTGATAATCACAGTATTTATGTATGTGATCTCCTGCACAGAAGTGTCTGAAAGGGCAGTCAAATTAGAATTCAAGGGGCCACTCACTCATCTCATCTTCCAATACCCATACAAGTACGTAGAAACAGAGAAAATGATAGCAGATAAAGAACATTTGGCCTAGCCAGTCTACCCATCCATACCATCTACTATCCCTTCCTGTCCCTTAGAGATCCTACATGCTTTTCAATGCTTTCTTGATGTTAGATACAGTCTTCATTTCCACCACCTCCACCAGGAGGTCATTCCACATATCCACCAAATAAGAACATAAGAGTAGCCATATGTCACAACTGTCAGGAATGGTGAGCCCTTGAACCAAAGCCGGAGCTTTGGCAGACAAATCACCTGGGCTAGCACAGCAGGAATCAGAACAGACTAGACTAAGATAAACTAACAGACTCAACAAGGTAGGACAGAAGTAACTAAACACAATAGACAAAACAAGGACCAGATCCAGACAAGGCAAGGAAAAAAAGGCAAAGGGGCCAGAACTGGAACCCAGACAGGACAAGGCAAGACTCGGAACTGGATTAAAACTGGGACTGGGACCCAGAAATGCAAGACAAGGCAACACACGGAAGTAGATCAAAACTGGGTCCAGAAAAGGGCAAGACCAGGACAAGGCAAGAACTGGATCCGGACAGGACTAGACTGAAAGAGACAAAACAAAGCACAACTAGACAGGCAAGACAGGGCAGGAGCTAGGCAACAGAATAACAGATGCAAGACAATATACAAGGCAGGAACAGGATTCAGGATCCTCAAACAGGATTCAGGATTGTCAAACAGGCTTGGCTGGAGCAGGTTTCTTGAACAGACTTGACTTGACTGGAACCGGATTCTGGAACAGACTTGACTTGGCTGGAACCGGATTCTGGAACGGGCTTGGCTGGAACTGGATTCTGGAACGGGCTTGGCTTGATTGGAACCGGATTCTGGAACGGGCTTGGCTGGAACTGGATTCTGGAACGGGCTTGGCTTGGCTGGAACCGGATTCTGGAATGGGCTTGGCTTGGCTGGGAACAGGATACTGAAAGGAACATGGCTTGACAGATAGCAGGGGCAGAACCTGGCTCAAACACACAACAGGAACAGAACTTAGCAGAAACAGAGCTCAAGAGCCAGGAAGCAAACATAGCAGGGAAAGGATTAAGCAGACTAAGGGAAAACAAACAAACAACTAAACAATGTGCTTACCAGCATCCACAGCTGGAAGGGAAAGGTCAGGCAGATTGAGAGGCAGCAGACAAACCTGCTTAGCAGTGAGATAATTAGAGACAATGCTGGCTTCTACAGACTCTCAGAATTAACAGACAAGAACTACACACACAGGAAACAGAACAGGGAAAACAGGAACAGAGCTTGTCTAAACACAGAGATTGGCTTAAACATGGAGCTTAACTATAGCAAGAGTCAAAAGCAGGGCTAGACTAAAAGCAGAAGCCAAGTGAAGTCAAACAGATACAGACACCAAGGGCAGGTTGTGGCTCTAGAGCCAGGCCTTCGAGATCAAGGTTCAAAACAAAGCATTGAAACACAAGACTCAGGGAAACAGAACAGATCTTCAGGAACAAAGCCAAGCAGGGATATGACCTATACAGAGGGAAATTAAGAGACCCCTTGCAAAGGCAAAACATAATAGGTGTTTATAAAGGACTTGCTGATGATGTCACAAGTAGGAAATGAAGCAGAAGCAGGGAGACCAAAGCGAGGCTTGGCTTACAGGAAGAACAGCAATAGGGAAAAAGGCAGACTGGAGAGGTCACAGAGCTAGATACAGAGAAACAGTAGGTCTGAACATAAGGGCACGGCCACCACCATGACACCATACTAGGTCAGACCAGTGCTCCAACTAGCCCAGTATCCTGTTTTCCAAACAGTGGCCAAGCTAGGTCACAAGTACCTGGTAGAAACCCAAATCATGGCAATACTCCGTACTACAAATCCCACAGCAAACAGTTGCTTCCCATGTCTGTGTCAGTAGCAGACTATGGACTTTTCCTCCAGGAATTTGTCCAAACCTTTTTTAAACCCAGATATGCTAACCGCTGTTACCACCTCCTCCAGCAAAGAATTCCAGAGCTTAACTATTTGTTGAGTGAACAAATATTTCCTTCTATTTGTTTTAAAAGTATTTCCATGTAACTTCCTTGAGTGTCCCCTAGTCTTTGTACTTTTTGGAACGAGTAAAAAATTGATTTACGTCTACTCGTGCTACACCATTCAGGATTTTGTAGACCTCAATCATATCTTCCCTCATCCGTCTCTTTTCCAAGCTGAAGAGCCCTAACCTCTTTAGTCTTTCCTCATATAAGAGGAGTTTTCCATCCCCTTTATCATTTTAGTCGCTCTTCTTTCAACCTTTTCTAATTCTGCTATATCTTTTTTGAGATACGGTGACCAGAACTGAACGCAATACTCAAGGTGCAGACGCACCATGGAGCGATACAAAGAAGCATAAAGAAGTATTTCCTTAGATTACTCCTGAGTTTATCCCCTTTCACCTTCATCCTATGCCCCCTTGTTCTAGAGCTTCCTTTCAATTGAAAGAGACTTGCTTCCTATGCTTTTGTGCCATGGACATATTTAAATGTCTCATCATATGTCCCTTCTCCCGACTTTTTTTTCCAGGGTATACAGTGGTGGAAATAAGTATTTGATCCCTTGCTGATTTTGTAAGTTTGCCCACTGACAAAGACATGAGCAGCCCATAATTGAAGGGTAGGTTATTGGTAACAGTGAGAGATAGCACATCACAAATTAAATCCGGAAAATCACATTGTGGAAAGTATATGAATTTATTTGCATTCTGCAGAGGGAAATAAGTATTTGATCCCCCACCAACCAGTAAGAGATCTGGCCCCTACAGACCAGGTAGATGCTCCAAATCAACTCGTTACCTGCATGACAGACAGCTGTCGGCAGTGGTCACCTGTATGAAAGACACCTGTCCACAGACTCAGTGAATCAGTCAGACTCTAACCTCTACAAAATGGCCAAGAGCAAGGAGCTGTCTAAGGATGTCAGGGACAAGATCATACACCTGCACAAGGCTGGAATGGGCTACAAAACCATCAGTAAGACGCTGGGCGAGAAGGAGACAACTGTTGGTGCCATAGTAAGAAAATGGAAGAAGTACAAAATGACTGTCAATCGACAAAGATCTGGGGCTCCACGCAAAATCTCACCTCGTGGGGTATCCTTGATCATGAGGAAGGTTAGAAATCAGCCTACAACTACAAGGGGGGAACTTGTCAATGATCTCAAGGCAGCTGGGACCACTGTCACCACGAAAACCATTGGTAACACATTACGACATAACGGATTGCAATCCTGCAGTGCCCGCAAGGTCCCCCTGCTCCGGAAGGCACATGTGACGGCCCGTCTGAAGTTTGCCAGTGAACACCTGGATGATGCCGAGAGTGATTGGGAGAAGGTGCTGTGGTCAGATGAGACAAAAATTGAGCTCTTTGGCATGAACTCAACTCGCTGTGTTTGGAGGAAGAGAAATGCTGCCTATGACCCAAAGAACACCGTCCCCACTGTCAAGCATGGAGGTGGAAATGTTATGTTTTGGGGGTGTTTCTCTGCTAAGGGCACAGGACTACTTCACCGCATCAATGGGAGAATGGATGGGGCCATGTACCGTACAATTCTGAGTGACAACCTCCTTCCCTCCGCCAGGGCCTTAAAAATGGGTCGTGGCTGGGTCTTCCAGCACGACAATGACCCAAAACATACAGCCAAGGCAACAAAGGAGTGGCTCAGGAAGAAGCACATTAGGGTCATGGAGTGGCCTAGCCAGTCACCAGACCTTAATCCCATTGAAAACTTATGGAGGGAGCTGAAGCTGCGAGTTGCCAAGCGACAGCCCAGAACTCTTAATGATTTAGAGATGATCTGCATAGAGGAGTGGACCAAAATTCCTCCTGACATGTGTGCAAACCTCATCATCAACTACAGAAGACGTCTGACCGCTGTGCTTGCCAACAAGGGTTTTGCCACCAAGTATTAGGTCTTGTTTGCCAGAGGGATTAAATACTTATTTCCCTCTGCAGAATGCAAATAAATTCATATACTTTCCACAATGTGATTTTCCGGATTTAATTTGTGATGTGCTATCTCTCACTGTTACCAATAACCTACCCTTCAATTATGGGCTGCTCATGTCTTTGTCAGTGGGCAAACTTACAAAATCAGCAAGGGATCAAATACTTATTTCCACCACTGTATGTATTGAGATCTAAGTGTTTCTCCATACACTTTGATGAAGACCACTGACCATTTTAGTAGCTGCTCTCTTAACTGACTCCATCCTATGTATAGTCTTTTATCATTCAATAATTTTTATTGATGACTTAGGTTAATACACACTTCAAGTAGACATTGTACAAAAAGAACCGTCTCCGCCGTCATCAAAGTTTAACATATGACCCCCCAGTACAAGACCCCTCCATATCTGTTCAACTATCAGTTAACAAACAATAAACCATGTAACAGGAAATTGTATTAAACCGTGTTACCCACCCTCCCCATTCTAAGAGACCTAACCCTTCCCTTACCTCCCCCCCCCCCTTCCTCACCAACCACATAGACTCCAAATTCTCCCCCCCCATTTACCCCCCTTCTAGGAACTAGATGTTTCTCATAGGTTTACAAAACTGCATGTATTCATCCTTCATTGAGAAGCAAACTACGCCCTTGAGGGTGTAGAATCTGTAGATATGGGCCCCAAACGGCGAGAAAGTTTTTCCTCCTTTTTGGCAAGAACCGGGAGTCTCTCGCCTCCCAAGACATTAAAAGGTGTAGCTGGTTCCTCCAGTGCCAGTAGGCTGGGGCTCTGATGATGTCCAGTACTGTAAAATACATTCCTTCCCTTACCTCCCCCCAACCCTCCAGCAGTGGGATTATAGTGAAAACAGCTTCCTGCGAAATTCTTATCCCCAGTCACCAGACAGAAACTGTTATCACAATCTGGTGACATTAGGGACAGAGAAAGTACTTGCAAACAATACGTAACCCGCTTTGGTTGTACCATAGGCAGAATATCAAATGCATTACCCTTACCTTCCCTAAGATCCTTCAATACCTTCAGAATTATCCCATCTGGCCCCATCATTTTGTCTACCTTTAGTTAGCTCCTCAGTTTTTGGAGGAAACCTTTGGGAGAGAGGGGGGATCCATATGTAAAATATTCAAGAAATATTGCTTCTTTTGGAGGTTCTATACTATGATTCTTGAATTCTTGTGGGATGTTCACATTTTCTTCCTGTCAGATTTGGTGAAGTTTTTTGTCCTTTTTTATGGAACGCTATGTTTATGAACAGACAGTTGGATATCCATCCCTAATTCTTTCCCACATATTCCATATATTAAAAAGCACAAAAATGCAGAAATGCTACAAGTTGAAAGAGCAACCGTACAAAGAAAACGCTGAAAATAGACATCTGGTATTTGTTTAGTTTTTCTTTGGATAAAAGCTCTGTGTCTTGCTGGACAGCTGCATGAAGGAATTCAAAGCTGTTCTTGTATACACACTGACTTTCACATAATCATTAATAGAGCTGGGTGGGGATTGTTTTCCAGAGAATTGCTTCAGTTTCTTCAGAATGATCATTCTACAGACATGTTGAAAGCGTTAAAAAAAAACACAAGTTCAAGTTATGTTAAAATATTTTTATTCTTAATCTTTCCACTCCACTACTGGAAAGTAATTATACATAAGAGGTTGAATAGATGTCCATCTGGGGACATGGTAACTCTCTGAAAATGTAACGCAACAGTATCAAAGTTAGCATGGAGGAAAAACTTGGTGAAAAGACACAACAGGTTCCAAAATGGGCCAGCTTGGACCAGGCAATCCAGGGAAGAAAGCTTCCCCCAAAAGATGACCCGATGCATTTTTATGGGAAAAGCAGTTCCATCAGCTGCAACAGACATTGATTCACTGTGACACAGCAGTTAGGGAATTGTACCTTTCAAACTCTCGCTTGATCACAGATGCAGACGCCATCACTGATACAAATATAGATACCTCACACGCAAGCACACACATACATGTACAGACACCCACTCACACATATATAAATCAGTTTCTACTTAGCAATTATGTAACTGAAATGGTACAGCATATCATTATGTAGAAACTCTCTGCAACAGCCCCTCTTTTATAGAATAAGCTGCCTGGTTATCTGAGATGTGATCGTGTACAACAGTTCAGGAAACTGTTAAAAACTCTGTTTTGTAAAGGCTTTTTAAAGGATGTTATTAAGTGCTTTATATGTAGGATGTAATGTTCTGCAGATCCTGTTCTTTGAATAGATATGATCTTGGCTGATCATGAGTGTATTTTGATTATGTATGTATGTTTGTAACCCACTGTGGGTAAAAACGGGATATAAATTTTAAAATAAATTAATACATACATATAGACATACAAATGCAGAGGGGATGGAAATAATTCCATGAGGCATGCGCTGTATCCTTTCCTTCCCCTCCTCCCACCCCTCACTGCTGCCATACCCCTATTCCTACTGGGCTGACCTTTTTGTGCTTCAGCTATATATTTCATTGCCTTTCTTGTAAATTCGACTTTGAAGGCTATATAGCTTTCTTAATGGTTACTATGAATGGTGATACTTGAAGGGCAACACTAGAACTGGGTGCCCATAGTTACGCATTCTCTGTGCATATAACCTCAAAAATGACAGCATTCTGTACCTTTAAGTGTGCACTTATGTGTATAAATTGCAGTTGTTTATTGTTAGCCACAATGAACCCGAACTTGTTTGGGATAATGCGGGATAGAAAAGTCATAAATAAATAAATAAATGGCAACAGGTCAACTGAGTGCTATTTTGTAAGGGTGCACATAAGTGGCATAGCACATAAATGAGCACTTACCGCTTGCTAAAAGGGAAGTATCGCCGGGCTACCGCAGCTGCCAGACAGTAGTTCCCACCCCCAGCACGTGCCATTTCCGGTGCTACAAAAAATATTTTTATTTTTGTAGCGCTGGTGTGTACCTGGCAATAATTGGGCAGTGGCACGCTGCCTGGTTACCGCCAGGTTAGCACGAGAGCCCTTACTGCCACCTCATCGGGTGGCGGTAAAGTGCTGTCCTCGAAATGGGCGCGTGGCAAGTGCTTCACTTGCCGCACGTCCATTTCTTTAAATTTAAAAAAAAAAAGAAAAGACCTGCCTTTTACCTGCTGCGGTAAAAGGGGGCCTCGACGTTTGTCAGAAACGCGCACCAACGGCAGCTCAGGCCCCCATTTGCAGCAGCTTCGTAAAAGGCCCCCACAATAAGCTACTCCATTCACTAGGTAAATCTCTCCTAATTGCACCCTTCTCCTCCACCGCTAACTCCAGACTCCGTTCCTTTTATCTTGCCTCACCTTATGCTTGGAATAAACTTCCTCAGCCGCTACGTCAAGCTCCATCTCTAGCCGCCTTCAAATCTGGACTAAAGGCCTACCTGTTTGATGTTGCTTTTGACTCCTAACTTTTCACTTGTTCGTAACCTTTATCTTGTCTTCCTCTCTTCAATAGTCCCTTATCCCTATGTGTCCTATCTGTCTGTCCTACCCTTACCCTTAATTGTCCTGTCTGTCTGTCCTGATTTATTGTAAGCTCTCGAGCAGGGACTGCCTCCTCTTCATGTTCAATTGTAAAACGCTGCGTACGACTGGTAGCGCTATAGAAATGATTTGTAGTAGTAGTACTAGTGCACGTGGACTGCCACATTTAGGCAGGCTTATGGCTACTGTAACTGCATGTGCTAAAATGTAAAGGTTACACTAGTTTTCTGTAACAGAATCTGGGTGCCGAGATGCCGTTTACACAATAGGCTCTCATGAAGCATCATCAAGGTGCTTAAAAAGAAGATGCCCTGTTATAGAATTACCACCTTAGGGGCCCTTTTACTAAGCTGGGGTAAAAAGTGGCCTGCGCTAATGCCTACATTACAAACAGCGGTGACCACTGAGGTAAAAAAATGGCCCAGTGTGCACAATTTCACTTAGGCAAGTGAAATTGTGCACACTGGGCCATTTTTTTACCTCAGTGGTCACCGCTGTTTGGCGCCATTTCTTATGCTTTAAAAGAAAAGGGTCTGGACGCCCGATCACTTTAACCGGCTGTCTTTACACAGGAGGCTTTTACAAGTACCTTTTTTCGCGTAGCAGCGATCATTTTCAACGATAACACTTTAATGTGTTAAGGCATTTGACCTAAACGATTTAAATACCGCAGAACCAAATCTCGACCCCTGAGGCAGGCGTCATTTGACGCCGAAACACGGCCCGTGTCGGGTCACCTGTCAGTAAAGTACTCCTGTTGTCCTCGTCTTGAAGGCCCAGCATTGCTTTTTTTGTTTGTATACTTTGTTTGTATGCTGTATTACCCTCTCTATTTGTTTTTTTTTTACCTCAGTGGGTAAAAAGGCCTCTTTGTAATGGGGCAGTAAATGTCCGTACGCTGAAATTAAAAGTAGTGCATGGCTATTTACTGCCTGAGTCCTTGCCGCCACCTATTAACTTGGCAGTAAGGGCTCAAACGCTACTCGTGCGGTAATCAGGCATCGTGTGGCAATGTGGACTCGCCAATTACCGCCAGGGACATCCCCTACGGTAGAAAAATAGAAAATTATTTTCTACTGCACCAACTTCAGAGTTCTTCTGGGCCCTCGCTACCCCGGTGGTAGTGTCAGTTTGGCAGGTTAGCCCTACCGCAGCTTAGTAAAAGGGCCCCTTAATGTGTAAAGTGGTGTGGTAGCTGTGTTAGTCCACTTTTAAAGATAATAAATAGAAATAAAACAAGACAGAGAAAAGAAAAAAAGATGATACCTTTTTTATTGGGCTAACAATACATTTTTTATTAGCTTTCGAAGGTAACCCTTCTTCTTCAGATCAGAAATGAGCAAATTCCCAGCTTCACCTATTCTGACAGCCACCTAATTTGAAACACAGATTAATGAAAAGCATGCTCCCAATACAAGCTGAAAAAGAAGAGAGTGGCACACGTCCCTGCAATATACCAAGCTGCAAACTGTGCCAACACATGTCACAGGATCTCACCGTCATTCGCATGGGAAAAACATTCAGCATAAGGGGATCCTTCACATGTTCATCTTCAAATGTGGTATGTATCATTCAGAGTAAAAAGTGTGAAGAAGGGTGCTATATTGGAGAAACAAGCCAGATGCTAAAGTTGAAATTTCATCTACATAGACATCATGTGAAACATGACAATGTCAACCAGGATGTCACCTCTGTGGGATAGCATTTTACAAAACCAGAACACTGCATCAATGATTTTATGGTAAGAATACTAAAAGGAAACTTTAAGACAGTCCAGGAACGTAAGACCTTTGAAGTCAAAATGATGAAATATTTTGACATCCACCAGACAGGACTTAACAAAAATCTGGGTTTTCTATCCTATTATAAACCATAAAATTCTACTGCTTTTGTCACCCTCTTATCACTGTTCCATCACTCCCTGTCTTTCACCCACCCAGCCCTCCTCACCTTACCCACCCCGCCCTCTTACATATTCTGAAATTTATCAACATTTGCTCATTTGTAATCTGAAGAAGAAAGGTTACCTTAGTAAACTAATCAAAATATATTAAGTTAGTCCAATAAAAAGGTATCATCTTATTTTCTTTTCTCTATTTTGTTTTATTTCTATTTATCACCTTAATGACCAACCCATGTAGTGTGCTGCTACTTGCTATGTGTATGACCCCCTAGTAGTAGACACACTGCTTTGGGAGAGTAATAACGGGTAACACTCCATTGCAACCACCTCTCTCCTCCATGTCAGAGAGAGAGAGAGACAGATACACAGAATGCAGATACAAACAAAACACATGCATATGCAAAAGAATTAGAAAGAATTTCCTGAGCTGTGCTTCACATCATAGGCAGCGCCTAACACAGCATCAGCGACTGGAGAGCTTGGGGGTGGAGCTGGAGATTTGTTTGTTTGGCCTCTTACCCAGAAAAGGTGTTCATCTGCACCTGCTCTACGTTCTTTCCTCACTTGTTTTAACATATAAGGGGAAGGGATGTCGACCCTTTAAAAAAAATTTACCTGGTTCTCTAGAATTCCTCGTATAGAAATAAAAATATGCTACACATTCACATGTAGAAAGAGAGCTTTTCTGTCATTTGTTGAGCACTAAGTAGGGATTAAATGATAAGTTTTAGAAAATAACCTCTTTATAAAACCATTGAACAGAACAGGCCCCAGGACCATCGCTCATGTTTTGAGAAACTCTCCGATCACTCTTGAAATTCTATGCGCTGCCTTGGCGTTACTCTTGACTCCCAGTTGTGGTCCAACTTACTTCGACTTATCCTGTCTGTCCGCAGCTATATTGATGACTCTGCCTTCCCTTCTCTATTCCTTATTCCCTTGCTGCAACCCGCTTGGACTATTGTAATGTTGTCTATTCAGGTCTCCCAGCTTACTCCTTAAAGCATCTCCAGACTGTACAAAACACTGCTATCCGAATCCTCACTCATGCTCACCGTCATAACCACATTACTCCTCTTCTTATTCAGCATCACTGGCTCCCAATTACCTTTCATATTCACAGCAAGATTCTTACACTTGCACATAGGGTCTTACATCATGGGACTCCTTCATATCTTGCTTCATTTCTTGTCCTCTATACCCCATCCCGTTCCCTTCGCTCTGCTTCTACTCATCGCCTGGCCTCACCCCCTGTCTATTGTTCTCACCTTGAGTCTACTCGACATTCTACCTTCTTTTTTCGAGCCCCTTACCTTTGGAATTTGCTTCCTTCAGATACACGTTCAGAACAATTGCATGCAAAATTCCATACCGCCTTGACAACTTATCTCTTCTCTTTAGCCTTCCCCCAAAGCTCAGTTGGTTGACGTGGCATGTTGTGATCAGTGGAGTTCCTTTTCTGTCTTATTTCCCCCCACCTTTTTTTATACTATGGTTGATTGGAGTTCTTTTCCCCTACTATGTTGTGATTGACATTTTCTAAGTCGCCTTGGTTGTTCTAGTGAAAGGCAGTATATCAAGCTTGAGATAAACGATAATCCCTGAGGCACTCCACTAATCTCTTCTCTCTTTTCCAAGTGAGTTCAACTTACCATCATCCTCCATTATTTGTCTCTAATTTATTTGTTTCTAATTTAGTCTATTACCTTGGGACTCTTGCCCAGGCTGCTTGGTTTATTAATATGCGTCCAGTGTGGCACAGGGTTAAAAGCTTTGTTGAAGTCCAAGAAAATCATATCCAGCACATGACCTAATTCTTATTCTTTAGCTACCTAGTCAAATAAATCAGATTTGTTTCTGTATCTGGTGAACCCATGATGACTTGGATCTGGCAGTATGCTAGGCTGTAGATAATTCACTGTCCTTTCCTTCAGTAGAATTCCATCAATTTTCTCACAACTGAGGTAAGGCTAATCAGTTCGAGAGCCTTAAGGGTATTGGTAAATTGACAGGAGCAAAGAACCAAAGCACCAGTCTGAAAAGGCAAAAGGGGAAGAGACAGTTTTGGATGGTAGAAACCAAGGAACATTCCCCCTTTGTCTCTGCAGACACATATGTGGGATGGAGGTGTCATTGCAGTTGGCTGGGTCAGCACTTAATGGTGTCATCTTAGTAAATCAGACCACATCTATCATGTTCTGATCAGATGCATGCTCTCTTCAGTACCAAGAGATGGAAACGGACAGTGATGACACGTTTATCAGAGCTGGTTGCATGCTGGTTTGCAACAATTTAGCATTTTGAAGGTTTTCAGAGCTGGTCTGGAGGCCGAGAAGGCTTTGTGTATTTGTGTGTCTGCATACACACTATGGGGCTCATTTTCAAAGCACTTAGACTTACAAAGTTACATAGAAACCTATGGAACTTTGTAAGTCTAAGTGCTTTGAAAATACGCCTCAGTGTGAACCAACGAACAATGTCTTCTTTCAAACTGTGCACAGCAATTGTCAGATCTCTGCAGAATTGCAAATCCAAAGGCCTTTGGAGCAGAGGCTCCATAACAGTTTGGATTTCTGCAGGGGATTGGGGAGAGAGACCAGAGGGCAGCTTGAAGTGCCATGGGGAGAATGGGAGGGGGCACAGAAAAGCGAATGGGCCGTGGGGACGGGGTGACAAGCAGAGCAAACTGTGAGCCATGGGGAAGGGGGTACAGCAAACTTGAGTGTATCATGAGTAGGGCGGGAGGGGTCTCAGCAAGGTGAGTGTGCCATAGGGAGGGGGGGTAGGCAGAGCAAACTTACACCATGGGGAAGGGGGGGCAGACAGAACAATGAGAGTGTGCCATGTGAGGAAGGTGGGGGGTGGGGGGCAGAGCAAACTGAGTGTCATGTGGGGAGGCTGAGAGGAGAGGCAGAACAAGGTGAATGTGCCATGTGGGGAGGCTGGGAGAGGGGAAAGAGCAAAGGGGAGAGTGTGTCTTGGAGTTTCAAGGGAGGGAGGCAGTGAAAGCCGAGATTGCGCCACGAGGGTGGGGGGGCAGAACAAGCTTAGACTGTGCCACTGCCGTGTGTGTGTGTGGGGGGGAGGGGAATCAAGCTTGAGGGTGTGCCATGAAAAGGGTGGGGAGAAAAGGAGAAACAATAAGAAGAGGGGTTGAGTGCCTGGGGGAAGGGATAATGAGAGGTGGGGATACTGCATGTGGGAGAAGACTTTGGGGGTGGAATTAAGGTTCTTGCTGGGAATTAGAAGTAGAGATGATACTAGTGAATTTCAGGCCTTATGATGGGGAAATTCTGTGCAAAAGCACTACAAATAATGAAAAAAATTTATCTCACAGTCACCAGTCAGAGAGATATCTTCAATTTTGCTCAACTTTCTCCTAAGGAAACTCATTTTAGCACATTTGTCCAGCCCAAAAGTCATCTTGATGTCATCTTAAAAGCTTTTCACCACTCGAAGTTGTTCCATTAATTGCTCATCACTGGAACTGTAGAGCTTCAGGTCATCGGTATAGAGTAAGTGTTACATAACATCTGGATTGTTGTAATCTTTAGGCGTAAGACTAAACCCATAGCCCAAGTATAATAAGAGTACTCTATGTATAAGTTTCTATGCTGAAACTGGATTGTCTTCTCTGATAGAAACGCACTGGGCCTTTTGGGGGCGGAGATTATTTCTCTAGTATTCCCGATCCAATTTCTCCCATTTTCATACTCATTTTGTCGTTCCCTCCTCCCCCATGCCAAATTTCATCCCATTCCATTTAACTTTGTGTTATTTTGTCCCAAGCCAGGTAGACGGGCAGACATTTCTCAACCCCTTTATATAATTCTTTCAGCTTCCATTGGTTGGAAAGAATTAAAAAATGATAAAAAAAGCAAAGCAGATAAACTCAGCACAAATTAAAAAGAACAAAGCAGTAAAAAGCAACAAGAGAAATTCAAAAGATATAATTAGAAGGCTTGGACCAAACGGCTTTCTCAGATTCCTCTCCAGTTGGAGGGCTGGGGACTTTTCTTTTTTATTTACATTAGTTTATGCTTTTGAACAGTATATTTATAAGCGCTTCTGCAGCCTTTGTCTCAACAGTTTAGATTCTTTGATGGCTTCCAAACTAAACAATTTGTTTTGGCTCTGCGTGGCTGTCTCTTTTATCGAAATGTTAAGCATTCCTAACAAGTGAACACAGTATAAAATTAGAATCCCGGATTCCTTGCAGGCTTTTTCTGGTAGCATGGCTGATAATGAAATCTGGTAAAGGCAGTGTGATGAAATCGTCTTCACTGTTTATGAAATGCTCTGAATCTCTGCACTGCACTTGGTGTTCCTGATAAGTCAGCTTCTGTCCTGATTGGCATTCCTTTTTGTGGCTATGTGATAGTTAGCCATTGTCCTCCCACATACTTTTCAGTAACCTAACAATTCTGAACTTTTTACATGAGATCACAGGCTTGGGGCCAACTTCCATCTGCTTCTGCTGCTGCTTTGAGCTGCCTGGGGTTGGCAAAACTTTTGAATTAAAATTCAAAAGTCTCTGGGAGATAAGAGTGGAGTCAAGAACTGCTCGTAAACAGAGAAGATGACGGCAGACAAAGACCATATGGTCTATCCAGTCTGCCCATCCATACCATCCAGTATATTGACTTCTCCCTTATAGGTCCTACACCATCCACTATCTCTTTCTCTCCCTTAGAGATCCTGTGTATTTGTTCCATGCTTTCTTGTACTTACACCTGAAGACTGTGTTCAGAAATCAGCATTGGAAGTGGTTACAGAGCGAGGTGCATCCTAAGCTTTCGGAAACTGAAGATCACTGACATACGTGGCCTATGTATGGAGAAAAGCCTAGAAATGACTGAAGACCATTTGCTCTTGGCTTTTGTTTTGATATCTAGAATACATTTTGAATGAGATGATCAATTGCGGCAAAATGTGCTGTCAGTTAGTAACTTAGGTAACAGACAGGTGAAGATGTGATGCAGTCTGAGAATACGGGAATGGAAGTTCTCATTGACTCCTGAGGGAAAGGGCCTCAAATGACACTGACTAAGCTGCATTTCCTCACTCAGCTTCTCTCTGACCTATGTGTGAGAGTCAGTACAGTATGGCCTTGAGGGCAAAAAGCTGTATGCTAGAATGCCTTGTGCTGTCGTGTTCTAACACACATGCTAAAAACAAAAAAAAAACCTTTTACTCCAGGTGCAGTAAACTCATGGTATGCACTAAAAAGTGTGTGCTGACAGAGAAAAACAACAGCACATATCAACATGGTAATCTGCAGTAGTTGCTGCATCATGAATAAAATAGCTCCCTTCCTGTCAAGTGTGTGAGCAGAGATTGTTTCATGCACTGACAGAAAGGGAAGATGTTTAAAACAATATCGAACTGACTCCCTGACTGTCTCACCCCCATCTGCAAAAATTCCCTAATGGCCCATTTGGACCTATTTCCTAAGGCTCTCTGGTCCAGGGCACCCTGCACAAGGAGGCCGTTGACCAGAGAGCCTCCATGCTTCTGGATCTTCCAGACCAATAACAATTACCTGGTCTGGGGAAGCGTCCAATGGCATCCCTCTCCTAACCACTGCCATCTTACAAAATGGCAGTACCAGGGCTTAGCCTTCTAAATAAGACATTGTTTCCCCTTATTGGGAAACATGGTCTTATCTGACAGACTGGCCCCTAATGGTGGGTGAAAGTAGCTGCTGTTATCACATTATGCCCACTTTTAGATACAGGAAAAAGAAGCATTGTGACGGCACCTGGAGGTCAGGGACGTTAAAAAAAAAACAAGCATACATTTGATTTTCTATGGAACATGTGGTATTTTGCCCCTGACAAGCAGCCTATAGAAATAACAGGTACAAATCTATGCAGGGATTACATAAGAATGTAAGAATATCCATACAGGGTCAGACCAAAAGTCCATCTAGCCCAGTATCCAACAGTGGCCAATCCAGGTCACAAGTACCTGGCAGAAACCCAAATGTTAGCAACATTCCATTCCAGCAGTTCCAGGACAAGCAGTGGTCCCCCCCCCCCCCCCCCCCCATGACTACCTCAATAGCAGACTATAGACTTTTCCTCCAGGAGCATGTCCAAACCTTTTTTAAAGTATTTCCATGTAATTTCGTGGAGTGTCCCCTAGTCTTTGTACTTTTTGAAAGAGTGAAAAATTGATTCACTTTTACCCAATCTACACCACTCAGGGTTTTGAAGACTTCAACCATATCCCACCTCAGCCATCTCTTTTCCAAACTGAAGAGCCCTAACCTCTTTAGCCTTTTCTTATATGAGAGGAGTTCTTCCCTTTATCATTTTGGTTCAAGGCTGGCTTAATGATTTGGCAGACCAGATGGCCATCTAGGATAGCAAACAGTCTCACATCAAATGGTGCTAACGCAACCTTTAGTGAATCTTTAATAGACTCGACACGAATGAAGATTCAGTACATAAGTACATAAGTAGTGCCATACTGGGAAAGACCAAAGGTCCATCTAGCCCAGCATCCTGTCACCGACAGTGGCCAATCCAGGTCAAGGGCACCTGGCACGCTCCCCAAACGTAAAAACATTCCAGACAAGTTATACCTAAAAATGCGGAATTTTTCCAAGTCCATTTAATAGCGGTCTATGGACTTGTCCTTTAGGAATCTATCTAACCCCTTTTTAAACTCCGTCAAGCTAACCGCCCGTACCACGTTCTCCGGCAACGAATTCCAGAGTCTAATTACACGTTGGGTGAAGAAAAATTTTCTCCGATTCGTTTTAAATTTACCACACTGTAGCTTCAACTCATGCCCTCTAGTCCTAGTATTTTTGGATAGCGTGAACAGTCGCTTCACATCCACCCGATCCATTCCACTCATTATTTTATACACTTCTATCATATCTCCCCTCAGCCGTCTCTTCTCCAAGCTGAAAAGCCCTAGCCTTCTCAGCCTCTCTTCATAGGAAAGTCGTCCCATCCCCACTATCATTTTCGTCGCCCTTCGCTGTACCTTTTCCAATTCTACTATATCTTTTTTGAGATACGGAGACCAGTACTGAACACAATACTCCAGGTGCGGTCGCACCATGGAGCGATACAACGGCATTATAACATCCGCACACCTGGACTCCATACCCTTCCTAATAACACCCAACATTCTATTCGCTTTCCTAGCCGCAGCAGCACACTGAGCAGAAGGTTTCAGCGTATCATCGACGACGACACCCAGATCCCTTTCTTGATCCGTAACTCCTAACGCGGAACCTTGCAAGACGTAGCTATAATTCGGGTTCCTCTTACCCACATGCATCACTTTGCACTTGTCAACATTGAACTTCATCTGCCACTTGCACGCCCATTCTCCCAGTCTCGCAAGGTCCTCCTGTAATCGTTCATATTCCTCCTGCGACTTGACGACCCTGAATAATTTTGTGTCATCGGCGAATTTAATTACCTCACTAGTTATTCCCATCTCTAGGTCATTTATAAATACATTAAAAAGCAACGGACCCAGCACAGACCCCTGCGGGACCCCACTAACTACCCTCCTCCACTGAGAATACTGGCCACGCAATCCTACTCTCTGCTTCCTATCTTTCAACCAGTTCTTAATCCATAATAATACCCTACCTCCGATTCCATGACTCTGCAATTTCTTCAGGAGTCTTTCGTGCGGCACTTTGTCAAACGCCTTCTGAAAATCCAGATATACAATATCAACCGGCTCCCCATTGTCCACATGTTTGCTTACCCCCTCAAAAAAATGCATTAGATTGGTGAGGCAAGACTTCCCTTCACTAAATCCGTGCTGACTTTGTCTCATCAGTCCATGTTTTTGTATATGCTCTGCAATTTTATTCTTAATAATAGCCTCCACCATCTTGCCATCATGTTGAGTCTATTGAAGATTCAATAAAGGATTTGTTGGAACCATTTGGTGTGAGACTTCGTTTGATCACTTCTACTGTTGTGCTTGGCCTGTGTGATACCCATGGATGGTAGTTCTTCTGTTTTCTGTGATCATGTAGGATAGCTACCTCTATGGAGGGGGTGACAAAGAGGAACTACAGTCAAGACAAAACAATAGGTCCTGAGTTAAACAACTCAAACAACCACCAGCTTGTACGTGCTTGAAAGGTTATTGATATATGTTTACATGATAGATCAGTGTTTGATCTTTATGATTAGACGATGGGCTAGGAACTAAGGAAACCAGGGATGAAATCTGACAACCCTCTCTGATAGTCTATGTGATCATGGACAAGTCATTTTCTCTCCAGTTGCCTCAGGTACCCACTTAGATTCTGAGTTCTTTGGGGTAGGCATGTATTCTACACAAATTCTGATAATGCTGTACACCACCATACGCATTATTTGGGCTGAAAGTCCCCTTTTCCTCACCAAAAGGCGAAGAAAAGGCTTATGGGCAGTGGCATAGGCAGGAATTTTTTCACAAGGGATGTGTCTTTCCCCCCCCCCCCCCCCCCCAAGAACCTTAAAATCATCTCTGCTGCAGTCTTCATCTGAGCAGTGGCACTCATAGGCTGCCTGCCGCCTGCTCCAGGACTTCCTCTCTGAACCGTATCACCTTTCACAAAACAGGAAGTTGCATCAGAAGGGGTGGGACGGTTCAGAGAAGAAGTCCTAGTGCAGGCCTCAGGCAGCCTATGAGTGCTGCTGCCTGGGTGAAGACTGCAACAGAGATGATTTTAAGGTACGGGGGGGGGGGGGGGGCGTACATAACACATGCACCTTGTATAAATACGCCACTGCTTATGAAGTCACTATGGGGGCAATTGTATAAGGAGGTTCCTCCGTTTAGGTGCCCTGAAGCCAAGCAATGAGATCCTATTCTATGACATCAGATTTCAGTATAGAATCCAGTGTCAGCAAACCTTACATTTACACGCCCCCTGGTCAACACGGGCCATGTTTCAGCGATAGTGCCTTCTTCAGGAGTTCGTAATACATAAATCTCAAGGGAAACTAAAATAGATTCTTTTGACCTCTTTATGGAGAGGAAGCACTGCATTTTTTGATGTAAGTTCCAATCGATTTTTAGTTCAGTTCTACCAAGGGAGAAAACTATTTTAGTTTCCCTTAAGATTTATGTAGTATGGACTCCTGAAGCAGGCACTATCACTGAAACACAGCCCCTGTTGAGTCCTCTTATTTAAATTTGATTGTTAAAGACCTTTAAGTAAACATTTTGGTTACATCCTGGTCCCTGGTTATCTCCACTGTTTGGCTGCTACTCCTTGTTTCATGGAGATTGATCCCTGTTTTCTGTTTCTCCATTTAAGCCCATCGACACCATACTGTGCTTAAATGCAGCACTTAAATGGGTACCTTACAGTAGTCTATAAGTTATGCATGTAAATGTTTGACCTGCTCATTCCTCTCCCTTTGAATGCCCCCTTCCATTGACACGCTAACCAAGTTGTATATACAAAATAGAAATGTATTTGTTTATTTATTTTCAAAATTATATGCTGCTTTTAATCCAAAGCAGGTTACAATAAAGACATACATAAAATCAATAAAACAAACAAGATACAACATAAAACCATATATTTCATAAAATATCCAACATAATACTGCAATCCTAGGGGAACAGTCCATTACAAATCTAAGATCAGTCATCACCAAAAAATTTTACAAAAAAAAATGTTTTGAAGTGTTTCTTAAATTGTTTAGAACACAATCTCAAATAACCAGATAAGTGATTCCATAAACTCGCCCTTCGATAGAAAAGGCCTGGTTGTGTGTCTCGGCCAAGAGGCTAAAAGGAACACACGGTTGCTTGGTGGTGTCTGAGCGTACACCTGCCGGGAGTGATATACAGATAAAGCATCCAGAAAATATTCTCGAACTTAGCACTCCACTAGTACTTATGCTTATAAGCATTCACTTACCCATGTAACTGCTAATAGTCTATAAATGCTGTGCATACGGTTGGCGCATATGTTTGGGCATTTAGCTGTAGAATGAAGGGGTTAATATTTGTGTGTCCCTAATAGCTTTTGTACTAGGGGCCATGTTTACTAATCTGTGCTATAGGCGCGCTAGCCTTTTTTAGCATTCTAAAGACACCCATAGCAATACATGGGTGTGTCTAGCGTTAGCTTGCACTAATTTTTAGTGCACGCTAAAAACGCTGGCGCACCTTAGTAAACAGGGCTCTAGGTGTCTTATCTGGCACCCAGTCATAATAGCCCCGACACAAAAGCCCTGACAAAACAGCCTTGTAACAAAATAACCCTTGACATTTCACACCCTAACAAAATAGCCCTTGACAAAATGGCCCCTCCTACAAAACAACCCTTGACAAAATAGCCCCCTAAGAAAAAATAACACATCACAAAAAACATAATAAACGACAACTGAAATCTTCACTGATAAAGACTCCTACCAGCATTCAATTGCATAAAGCATATATAAATAAAATTCTATAGCTACAAACTGGTATTCATGATCTGTTCTGCTGTTTAAAGAAACTATTCTTCTATCAACATGCTAATTAAACAAAAAAAAAACCCAATATTGTCATCATTTTCATAGTCTTGCCAACCTTATCCTGTTTGACAAGGTAAGATTATTAGGGGGAAAAAATGCCGTGCCTTATTCTGGGCAGCCTGATCGGGCCCTTTCGTCATGTGGCTAACTTGTCAAGGGTTATATTGTGGGCAGGCTGTTTTGACAGTGGCTGTTACGTCAGGGACTATTATGTCGGGAACTTTTTTTGCTTGAAGCTTTTTTGTCACTGCCATTTTGTTGGGGCTATTTTGACCAGGTATCGTCTTATCCATACCAAGTCTTTAGGACATATTGAGGGATAGGAGGATATATGTAGGTTTTTGTTTTGTTTTTTTGTTGTTTGTTTTGGGATCCATGCACATATTCATCATAGAAAGTAATCTCCTTTAGTTCCAGGCAGGGGCAGACTGAGAGTGGTCTGGCCCCCGGGCACTGAGGTTAGTCTGGGCCCCCCGCCCGGCTGCTGCCCAACAAACCCCCTACTGCCTGGCTGCTGCCCATTCTACTGCCGTAGCCGACACCCCCGTTGCCCCGGGCCTACCTGAAGGGCCCTGGTGGTCTAGTGGTCTCTACAGGGGGGGCATGTTCTTTCCTGCCCGCTGCGCTGCCACTATTCCCCCGTCTTCCAGCGTGCCTTGTTTTCAAAATAGCGGGCGAGACTTCTGCAGGGAGTCTCGGACGCCATTTTTAAAGCATGACGGTGCCGGGCAGGGGAAATAGCAGCAGCACAACAGGCAGGAAAGAACATGTGTCCCCCCCCCCCCCTCCCCTCCCCCCCCCCCCCCCCCCGGCAGAGGCCACTTGATCACCAGCGGCGCGTCTTTAAAGATGGAGGCCTGTAGTGTTCGGCTGGCATCCAGGCACAGTCTCTGTGCCCCCTAGAGCCTCTGGGACCTCGGCACTGCCTGTTTGTCTGAATGGCCCCTGGTTCCAGGTATAGTTTTAATTAAAACAAAAATAATAAAGTTGGTCTTTGCAGCAGTTCATCCACCTCATTTGAAATCCTAAGGAGGACTAGAGCATGTTGTTGGTATCAGATACTTTGAAACCTGGTTTCATAGCGATTGCCATTTCATGTCAGGTATCTCATGTGTAAACAAATATTGATGTGTACTCTGACAGATCAGAATGATCCATTTGTCACAAATGTCTGTCAAAGGCACATTGTCACTGTCTTTGGGGTATTTCCTATGACTGTTCAGTATAGTTTCCAGTTCCTTATAAGCTCTCTACTACTACTACTACTAATCATTTCTATAATGTTACTAGATGTAGGCAGCGCTGTACACATTATATGCAGGTACTTTTTCTGTCCCTAGAGGGCTCACAATCTAAATTTTTGTACCTGGGGCAATGGAGGGTCAAGTGACTTGCCTACAGTCATAAGGTCACAAGGAGCTGCAGTGGGAATTGCCAGGATCAAAGCCCGCTGCACTAACCATTAGGCTATTCCTCCAGCTCTCCTATTAAACTATGTCTGCTACATGTTAGCAAATGTTACACATATTTTGTATTTCCTCTGTCTTTATTAGTTTTAAAAGTGTTTTTTTTAACACACAGCAAAGGCAGATTTTTATTTAAACAACACATTTTTTACTTTAAGTATATGTGTATTTTTTAAAATCAGTGTGAGGAAGTGGTCTGGTGGTTAGAGATATGGACTGAGAACCAGTGAAGCCAGGTTGAATCCTCACTTCTGCCACTGGTTCTCCTTATTATCTTGGCCAACTCACTTGGTCTCCTGTTGTCTCAGGTACTTACATATGTTGTAAGCTCTTCTGGCCAAGGACATCCTGTATATGAATACTTGCCACCACTGTACAGCACTACATACATCCAATAGAGCTATAAATAAGAGTGATAAATATTCAGTATTTCTGCTGTGGTTACAGAGGGAGCCCTGGTGTGTGGCACCTGAGTGAGATTTGGTGCAACAGTGATTGAGTGAGTGAGTTGGTGTAGCGGTTATACAATAGGAAGAAAACCCCTGATTGGTGACAAATGAAGGCTCGTGGCACTGTTGCCCAGCTGAGGCCAGTTAAATTTGTATTCATTTGCAAGAGTCTTCTTTAAGAGTAGAGGAGCACTGCCAAATTATAATGCTCAGATTTTGCACTGAAAATAACAGATCTTCTGGCAGTAGCCCAACCCAAGCTTACAATTAGCATCAAGCTGAAATGCACTAGAAGCAGTACAAGTGGTTTTTCATGTTTTGCCTAACTGGGATTCATCCTGAAACCAAGTCTGAGTCCCAGCTTGGAGGCTGAGAAGCACAGCAGGATGAGACATTGTCATTTGAGTTGTGATTCAGCAGCCAGAGGAACCTTTAATCAGTTGCTGAGTGGGCAGTGACATGAAAGGAGCTCACCAGGACAACCGGTTATTCTTTCTTGTGCATTTATATTTATACAATATATATATTGCATTCAGCTCTGGCGCAAGGAAACACGGGCACTCCCAGAGATTACATTTGTGCCCTAAGATGGTTGGGTGTTGCTGTTTTCACTCCCTTCAGCACTGGTTCAGGCTATTCAGGGCTTACAAAGTGAGAGAGGAGTTTCCACCTGTGCTTAAGGTTGGGGCAGGCAGCGGTGTAGCCACTTTGGGGGCCTTGGCCCAACCACACCCACTTTTGGTTCAAGCTCCTTCCACAACTGGAGTACCCATTGGCTGGCTGGTGGGGATGCCCAGTCACTGCCAGTAGATAAGATCCACTGCTGGAACTTCCTCAGGGAAGAAGTCGGCTGACATTGGCATTCCTCGTATATGAGCATCCCTGCCAGCAAAGATAAGGAATGCAATAGTGGGGAGGGAGAGAAGAGGAAATGCATTGCCTTCCTCCCCGCCCCCAGTCCACCCCTGGGCCCTCCTAAAAATTCAGTGCTGGCAGAACAGTTCATTTGGGGAGTTCATCCTTTTCAGAGTGACTCTATATCACGCTAACCTTTGATAATTCCGTCCTAAATCTATTTATAATATAATGCACAAATTATACCGATTTGTGTCTACAGTAATGAGAAAATCTATATAAATTTATGACCTGGAAAGAGGACAGTTTCAAAATTTGTGTATGTGTGTGTGCATATATAAATTCTATGTATTTATACATATATAATTTTTAAATCTCTGTTAGAGTCAGATGGAGTTTAGCGTCGCATCAGTACCTGCACAAGAGCCAAGTGGTGTCCCATGGCAGGTTGAACAGAAGCAGCCAGTGAAAAACATAGCAAGTACTCAAGCACCCAAAGGATCACATGGTGCCCAGCCCTCCAAACCCACTCAGGTCAACAAGACACCCAGCACAGATGGACCAGGACCAACCAGGAAGGAAGAGGAATCACCTTTCTGGAAAATCAGCGCAGAACGTTCCAGGGTTGAAGGCGAGCAGGCCGAATTCCAGTCTCTGACACCTAGTCAGATCAAATCCCTGGAGAAAGGAGAGAAAGCACTTTTGTCTTATTGCAGGCAAGAGTCCGTCCCGAAAGAGAGAGAGACCCCAAAGGCTGAGAAATCCAGCACGTATAAGCAGGAAAAACCCAGTAGTCTGAGCACAGCCTCGGAGGCTGCAGAGTGGGAGAAACCTCAGCCAAGTCACTCTTCCATCCGCACACAGAATGAGGTGTTTCGTGCTGAAGCTGGGCCGCAGAAATTGGCATCGGCTAAGATGCTCAATGATGATAACACTGTGCTGAAGCTGAAGGAGGATGATTTCCTTTCAGATCAAAAGACATTTACACAGGTAACGTTTGGCTATTACCTACTGGAAAAATCTATTAACCTGCTGATGGGCAATATTTATTTATTTATTTATTTATTATCTCATTTGTACCCCACAGTTTCCCAACAGAGTCAGGCTCAATGTGGCTTACAGCGCACCACAGAGGCAGACGCCAATGTAGTAAAATGAAGCTAATACAGGAGAAAAACCTACACAAGAGATAATGGGGAGGAAGGGGACAGAAGGTGTAGGGAAACCAGGAGAGAGGAGGGAAGGGGAATGTGTCCAAAATTGTCTCTAATTGTCTTCAATATCAGGAAAAGGGCCACATCAAGTACATAAAAAAAGTAGAAAATAAATTAATTTGGGGAAGACTGTTGATATAGATCGTTGATGTATGTTGGCTCCTCCTGACAGGGCATGCCCTTCTTTAAACTTGATGGCAGATAAAGACCATAAAACTCTGCCCATCCACTTCAACTACTAAACTTCACATTCTTTTCCTCTCCCTCAGAGATCCTCTACACTCGTCTTTTTTTTTTTTTTTAAATTGAGTTGTGGTCCTTGTTTCCACCAGGGGCGTAGCCAGACTTCCGTGGGAGGGGGGTCCAAAGCCCGATGGGAGGGGGCACATTTTAGTCCTCCCCCCGGCACCGTCCCCCCTCCCCACCGCCATTGCCACCCCCCATGTCTTTTCCGACCCCCCTCCCGCCGCAAACCCTCCCCCGCCGCCGCCTACTTTTGCTGGCGGGGGACCCCATTCCCCGCCAGCCGACGTCCTCTCCGTCCTGCTCCTGCTCTTGTTGTACGTGCAGGATGTCAGACTCAGAGAACAGAGTTCTGTTCTCTGAGTCTGACGTCGCACGTACAACGTGCAGGACGTCAGCAATGCATGCAACAGCAGGAGCAGGATGGAGAGGACGTCGGCTGGCGGGGAGTGGGGTCCCCCGCCAGCAAAAGTGAAGGTAGGCGGCGGCGGGGGTGGGTTCGCCGGGAGGGGGGGGTCCAGGCTGGAATCTACCGGGGGCCCAGGCCCCCTCAGGCCCCACGTAGCTACGCCACTGGTTTCCACCACCTTCACTGAGAGGCTGTTCCACACATCACCTTCTCTTTTTTGTAAAAAAAACCAAAACAAAACTTATTTCCTTAGGTTATTCCTAAATTCATCCACTTTCACCTTCATCCCATGACACCTCATTTCAGAGCTTCTGAGAGATACCTTGGAGGTATTTAAATGTCTTCTCCCACCTTTCTTCTGGTATATATTTCTCAGTGTGGCCCTATATACTTGATAAAGTCTACTGCTTTTTTTTTTTTTTGCTGCCCTCTGTGTTGACCCCATTCTGTCACTTTTATTTTTTACCTGTTTGACCCCATTAAGATCAGAAGATATGACCATCCTCCAGATCTGTCTCTTCTTTTGTGCACATAAGTACTTCAACCCCTATGCTTTACCTTTCCTTTTGGTTTTTGTAGCTCCAATTCAGGACCCTTCTTTTTTTTTTTTTTTTTTAAGCATGGAACCTTAGCTCAAAAATTCTAGATTATTCCCCACATTTCACTAGATTTCTTCTCGTATAATCCATACTTGCCAGAGTGTCTATCCTATTGCAGATTTTGGTATCATTCGCAAAGAGGGAAACCTTTCCCACAACCCTTCCACAGTCTTGCCTACATAAATGTTAGAGAACTGGAACAATAACTGATCCCTGCTGCAAACCACTGGTGATGCCCCTGTTCTCAGAGTGAACTCTATTTACCACTGCCCTTAGTCCACCTCCCACTCAGCGAGTTTCTAACTCAGTCAGTCACTTTAGGGCCTTCAGGAATACTGAGGGTGCTCTGTTTTTTTTTATAAGCTGCCTATCCTCACTGTGTACTGCAGAAGAGCATTCCAGGCATCCACCACCATATCTATGAAAAATATTTCCTGGTGTTGCTTAACGACTTTGAGTCTTTTTACATTCTTGACAAGATATGACCTCCAAACCTGAACACAGTCCTCCAAGTGAGGTTTCACTAGTGACTTGTACAGGAGCATTATCACCTCTTCCTTGTTATAGGTTACGCCCCTCTCTATGCAGCCTAGCATCCCTCTAGCCTTGGCCACTGCCTTGTCAGATTGTTTCACTGCCTTGAGATCCTCGGACACTATCACCTTGAAGTCTCTTTCCTGGTGCATGCACATAATCCGCCTAGAACTTTGGATGGTGCGGACTAGAAATTTATAAAATAAATAAATAAATCAGTCTCTGACCTCCTCTCTTAAACAGTTCCTTTGGGTTTTTGCACCACAAATACATCTCTCTGCATTTCTTCACTTTAAAGCTCAAGTGTTGAGCAGTGGTCCCAGCTTGTAATTTTTATAGATCACTTCTCATACATTCCACTCTGTTGCCAATCTGTGTGTCAGTTACAAAAATGCATAGTTTTTCTCCTAACCCTTTGGCAATATCGCTCACAAATCAAGCACATAGCCAGATCTTGGGTCTTGGGGAGAGGCCTGAGCACAAAAGGGGACAATATTTTGCCCTGCCCTGCTTCGCTCCTCCACGACCCTCACATAGCTAAGCTGGCAGGGGTCCCCAACCCCGCCAGTAGAAGTGCTCCTTCACCCACAGCCTGCATGTTCCCTGGACAGCTGTGCCATGCCAGGCCTCCCCCCAACACATGCTTAGATTCTGCAAAACTGAATATGCATGAGAGAGGCCCATCCCCCTGCACCAGGGGCGTATCTGTGTGGGGCCACAGGGGCCTGGGCCCCCGCAGATTTCGCCCCGGACACCCCTACCACAGACCCTCTCCACCTCCCCCTCCCTCCCGCCCGCCCGCCACCAACCCGTCGCCAATCTTTGCTGGCGGGGGACCCCAAGCCCCCGCCATCCGAAGTCCTCTCTTCCATGCAGGATGCAAGTTGCAACGCTTCCTGTTCTTCTGAGTCTGACGTCCTGCACGTACAACGTGCAGAACGTCAGACTCAGAATTTGGAATTCAGTCTGACGTCCTGCGCGTTGTACGTGCAGGACGTCAGACTCAGAAGAACAGGAAGCATTGCAACTTGCAGCGGCGCAGCCTGCATGGAAGAGAGGACCTCGGCTGGCGGGGGGTTGGGGTCCCCCGCCAGCAAAGGTAAGTGACAGCAGCGGGGGAGGGTTGGCGGCGGCGGGAGGGGGTGGAGAGTGTCATTGGTGGCGGGGGGGGGGGTCCGGAAATGGCGGGGGGGGATCGGTGGCGCCGGGGGGGGGGGGCTAAAATGTGCCCCCTCCCTCTGGCTCTGGCCCCCCCTACCGCCAGAGTCCAGATACGCCCCTGCCCTGCACATTCTGGTTTCCACAAAATTGTGCACGCTGTAGCTGTAGTGTTCCACAAATCCTGGTCTAACATTAGCCAGTCCTAAAGAAATAGGATTCTCACAAGATTCAAGATAAAAGCTTGGTTTATCTTAGCCAAGTTTCTGATCACCTACACATCTGTAATAAAGGCATACACTGTAGGATGGGTTCTGTCTTCCCTGGGCCTCCCTGGCTTGACTGTGCTCAGGGGTTTTATCTGGCTGCCTGAACCACACCCTCCCTGCTCTGCCCTGACTACCACACCCTTCCCACTCTGTACTGCCAGACTTGGTTGTGTGAGGGAGTGTTATTAAGGGGAACTGGCAACTTCCTATATACTCCATCACAGTTCTCAATCCAGGTTTTTTGTCACATAGTCAAAGAACTCAGATTTGTTTGGCCAGTTTCTGTGTGGTGGAATAGATCCACACATGTCCATAATGGCCCTAGTGCCACAAGATAATCCTAGCTTGAGGAAATATGTGTATATGTGTGTGGTAATGCTAGAAAACCTCCTTTTGACAATATGAATGAACTGAAAAATCCTAGAGGTAGGGGATTATTTCTAGTTTTTTAAATAGTTAATGCAGCAGATGTAACAATATTGGAGCCAGCTGGGTGGGATGCGCTCCAGTGCTTTCTGCTGATAGATCTTTAAAAGCACCTGAGAACCTTGTGACCTTGGGCAAGTCACTCTCCCACTGCCTCAGATCCCCACTTAGGCTGTAATCTCTGTGGGGCGGGACATATTGTACCCTAATATTTATCAGCAGTGTACAGTGGTATGTGCAGGCAGAAAAGCACTGTAAAAACTGATATGTTTAAATAGTCTCTTCTTTATTTCAGTTGTTGGCATTTTTGAATTGTCTTGAAACTAACAGGAGCCTGATGCATCAAATGAGGTTCACTCCCTCCAACACCATAACAATAGAAATGGAAGACACCCTGGGCCTTTTCCCTAAAATTTTGTATGTTTCTCTAATATCAGGTTGGGGAGCCTTTATTTATTGAACTGGATATCTCCTTTTCTGTAGTCTCCTGTAACAACATAGCCTTACATTATAAAATTCATAAAAATTCAGATTCACTCAGTGGTCCCCAAACCTGGTCCTGGAGGCACCCCAGCCAGTCAGGTTTTCAGGATATCCACAATGAATATTCATGAGCGAGATTGATGCAGAGGAGGCAGTGCATGCAAATCTCTTTCATGACTATTCATTGTGGATATCTTGAAAACCTGATTGGCTGGGGTGCCTCCAAAGACCAGGTTTGGGAACCACTGGATTAGCTTGAGGGCTAAAGAAACGGTAAGACAATACAGTTCCAGAGAGATAGAGACGTGCATGTATTAATAATGTTTTTCTTCCTTTTTTTTTAACAGGTCAATACCAGCAGTGTTGTTTTGAAGACAGGATTTGATTTTTTGGACAACTGGTAGAGTTCCTGTACAACTTGAAGCTGTTCTGGAAAAGGCCCACTTTCATCATTTGTTCAAGTTAAAACTTGTGTTTACTTATTTCATTAATCTAATTGACAAACCCATTTATTCCTGCCTTTCTCATATGTTGTTGTTATTTTTTTTTCTTCAAGAGCAGACACTTTATTTTGTATAACACAGTGATGTACAAGTTTAATGTAGATTTTTTTTTTTTAATGTTTAGTTTAAGGTCAGTTATATGTATTTAACAAAAGTGCTGTTTTTTCTCATTTTTTGAAGAAACCAGTGTGAGTATTAACCTGAAATATTTTCATTATAAAATCAGGTAGTTAGATTACAGCAGAGATACAAATGTTTAATTGTATGAATTTATAACGTAGAGTTCTCTAAACAGGGCTGCTTAGCCCCGTGTCTTTCTTTGCCATTTCTATTAGACTATTCACAAATATGTAACCACACCTCAGTATAACGTACCGTAGTTCTGGAACAGCCTTTTAGAGAGCATCTTATGAAACATTTGCTGTTGGGATGATTTGCAGCACTGTGTTTGGTGCATAATGTGTTCCAGGAGTGGCCTGCCCATTGCTACTGATGAAAGATGTATGTTGAGTAAGAAGGGTCCCTTTGCTGCAGCCATGACAAAGATGGAAAAAATGATGGCATGGAAGATTGAGCGCATGATACCAGAGGTCACAATGAGATGAAGACACTCAAGCAATTAAGAGCACATTGGCTGCATTGGAGGAGACAGCTTCACCTGTTCCAGAGCTCCAAGTTTAATTTTCCTGTAACACCAAGATAGTTGTGATGGTGTCTTTTATAGTGACTTTCATTATTTGTTGTATTTTTAGTAGCCTAAAAACATACTGGTTCAGTTTCTGGTGCTGGTTATCCAGGCAGGATGGGAATGTCTGAGCTGGAATCACACCCTGTGTGACAAGTCCCCTAGTGCCCCACAGCACTGCAGCCGCTGCAGGGGAGACGATGAACATGGAGCAATTTTTCCATGGGCGTAGTTTGACTGTTTCATTGGGGGGGGGGGGGGGGGGGGCAAAGGATGGGGCGGAGCATATTAGCATATTCATTTACATATATATGTATATATATGCAAATGAATATGCTAATATGAAGGAAGGAAGAAAGAACTAGCCTTTTTGCGAATACATATTCATTATGGTTGTTTTTTTTGTTACTTTTGTACCCCGCGCTTTCCCACTCATGGCAGACTCAATGCGGCTTACATGGGGCAATGGAGGGTTAAGTGACTTGCCCAGAGTCATTTCCAAAAAAGCCAGCTCTTTCTCCCTTCCTTCCTTCCTTCTTTCCTCCTTATCCAGAACTCCCTCTTCCCCACCCCCTTTCCCATACCATGCCAGTGTAGACCTTAGAAATGCATAAGCTCTATATGTAGATCCTTCAAGAGGTAGTGTGTCATGATTTAGGCTCTACACCCTTTCTGGTGTTTTGGTGCCACCTCATTAAGGCCAACACACAATCTCTCCACTGCAAAACACTATACACAAACTTGTGCAAAAACACACTCATAACCTTACCAAACCATAACAGCACTAATTCCAGGGTCAGGACAAGCTACACTTTCTGTGTGGAAAGGCAGCACTGTAATTACACCGGGCTCTAAAACACCAGTATACTACCTAGTGACCAAAAAAAAAAAGGGCTGCAAAAACAAATATGAAGGCAAAATACTGAACTGGAAAGTTACCTCAAGAAGTCAGAGTCAGCATGCAGCAATACTAGAAAAATTGAAACTTACATGCAAAATATCACAGATGCACAGTTCCAAAAGCTGACATATTCCAATTAATAAATTCTGAATAAAATACTTTTTTCTACCTTTGTTGTCTGATCATTTAGTTTTTCTATTCGCTTTGGTCCCAGTGTCTTCTGTTTTATGCAGTGTCTTCTTTCCATTTGATATTTATTTCTCTCACCATGTCCACCATCCTCCTGTGTCCATATGCGGCCTGTCTACCATCTGTAGCCCTGTCCCTATCCTTCCTCCAGTTTCAGCATTTGCCCTCAAAGTGTTCCGATCCAGCCCTTAAATTCAGCAATTTTCCCTCCATCCATATCCAGCATTTCTCCTCACTCCTCTCCCCTCCATCCATGTGCATGTACTTCCTCTGTCTTCCCTCCCCTCCATCCATGTGCATGTACTTCCTCTGTCTTCCCTCCCCTCCATCCATGTCCAGCATTTCTCCTCTTTCCCTTCCCTTCCATCCATGTGAATCTCCTTCCTTTGTCTTTCCTTCCCTTCATCCTTGTCCAACATTTCTCCTCTCTTCCCTGCCCTCCACTCCATCCATGTCCAGCATTTCTCCTCTCTTCCCTCCCCTCCATCCATGTGCATCTCCTTCCTGACTTCCCTCCCCTCCATCCATCCATGTCCAGCAAATTTCCTCTCTTCCCTGCCCCCTCCATTCATCCATCCATATTCCGCAATTCTCTCTCCCCTGCCCTCCCCTCCATCCATGTCCCCTCTTCCCTGCCCCCTCCATTCATCCATCCATATTCCGCAATTCTCTCTCCCCTGCCCTCCCCTCCATCCATGTCCAGCAACTCTCCATTCTCCCCTGCCCTCTCCTCCATCCATCCATGTCCAACAATTCTCTCTCCCCTGCCCTCACCTCCATCCATCCATGTCTAGCAATTCTCCCTCCTCTCCCCTCCTCTCCTGTCCAGCGATCTCTTCTCTCCCCCTGCCCCCCTCTTCTCCATGTCCATCGATCTCTCCCCTGCCCCCTCTTCTCCATGTCCATCGATCTCTTCTCTCCCCCTGCCCTCCCATCCATGTCCAGCGATCTCTCCCCCTGTTCCCCCCTCCGCTCCATGTTCAGCCATCTTTTCTCTCCCCCTGCCCTCCCCTCCTCTCCATGTCCAGTGATCTCTTTTCTCCCCTGCCCTCCCCTCCATCCATCTCCAGCAACTCTCCATTCTCCCCTGCCCTGTCCTTCATCCACCAATAACCAGCAAATTTCCTCTCCCCTGCCCCCATTCATCCATCCATGTCCAGCAATTCTCTCTCCCCTGCCCTCGCCTCCTCTCCTGTCCAGCGATCTCTTCTCTCCCCCTGCCCTCCCCGCCTCTCCATGTCCAGCGATCTCTTCACTCCCCCTGCCCTCCCCTCCTGATCCAGCGATCTCTTCACTCCCCTGCCCTCCCCTCCCATCCATGTCCAGCGATTCTCCCTGCTCTCCCTCAGCTCCCCGACAGCCCTCCTCTCCATTCCTTCCTCCCCCCCCGGCACGCATTTAACCGTTTTACTTTCAGGCGCAGCAACGGCAGTGAAGAAGACAACACAGCAGGCTCGCCTCCAGCTTCTCCCTGCGCTCACACAGTGTCCTGCCTTCTGCGATGATGTATTTCTTGTTTCCGCGAGGGTGGGACACTGTGAGCGAAGGGAGAAGTTGGAGGCGAGCCCGTTGTGCTGTCTTCACTGCTGTCACTATGCCTGAAAGTAAAAGGGTTAAATGCGCGTGCGGGAGGGGGGAGGAACGGAGAGGATGGTTGTCCATCGGGGAGCTGCCTTGCGCCGACCCTCCGTTTGGGGGGGCAGTGCCCCCTTGCCCCTCCCCCAAACTACGCCCATGAATTTTTCCGCCCCTATCTCCCTTGCCCCCTGTACGGTCGCACCATTCACACAGCCCTCAGGATTCCCTGAAGCAGAATACTCTTCCTGGTAATGTGATTGTCGGGGAAAGAGAAGGGGAATAACTTTGTTGAAGGTGAATTTTGTTCCTGCTTTGTGGCGTTATATAAGCATAATTATTCTCCAGGGTCTTGTATTTTTGTGTAATGGTGAAGCTTGCAGATGTTACGAGGCTATCTTGAGCCTTAGGGGAAAAATAGCAAGACAATGGCATTCCTGAAATTTTATGAGTTAACAAGAAGTATTTTATGTGGAGGCTCAGGTTACGTGCAGTGATTTCAAAACAATTACTAAAGAAGTGAAATGGAGCACACCGATGGTCAACTAAAGAATGTGCATGTGTCAATCTACAGTAATCAACATTTTGGTATCGTACTTGAGACCCCAATGGTCTTGGAATACATAAATGTAGAAAGTGATGACAATGAGGGTTGCGAGGACCATCTATTTTATTAGGATTTATTTACCGCCTTTTTGAAGGAATTCACTCGGCAGTGTACAGTAAGAATAGATTAAACATGAGAAATAGACAATTACAGCAGTAAAAATATTCAAAAACAATACAAAGTATGGCATGGTATACTATTTACAATGTCAACACAATACGTAATAGAACATTATAGGTGATAGCTAAGGGTAAAGCAAAGACGTAACATATAGAAGGGTAAGAAAGTAGGAAGAGAAAGTAAGGTGATTGATTTCAAGAAAGTTGCACATGCACATAGTCTATTCTTTTCCTGATGCAGTATGGTAGAACCTTCCAAGCTCAGGCTTTCTCCTCCTATTTGCATATCGGGTGATCTGCGCTTATCCCGGGCTTCCTTGAGTTTTCTTTTCCTTTATTTTGTATTTATTCAGTTTACAAATTCAAACCAAGAAGGTTGACGTACAGAGAAGCAGAAATAATCAGAAAAAAAAAAATCTTCAAATCATCAATATTGCCCAATCCCTTACAAATACAAGGGAAGGGGATAAGGAAACCAAACATTCATAGCTCATTATGGCCTTGCTTGCAACTGTCACTGCCATCACCTTTTAGATGTATATATTCAGAGACCATTAGGGTCTCAATTATGAGACTAAAATATTGGTAACTGTGGATTAATATACACACATTTTTCATTGACCATTGGTGTGCTCTGCCTTACTTTTTTTAATAGTGCTGAAGACACTCTATGCTACCTGAGCGTCTACATAAATCAATTCTTAACTCCTAGTTTGAAACATTTGTGTGCTCCTTTCCTCATCCTGATAAGCTCCTCCCTACCAAAAAAAAGCCTAACTGGAAATTGAACCAGCTTCTATTAATTGCAGCATGTTGTATTCCTGTACTTTCCCCACTGTTTATTCAGCTCACCTAAAGGCCTTAATTCTGTGAATTTTCAGCTCAAATACCAAAGGTTTTTTGTCCTCATCTGAATATGCGTCGCCCACACAGTTTCTTTTGACTGGGAGATGAGTAGAGCCTGGCTAAATAAATGTTAAGTATCATGTAATGCTAACACATTGGCTAGCTAATGAATTTTCCCAGTCAAGTGATACCTCACCTCTGCTCCCATTCTATTAACCTTGAACACATATTGAAGCTTAGGTAGTGTTTTATTCTTTATGCAGTTCTGGTTTTATTTAATTCAGAATAAAATCAATTGCTATTCTGGTCTTACCCAAAAGAGTATATCATAAGTCATATAGATATCCCTGTTCAAACATTTCCACAGTTCGTATTTTGTTTCTGCCATTAAGACACAAAATGTGTTCTATTTTTTTTTTTTCATGCATTCCTTTTTTGTTTGTTCATTCTGTGTTCATATATTGCCTGCCTCATTTTAATGTCGATGCGAAGTTCAGGGAAGAGCCAGCACTGCAGTGCCCCAGTTCTCTTATAGTTATAACCATAAAGCTATCTAAACTTTACTAATCTGCTCATCATGATAAAAATCAGAACAAATAATTTAATTTTTAATGTGTTACGACTGCTAGCTTTTTTTGACCTAAGGCTGAGTAGAAAGCAACATCAAGGCCAAATTGAGACATTTCCCCCTCAGATTCTATATATGGCACCTTCTGGTTCAACTAAGAGGTTTTATATAGGCCTGCTTTATCCCAGGAAACCTCCCCCTCACCGGGTGGAAACCTCAGGGCTGTTTTGGACCCACCCTTTCCAATCTGGAATCCTCCTCCTTAGTGGAACTGAATCTCAGCGCCCTGTACTGCGGAAACATTTTGTGGCTTCTGCTTTTCTCCGTTTATCTGTTCTCTACCGAAATAAGAGGGAAAGGTGGTGAAGCTAGCAGGGTTCCCCCTTTTGCTCCTGTTTCTCTCTTACAATGGCTTGTGAGTCTGTTATCTCACCCTGATCACTGAGATGATGCTGTAATATAAGATTGTTCTTTAATGTATTTTATTATTCTGTGTTTGTTGTAAACCACTAAGAATGGCAGATCTTCTGGTATATACATTTTTTAAATAATGATTTTGAAATAAATAATACATAACAAACATGCAAAGATAAACACACACAAACACAAAACAGAGAGATGAACAGACAAACAAAATAGACAAACATACATAAAACAGAGATATGTATGCATGCAGAGGGGTTGGAAAGAATTACATGATTCATGCAGTGCATGCTTTTCTCATTTGTTGCTTGTGTATTTGGAAGCCAGCTTTTGTCAGATTAATTCACTGTTTGGCTTTTATGAGTAAAGATTGACTAACAGGCTCATTTTCGAAAGAGATGGACATCCAAAAAATGACATAAATCGGCATTTGGATGTCCATCTCACAGAAACATCCAAATCGGTATGATTGAAACCGATTTTGGATGTCTTTCTCAGAAGTCCGTCGGAAGGACATCCAAATCTCAAGGGGGCGTATCGGAGGCGTGTTCAAGGCGGGACTGGGGCATTCTTAAGACTTGGACATCTTTGAGCCATAATGGAACAAAGCAAAAACGCCCAGCACTAAAACTTGGATGTTTTGCGCTAGACCTGTTTTTCTTACAAATAAGACACAAAAAGGTGCCCCAAATGACCAGATGACCACTGGAGGGAATCAGGAATGACCTCTCCTTATTCCCCCAGTGGTCACTAACCCCCTCCCACCCCCAAAATTTGTGTTGAAGCCTCTATGCCAACCTCAGATGTCATACTCAGTTCCATGATAGCAGCATGCAGGTCCCTGGAGAAGTTTAGTGCACTTCAGTCAGGTGGACCCTGGCCCATACCTCCACTACCTGTTACACTTGTGCAGGAAACTGTGAGCCCTCCAAAACCCACCAGAAACCTACTGTACCCACATATAGGTGCCCCTTCACCCGTAAGGGCTATGGTAGTGGTGTACAATTGGGGGTAGTGGGTTTTGGGGGGGCTCAGCACACAAGGTAAGGGAGCTATGTACCTGGGAGCATTTTATTAAGTCCATTGCAGTGTCCCTAGGGTGCCCGATTGCTGTCCTGGCATGTCAGGGGGACCAGTCTTCTAAAAATGCTGGCTCCTCCCATGTCCCAATGGCTTGACTTTGGACGTTTTAGACTTGGACATCTTTTTTTCGAAAATGGCCAAAAATCAAAGATGTCCAAATGGCGGGACGTCCATGGTATTTTCAAACACAAAAGATGGACGTCCATCTTTTTTGAAAATGACCTTCTCCCCGCTTCGTAATTTGTACGTCTTTGTAAAACGTCCAAGTTCTGACTTAGACGTTTCTTTCGAAAATGCCCCTCCTGGTAAGCTAGTGCTCTGGCTAATAGATTTTACGTGTGGAAGTTAAATAGTTACATAACAGTGATATAGGGTTTTCCATTTATTAATGTCTTGGATTCATGTCAAAAATCAAAAATTCCTATTAAAACAAACTAAGCTGAGTGGAAGGCGCAGATATTGTCCATAGATAATCTTTGCTTTTTACCACCTTCTACCATGCAGCTAATTCTGATGCAGTTTAGCATAGACGTTTTCTGGTATCAGCTGAAGAGAATCAAGTGTCAATAATTTGTTGGTACTTGTCACCATTTATTCTTAAAGTACCCTCCTTTTTTTTGCCCCTGTGTGTTTCTCATAAACTTTCCTCCTTTAAATGTTACAGCCTATGCACATTGGGAGTAACTAGTAGAACATGCTGCAGAGTGATTTGATTCCTGTAAGTTAATCCTACCGTTACCAGTTGTTTCTCTGAGGGCATGAGGTGCCTTAATGGTGCTTAGATGCTTCTCTCCTTTCTTTGAAAAGTGTTTTGACTTTTTAATAATTTGTTGTACTTGTACACATTTTATATTAAAAATAATCTTTAATAAAATCTATTTAAAATGGAATTTGTGTGTAGGGGGTGGTTTGTTCGGTTTTTTGTTTAATATTTGAGGGTTATTTATTCAACCTGCCTTTGAATCTCTTGTGTGTTCAAGAAGGCATATCATAAACATCCATCTTAAATACTAAATAATAAGACTATATACGACCTAGACACAACTGAAATCCTATCACTTGACTGATTAACCTCTTTGCCATTAATGAACAAACATTATTACTACAATCCTTGTGTCAAACATGGTCGCTCCATAGTTGATGACCTAATGTACAATATAATCCAATTATTACCGAGGAACCCTCATGCAATACCATAATGTATTCTTCTTTACCATGTATGTATGCACAAGGTATATATATATATATACCATGATCTGTTCCACGTATGTGATGTTCCATCTAGGTTAACATGTATGTATGTACCTTAACGCAACACCATTTGTAATCCTGTTACCCAGAAATGGCAACCGCCATTACGGCAAATGTAAGCCACATTGAGCCTGCAAATAGGTGGGATAATCTGGGATACAAATGCTACAAATAAATAAAAAATAAATATTAAGGCCATAAATGTACATTGCAAACCATAAAGTAGCATTCAGTTCAGCAGCTGTAGATTGTTTATATTCAGTATAATAGGATTATTTTCTTTTTGTGGTGCTGCTTTTTTATTTATTATTTTCACAAGTACTTTGACATGATGCACAATGGAGGGAATTCAATAAATGGGCTGAAAATTCAGTGCCAAAAAACTTGAGCGCTAAGGGCTAGATTCTATATATGGTGTCTGAAAATTCTGTGCAGAAAAAAAATATGCCTAGGTGTATTCTCTAAAGTACGCCTAAATTTTATAAAATAGGCTTAAATTTCTGTCGCGCGCCAGTCCACATGACTACTTATGGTGAATTATGCCAACTAAATCCCGATGCCTAAATTAAGCACGGAGCGGGTATATTCTATAAGAATGCACATAGGGTCTTTTTACTAAGGCGTGATGAAATATGGCTTGCGCTGGTGTAGACGCATGTATTGGATGCGCCCAGGTCCATTTTTCAGCGCACCTGCAAGAAAGGCCCTTTTTTGCCAAAAATGGATATGCGGCAAAATAAAAATTGGCGCTCGTCCATTTTGGGCCAGAGACCTTACTGCCACCCATTGACCTAGCGGTAAAAGTCTCACATGTTAACCAGGTGGTAATGGCCTACATGCGTACAATGTTGATTACTGCCCGGTTAGCACCGAGTGCCGGAAATTTTCCAGCATGCCTAGTGGATGTGCGTAAAAAATTAAATTACCACCCGGGCCTTGTGGTAGCAGGCGAAAGTTCAAAATTGACATGTGTAGGACGCGTATACGCACCTATGCGGCTTAGTAAAAGGGCCCTATAGATTGTAGAAATGCCCATGACCTGCCCATTCCATGCCCATAACCATGTCCACTATTCAACAATGCAACTTAGAATTTATGCACACCACGTTACAGAATACACACCATGGAGGGATACAAAAGCATTATAACGTCCTCATTTTGTTTTCCATTCCTTTCCTAATAATACCTAACATTCTATTTGCATTCTTAGCTGCCGCAGAACACTGTTCAGAGGGTTTCAACATATCATCAATGATGACACCTAGATCCCTTTCCTGGTTGGTGACTCCTAACTTGTAACCTTGCATTACGTAGCAATTTCCCACATTCATCACGTTACACTTGCTCACATTAAACGTCATCTGCCATTTGGATTACCAGTCTCATAGTCTCGTGAGGTTCTCTTGTAATTTTTCACAATCCTCTTGCGATATAACAACTTTGAATAACTTTGTGTCATCAGCAAATTGAATTACCTCACTAGTTACTCCCATCGCTAGATCATTTATAAATATGCTGACATTAGACGCACAACCGTCTAAAGAGTATTTTGTAACAAGATGCACATAAATTCTAAGGCGCATAGCTGAAAGGGGGCGTGGAGTGGGTGGGTCGTGGGCATTTATATGCACATTGTTATAGAATACACCCGGTCCATGCCTAATTTAAGCATTGGCATTTACACCAAGTTTTACTTGACGTAACTTCCCGCGACTAAATTTAGTCACATGGCCGGGTGCTGGGTGTATTCTATAAACTGTGCTGAAGTTTAGACGTATTCTATAAAGTGCGCCTAAATTTAGGCATACTTTATAGAATATGCCTAGGCATATTTATTTTTCTTGGTGACAGTTTTTTAGGCATCATATATAAAATCTAGCTCTATATGAGGTAAACTTGAAAACAGCAAATTGAAGCCCAATAATAGAACGACCATGAAACTGTATCAAAAATATATACATTTAATAGCACTGACATTCAAATAACAGAGATATAATACAATGTCACTATAATGCTAATGATACACCTAATAAGCACACATTAGAACATTCAACTAGCACAGTTATGATGCCATTACTTTTTTACAATACAGCCTACTACTCAGTGCTTTTTTTCTAGCAAAAAAGGTGCTCGTACTTAAATGCTAGTCTGCCCTTCAGAGGTGGGGTGATCACTGAGTGACCCACCTCACAATAGCCAGGCCCCCTGCAACCAGTCACAGAATCTATGACAAGGCCGAATTGGTGTGTAGAGCCTGAGCTCTTTCATTAAAACTTGGGGTCCATGTGTCAATTTTAGGAGACAATGGAAAAGGTGCCGGTACTCAGTACCCCCTCAAAACAAGCCCTGCTACTGCTAATCATTTCTATAGTGCTACTAGATGTATGCAGTGCTGTACACATTATATGCAGGTATTTTCTCTGCCCCTAGAGGGCTCACAATCTAAGTTTTGGTACCTGGGGCAATGGATGGTTAGGTGACTTGCCCAAGGTCACAAGGAGCTGTAGTGGGAATTGACCCCAGTTCCCTAGGATCATAGTCCACTGCACTAACCACTTGGCTACTCCTCCACTCAATACAGCTTACCAAACAGCTGAGGGACCAAGTGCAGATATATAGATGGGGACAAGATGCGTGGTACAGAGTCAGTTGGGATAAATAGGTGATGGACTAAATTCAAGGTAAGTTCTTTGTACAGTTAAGCAAGATATAAGGAACTGATCTAAGTTACAGTGTGTGTAGCAAACTAGTCCAGGTGCAGAATGTGTAGTCAGTCACCCTATGTGTTAGCCAAAGTTGGGTGCAGATATTTGGACGTGATATATAGGATCCAGGGGAATGTGGGGATCTTACATCTTGATTTCATGAGGTTAAGAACAGTTAATAGCATAAACAATCAAAAGACATAAAAAGCTGTACATATTGCTTCACAAGATGCTTCAGAGCTGGCACTAGTTTTGAGACACAAACCCAAGACCGATGACATTACGGAAGTATTGCAGAGCTTGCTCCTATCTTTAGTGTAAAGCTAATTCCCCTACAAGACTTGTGACTGAGACTAGTGCCAGCTCTGTGGTGCCTAGTGAAGTGATATATGCTGCCTTTTATGTCTTCTCAACATAGAAAGCTCTTTGGTTTTGTCTGCTTTTGCTATTTAACAATTTGCATATTAAATAAAGATTGGCAATTTTATACTCCTGATACAGTCTTTTGGCTAAACGTGGCCATGTTGGGATTTAAAAAAACTTTTGATCTGATAAAATATATTATCATTAAACAGCTTATCATTTATTTTCTGTTGTTTTTGTTATTGGTTCCTTTACCTTTACGCCTATGGACACTGTACCCCTTGTTGCTGGCTTTTTCCACCAGTCAGGAAAGGACGATTGGAGCTTAAAAGTTGCTAATGTAAATAGTGTAAACCAGGGCTGGCTTAACCCTTAGGCAGAGTGGTAGCTTCAATGGGGAGGAGGCAACAAAGAGCAGCTGCAGTTCAAGAAAACAATACATCCTGACATCCATAGAAAAGGACCACCAGTGCATACTTTGACTTGTAGGGAAGGTGGGCAGTTTTCAAGTAGCTTTACCTAGGTAATGTGACTTCTCATTGAGGGTAATTCCATCAAACATTTACTGTGTATAAAGTATGTTTTAAGCTATGTTGGTCACCTGTTAACAGGTGCTTTCTGTAGACAGCAGAATTGATAAGGCACCCAAGTAGATGATGTCACCTGATAGCACCAGGACAGAACTGCCATCCCAGAGCTCAGAACTTTAGTGTAAAGTTCTGAGTATGTGTGGACCTTCTCGCTTGCAGTAGTCTCAGCTCCTCGGTTAGTTCCCAACCTCAAAGCAGCGAGACAACTCTCATGAAGGGAGGGGGGATCGCTTTGTCCGTCAACAAGCAGGATAGGATTGAATTAGACACATAAGTGGCTGTGTCCAAAGCTTAGGACTGCTTAATGGTGCTTAGATGCTTTGCTCCTTTCTTTGAAAAGTGTTTTGACTTTTTAATAATTTGTTGTACAAATTTTATATTAAAAATAATCTTTAATAACATCTATTTAAAATGGAATTTCTTTGAGTGTAGGGGGTGGTTTGTTCGGGTTTTTGTTTAATATTTTAGGGTTATTTATTCAACCTGCCTTTGAATCTCTTGTGTTGTGCTAAGGCCATAAACGTACATTGCAAACCATAAAGTAGCATTCAGTTCAGCAACTGTATATTGTTTATATTTAGTATAATAGGACTGTTTTCTTTTTGTGGTGCTGCTTTTTTTTAATTATTGGAGAAATCTGCATGGTCGGTGGTAGAGGAGAATGGTCAGATGGAATTTCTCTAAATCCTCCTCATGTTCTGTAGAGGGCAGCTAAATATTGAAAGGATCTAGACCCTCTGTATTAGGGAACAGTGAGTCTGAAGAAGATGGAGGAAGAGAATGAGCCAGTCCATGTTCAGAGTCTGAAGAAGACAGTAAGGAGGCAATGGGATCTGAGGAGATTACTTTCTGCACAGGAGTAAGAACAGAGGAGAGGGATGGCTCATTAGGTCACAGTAGGGACAGAATAGCAGAAGCATTCTTGAAATATCCCTTCACAAAGAATATAAGCATCTTTTGAAGAAAAGATTGAGAATGTTCTAGAAGATGGGAAAATGTTAATGAGGAAGACTTGGCTGCTACTGTGACCAACACCGGTGTATTGGGCATAGGCTGTTGTGCAAAGGACTGCATAGTGTTAGAATGATCTGAGATGAACAAGTCTCTCACAGTGTCGGGCTGTTCAAGAGAAAAGGTACTGGCACTGTGCTGATGTTTCTGTGCAAGGAGTGAGTTGAGTCCAAGCATTGCCTCTTACTGGTAGGAGAGTCTGCTGCACTGATCTGTTTGCACTTCCTCAATGCTGTGGCTGGAGTTGATGCAAACAGCCTCTGCTCAGGCATCTGCAGGCACCTTTATATCAAGGAGGGGGGTGAACAGATCTAATTTGCTGAAGAACAAAGTAAGATTTCTTAATTAGAACAGATACTTGCGCATCAACCCCTGGATTCTATATATGGCACTCAAAATTGCACAAATTTAGGCACATGCCCAATTTGCACACAATTTAATTGCGCCAATTAGCGCCAGTAACTAGGTGCTAATTAGCAACCGTTTGGATTTACGTGTGCATCTTGCTAAGCGGTATCCTATAAAGATGCGTGTGTAAATATATTAGCGTGCAACTGAAAAGGTGTGGTCATGGGAGGAGCATGGGCGGGTCAGGGGTGTTCACTAAAGATTAGTTCAGTATTATAGAATTCCAGGGATCTGCACCTAATTTACACATGAGAATTTACACCGAGGTTCAGTTGGTCTAAATCCTCGTGCTCCAAGTTAGCCATGGATCCCGGTCCTACATGCTATTTTATAAATGGTACCTAGCACTCATTATTTTGGCGGCCACATTTGGGTGTCGTCTATAGAATCTGGATCCAAATGTAAGAAATCTACCAATTGTGATACCAAGGATCTTAACAGATTCACTTAATGGAATTGGAATGCCATGAATAGAAGTTAATTGAAGCAATAAGAAAGAGGAAAAGCCAGAAGATGATTACTTATTATTTCGAAGTCTACTGAAAACCCATTTTTTCAGCTCAGCATTCCAGTAAACGAAGAATTCTATTTGAATAGAATCTACTTTTGATATTAATCCTACTATATTTTATCCTCCATTAATTCCATTATCCTGGTTAATTAAGTCCTTAATCATCTTCAATTAATTTCAGTTCACCCAATTTAATCATAATGTTATAACCTCCTTATTAGTCAATCTCCACATTATTTCGCTCTCCCTCTACGAAATGCTGCTAACTGTTCATATTAAGTCATTGTAATATCTTTCTACATGTATTTTACAATTTGTCCTTGATTCTAAACATGGATGGAGTTTTGTCATGTAAGCCACATTGAACCTGAGCTCCTCTCGGGCTAAATAAATAAGACCGAACATAAAGCTTAGAGGAAAGGTCAGCGATAAATAACACAGAAAGATGATCAGTAACTGCAAGAACCTGAATATCATCAACATTAAAAAAAACAACTGGTGTATGTTATAGAGCATGGGGCCTAAAATGGAGTCCTGAGATGGGGTGGACTTTGGATGAACAGCCATGCCAACAAACTGAAAAGGATCTATCCTGTAAGCCTGAAGCCAGGATAAAGCCATGCCAGTGATTGTAAGATCAGTGAGCCTAAGTACTGCATGATGAACAACAAGATCAAATGGAGCAGTTAATTCCAGTGAAAACAAAAGGGCTTCCCTATTGGAGTCTATGTTTACTTGCAGGATTGCTTATGCTCAGAACTTTACCCTAAGGTGCTGTACTGTTGTCTCTCACCATAAAAAAAGAATGTTGTAAATTCACCTCTGTTCAGCAGTTTGGCTAAGGACCATGTGGAAACTCTGGCATACTGTTTCACTAGATAAAATTAAAAAGATAACATGAACAGATCATTATCTAAAAGTTCTACTCCTCTCCCTTTGCACAAAACAACAAAACAGTGAAATTAACAACTTTGAATAACTTTTGTGTCATCAGCAAATTTAATTACCTCACTAGTTACTCCCATCTCTAGGTCATTTATAAATATGTTAAAAAGCAGTGGTCCCAGCACAGAGCCCTGGGGAACCCCACTAACTACCCTTCTCCATTGAGAATACTGACCATTTAACCCTACTCTCTGTTTTCTATTCTTTAACCAGTTTTTAATGCCGATTTGATGCACGCCGGATGTGCGTAGGTCCTCATACATCTTTGTAAAAGAGCCCCTTAAACAATTAGCTAAATATGTGCTTCTAAATCTCTTGACTTGACTTGCATATGTTTTTCTGTGCTGAGCATTACTGGCCTACCATGGCCCAGAATCTATAAATAGCAGGATGTTAACCATAGGCAGATGGTTGCTTTTGACCAGTAAAATATGCAATGCCTTTTACAGCTAGAATGCAGTTTTAGCCATTCTCTTGTTCCTCCTCTCAGCCTGCAAGTCTATTGCAAGCCATCCACAGGATTGTGTCACATCATGCAGTTACACTAATTGAATAAACTATTTCCACTATTTTTTTTCTTATGTCTATGGGTTTGTTGGTCATCTACCCACATAGCTGGTGTCTGTATCCTTGGAGACCTCTGTCTAGCACCTGCGGAAGTCAAAAGAAACAAATTGTTCTTTGAGATAGGGTTCAATTTACCCCCAAAGAATTTTAGTAAGGTCAACGGCAGCAAATATTCTGATTATAGGGCAACTGACATTAAAGCAGATTTATTTTTGGAGATTCTGATAGTTTCAAACATGTTCTGCACAGCTAACAAAAATAAACAAACAAACAAACAAACAAACATTGTATTGAGTGATAGATGCTCAATTGGTGATCATCACAGACCTGCAAATAAACAACTGTTTGTCCAAATATATACACACTATTGATTTGATTCTGGCAACCCTAAAATGCGAATAGTTGTGCTTTAGGCTAGTATAATTCTGAGACCGAGTGTGGTTCCATCAGCAATGGCTGGCAGTGTTTAATTATTAGCTGGGCAGAAGAAATGGCAAATGCAATGAGGGAGAACAGATAATGCTTTTTGATTGTTTCTCTTCCTTAGCAACACTTCCTTCTGATGATGATACCCTCCAAAATATTGAATTTTATCTTGAATGAGTATGTAATTTAAATTGGTGACATTAATTATACAGGCACAGGGACAGATATCTAACATACATCAATATATTACAACTAAAAGTTAAGGGCCCTGTTTACAAAGGCACGCTAGCGTTTTAGCACGCACTAACTGTGTAGCTGCCCATAATATTCCTATGGGTGTCTACATGGTTAGCGTGTGCTAATTTTTAGTGTGCACTAAAAACTCTAGCACAGCTTTGTAAACAGGGCCTTGAATGTGATAAACAGTAGGAAAACAGTGGCGGAGTGTCCTAGTGGTTGGAGCCCTGGTCTTGCAATCCAGAGGTGGCCGGTTCAAATCTCGCTGCTGCTCCTTGTGATCTTGGGCAAGTCACTTAACCCTCCATTGCCTCAGGTACAAACTTAGATTGTGAGCCCTCCTGGGACAGAGAAATAGCCAGAGTACCTGAATGTAACTCACCTTGAGCTACTACTAAAAAAGGTGTGAGCAAAATCTATATAAATATAACAATAAGCCACTTAGTGGTATCAGTACAAGTTACCATCTGTAACATCTCCCCTTTCTTCAAGTTATACACAACTTTCTACTGTAAATGTTCTAAAGATTGTCGCTTTCAGCATGAGCCATTGCAAGTGTAGAGAACGCTTTTTTGTGCATTCAGTTGCTGATCCCTGTCTGGCATTGGTGGGCTGTTGTTCAACATAGCAGATGTATTTCTAACAGGTGTGCCCACCGGCTCGGAATTCTTATTTCTGCGATTCCCTGCAGCTTCTGTGCTCTCTCTGCTTGGGGATGTACTGGATCAGGAAGGCATGTTGGGCCTTCTGTTGAGCTGTGTTTGTGCTCAGCCACTTGCAGGTCCACATGATTACAGCAATCGAAAGGTTCTTCAATGCCCACCAAATATGAGCATGCTATGGCTTTTTGAAACAGAAAAACATTAAAAAAGCAGCACAAATTGTCATTTTGATGTTTTGCTTGCCAAAATGTTCAAATCGCTATTTTTGAAACCCATTTTTAAAATATTTTGCTATGCAGTTCATCAACAGTACATCCATATCACAAGGGGACGGCCGTTTTTCACTTGGATGTTTTTTTTTTTTTTTGCATAAGACATCTAGCAAATGGCCATTTTCGAAAAAAAAAAAAAAAAAAGATAAACAATTTTCTGTTTCGAAAATCACTATATTGCCACTTGAATTTTGGACATTTTGAGCAAAAATTCAAAAGTCAGAATTAAGCATCATATTGAAAATTCCCCTCTATGTACACAGGCATCCAATAACCAACAGTTCATATGATCTCCTGGCAATAGTTTAATGGGAACTGAGTGCCCAATATTCAACTCAATCAGATGTCTTGACTTAAAAAGTTGCATCTTATGTTGAAGATTGCCTGATACATCTTGTATCACACAGGGCTCAAGTAGCTTGCTGGTTATTAGCATAGATATCTTCCGTCTCCTTGACATCAGATGCTGAGCTGATCTGTTATCCATGCCCTCTGCTGGTGTGTTCCTTCAATGCAGTATAGGTTTTCATGGGTCTTCACCATCCGTTTCTGTTTTCTTGCTTAGGTACTTCACTATCTTCCAGCAGATTCAGCTTTGCTATTAGCTTGTGGATGCTTTGGTGATGTAGCAACTTATTCACACCCCACCCAGCAGAAAACTGTTTAAATTGCCTGCAAGTAAATTGAGGACCATTATCTGATATTACCCTAATGTGCAAAATTGACCTTGCTACACTTGATCGTGGCTTCAGTAGACAAGTCTGGGAGCAGTTCAGTTTCCCAGAAGTCTGAATAGTGATCCACTCTGAACAGAAACTTTTTCCCAGCAAGGTTAATTAAGGCCATGTTGACCCTCTGCCAAGGTCGCACTGGTATGTCATGATGTGACATCATGGTTTCCATCTGCTCACGTGCATATTCACTGCAAGTGGAACAATTGCTCACAAAGGTGGCAATTCAATAAATTGGTGCCTCAGTGTAGGTGCCCCAATGCCATGTGCTTAGCACCAATTCTATAACAGACTCTTGGTGCCAAGACTCTTCTATAGAATACTAGTTTAAGTCAGCATTGGTGGATCCCCATTTTGGTGGGTTTGGTGGCAGTTCACCATCACGCTTCAGGTCATCACTCCATCACTCCAAAGAGAGCACAAAACTTATCAGGGACAAGAAAGGGAAGGGAAGGGAAATGGGACTTGATATACTGCCTTCCTGTGGCATTTTGCAACTACATTCAAAGCAGTTTACATATATACAGGTACTTATTTTGTACCTGGGGCAATGGAGGGTTAAATGACTTGCCCACAGTCACAAGGAGCTGCAGTGGGAGTCGAACCCAGTTCCCTAGGATCAAAGTCCGCTGCACTAACCACTAGGCAACTCCTCCACTCCACTTAACTGGCATGAGAAAAAATGTGATACTACCCTTTCAGAGAAAATCCAATGCAACACAAATAGGGTTAGAGTCTATATATGGTGTCTAAAACATTGGCGCCAAAAAAGGCGTTATTCTATAAGCTGCACTTAAAGTTAGGCATGGTTTATAGATAGCGCTTAGATATAGGAGCTGCACGTTAATATAGGCACTTCCATTTGTGCCAATGAAAACGTGGTGCAAATATCCACGCTTAAATTTATGGGCGTAGCCCCAATTATGCACGTAATTGAAAACCACGCCCCGATCTACCCCAAAACATCCATGACTCTCTCATTTCTGCATTTCTTGCAGTTAGACATTATGGCACTTAGGTGTCACCTTACAGAATAGTGCCTAGTGTACGTGGAGGGGCATAATCGAACGTCGCCGGTGAAATAGATCGCCGGCGATCTATTTTGGCGGCAGCAGCGCTACAGCTGGCTGGAACCGTATTATCGAAAAAGATGGCCGGCCATCTTTTTTTTTCGATAATACGGTTTAGCCCGGCCAAATGCCAGAGTTCGCTGGGGTTGAGATCGCCGGTTTTGTTTTTCAGCGATAATGGAAAAAATGCCAGCGATCTCCAACCCGGCGACATCCAAGGCATTTGGTCATGGAAGGAGCCAGCATTTGTAGTGCACTGGTCCCCCTCACTTGCCAGGACACCAACTGGGCACCCTAGGGGTCAGTGCGGTGGACTTCAGAAAACGCTCCCATATGCATAGCTCCCTTACTTTGGGTGCTGAGCCCCCAAACCCCCCCCCCAAAAAAAAAAAAACTCACTACCCACACATGCACAACACTATCGTAGCTCTTAGGGGTGAAGGGGCAATTACATGTGGGTACAGTGGGTTTTGGAGGGCTCTCATTACCAGCACAAGTGTTACAGGTAGGGGGAGAGATGGGCATGGGTGCGCCTGCCTTAAGTGCACTGCGGTACCCACTAAAAGTGCTCCAGGGACCTGCATTCATGCAGGCCTCTAGGACTTGTTGCTGCTGTATAACCTTGGCACACCAGTTGACACCTGAAGACTAATCTCTTTGAAAAAGTCCTTTATTTGAAAAAGCACGTTTACTCACAGTTAACTGCAGATCAGAGGTTGTGCCCCACTGGCAAAGAGTCTCCCTGGTACTGAGATTAGCAGTGGGTCAGAGCTGGTAGAATGGTGTACAATGCCCACTTTCAGCAACATTCAAGGTAATAACTAAGTTCTCTAACGTGGGTAACACATGAAAGGGATCTAAAACTGACTTACATAAATGGCCACTACCTCATGGACTACCGGAAACAAAACAGGGCACACTCTGACCCAGTTAGCAGGGGGAAAAGCACCATGGGAGTAGAGCCCACTACCCTAAACCCACCACAATGCATTGCTGATGTGACTCTGCAGTGCACCTAACAGAAAAGGTGTCACACTCACCCGAGAGCCACATCACAACCAGGGAAAGGTTGTCAGAGGATAGAACACATTCTGCTGTCATGGAGGTAGGTATGACATTTGAGGCTGGCATACAGGCTGGCAAAAAGGGTTTTTAGTTTTATTGTTTTAGTGTGGGAGGGGGTTGGTGACCACTGGGGGAGTACGGGGAGGTCATCTCCAATTCCTTCCGGTGGTCATCTGGTGAGTTGGGGCACCTTTTTGAGGCTTGGTCGTGAAAATAAAAGGACCAAGTAAACCCGGCGAAATACTGCTTAATGCCGCTTTTTTTTGTTCCATTATCGGCGAAAGCAGGCCATCTGGTAGCCACGCCCATGCTCGCCCATGTCCCGCCTTCGCTAAACTACCGACACGCCCCCTTGAACTTTTGCTGGCAAAGCGACGGGAAAGTGGCAATGCTGTCAAAAATGCCGCTTTCGATTATACCAATTTCACCGCTTTAAAGAAATCGCTGGCCATCTCCCGATTTATGTCGGGAAATGGCCGGCGATCTCTTTCGAAAATGAGCTGGATAGGTACCTAACTGTCAATTAATGGTGCCTTTGATGCACCTAAGTGACATGTACTTCTATGTACCAGTTAGTAGAATTACCCTTCACATCTTTCATCTTATGTTTCAGTGGCCTGACATACAAGGATATCACGGCTGGCCGATAACATGTTTCATCTTCTATTCAGATTGAAAGTATATATTTTAGCATCTCTGGTTGCAGTGAATTGAATATAATAAACCTGGATTCTCTGTATAAAGTGCCAGGACTACAAACTTCAGTGCATGCGAGATCTCATCTCTTGTGGTATGCTGCAGCCAATTTTGGGTGCACCTGAGCCCAAAGTGGGAGGGCATGAAATTTCTTCTCTGCATCTCTCCTCTCGCCTGCAGTCCAGCACCTCTCCCTCTCTTTTACACTCCTCACCCCATTTGCAATCTAACTTCTCTCCCCACCTCCCCACTGGTGATCTGGGGTCTCTGTCTGTTTCTCAAACTTCTTCCCTCCCCCACTTGGTACCTTTAAAAACTTCTCTTCGTTTTTGGAAATCACTAGTAGCAAGCAGTGATTCGCACAAGCTGCTTGTGGTGGCTCCAGAGCCTTCCCTTTGATGCAACTCCCTGTTTCTGCATAGGTGGGACTGAATCAGAGGGAAGGCTCTGGGGCCTCCTCAAGCAGTGTAAATGAATTGTTTCTAACTTCTGGTGACCACCAGAGAAAAGACTGTAATATTGCAACATCAACAACATGCTCTGAGTCACTTGGTTGCTCACAGTAGGGGCTTTTTGAAATTGTTATCAGAAGTTTGCGATAAGTTTCTGGTGCAATTATGTCTTGGTAATAGATACAGTGTTAAAATTGCTGGCTGGCTGGCAAACACAATACCGAGACTTGCATTTCAATTAGTGCATAGTTTTGCTCAGATGGGGTAAGCACCCTGGATACAAAAGCCACTGACTAATCATCTGGCATTAAGGAGCAGCCAAGATAATTTTTGCTAGACCTACTCTGTATCACAATAAGCTTTGTGACATCATAGTACCTCAACTTGGGGGTATCTGTGACTATGTGCTTAATTTCCTGCAGTGCCTGGTCATGCTTTGGAAGCTCATGCCAAACTGCATCCTTATCCAACAGCCTTCTCAAGGTCTTACATATTTCAGACATAGGTGACATGAATTTCCTAGGTAAGTTATAAACCCAGTGAAACCCTGCATTGATTTTATTGTCAGGGTTAAAGCTCCTGCTACAAAATAACTAGTGTATTACAAAGATTGACTAGGCCATACACAGCTAATATAGATCACTGAATATGCAGTGCTCTGTGCTCCAATATAGAAACCTTCATTTTGATTAGAATTTGCATAGTCATGCCTTCTCTGAAAACAGAACCTATGATCTGGCTGATGCAAGAAAAAGAAATGTGAACAATGTGAAAGGATGTTCAGTCATATTGACCCTAGTCATTCTGGATTCCTGAATTCAGGGAAAAGCCTCCTGAGAGATGTCAAAAGACATTCCCGTGGTATTTCAAGCAATAACATAAAGAAATCAGCCAATCACCTTCTGCAATACTGTCTAATCATCAGAGACATTGCTGATATCAAAATAGCAGAAAAGGGCATCTGCATCACATTTCATCAACTCATCTCATCAACTGACTATCATTAGAACACTTGTGAGCGAACACTGCCTGTGATGACCACCTGCTATTCCCAGGTAGCATTGTATGTTAAGAAGGGCCTTGAATCAAATAGACTGAAAATTCTACAGGAAACAAAACACATCTTGGAATCCCTGTTAATTGAAATTCCATGTGTAAAGGGGAAAATGATAGTGATAGGAGTGTATTACCATCCACCTGGCCAGGATGAACAGATGGATGTAGAAATGTTATCGGAAATTAGGGAGGCTAACAAACTGGGTAGCAATAATAATGGGTGATTTCAATTACCCCGATATTGACTGGGTAAATGTAACATCGGGGCATGCTAGGGAGGTAAAATTCCTTGACGAAATTAAGGATTGCTTTATGGAGCAGCTGGTACAGGAGCCGACAAGAGAAGGAAAAATTCTAGACCTAGTCCTTAGTGGATCACATGATCTGGTGCGGAAGGTAATGGTGATGGGGCCGCTTGATAACAGTGATCATAATATGATCAGATTTGATATTAGCTTTGGAGTAAGTATACACAGGATATCCAATACGTTAGCATTTAACTTTCAAAAAGGTGACTATGAAAAAATGAGAAGAACGGTGAAAAACAAACTTAGAGGAGCTGCTGCAAGGATCAAAAATTTACATCAGGCGTGGATGCTGTTCAAAAATACCATCCTGGAAGCCCAGGCCAAATATATTTAGTGTATTAAAAAAGGAGGACAGAAGACCAAACAACAGCCGGAATGGTTAAAAAGTGAGGTGAAGGAAGCTATTAGAGCTAAAAGAAAAACCTTCAGAAAATGGAAGAAGGAACCGACTAAAAATAATAAGAAACAGCATAAGGAATGTCAAGTCAAATGCAAAGCGCTGATAAGGAAGGCAAAGAGGGACTTTGAAAAAAGATTGCATTGGAGGCAAAAACACTTAGTAAGAATTTTTTTAGGTATATTAAAAGCAAGAAGCAGGCAAAAGAATCAGTTGGACCACTAGATGACCGAGGGGTAAAAGGAGCGATCAGGGAAGACAAAGCCATAATGGAGAGATTAAATGAATTCTTTGCTTCGGTCTTCACCAAGGAAGATTTGGGAGTGATACTGGTGCCAGAAATGGTATTCAAAGCTGAGTTGGAGAAACTGAATGAAATCTCTATAAACCTAGAGGATGTAATAGGGCAATTTGACAAACTGAAGAGTAGCAAATCTCCTGGACCAGATAGTAGTCATCCCAGAGTACTGATAGAATTGAAAAATGAACTGGCGGAACTATCTCTCTATATAAAAGGCACCACCAACATTCTAAATGAAGCCTCCAGTCAGAAGTGTGAAGTGGTGTAGATATCCGGTTTCCCCATGAGTGTCTGCCCCACCCTCCCTCTCTCCGTAACACAGCTCCTGAGTCCTGACAAATATAAACAGTGAAGGAAAACACAGCAGGAATCCTGTATAATTACCAAACACTGCTCTCCAAAACTTGGAGGGGGGAGGAAGGGGAGAGAGGGCAGAGGGGAGGGACAGCAGAGGGGAGGGAGGGGAGGGGGGAGACTCTCACTCTCTCTCAAACGTGCACACTCTGATAAAAACCTTGCTAGCGCCCGTTTCATTTGCATCAGAAACGGGCCTTTTTTACTAGTTGTTAATAATATGTAAATTATCTTTAAAATTGAGCATGGAACCGGAAGATTGGAGGGTAGCCCATGTAACGCCGATATTTTAAAAAGTTTCCAGAGGGGATCTGGGAAATTATAGACTCTGACGTCAGTGCTGGTCAAAATGGTAGAGGCTATTATAACGAACAAAATTACAGAGCATATTCAAACGCATGGATTAATGAGGCAAAGCCAACATGGATTTAGTGAAGGGAAATCTTGCCTCATCAATCTATTACATTTCTTTGAATGGGGGAACAAGCATGTGGATAAAGGTGAGCCGGTTGATATTGTGTATCTGGATTTTCAAAAGGTGTTTGACAAAGTACCTCATGAAAGACTCCAGAAGAAATTGGAGAGTCATGGAATAGGCGGTAGTGTCCTATTGTGGATTAAAATGGTCAGTATTCTCAATGGAGAAGGGTCGATAGTAGGGTTCCTCAGGGGTCTGTGCTGGGACCACTGCTTTTTAACATATTTATAAATGATTTAGAGATGGGAGTAACTAGTGAGGTAATTAAATTTGCTGACGATACAAAGTTATTCAAAGTTGTTAAATCGCGAGAGCATTGTGAAAAATTACAAGAGGACCTTACGAGACTAGGAGACTGGGCGTCTAAATGGCAGATGATGTTTAATGTGAGCAAGTGCAAAGTGATGCATGTGGGAAAGAGGAACCTGAACTATAGCTACGTCATGCAAGGTTCCACGTTAGGAGTCACCGACCAAGAAAGAGAACTCGGCGTCGTTGATGATACATTGAAATGCTCTGCTCAGGGTGCTGCGGCGGCTAAGAAAGCAAATAGAATGTTAGGTATTATTAGGAAAGGAATGGAAAACAAAAATGAGGACATTATAATGCCTTTATATTGATCCATGGTGCGACCGCACCTCGAATATTGTTTTCAATTCTGGTCGCCGCATCTCAAAAAAGATATAGTGGAATTAGAAAAGGTATAGAGAAGGGTGACGAAAATGATAAAGGGGATGGGACGACTTCCCTATGAGGAAAGCCTGAAGCATCTAGGGCTTTTCAGCTTGGAGAAGAGACGTCTGAGGGGAGATACGATAAAGGTCTATAAAATAATGAGTGAAGTGGAACGGGTAGATGTGAATCGTTTGTTTACTCTTTCCAAAAATACTAGGACTAGGGGGCATGTGATGAAGCTACAAAGCAGTAAATTTAAAACAAATCGGAGAAAATGTTTCTTCACTCAACGTGTAATTAAACTCTGGAATTCGTTGCCAGAAAATGTGGTAAAGGCGGTTAGCTTAGCGGGGTTTAAAAAGGGCCAGGACGGCTTCCTAAAGGAAAGTCCATAGACCATTATTATATTGACTTGGGAAAATACACTGCTTATTTCTGGGATAAGCATCATAAAATGTATTGAGCTTTTCAGGGATCTTGTCAGGTATTTGTGACCTGGATTGGCCACTGTTGGAGACAGGATACTGGGCTTGATGGACGTCAGACTCACAGAAACAGAACGAAGCCTTGCGCCAGAAGAAGACCTCAGCTGGCAGGGGTTGGGGTCCCCTGCCAGCAAAAGTAGGCGACGGCAGCGGGGGAGGGTTGTGGCGGAGGGGGGGTCAAGAGGGTCATTGGCAGGGGGGGTCAAAGTTATTGTTGGTGGCGGTGGCAGCAGGGGGGGGGGTCAAAAATGGCAGGGGGGGTCAGCAGCACCGGGGGGACCTAAAATGTGCCCCCTCACATCGATCGGGCTCTGGACCCCTCTCCCACCGAAGTCTGGCTACGCCCCTGGCGAGGACTCTTCTTATTATCAAGGGAAGCTTTACATAGTAGCCTACCTGTACAGTCAAATGGCTGTGTTTTTCAGGAATATGATAAATCTATTTATAAACTCTGCTGAAACCCTGACATTTACCATTTATTACTGCTTGTGTCAATACACTATAACACTAACAGTAACTTGATGTTATACATGTACTTGTATAAATTTTAAACACTTGAATGGTTGCGTGTATATTGTGTTCCTTGTATAATCTACTATAATAAAACTCACCCTCAACATTCTGAAGACAACGTTCTGAAGTCACTCAGTCACTCCCTGAAGGGTTCGTGGATTCATGGTGGTGAAGCCACTTCACTGATCCGTGCCCCGCCCTCGCATCAAACGTCATGACGACGAGGGCGGAAAATATACAGTAAACTAAAGGAAGGGATTGCAACCAAGCAGGTGGAGGAGTAGGGAAACACGCGGAGCGTGTTTCCCTACTCCTCCCCCTGCCTAGGAAACGCAGGCTACCAACCTCCCGACCCACCCGCAGAAAAAATCTGGAGGGAAACCACCTCCAAAGCTCCGGAGTCAAAATGACTCCGGAGACCACTGTTCGAGGTCCAACACCCCCCCCAAGCCACCCACCAAAGCTCCGGAGTAGAAGCCCCGCCCACAGAATGCTGGGCGTCCAACACCCACCCCCCTGCGCCGTCCCCCCCCCCAAAGCTGCAGTTCAAAAGAAGCCCCGTCCACAGAATGCAGGAGGTGCAACACCCCCCCCCACAACACCCCCCCCCCCAAGCCACCCACCGTCGCGTTGCTTTGCCGGCGGAGGAACCGAAACCCCGCCAGCACAAGTCCTGTCTGCTGACTATGGCGTGATCTTCGGCGTTGCTAGCCTGTGCAGGCAGGGCTTCTGTGCGTCTGACGTCCTGCACGTGCAGGACGTCAGATGCACAGAAGCCAGCAACGCCGAAGATCGCTGGAGTGAGACTCAGCAGACAACAAAGGACTTCTGCTGGCGGGATTTTGGGTCCCTCGCCAGCAAAACTACGCGACGGAGGGTGCGATGGCAACGGTGGGTGGGATGGCGGCGGGCGGGTGCATCGCAGTGGGTGGGATGGCGGGGGGGGGTGCATCGCATGGAGGAGGCGCTTCCTTCGTTCTTTTTCAAAGCAGGATCCCCCCCACAAAACTGAACTATACAACACACACACATACTCATTCACTCTCTCTCTCATCTGGCAGAGCTTCCTGAACCCCCCCCCCCCCCACACACACACTCTCATGTGGAAACGCTTGATAAAACGCCCCCCCCCCCCCCCCACACACACACTCACTCATCTGGCAGCACCACACACCCCTCTTCTTCCAAGCTGAAACCCCCAACACACACACCCCCACACACACCCCTCCAACACACACACACACACTCTCTCTCACTCTCATCTGGCAGCGCTTCCTGAACCCCCTTCCCCACCACACACACTCTCTCTCTCTCATCTGCCAGCGCTTCCTGAAACCCCATACACACACACACAGACACTCACTCACTCTCTCTCATCTGGCAGCGCGTCCTGAAACCCATGCCCCCCCCCCACACACACACACTCACTCACTAATCTGGCAGACGTTCCTGAACCCCCCCCCAAACACACACTTACTCACTCTCATTTGGCCCCGCTTCCTAAACCGTCCCCCCCCCACACACACACACACTCTCACTCTTCTGCCAGTGCTTCCTGAACCCACGCCCCAAACACACACACTCACTCTCATCTGGCAATGCTTAATAAACCGCCCCCCACACACACACTCACTCATCTGGCAGCACTTCCTGAACCCCCACACCTCTCTTCTTCCAAGCTGAACCCCCCCCCCCCAACATACTTACACAACACACACACACTCTCTCTCATCTGGCAGCGCTTCCTGAAACCCCATACACATACACACACACTCACTCTCTCTCTCTCTCTCTCTCTCATCTGGCAGTGCTTCCTGAACCCCCTGCCCTCCCCCCCCCCCACACACACACTCACTCACTCTGTCATCTGGCATCGCTTCCTGAACCCCCCCCCCCCCCACACACACACACACTCACTCTCTCACTCGCATCTGGTAGCGCTTCCTGAACCCCCCGCACCCCTCTTCTTCCAAGCTGAACCCCCCCCCCAACACATTCCCCCCCCCACACACTCTCTCTCTCCCCCTCCTCCAGCACACCAATTGCTTGGGTGCAGTGGCGGGAATCTCAGACAACAGAGAGAGAGGGGTGGGGGCCTGACACCAGAGAGAGAGAGAGAGAGAGAGAGGAAGGGAGGTATCTCTGTCACACACACACTCTCTCTCTCACATACAATGTCTTTCTGACTCACACTCTCACACACTCTGTCTCACACTGTATCACATCACTCTCTATGTGTCACACAGTCACTCACACACTCGCTTGGTCTCATACACTCACTCTCACAGAGAATCTGTGTCTCACACACACTCTCGCGCACACACACACACTCTCTCTCACACTGTCTCACATATGCACTTGCACACACTCTCATTCTCACACACACACTCTCACAGACACACTCACACCCAGACTCACTCTCTCTCTCTCACACACACACACACACTCACACTTTCACTCTCTCTCTCACACAGTCACTCTCACATACACTCTTCCAAACATACACACTCCGAGGAAAACCTTGCCAGCGCCCGTTTCATTTGTATCAGAAACGGGCCTTTTTTACTAGTGGATAATAAAACTATATGTATTTGGCAGTTGTGACCAGGAAGGGGAAGGAGGACCCTATGTGCTAGTAAGCTCGGGGCCCCACAAACTTGTGATCCATCCCTGCATCTAGGGCAGATGTATGAAAGTTTTGTGCCAGTTTCAGTCATGCAAAAATTACTTCCAAGTTTTATTAAGGAAAACTCTGGAAGAAAACTGGAGTGATTTAAGCTCCAGAACAAACCTTCGATATATCGGCCTTGCAGGTTGTTAACAGAAAACCCTGTTGTGTGAAAAATAGGAAGGATAATAAAGTAGTAAGCTGCCTGGGCGGGAGGGAGAAGGATGTATGAAAGTGATCTGCGTGGAGGTTATTTCATGCTGACATATGAGGTGTTCTCCCAGGCTCTCAGTGGCAGTGCTTCCTGATCTCTAAAAACTTGCACGGATATCACTTTTTTTTTTTTTTTTTTTTGCTGTTGTTGCTTTGACATTGTAACTCCATCTCCACTGATTAGTCCTGAGAACACTGTGTTGATGTTAGTCCCATCGAAGTGAAAGATGACGCAACATGTCAAAAATGTTTCCCTGGGAGAAGTGAATGCTCGGCAAATTCCGTAGTGACTTTTTAAACCTATGCTTCTAAGCTGCCCTAAAAAGGCCTCTTTTTTTTGGAATTTTTTTTTTTCTTCAATGTTGTGTCTATGAGGAAGAAACACGATGGTAAAACAGACCCAAAGCATCCCTAACTTGTACTGTGGAAGATTAGTCTGAACCTTTTCACATAAAGACATTTTTATGGGTGATAGGCAGGCTTATCTCCATTCAAATGATGTTAGTCCCCATTACTCTAGAAGTGGCAGCCAAAGATTGGCACGCAATTGGACATGCAGCGATAAAATAGGGTTCTTTACGTGCATAAATTAATTGGCTCAATCTGCGCTTAATTAGTGATAACTGTTGATAATTGACCTTAACAAGTGTAACATTTCTAAGCCCCTATTCTACAAGCAATACACCTAGAGGTCCTTTTACAAAGGCGTGCTAGCACTTTACTGTGCGCTTCTGATTAACGTGCACTAAACGCTTACAGACATCCGTAAGAATATGTGGGTGTCTCTAGCATTCAGTGCATGCACATTTAACGCACATGCTAAAAAAGCTAGCATGCCTTTGTACAAGGACACCTGATTTCTCTAGCGTGCAACTCCAAAGGGGGGTGTGTCCAAGTAAGGGGCATGAGCTGTCAGACGCCAGACGAGAGAAATTCAAGAAGCTGCTTTAGTGACGTTACAAAACAACCATAACTGCAATCTAGAGAAAACGAAGCTAAATTGATCAGATAATACGGTGAAAGCTCCAAATAGTGACCTTTTGGATAGCAGAAAGACTCCTGATGCAGGCCAGATAGGCCGAAACACAGCTGTGTCAAGTCTTGCTCACCGACTTTTTTATTGTTTATTTATTCTCTTATTGCTCATTAAATTGTTTTATTGGATTTTCCACTGAAGCGTCTTCCATTTTGATATTTTTAGTCATCTTCGCTGTTCTTTGTCTCCAGGTCAAGGGTATGCCCAGCATTTGGGCATGGTTCGATACAAATGCCAGTAGTTAGGTGCAATCATTTGCACTAGCCTTTGATATCGACTAAAGAACTCTTTAAGAAATGCTTGCAGGAGGAATTTGGGCTTGTGGAGGAGACTAAACCACCATTTAATAAGATCTTTTATTTGCCTTATAAAAGGAAGAAGGATGAATTTGGTGCCCAAGGAGTGACTTAAACCGTAACACCTGATAATTTGAATTTAACAACTTTTTTTAGAGACATCTCTAGCAGACGGATGATCAAAAGTCAATGTGAGCGCACAAGCCCGTTAGCACCATTTTTGCGCATGCACTTACCAATGTGGGATGATCAACAGGGTTACCGCCATAAACTGCAAGCGCACCAGGCACTTGCGCACATGACATGTAAATGTAATCAATCTCATGTAAATAGGGTCATTTCGCGTTCCTCGTGGATGATCAAAAACTAGCGCCTCATGAACACAGGTGTTGAACGGTGTTATGCCAAAAAACAGCGCCGTAGAATAACGCCAGGTCCTAGCTGGCGTTCTTGTCCCATCAGAGCTAAAAAAAAAAAGTTAATTTCCTCTTCCTTTCCACACGTGAGCTGGAAGTGCAAAGCTGGAAGGCAAATTATAGCACGCGTTGTTCCGGGTGTGGGAAAGTAATTTGTCTGTTTGCACTGCTTTTGTCTACTTTTCTTTTTAGCGATGTGTGATGGTGGTATATCAGTAGTGCTTGCCTGCTATCGCATGCTTGCAGAAGCGCAGGTAGGAGTGCAGGAGGGAGACCTGGCGAGGGCAGGAGTTGACCCCCAGCAGGTCTTCAGGCCGCTACCTCGGCAGCGTGTATACCGTTAGCGTGCATACCGCACAAGGGTCTCGTTGGAGGAAACATCTGATACGGAGATCGTCAATATGTACCATATGAATAGGGAGGCTATTTTAGAACTTTATGCCAAGATAAAATGTGATATTGATTCCCGCGCTGCGCAATCGCATGCTGTCCCTGGACTGGTTAAACTACTGTGCACATTGCAGTTCCTGGCTATGGGTTCGTTCCAGCACGTGGTTGGAGCTTGCTGTGGTGTGGAGCAATCAACATTTTCAAAGCATCTAAAAGTGGTTTTGAATGCCTTAACTGCACGTCACAAAGACTATATCCGCTTCCCGTGGAGCAAGATAGAATTGCAGGAGTTAAAGCCCTAATGTTTTGTTTATCTTTCTGCCCTCTCCCAGGTATAAAGGTACTAGTTACCTGTAACCTAGAATGTCCAGGACTCCAGGGATTATGGTCCTAACGCCACCAGGTGGAGAGACAGAAAGACACAGAAGGCTTTAGTAATATGAGAATAATCAGTAATTGTTTATTACACTTACCAATCAGGACTACAATTAGAATACGTAATATAATTAATTAATTCTCATGAGACAACAACCGGGACACAAACGTGACCTCTGACATTAGCTCTCTGATTGCCTCTGTCCATGATTCTCCTTTTATACCCTTTTCTCTCATAGGCTAGTATTGGAAGTACAAAGTCAGCATATTCTAACATATTCCAGCATATTCTAGTAAATTCTATCTTACAGATGCAAAGTTCTTCATAACATATTTGCTTATCATAAGTAAGGTCAGTAAGGTTATCCTACTTTGCAAAAACCATCTTCCCAGCAACCAAAGTTGTGTCTCTTCATTTTCTGCTTTCATGGTCAGCAGCAAATTTCCCCGTACATTACTACATTCATGCACAGTATTCTCCTGCCACACATATCTCTGTTATGACTCCCTATCTGCCCATCTCTCCAACAGAAGGGCAAGCTGACATGAGATTCACATTCTGTGTAATTATTATTTAGCTTCTCAGTGACTCTTAACCTGTTCATAGCCTGTTCACAGAGGCCTAGCTTTGCTCATAATTCTCAGTTACTATTGTAAAGTTATTTTATGGTTCATATAATTCTCAGTTACTGTTGTAAAGTTATTTTATGGTTCATGACCTGCATGTCCCATATAAACAGTTTGAAGAAAACTTGGATATTGTTGCTATTACAGAGACGTGGTTAAATGATTCCCATGAATGGGATGTGACTGTACCGGGCTATAATCTTTTTAGAAAGGATAGAGAGGACTGAAGCGGAGGAGGAGTGATGCTGTATGTGAGAGACAATATCAGAGCGGCTGAAATGCGGAGACCTGGGGAAAGGAAGAAGCTTTATGGATCATCCTGGAAAGAGAAGATGGAACCTGTATCCACACGGGGGTTATCTACAAACCTCCGGCACAAATGGAGAAGCTAGACAAGGACCTGATAGAGGATATTCAAAAGATTGGTATGAAAGGGGAGGTGCTACTGTTGGGAGATTTCAACTTGTCTGATGTGGATTGGAACGTCCCGTCTACAGAATCAGAAAGAAGTAGGGAGATTGTGGATGCCTGTCAAAGTGCCTTGCTCAGACAAATGGTGAGGGAATCCACAAGGGAAGGGTCGATGCTGGATCTAGTGCTCATGAATGGAGAAAGTGTTTCCAATATCCGGGTGGGTGCCCACCTATGTAATAGTGATCATCACATGATATGGTTTGATATATGGGTGAAGGTGGAGTTTGGACGAACAAAACTCAAAGTACTGGATTTCAGACATACTGATTTTGATAAAATGGGGGAATACTTGAAAAAGGAACTGTTGGAGTGGGAAGACGTAGGAGAAGTGCAACATCAGTGGTCAAAGCTGAAGGCTGCTATAAATATGGCAACTGATCTTTACACGAGGAAAGTAAACAAAAACAAGAGAAACAGGAAGCCTATATGGTTCTCCAACCAAGTAGCTGAAAAAATAAGGGCAAAAGAGGCTTTGTTCAAGAAATACAAAAGAACGCAACGAGAGGATCACGGTAAAGATTATCGGATTAAACTCAAAGAAGCGAAGAGAGAAATACAGCTACGAAAGCGCGAGCGGAAGAAAAAATGGCTAAAGATGTAAAGAGAGGTGACAAGACATTTTTCAGATATATTGGAGAAAGGAGAAAAGATAGGAATGGAATTGTAAGACTGAAAGATAATGAGAATAGTTATGTGGAGAGTGAGGAGGATAAAGCGAATTTGCCAAACAATTACTTCTCTTCAGTGTTCATGGAGGAAAATCCTGGTGAAGGACCGCGGTTGGCTGCTGAAGGAATATCTGGGAATGGAGTGGATACTGCGCCGTTTACGGAAGAAAGAGTTTATAAACAGCTAGAGAATCTGAAGGTGGACAAAGCTATGGGGCCAGATGGGATACATCCCAGGATCCTGAGGGAACTCAGGGAGGTCCTGGCGGGACCTCTTAAAGATTTATTTAATAGATCTTTAGAGACAGGAGAGGCTCCGTGAGATTGGAGATGAGTGAATGTGGTACCTCTTCACAAAAGTGGAGACAGGGAAGAAGTGGGAAACTACAGACCGGTAAGTCTCACGTTGGTGGTAGGAAAAATAATGGAGCCGCAGCTGAAAGAAGTTAACTTTCTAGAGGACAACGGGTTACAGGACCTGAGACAACACGGCTTTACCAAAGGAAAATCCTGCCAAATGAATCTCATTGACTTCTCACAGGATTGTCCAAATCGCTATAATCGAAAGCCAATTTTGGACGTCCCCAACTGCACTCCGTTGCAGGGACAGCCAAAGTTCAAGGGGGCATATCGGAGGCATACTGAAGGCGGAACTTTGGCATGCCTAACACTAGGATGTCCTCGACCCATAATCGAAAGAAACAATGATGTCCCTGACGAACACTTGGATGACTTTACCTGGTCGTGTTTTTCTTACGACCAAAGCACAAAAAGGTGGCTGAAATGACCAGATGACCACTGGAGAGAATAGGGGATGACCTCCTCTTACTCCCCAAGTGGTCACTAACCCCCTCCCACCCTCAAAAACATATTTAAAAATATTGATTGCCAACCTCTATGCCAGCCTCAGATGTCATACTCAGGTCCATCATAGATGTATGCAGGTACATGGAGCAGTTTTAGTGGGTGCAGTGCACTTCAGGCAGGCGGACCCAGGCCCATACCTCCCCTACCTGTTATGTTTTTGGAGGAAACAGCGAGCCCTCTAAAACTCACCACAAACCCAACTGTACCCACATCTAGGTGCCCCCCTTCACCCCTTAGGGCTATTGTAGTAGTGTACAGTTGTGGGTAGTGGGTTTTGGGGGGGCTCAACACACAAGGTAAGGGAGCTATGTACCTGGGAGCAATTTATGAAGTCCACTGCAGTGCCCCCTAGGGTGCCAGGTTGCTGTCCTGGCATGTCAGGGGGACCAGTGCACTAGAAATGCTGGCTCCTACCATGACTAAATTGCTTGCATTTGGTCATTTCTGAGATGGACGTCCTAGGTTTCCATTATCGCCGAAAATCAGAAACGACCAAGTCTAGGGACAACCATCTCTAAGGAAGACCAAATTTCAGGATTTGGGCGTCCCTGACTGTATTATCGAAATGAAAGATGGACGTCCATCTTGTTTCAAAAATTCGGGTTTCCCCACCCCTGGATGGGGACGTTTTGCGAGGACGTCCAAATCAAGGACATTCCTTTCGATTATGCCCCTTTCTGCGGTCCAGTATGGAAACCTGTCTTTAAACAGTCCCCCACTACCAGAAATTATGCAGTCCAGTTTCCCTGCATCAGTATGCTTCTTGATCTCGTCAACCGGTTTCTCAACCTTCTCTACGAAAAGGTTATTCCCCCCGGCATGGAGCATCCGCCATTCTCTGCTGGACCGAATGGTCCAGGTCAGAGACACGCAGCCATGGGAGTCTGCACATCACTATACCCTGGGCAGAGATTCTGGATGCCACATCAAAAGTGTTGTAAGTGCCTCTGGCCAAGAACTTGCAACACGCCTTCTGCTGCTTGACCAGCTGGCATAAAGGCTTGGCGTACTCCAGAGGGAGTACAGCTGCCTCACTAAGTTCCGCAAGTAGACGCTCATGAAGAACTGGTATGATTGAATACGGGCAATGAGCATCGCGGCCTGATACATTTTTCTCCCAAAAGAGTCCAAGGTCCTAGCGTCTCTGCCTGGGGGAGCCAAAGCATAGTCCCTAGTACTCTCATCTCTCCCTACATTCCTCCCCGGGAACTCCGTTCACTGGGTAAATCTCTCTTATCTGCAACCTTCTCTTCCACTGCTAACTCCAGACTCCGTTCCTTTTATCTTGCTGCACCATATCCCTGGAATAGACTTCCTGAGCCGGTATGTCAAGCTTCATTCCTGGCCGTCTTCAAATCTAAGCTAAAAGCCCACCTTTTTGATGCTGCTTTTAACTCCTAACCCTTATTCACTTGTTCAGAACCCTTATTTTATCATCCTCACTTTAATATTCCCTTATCTTTTGTTTGTCCTGTTTGTCCTAATTAGATTGTAAGCTCTGTCGAGCAGGGACTGTCTATTCATGTTCAGGTGTACAGCGCTGCTTACGTCTAGTAGCGCTATAGAAATGATAAGTGGTAGTAGTAGTACTCTTGGATCTCTTGAGAGCGGCATCCACCACCATGGAGTTGTGGAGTAACTGAGACCTTGCCAACCCAGGTTCCTCGTGGATTCAATAACGGGTGTAAATTTTCTTGGGGACCACAGGGGACAGAGGGGACACCCAGTTCCGCATGAGGACTGCCTTGAGTACTTCAGCCCTGGGGGAAACTTCAGCCCTGGGCCAAACCGGCCCTGGTCAAAACGTCTGCCCCGGGCCAAACTTCCGGCCCGGGGGAAACTTCAGCCCTAGCCAAACTTTGGCCCCGAGCCAAACTTCAGCCCCGGGGGAAACTTCGGCCCCGGGCCAAATTTCAGCACTGGGCCAAACTTTGGCCCCGGGGAAAACTTCGGTCCCGGGCCAAACTTCGGCACTGGGCCTAACTTTGTCCCCGCCCAAACTTCAGACCCCGGGCCCAACCTTTGGCCACGGCCAAACTTCTAGCCCGGGGGAAACTTCGGCCCCAGGGGAAATTTCGGCCCCGGCCAAACTTCAGCCCAGGGCCAAACTTCAGGCCCGGGGGAAACTTCGGCCCCGGCCAAACTTCAGCCCCGAGGGAAACTTCAATCTGGCCAAACTTCGGCCCCGGGGGAAACTTCAGCCCTGGCCAAACTTCGGCCCCAGTGAAACTTCAGCCTAACTTTAAGCATGGCTTATAGAATAATGCTTTTTTTTTCAGCGCCATATATAGAATTTACCCCTTGGTGCTTAACATTAGGTGTCCAGTTATAGAATTGACCTTCACGTGTGCAACCACATATTTATAAAACAAACATTTACGTTGTAACTTCACCCCTTCTAAGCCCAAACTATGCTTGAGAACACCTACATCCAGGAGTCAGATCTAGGCTCTCTGCATGGCAGTATGGTGCGCTCACATCCTGTAATCATTGCCCGTAATGTGGAGAATTTTAAAATTTTGAATGAAGAAAAACTGCCATGTGCTTGAGTTTTACATCCAGAGCGTATTTGTGAGCCTGAGATTGTGGGCTGGATAAGTTTTATTTTATTTATTAATTTTTTTTATTATTCAGTTCAGATCCTTCTTTCCTTAAGATATAACATATAGGTAGGTCCAAGCAATGCCAGCAATGTACAGTATGAATTGCTTACACAGTAATATGTGCTCCAGTGTGATCAAATTCATCAAAGTCTTAAATAGTGCAAATACTTCCTAAATCCAGGGTCTGTCTTCAGTCATTTTATTGTAAACAAAAAAAATGCAGAACTAGTAGAAAATAAAGATCCCGGGGGAAGGGTTCCAAGCATGAGTTCAAGGGCCTGCTATTTCCAACCCTGTTATAAATAATCTTATGTACCCACATAGAGGATAACTCTTACAACATTTTATGGATAAATGTTTAGATGGCAACTATGTATAGCTGCTCTTTTAGGCTGTATGGCAGACTGGGGTCAGAACTTCAGGGTAGTAACACTGGCTTTTGCAGGTTCAGCTCTGGGAATTTTGGGGGAACCGAGGCCAATGCCAGACAGACTTCTACAGTCTGTATGTCACAAATGGCAAAAGACAGGTAAAACTTTGGCAACTCCAGTGTTGTAGATCACCATATTATCACATGCTGTGAATGAAGGTGCTGTGCAGCTCAGGGGGGAGGGGAAGACATCCTCCCCCCCAATAATCAAACTATTTAACTGGCCAGGAATGTCTTGTAATTTGATGCGTGGGGGGGGGGGGAGGGGATGGGGATATTGCTGGTAATGGAGGGTAAGAGATTGCAGTGCCGGGGTGGGAATGCTAGTGGTGAATGGATTGGGGAAAAGAAGTATATGACACTGGGTAAGGGGACCAACTGTCTTGAGGAAGATTGTGTATTTATTTTATTTGTTACATTTGTATCCCACATTTTCCCACCTATTTGCAGGCTCAATGTGGCTTACATAGTACCATAAAGGCGTTCGCCAATTCTGGTATGAATAAATACAGTAATGTTGTGGTAGAATAAGGTTCGTGTGTACAGAATCGTAGAGAGGAAGAAAATCATAGAGAGGAAGAGTTATCACATGTCCATCACGAGCTTTCGTTTCGTTGTGTTGCAGGGTACAGGCATTTAAGTTGGGTCGGTAGGGTATGCCTTTTTGAACAGGTTAATTTTTAATGATTTCCGGAAGTTTAGGTGATCATAAGTTGTTTTCACGGCTTTTGGTAATGCGTTCCATAGTTGTGTGCTTATGTAGGAAAAGCTGGATGCATAGGTTGATTTATATTTGAGTCCTTTGCAGCTTGGGTAGTGGAGATTTAAGTATGTTCATGTTGATCCTGGGCAATATGTTCTTTGTTTGGGAGCCAGTGCAGTTTTTCTCGGAGGGGTTTGGTGCTTTCGAATCACATTTTTCCAAATATAAGCCTGGCTGCCGTGTTTTGAGTGGTCTGAAGTTTCTTTATAATTTGTTCTTTGCATCCCGCATAAATTCCGTTGCAATAGTCTACATGGCTTAGTACCATTGATTGTATCAAGTTGTGACATGTTTCCCTCGGGAAGAAAGGTTTCACGCATTTGAGTTTCCATATTGAGAGGAACATTTTCTTTGTTGTAGATTTCATTTGGTTCTCTAGTGACTTGGCTCTCTAGTGATTTGTGATTTGCAGGGATGGTCCCAGGGGACTGACACTGCTGTGAGAAGCTGCACACACTCTTCTAAGAAAAATACAGGCAAGACTGTGTGAGGTGAGGGGTGAATTAAGGGTGGAGGTAGGAAGGATTGAAGGGGGTGGATGGGGGGTGTAAATCTATGTCAAGAGGCAGACACAGAGAAAAGTTATGACAGTACCAGATTTGGTGCTGCATATAGTATTAAATAGCCCAGTCAAGTGCAAACAGGTTATGAATTAAAGAAGCAAAAAGTTGATATTGCCTTGTTGCAAGAAGTAAAATTGCTTTGGAAATGCAGAAACTGGAGTGGGATTGGTGTGGAAGGGTATTCTTTACGGCCTACAACTCAAAAAAAAAAAGAAAGAGGGTTGGCATAAGAAACTGCCTTTTGTGTTGTATGAGGAGGGCAGAGACAATGGCGGGAGGGTGTTGTGAGTGGTTGGGAGGATAGACGAAGAAGAGATATCTTTTCTTAATCTGTATGCCCAAAATAGGAAAAGGAGAATTTTTTTTCAAAAGCACATTTTGGATTTTGAGTTGAATTTTAAAGGGATTTGAGTGGTAGGAGACAATATGAATTGTGCCCTGAGAGTTGAGACCAATTTGGTGGAGGTCACTTTGCAGGGGATAGAGAGGGGAGGGTGTTGCAGAGGAGTATGTCCTCCCATCAGTGGGTGAACATCTGGAGAGCACATCACCCAGGTGAAAGAGACTATTCTTTCTGTGCGGGGCAATTTCACTCTTACTCTAGACTGGACCTTTTTTTGGTCAAACAGCAGTAGATGAATATAGTCTGATTGTAGACTGGGGGTGGGGGATAGAGACTGGACAAGAGAGATGGAAGCTGAATGTAGGGAGGAGAAGATGGTACAGGAACTGATTCAACAGTGGGCTGAAGTTTTGGATTTTAATGATGACAGACATATTCAGGCAGATGTATTATGGGACACAGAGAAGCTGCAATACAGGGTAAACTGGTTTGAATTGCATCACAGGTCAAAGAGAAGAGAGAGTTCTATGCCCAATTAGAACATACACAGTAGGAACATAAAAGAAGAGTGGGGGAAAGTTGTTGAGGAAATGCAAACAATTAAGCATCAAATAGTATCTATAAAAATTGAGAGAATGGAGTTTCACCTTTGCCTAACCAAATAGCATTTTGTGGAGCACAGAGATAGTGCTGGGAAGGTGCTGACTTGGCAGGTGAAGCAGAGGCATAGGGAAAGATTGGTGGCTGAAGTGGAGACACAACCTGGAGGTCCTTGGGTGTATAGCCAAGGAGCTATCTGTGAGGCCTTTTGAGCCTTCTATGCTAAATTATATTTTCCTGAAATTACCAGCAACAAGGAACAAATCTCAAGGCTCAGCTGCCTTGAGTCTTGGAAGAAGACTTTCAACTGAATAGACCAATCTCTTTGCTGGAGGTGTGAGGGGCTATAAAATAATTGGCGGGCAGGAAAGCAGCAGGAAGGATGGGTTTGGGATAGAATATTATCAGAAGCTGAAGGACCAGGGCAGCACCAGTTTTACAAAAAGTGTTTAATGAGGCATTGCAGTCTAGTAAATTACTGGATTTGATTTATGAGGCAACAGTGACTATGCTCCATAAAGAAGGAAAGCTTGCACATCAATGTAAGGATTACCATCCCATCTCCTTACTGATATCAAGCTCTATGCTAAAGTTCTAGCAAATCGGTTGGAGTATGTGGTTTGTAAAATAGTTCACCATGATCAAACCGGGTTTGTCAAGGGTAGAAATTAGTGTACAATGTCTGTAGAGTAGTGGATTTGATTCATAGCACAGCACATGGGGAAGGCCAGAGTATGTGCTGCAATTGACGCCAAAAAGGCTTTTGACCATATACAGTGGCCATAATTATTTGCTGCCCTTTGCAAGTTTGGGATGGGGGAACATTTTCTTAGGTGGGTAACTTCAGGCATTATACTATAGGCCTGAGTACGCATTGCAGTGAACTCAGAGCCCCTGATGCAGGGCTGGGGTATCAGACAAAAATGCTCCCTCTTGCCCATACTCTTTGTGCCAGCTACAGAACCTACGGCGAACAGAGTCAGATTGAATTCCAATATACATTTAATATAGGTGGGAGGGATACAGTATAAAATCTGAATGTATGCTGATGACACCATGATATTTTTGGAGCAGCCATGGGAGTCTGTATCTATATTGGTGCATGAATTAGATCAGTTCTCTGCAGCGTCTGTTTTTTAAATCAAATAAAAAACATGGAGGCATTGTTGTTGGCTCTTCATCCTCCAGAGATTGAGTTGTCCATTCCTTTTACTGTGGCAAGGTCTGGGTATTCTTATTTTCAGTCAGGTGGAGCAACTATTTGAAATGAATTACCCATTATTCTTGAAGACTATGAGGCTTATTTTCAAAGCACTTAGCCTCCCAAAGTTCCATAGAAACATATGGAACTTAGCCTCCCAAAGTGCTTTGAAAATATGCCTCTATGTAGCAACTACAGGGCTGGGATCAGTTGGTTTAGAGCTGGATGGGCAGAATAGCCCTGTTAAAGATGATGGTGCTTCCATATTACATCTTCTTGTTTAATGCCCTGTCTCTTTAGGTACTGCAGAAATGGTTGCTGGGGGGTGGAGAGACAGATGAGAGAATTTGTGTAGGGGAGGAAAAAAGTTAAGATACTTTGGAAGTGGTTGATGAGGGCAAGAGGAGAGGGGTTTGGGTTGCCTCAAGGTAACTAGGTACTATGCGGTAGCAGTACTTAAGACTCTGAGGTTTCATTATGCCCATACAAAACGCAAGGGGATGACGAGATTAGTTCCACCACCTACCTCGACGTCCTCTCCGATCCAAATGGGCCTCAAGCGATTCCTGGTGCCGGTTCTCCAGACAGAGACGAGGATCCCATTGCGGAGGCCTCAGGGGAAGCTGAAGCCCTGCAGGGAGAGGAAGTGTCTCTCTCTCCACCTCCGACACAGAAACCTCCTCACCCGGCGTCAGTGTCAACCCCAGCGGGTGAACTTTGCCCTACCGGAAGTGTTGCGAGTAAGCTCACCAGTGAGGGCTTGGAATCGCCACGAAAGACGCTAAGGACTGAGGCAGGAGCCTCAGAGAAAATGCAGGAGGAAATAAGCCTAGAAACGATATGGAGGAAGCTGAATGAAATGGACTCAACTTTATTGCAGACAGCAGGTGATGTTTCTACTTTTAATAACAAGTTTGAAGAATTAAACTTAAAAGTGGATCAAATAAAAGGCGAATTAGCTGGAAAAGTTCAAAATATTCAGCAGAATGTAGATTCCTTACAAGAATTTAAACAAACTGTTGTAAAAGACAGCATAGATCTTAGAAGAAAAGTTGAACAGATTGAAAATTTCAACAGAAGATTAAACTTACGGTTGTTGAATTTCCCCCAAAATTTGGGGAATAAACCCGCACGACATGTTTAAGAGATGCCTAAATGAATTTTTAAAAATTGCTCTAGAAGTAATTCCGCCAATAAACCAAATATATTATGTTACAAATTCATTAAAAGGAAGTGCGGGGAGAAAACAAGAAATTGGGAAAGATTATGCAGATATTTCAGCTATTTTGGAACAATCCTTATATGAAACAATGGAAAGATCCACTCTACTGGTATCTTTAATATTTGAACAAGATCTAAAAATATATAATGAGACTCTACTTTAAAAATTTAAAGACGTATTTTGGAGGTATTAAGGTACAAATATTCCCTGATGTAACAAAATCAACCCAACAAAGAAGAAAAGCCTTTTTGGTTTTGAAATCAGGGACAATAGATATTGGAGGGACATTCTTTTTAGCTTACCCTTGTAAGTTGGGTGAGGTGAAATATACATTTTATTCACCTGAGCACCTGAAATCATTTCTGGACATGAAACAACTGAAGTAAAGTTAGATAAAGGCTGGAATAACATGCCATTATTTTCCTTTATTAATTTAATATGTTGAATCTTCCCTAACTCTTATCGCTCTCTTCTATAAATTGTAAATGTGGGCTAACAAAGCATTAAAAAATATTATTTTCTTTCTCCTTTTGAATTTATGAAAATGGTGAATGTATGATTATTGTTATTTTTTTTTTTGCTTGTGAAATAACTAATGCTGTATTTCAATAACAAGTGTATTCTTGTTAAGAATTATAAAATAAATAAATAAATAAATAAAGGCCTTCTTACCCACTGTGGTAAAAAAAATGGCCCAGTGCGTGCTAATTTCACGTGTCCAAACTAGGCCACTTTTTACCACAGCTTAGTAAAAGGGCCCTGAAGCCTTTGACGCCACTGAGCTGTTGGCTCAATGAATTCTGGGGTTTCATTAATTAAGCTCAACTGTTTTGTGATGCGCTGGAGCTCTATCCTGTTGAAAAATAAAGTTCTCAGAAATCTCTGAAATTTCAATCAGAAGTTCTGCTGTAGTAGGATGTTTTGGGGTTATTTGGAAAGATATTGGGGGTTCTGTTTTTTTCTGGACACTGTGTACATTTACCAGCCACAGGGGAACATTTAACTTGGGTTGAATATTACCTCTTTAGTTGTCCCTTCAGTATTCCAAGCAAGATTGTCCACCCGAGCATTTGGAACTCTTATTTTGAACATTAAGAGTAATCTAGATTATTTATCGGTTAGGAGACAATTGAAGCTCAGCTGTTTCAGCAAGCTTTTGGAGCTTGTTGATGTCTGGCAAATAGCATTGTTAAAGATTGTTAGGCATTGGTCTGCTTTACTATCAACACTGGATGGAGTTAAAGGCCCGTTATGTATTGGTTATGCCCATAGGCGTAGTTTGACTGTTTCATTTGGGGGGGCAAAAAATGGGCGGAGCATATTAGCATATCATTTGCATATATACATATGCAAATGAATATGCTAATATGGAGGAAGGAAATGAAATTTACAGGCAAAATATCAGATGCACATTTCAAAAAGCTGACATTTCAATTAATAAATTATGAATAAAATAAACTTTTATTTACCTTTGTTGTCTGATCATGTAGTTTTTCTATTCGCTTTGATCCCAGTGTCTTCTGTTTTATGCAGTGTCTTCTTTCCAGTAGGCTTCCCTCTGCTCCCCACCCCTCCCAGTCCCATCCATCTTCTGTTCCTTCCCTCTGCTCACCATCCCTCCGTCCCATCCATCTCTTGCTCCTTCCCTCTGCTGTGCCTGACCTCTCCAAATCCCATCCATCTCCTGGTCCATCCCTTTGCTCCCCACCCCTCGCAGTCCCATCCATCTCTTGCTCCTTCCCTCTGCTCCCCACCCCTCCCAGTCCCAACCATCTCTTGCTCCTTCCCGCTGCTCCCCACCCCTCCCAGTCCCATCCATCTCCTGCTCCTTCCCTCTGCTCACCTCCTTTCCCAGTCCAATCCAATTCCTGGTCCTTCCCTCTGCTCCCCACCCACCCCTCCCAGTCCCATCCATCTCTTGCTCCTTCCCACCCCTCCCAGTCCCATCCATCTCCTGCTCCTTCCCACCCTCCCAGTCCCATCCATCTCCTGCTCCTTCCCACTGCTTCCCACCCTCCCAGTCCCATCCATCTCCTGCTCCTTCCCACTGCTTCCCACCAGTGTTGCCAGGTGGGCGGTTTTACCGCCCAATTGGGCGGTTTTCCGCGCCCCGCCGCGGGAAATTTTTGCCCGCGGCGGGTTGCGGTTTTTTGGGCGGTTTTTTAGGCTTCCGGGCGGCTTTTTGGGCGGCTTTTTGATTTTTTTCGGCTGCGGGGGGCGGGGTTAGTGACGTTTTTGGGCGGGGTTAGTGACGTTTTGGGCGGGGCCGATGACGTGGGAGGCGGGGCTGATGACGGGGAGGCGGGCCCGATGACGTGGGAGGCGGGCCCGATGACGTGGGAGGCGGGGCCGGTGACGGCGGGGGCGGGGCCGGTGACGCGGGGGTGGGGGTGTCAGGGGCGGGGTTTGTGTTTGGGCGGGTTTTGGGCTGGTTTCTGGCCCGGATTGGGCTGGAAAAAAAATTTCTACCTGGCAACCCTGCTTCCCACCCTCCCAGTCCCATCCATCTCCTGCTCCTTCCCACTGCTTCCCACCCTCCCAGTCCCATCCATCTCTTGCTCCTTCCCTCTGCTCCCCACCCCTCCCCCCCGCGCGAGGTCCAAGATGGTGACTCCGTTTACCCCCTCTCTTCCTCCCTCCCTCCCTCCGGCGCAGGCAGCAGTCTTTTCCAGCGTTCCTGGCAGCTGTAGCGATATACACGCTGCCTTCGGTCTGCCCCGGAAGCCTTCTCTTCAAGTTCCTGTTCCCACCTATGCGGGAACAGGAACTTGAAGAGAAGGCTTCGGGGCAGAGCCAAAGGCAGCGTGTACAACGCTACCGCTGCCAGGAACGCTGGAAAAGACTGCTGCCTGCGCCGGAGGGAGGGAGGAAGAGAGAGGAGTAGACGGAGACGCTCCTCTCCGTCCGCTTGGCTTCCCTGCCCTCTCTGTCTGCGTCCCGCCCGAAAGGAAATGACGTCAGAGGAAGGCGGGACGCAGATAGAGAGGGCAGGGAAGCCAATCGGACGGAGAGGAGCGCGTGCCTGCATGTGTTTTTTTTTTTTTTTTAACTTTTTTTTTTTTTTTTAAACTAATGGCGCGGCAGCGCCTCGCGTCGTTTGGGGGGGCACTGCCCCCCCTCGCCCCCCCCCCAGTCTACGCCTATGGTTATGCCAATGTTTATTACCTTTTATTTTTTGTAATTTGTTTTATTTTGTCTTTGTGGCACTATTATGATTTTGTCTGTTAAAACAGCTGTCCATTTAGTGTAGTGTATTTTAAATTCATCATATTCAGGCACATCCTAGATGGAGTACAAAAAAAGCACTTATAATAACTTCTTTTTCTGATAAGCCCTGGGTATGCCTTCAGTTGCTCCACCTTTTAACCTGTTATCTTTTGGCCACACGTTGAATTGCTGAGACAAAAGTAAACTGATCACTAACATGATAAGCTTAAAAATGACTGGCCAAATTTTTTGGATACCAAGCTCCTTATTTGTCCTTTTTTGTACTTTATAATTGTCAGGCTGGGGTCCCTGCTGTCATCATGTCCATTAGACAGCAATACATCAATAAAAGTTTGCTCATATGTAAGATGAAACAGAAGGGTCTGTCTTACAATCACAGGCATGTAGAACTATAACTTTCATTAATAATAACAATCAGTTACCATTGTTATTCACTATCAGTAATAAATGCTTTGGAATAGGTGGACAAGTATTCAAAGTAAATAACTAAATATATAAAGGTTTCATCTATTCTATAAATTCAGTCGAGGTTTGGTTACACAGTTAATCTTCCACCTGAGAAAGAGAGACTTTTGGACACTTATTAAATGCACAACAATATCTATGTATAAGAGGTTTCAGGGTTCAGAGGACTTCACTGAGATTCCACACAGCTTTGGCCTTTGAGCGTTCCAAATGCAGGGCAATGCCTTCCTGACATCCCAGGACCCCTTTAGAAGACCATGAACCAATCTGGTGTGAGACTGCTAGATCAACAGGCAATAAAAGCAAGGCAGTCTTAGTCTGCTTTCATCTGAGTCTATCCATGGCTCAATATCCAAAGCATAAGTACATAAATATTGCCATACTGGGAAAAAACAAAGGTCCATCGAGCCCAGCATCCTGTTTCCAACAGTGGCCAATCCAGGTCACAAATACCTGGCAAGATCCCAAAAATGTACAAAACATTTTATACTGCTTATCCCAGAAATAGTGGATTTTTCCCAAGTCCATTTAATAACGGTCTATGGACTTTTCCTTTAGGAAGCCGTCCAAATCTTTTTAAAACTCAGCTAAGCTAACCGCTAAGCATTAGAGGAATAACCTAGAGGTTTGGGTAGTAGTCCAAGAACCAGAGGATCCTGGGTTCAAACCACTTCTTACACTTATGCTCCTTGAGAACTTGGGCTTGTAATATCTCCATCCATTACCTCAGGTACAAAGTTCGAGGGTCTTTTACAAAGCTGCGCTAGTGTTTTTAGCTCGCTGTAAGAATCAGCTGGTGGTAAATGTTGAGATGTTCATTATGTTTCTATAGGCATCTCAGCGTTTACCACCAGCTGAGTTTTACCACGAGCTAAAAATGCTAGTGTGGCTTTGTAAAAGGCCCCCTTAAATTGTACCTACTCTACCTCCTTTGTATCTCGTGTTGAACTTGGAGTTAGAAAAATAAGTTCCAAATCTGCTAGCCTTGAACTGAGTTGACTCTAGCTCAAGGTTGGTTACAGCAAATTTTGCCCTAACATTAATACAATGTTCTGTCTAAGAGATTTGCTTTCTCCTAATTTTTTTTCATATACTTTCAACAACCTATAAATAACTTAGGACCAGGTGTACCAAGAGGTTTTCTCTTGTGTCCATAGGGAAAATGCTTGGTACATCTGGCCCTGAATTAGTTAGTCCCGTGATGAAATCAGATATATTTTTGACCAAGTCAGACCTCACAAAATGCAGGTGACATTAACACCTGTGTTTCTCTTTAAACTGTTGAATGTGTATCCCATCAAATCAGCTACTCTAATAAAAAAGTTTCTTTCCACAGCGACCTTTGGAAAAGTTCCTCAATTGTATACAAAAGATTATTTTGCTTGTATACAATAATAGTTGGGGTTCTTTGTTTTTCTATGATTTTATTCTTGTTCGTAATTTTATGTTTGCAATAAAATGAAGATCACCTGTTGGGAGTGATGGGGGTGTAAAACAAAAATAGAATAAGACACTCATTTTCAAAAGAGAAAAACTTCTGAAAAGCAGCACAAAGCGGCAGATGGACATTTTTTCCTGCCAAAACATTTAAATTACAGTTTTCAAAAAGGCAGAATTGTGACTTTTTCACTGTGTCCAAATAGCAAGGGGGTGTGTTGGAGGCGTCTTTTGAGTAGGGTGCGCTTACAATCTGGACATTTTTCTGCGATAACTGAACAGAAAAAAAAGGTCCAGGGCACAAAAGAAGTATATTTTTTTATCTAGACCACTGAAGGAATGAAGGCATGACCCCCCCCCCCCCTTAATTCTCCAGTGGTCACTGACCCTCTCCCACCCCTGAAAGATATGATAGTGAAAGTAGATAGCAGGTTGTATGCAGAGGCGTAGCCAGGTTTTGAAGTCAGGTTGGTGTTGGCTAGGCAGCAGTGCCGGTGTTGTCGCTCGGTTCGGTGGCTGTGGCCGGCAATGATTAACACAGGCTGACTCTGCTGTGTTCCCGCCTATAAGGAAAACAGGAGGTTCCATCAGGAGGCAGGAGGCAGCAGAGGTCCCGGGACCAGTCGGAGCAGGCAGCCTGTCTTTTTAACTACAAGTAAAAATATTCAAATTGTGACATTACCTTAGGGGCAGCATATTCACTTCTTCCACTGATAAACATTTTATTTAAATCAGTTTGTATGGTGACTCCACAGGATGTGGAGACCACTAGTCCTGAGCATTTTTGTTTTGGGTGACAAAGGGCCCCAGAGCCTACTTTCAAATAGGACCAGGTACTTTGTGAAATAACACAAAATCCTGCCAAAAGGCACTCAGAACCTATACTGAAAACTTACCACACCATAACAGGTCTAATCCACCTATGAAAAGACAATGATATAAATATTACACTGTGACTAGAGCACCAATATACCAGCTAGTGGGAAACTGGAACAAGTTGGGCTGTTAAGATTCCTACACATGCTACATGATAGCATAGAGGCAGGCAAACTCAGCCTCAAGGGCCGCAAACCAGTCGTGTTTTCAGGGTTTCCCCAATAAATATGCATGAGAACTATTTGCATGCACTGCCTCCATTGTATACAAGTAGATCTCATGCATATTCATTGGAGAAATCCTGAAAACCAGAGGTGTAGCTAGGGGTGCACCAGGGGAGCGGCCGCTCCCCCAAACGGACTTCCGCTGATACCTATTTTTTACATAATGTGTTGCATTGAAAACGCACAACGGCGCCAGCAGAAGTCCGCTTTCTGCTCCCCCCGCACCTTCAACCTGGCTTGCTTCTGCTGAAAACCTGACTGGGTTGTGGCCATCAGGACTCAGGTTGCCCACCCCTATGCTAGTAGAATTCTTCACCTCAGAATATGGACAGACCTTCACCTGATACAAAATAGGGGACTACAAAAAACTTACAGACAAAAACCTGAAATGGAGATCCCCAAGAATGCCAGACTCTTTAAGCAGGGCAATATTGGTAAAAGAGAAACAGAAATTAACTTTCCTCTATACGTTTCAAAATAACAATAGGAAAAATATACATTTAACAAAGCAGGCACATGTCAGTCCTTTGTTTGGCAATTTTTCTAATTGAGCTGGTCTCAGTCTTTTTTCCACTTTCCATGAGTCAGTACAGCGCTGCGTAACCCTAGTAGCGCTCTAGAAATGTTAAGTAGTAGTAGTAGTAGTAGTCTTCTCCCAAATTCTTTTCCAGGTTGGCCTTTCCATTTCTTCTCTCTCCTCTTGTCTGCTACCTTTCCTTCTGTCTGGCACTGATCTTTCATTTTGTTTTATTCCCCCCATTTTTCTCTTATCTGTGTTTTATATCCGCCCATTTGATTTTATTCTCATTCTCTCTTTCTCTCACCTTCTAGTCCTTAGACTCCTTTTCATGTCTCATCTACCAACTGGCTTTTCCCATCTCCCACTTCAGCACTCCATTTGCCCCTCTGTATCTCTCCTTCCTCAGTCTCCTATCCCCCCCATCTTTCACCCACTTCCTTACTCTCCCATTCCCATCCCCAGTACTCACCCTCTTAGCCCTCATCTACTCTCCACTGCCTCTTATTCTCTCCATCCCTGTCTCTTCTTCCTTCCCTTGTCTCCAGGCCACACTTCTACCTCTTACCCTATGTCCATTGCTTCTCTTTCACCATCCTTTTAATCTCATTTCCACCCTCACTCAACCACTTCAGAGATCCATCTCCTTCCTTGCATACTGGTATGGATACTGGTAACCATAAAATGATTCGACTATCAATGTTTTTAGTAGATTACCAAATGGCCACCAGGTTTCAGATTTGCTGCCCTTTAGTTTATTTCCTCTCTCTCTCTCTCTCTCTCTCTCTCTCTCTTCATCTGCCATGCAGGTCTCCCCCTTCTTTCTCTCAGCCATCCAGGATATCTTCAGTCTCTTTCTCTCTCCATCCCTCTTTCCATTCCCTCCCCCATGCAGGATGCCCTCCTCTCTCCCCCCCCCATAGGCCATGAAGCTCTCCCCCCTCATCCCTCTCTCAGCCATCCAGGATCTCTCAACCCTTACTATCAGCCCATCCCTAATACCTTCTGACTGTCAGCCCTAGTGCGCAATAGCAACCTTCTGTGCTCATCCATTCTCCAGCTCATAACTACTTTCCTCTGCTTCCAGCTCCAGCTTCCCCCTTGTTATTTCTCTCTCCTGCCTCCAATCCCTGTCTGCTGTCTCCTTCCCCCCAAACTAGCTTCCCACTATCCCTTTTCATCTTCCCCAGTTCCATTTTCAACATCTTTCCCTTCACCAACCTGATCCTATAATTTCTTAGCCTCTCTCCAACCTACACCAGGGCTGGTCTTAGGCAGGGGTGACAGGGGCTGAAATAAAAAGGATTTTAGAGATTGCTTTTCACCTCTATCTGCCTTGATCAACAAGTGCACTCGGGGTCTGTATTTGTGATTAGAAGTAATTCTGTTTAAAAATGATTGTTTAACTTTGATTGTATGAAAATAAGTTGGAATGTAGAAGATAAGACACAGCTCTAATTAATTTGGTATGTGAAGAGGAGGATGGCGCTTGTTTTCGAGTTTAGACTGGCCACCTGGACTTGGAAACGTGTGACCACATTCCCACAGTATGGCTTGTTTACCTATTCTCAAACCTTCTGTAATTTTCCTTAGCTCTGAACATGAGTCCTAAGCCTAATAAAAAGGGGAGTTTCTTTGAGTGAAATTGGGAGCTCATCTGTGAGCAACGTACGAACTGCGCAGAGAACCTTGTTTCCTGGTCAAAGAAGCTCCTGGCTTTCGCTGTGAACAGGCCCCCCCAGCTGATGATAAGAGCCTGGATGATGTAAGGGCCAGTGATGATTGTATATAATGTATTATTGCTTCTTTTCCTGGTCTAGGAACTCTTAGCATTGCTTAGATGTAGAGACCAGTGATGTACTGATTGTTTATAGATAGGTATTGTTTCTTTTTAGTTGTATAGCTAATCATTGTGTGTATATAGCTAATCATTGTATATATTTTAATCATTGTAGATTTTAGAACCTCTAATAAAGGTCTCATTTACCTAATACGAATCCAAAAGAATCCACAGTAATTACTGAGTAGTCTGTGTCAGTAAAGCAGGCTGTAAATCCATAGCAGTACATTTTTGGCGACGAGCGTGTAGGATTCGTACAAAGAATGACAACCTGTAGTCTGACCATTTTTTCCAGTGAGTATGTCAGTTTCAAGCAGTGGGTAGGTAAAAGGGGAACTTGATGGTTTTTCCACCGGGCAGTCTTGCTAGTGTGATATATGCATGGAAAGGATAACCAGACTGCAGTAAAGTAGGGATGTGTATTTATTAGTCCACATTTGTTTCATTAGCACACCTTAATAATGTTATATACACAAAATCAATTTCATGCACACTGACCTATGAATTATAATGTGTAAAGTCAATTTGTGTGTGTTAAGTTCTGAAAATCATAAAAATGGCCAAACTGAAATGTTTTCCCTGTGTACATCTCCACTGTGTTTGAGTACTGAAGTACCTGTAGTGCTAGCTGTTCCCAAATTTTTAAAAGGAAACTCCACAGGGAGATTCCTTTTAAAAGCTTGATGGCAGGTCCTGCACCAGTTCTAAACATTTGTTGTGGAGGACTTCTTGGTTCCATTAAAGTTTTCACTCGTAAGCAGGACAAGACCTTTTTATCTCACATTTGAATGCATAGTAAAAAGCACAACGTGCTAAAGATTGAAGGCTATGTGGCTCGTCAACAGGTCATATGGATGAATCCATATCTCTTGTCTTCAAATGTTCATTGCCAGGGTGATAAACTAGGAACCGGAAAAAAGAAGCAAAATGTCACAACAGGCAACATTGACATTAATTAGAAACTAATAAACACAATTGTTGACAGAGATGCTGGCTTTCATGAAAAAACTCTTTCCTACTGTCACAAGAAAATCATTTCTACTATATAAACACATTTTGTTAGGGAACACAAAACTCATGGCTAAGAGCTACAAAATGAGTAGTAAACTGTAATGTAGCCACAGTCTGCTGCCTTTTGTAGAAAGCGTGCAGCTATGCATATACAAGCCATTAATTAGCTAGTAATTCCCATACTCTAAAACAGTTTTGAAATTATAGACCGGCCTCATACAGATCTTGAAAAACAGGATTCATGAACAAGAAAACTCCCCCATGCCCATAAGGTAATTTATAAGAATCAGTATATACTGTGACTGTACATTCCAAGAGCTGAAAGAGGAGCATACCTCCAAGTAAATGCCAGTTTGTCTGATTATTCCAATTGAAGAAGTTGTATTACAGTAAAGATTTTATTCAGTATTTTGTAGGTGTGAGTCTCTATCCTAAGTTCTAGAACTGAAGTTTCCATGTTGCTCAGAAACAACCCATAATTAGGAAACAGGAGGAAGTATTACTTAATTAACATCAGAAGATCCAAAATAAGACTCAATACCCATGATCATTACATGTTTTCCGTCAGAGAAATGTGGGCTCCTTGTCACCTAACACTAGAACCATGGTTCAGCCCAGTCCTTGAGGCTCATCTAACCTGTCTGGTTTTCGGCAATAAATGGAATAAATTTGCATACGCAACACAACCACAAAAGTGGAAAGAACAACAAAGGCCCATGGACAATCTCAGGAGCAGGAGAAGAGTGGGAACAGAATCAGGCTCTTCAAGGAACAGACCGAGAACATGCAATATTGAAATCAAGTTTATTGAGAGAAGACTCTACACAGTACCATGTTTCAGCACTAGGTGTGCCTTCCTCAGGAGTCTTGATATTTTGTCTGACAGAATTAGTGGACAAAGTATTCAGGAGTGAGTCTCTTGTTGAAAGAACATTGTGGTCTTTAAAAAGACCTTTATAGAGTGCAATATAGAGTATGGCTTCAAGACTCCTGAGGAAGGCACTCCTAGTGCTGAAACATGGTACCATGTAGAGTCTTCTCTCAATAAACTTGATTTCAATATTGGATATCCTTGGTCTGTTCCTTGAAGAGCTTGATTCTGTTCCCACTCTTCTCCTGCTCCGTAAATTTGTATACACCACATTAGAAATCCAGCCTATGTAAATTTGTCTCATTCACACTCTGGATTAGATGTGCTTCCAGGACTGAGTTGAGAACCACTGTCTTAAAAAAATACTAGCAAATGAACTAGAGTCCAGGATTGTCCTTGAATTGGGGTACTGGGTTGCACTGGGCAACACAATTTAACTAAACCATTTAGAACCTTGGTCTTATCTCTCAGTCCGTGAAGGCCACCAATATATCAGTTTTTAGGATATTCCTAATGCATTGCTTCTCAACCCTGTCCTCAGGGCACACCCAGCCAATCAGGTTTACAGGATATCCATCATAAATATGCATTAGAGATTTACATACTAAGGAGGCAGTGCATGCAAATCTATCTCATGCATATTTATTGTGGATATTCTAAGGAAAGTATTGAGACCATCAGCCTTAGTGAATATGGAGATAGGGGTGTGCAAATCTCTCTCAAGCATATTCAATAGGGATATCCTAAAAGCTTAACCTCTTGGCAGTTCTCAAGGACTGGAAGAGCAAAGATTTAGAAGGTAATTTTATACTTGTCTGCACAGGGTAAAAGATCACGTGTACTTTTTACTCCATGGATTTTACTTTCCAAATTACCCCAGGAAAAGTGTCCATTCTGTATTTATTCTGCAGGTACTTTTTCAGAGTGAAAAAGAATGAGTACTTTTCAAAATTCAGAAGTATGTACATAAGTACAAACCCTTCCCAAGCCCACCCCTGGGAGCATCTTTTCAAAGTGTGAGTAACCTTACTCATGTATAGGTTCCTCCTGCATAATTTTGTGGAAGCCTGTTTCTGTGGATAAATCACTGCTGTATCCTTGGACACAGTTTGGAAATTTACCTTTTTTAAGCATATGACTTACATATATTATGCTTAACTTTGTTTATCTTGTGTCTTGAGCTTGTATTCAGCATCTCGTTCACATGAATAAAAATAGAACTGTTGAAGTTCTTAGGACAAGGATCTCCAACATCAGTCCTTGCCCAGTCAGGATTTCCCCAATGAATATGCATGAGATCTATTTGCATACACTGCCTCCAATGTATGCAAATAGATCTCATGCATATTCACTGGGGAAATCCTGAAACCATGACTGGGCAAGAGCTGACGTTGAAGACCCCTGTCTTTGGAGGTTGATTCTGGGCAATGGAAGGATAATTTTATAAAGTAGATGCTAACATTTTCATACCCATTATGTGCGTAAATGTTTAGATTACTAGTATATACTCGTGTATGTGGGCACATATGCAAGTAAATAGAGGCTGATCAAATTTCAGTTTTGGTTATGGTGCCAAAACTGTCCCAAAATCCATTTTCTGCCTGGTTTCGATTTCAGCCAAATGGCTATGGCCATGGTTTTAGTTTTGGATGAAAATGACTGCGTGTTTTTGGTGCTTTGGGCTTTTTCCTGTTTGTCTCTCTCTTTCCCCCTTCCCTCCCCTCTGAACAGGAATTGCCTTTTCCCCTTGCCCACCTATAGGTGTCCTCCTCGGGCCTATCTTACAATCCCTGGTAGTCTAGGGGTGTAGGGATTAGAAAACAAGAAGGCAACTAATCTACAAGATCCAATATGGAAGAGAAAAAAGAAGCAGACCATATAAAAAAAAACATTTCCTTTATTGATGTTTCAAAGTTCCCAGGGTTTACAATCCAATGCCCGACATGGCCATGCTTCACCGACAATACAGGCTGCGTCAGGGGCCACTAAAACCAGCTGGTGTGAAACAACAAACTTCACCAGTGCTGATTATCAATGTGTCTCTGCCTGGGTCCATTTGATACCATGGCTTGGATAATATTTGGGTGATTCTAAAGAATTTCCAGGCTCTACTGGGTATGATGAAGACGTGGAGGGGCATTTTCGATAGAACGTCTAAATTAGAATTTAGACGTTTTATACAAAACGTCCAAATTCTGAACAGGAAAGAAGGTCATTTTCGAAAAAGATACCCATCTATCTTTTGTTTTCGAAAATCCTATGCACGTTTTGTGATTTGGATGTTTCTTTTTGGGGGGGGGGGGGAATTTTCGAAAAAAAAAAATAAAAATGTCCAAGTGCAAAATGTCCAAAATCAAGCCATTGGGATGTAGGAGGAGCCAGCATTTTTAGTAGACTGGTCCCCCTGACATCCCAGGGCACCCTAGGGGGCACTGCAGTGGACTTCATAAACTGCTCCCAGGTACACATCTGACCATTGCTATACTGGATGTAAGGCAACATGAATCTCTAATGGAAAGTCATGATCACCGGTGGCAAATTTGTAAACAAATATAAAATCTTTACCTCAATCTGATTCAGCTGTATTAGCGCACTGTTGCTTCTGTCTAGAGTTTTGAATACCCCTGAAAAACACACACACACAAAAATTACAGATACATATGCTCCCATTCCCTCAGCAATGCAACCCTATGCAAGGCAGACCTTACAACTAAAGTGGTAATCATGGCAGAGAACTGAAATGCAAAATGTTGTGTAGATATCGTCTGTATTCCTGTTCTACATAGTAATGTGGAGGGGCATAATCGAACGGCAGCGGCCATCTCCAGGGCCGGCGCCGTAAGTGGGTGGAGCCAACCGTATTTTCGAAAAAGATGGCCAGCCATCTTTTTCTTTGCTAATACGGTTGGGCCCGGCCAAATGTCAGAGCTCGCCGGGTTTGAGATGGCCGGCATCGGTTTTCGGCCATAATGGAAAATGTAGTGCACTGGCCCCCCTCACAAACCAGGACACCAACCGGGCACCCTAGGGGGCACTTCTAAAATTAAAAAAAAATAGCTCCCAGGTGCATAGCTCCTTTACCTTGGTTGCTGAGCCCCCCAAATCCCCCCCAAAACCCACTCCCCACAACTCTACACCATTACCATAGCCCTAAGGGGTGAAGGGGGGCACCTGCATGTGAGTACAGTGGGTTTTGGGTGGGTTTTGGAGGGCTCCCATTTACCACCACAAGTGTAACAGGTAGGGGGGTGGGCCTGGGTCCACCTGCCTGAAGTGCACTGCACCCACTAAAAACTACTCCAGGGACTTGCATGCTGCTATCAGGGAGCTGGGTATGACATTTGAGGCTGGCAAAAATGGCTTTTTTTTGGGTGGGAGGGGGGTGGTGACCACTGGGGGAGTAAGGGGAGGTGATCCCCGATTCTCTCCGGTGGTCATTTGGTCAGTTGGGGGTCCTTTTTGAAGCTTGGTCGTGAAAAAAAAGGGACCAAGTAAAGCCGGCAAAATGCTTGTCAAGCCTGGCTTTTTTTCCCCATTATTGGGCGAAGCCAGCCATCTCGTGAGCATACCCCCGTCCCACCCCTGTCCTGCCTTCACTACCCTACCGACACGCCCCCTTGATGTTTCGCCGGCTCCGCGACGGAAAGCAGTTGAATCCGGCCAAAATCAGCTTTCGATTATACCGATTTAGCCGGTTTCAGGAGGTCGCCGGCCATCTTCCGATTTGTGTCGGAAGATGACTGGTGATCACTTTCGAAAATGAGCTGGATAGTAACATAGTAGATGACAGCAGAGAAAAACCTGTACGGTCCATCCAGTCTGACCAACAACATAAACTCATATGTACTACTTTATATGTATACTTGACCTTGATTTGTATGTCATTTTCAGGGCACAGACTGTAGAAGTCTGCCCAGCACTAGCCCCGCCTCTCAACCACTAGCCCCGCCTCCCAACCACCAGCGCTGCCACCTAATCTCTGCTAAGCTTTTGAGGATCCAGGAAAGTTCTCTGATTGCAAATGGTGGAGCCCTAGTGCTGCATTCAGAGTGAAATACCATGACAATTTGTATAGTGAAATTCAGCAGTGCGGCATCAGTGAGGACACAACATGGCGCTCAATTGTTTATTTCTACCCATCTGTAAAGGATCATATTCGGTAGGGAGAGGCAGATCTTTTTTGGATATATAGAATCTCTGCAATATTTTGGGTGTATACGAAATCTTTAGGTGGCTACTGGCACCTGGTCCAAAAAGGTATAATACAATGGTTCCAAAACCTAGTCCTGGAGGCACCCCAGCCAGTCACCCCAGCCAGTCACAATGAATATTCATGAGAGAGATTTGCATGCACTACCTCCACTGCATGCAAATCTCTCTCATGAATATTCATTGTGGGTATCCTGAAAACCTGACTAGCTGGGATGCACCAGGTTTGGGAACCACTGGTATAAGGTGGTAACTGGTGTTAACTGTCCAACCCCACCCCCTTTTAGAAAGCCACACGGTAATGTCGACACAGCCCATTCGCTTTGAATGGGCTGTGTTGGCATTACTGCACGGGCAGCCACTAGTGTAACTTTGTAAAAGGGGTGTGTTTGTGGGGGGAGAGTGGGGGGGGGGGGGGTTAAGTCGGCTAATCAAGAAGAGAACTTTATTTTTTTTCAAAATATAAAGCTTTAACACTTCTTCAGATGTGGTGATTGCTAGCAGATTTATCACATATGTTCTGCTTACTGACTGCTGAAAATAGAGGGCTCGGTGGAGCTCACAATGGTTAACAAAGAATGAGCCTAGCTTTTTAACAAGCCTTTGTTTAGATGTGCATTCTACTGAGCAAAAAAATATAGACTAACAGGTATACAATATTTGCAAACACCCTTTGCCATCCTTATGACATTCTAGCCTTAAATATTCTTTAAACAGCTCTCTGTGAGGCAAAAACAAAACAAAACTGTAGACAGCTGCACTACACCATCTCCCACGTAGTGATAGGGTGAATCAGATTGGTGGAGGGGTAGCATTGTATATTAACGAGAGCCTTGAATCAAATAGATTGAAAATTCTGCAGGAAACAAAACACTCCTTGGAATCACTGTGGATTGAAATTCCATGTGCAAAGGGGAAAAGGATAGTGATAGGAGTGTACTACCGTCCACCTGGCCAGGACGAACAGACGGATGCGGAAATGTTAAAGGAAATCAGGGACGCAAACAAACTGGGCAACACAATAATAATGGGGGATTTCAATTACCCGCATATAGACTGGGTTAATGTAACATCTGTACACGCAAGGGACATAGGATTTCTTGATGAAATCAAGGACAGCTTCATGGAACAGCTAGTTCAGGAGCCGACAAGAGAAGGAAAAATACTAGACTTAGTCCTTAGTGGTGCTCATGATCTAGTGCAGGGGGGTAACGATACGAGGGCCGCTTGATAACAGTGATCATAATATGATCGGTTTTGATATTGGCATTGAAGGAAGTGAAACTAGGAAATCAAGTACGCTAGCGTTTAACTATAGAAAAGGTGATTACGACAAAATGAGAAAAATGGTGAAAAAAAGACTGAAAGGAGCAGCTCGCAGAGTAAAAAACTTGCATCAGGCGTGGATGCTGTTTAAAAACACCATCCTGGAGGTTCAGGACAAATTTATTCCACGTATTAGAAAAAAGGGAAAAAAGACTAAACGTCAGCCGGCGTGGCTAAACAGTAAGATAAAGGAAATCATTAGAGCCAAAAAACAATCCTTCAGAAAGTGGAGAAGAGAACCAACTGAAAGTAACAGGATAGATCATAAGGAATGCCAAGCCAAATGCAAAGCGGAGATAAGGAGGGCAAAAAAGGACTTTGAGAAGAAATTAGCGTTGGAAGCAAAAATACATAGTAAAAATTTTTTTAGATACATTAAAAGCAGGAAACCGGCCAAAGAGTCGGTTGGGCTGCTGGACGAAAATGGTGTTAAAGGGGCGATCAAGGAGGACAAAGCCGTAGCGGAGAAATTAAATGAATTCTTTGCTTCGGTCTTCACCGAGGAGGATTTGGGGGGGACACCGGTGCCGGAAAGAATATTTGAAGTGGGGGAGTCGGAGAAACTAAACAAATTCTCTGTAACCTTGGAGGATGTAATGGGTCAGTTCAGCAAGCTGAAGAGTAGTAAATCACCGGGACCTGATGGTATTCATCCCAGAGTATTAATAGAACTAAAAAATGAACTTGCGGAGCTACTGTTAGAAATATGCAATCTGTCCCTAAAATCGAGTGTAGTACTGGAAGACTGGAGGGTAGCCAATGTTACTCCGATTTTTAAGAAGGGTTCCAGAGGAGATCCGGGAAATTATAGACCGGTGAGTCTGACGTCGGTGCCGGGCAAGATGGTGGAGGCTATTATTAAGAATAAAATTGCAGAGCATATACAAAAACATGGACTGATGAGACAAAGTCAGCACGGATTTAGTGAAGGGAAGTCTTGCCTCACCAATCTAATGCATTTTTTTGAGGGGGTAAGCAAACATGTGGACAATGGGGAGCCGGTTGATATTGTATATCTGGATTTTCAGAAGGCGTTTGACAAAGTGCCGCACGAAAGACTCCTGAAGAAATTGCAGAGTCATGGAATCGGAGGTAGGGTATTATTATGGATTAAGAACTGGTTGAAAGATAGGAAGCAGAGAGTAGGATTGCGTGGCCAGTATTCTCAGTGGAGGAGGGTAGTTAGTGGGGTCCCGCAGGGGTCTGTGCTGGGTCCGTTGCTTTTTAATGTATTTATAAATGACCTAGAGATGGGAATAACTAGTGAGGTAATTAAATTCGCCGATGACACAAAATTATTCAGGGTCGTCAAGTCGCAGGAGGAATGTGAACAATTACAGGAGGACCTTGCGAGACTGGGAGAATGGGCGTGCAAGTGGCAGATGAAGTTCAATGTTGACAAGTGCAAAGTGATGCATGTGGGTAAGAGGAACCCGAATTATAGCTACGTCTTGCAAGGTTCCGCGTTAGGAGTTACGGATCAAGAAAGGGATCTGGGTGTCGTCGTCGATGATACGCTGAAACCTTCTGCTCAGTGTGCTGCTGCGGCTAGGAAAGCGAATAGAATGTTGGGTGTTATTAGGAAGGGTATGGAGTCCAGGTGTGCGGATGTTATAATGCCGTTGTATCGCTCCATGGTGCGACCGCACCTGGAGTATTGTGTTCAGTACTGGTCTCCGTATCTCAAAAAAGATATAGTAGAATTGGAAAAGGTACAGCGAAGGGCGACGAAAATGATAGTGGGGATGGGACGACTTTCCTATGAAGAGAGGCTGAGAAGGCTAGGGCTTTTCAGCTTGGAGAAGAGACGGCTGAGGGGAGATATGATAGAAGTGTATAAAATAATGAGTGGAATGGATCGGGTGGATGTGAAGCGACTGTTCACGCTATCCAAAAATACTAGGACTAGAGGGCATGAGTTGAAGCTACAGTGTGGTAAATTTAAAACGAATCGGAGAAAATTTTTCTTCACCCAACATGTAATTAGACTCTGGAATTCGTTGCCGGAGAACGTGGTACGGGCGGTTAGCTTGACGGAGTTTAAAAAGGGGTTAGATAGATTCCTAAAGGACAACTCCATAGACCGCTATTAAATGGACTTGGAAAAATTCCGCATTTTTAGGTATAACTTGTCTGGAATGTTTTTACGTTTGGGGAGCGTGCCAGGTGCCCTTGACCTGGATTGGCCACTGTCGGTGACAGGATGCTGGGCTAGATGGACCTTTGGTCTTTCCCAGTATGGCACTACTTATGTACTTATGTACTTATGTACTTGGGGCCTGAGGGGACCTGGGCCCCTGTAGATTTCCTCCTGGACCCCCCTCCCGACGACCCTCTCGACCCCCCCCCCCCGCGAACCCTCCCCCACCGTCGCCTACCTTCGGTTTTGCTGGCAGGGGACCCCAATCCCCGCCAGCCGATGTCCTCTTCGTCCTGCAGTCAAAAAAGTCTTCGTTCTGTTGCATGCTGACATCCTGCACGTTGTACGTGCAGAACGTCAGACTCAGAGAACCTAGGGCTCAGAGAACCTCGGGCTCTGGACTCCCCTCCCACCGAAGTCTGGCTACGCCCCTGTCCCACGGTGCCTCTTTAACTGCATGAGCTTAAACATATTGCAAGAAAGAGGGAGCTTCTAGAACTGTGATTTTTGAGGGGTGAAGAGTTATCATTTTGCTCTGTGCTTTCCCCTTCTGAAATGTTTATTTTTTTTTGCCCACCCTAATCTCTCCTAAACACACCTGGAGAGCACTTCATCCATTCCCATTAACTTACACAACAGAAGCCCCTACTTATCTCAGTTTCCTCTCATTTTTGGTGCCTCTTCTTTAATTTTGATATTGCCTCTTACCTCGTGTCCCCAAACCAGTTGTTAATCATGAAGTATTGTAGAATCCATTCATTCCTTTAACCTCTCTATACAATTTTCTATCTCACCAACAGCATGATGTACTGCAGTGCTATAGCTAAGTCAGCACCACCTGGCTACAGAAAGAGATGCAATGGCAATGACAGAGAACCTCCAGGTGCTGATTCTATGGCTCAGGTGGCAACACTGTGCTATGAGATTGGATGCCTCTGTGTATTGGGGTCATTCAGGACTGAGTGGGAAGGAGGTAATGTGGCTAGTACAACTATGGCAGACTGTGCTGGCCAGTGAATAGGGCTGGCGGTGTGTCTTAGAAGAGGCAGGCTCCTATTCTTGGGCTCGCAAGTGCATCCTGCGATGCCCAGACAGGTTACTTGGAGAGGACGGGCAGTAGAGACTTTTCAGGGCAGCAAAAGGGAATAAAATAACAAAGGAAAGGAGAAAGACTAAATCCGCATCTTTACAAAGGGCTTGTCATTCAAAGCGAATTAACTGGGCAGGAGAGGTTTCTGCATGCTTAAATTGTGCTCAGCAGGCCATCAGCTGATATTTAGTGGAACTTAAATGTGAAGAAACACATGTGGAAGGTTGACCTCTAGCTGCAGTACTGTGAGACTACCACTAGAGGTCATGGCAGCCATTTTACAGTAGGATTTGCCGGGGAGCAGAAGCATTCATTCCTACCTTGCCAACCCCACCAGATCACCAGGAGAGCTTAAGGTAGGTCCATGGAGGTGGGCCTTAGAGGTGGCTGGTGAAGGGGTGTCTGTTCTTACAGGGGATGCCGGGAAGGCGGTCTGATATGGGGGGCAGGTTCAGGAGGAGGTCTGCTCTGGGGGAGAGTTTCAGAATTGGGGGGAGGGGGGAGAATACAGATACTCTTATGTGAATCCTGGCTGAATATTGTCCGGGACCAGCATAAGTTCGCTGAGACCCAGATATTTCATGCTGGTGCCTGAACATGGTTTGGCATTTCTGGATCTAATTTAGCCAGTGACGGTCAGTGTATAAAACAATGCTGACTGCCGACGGTTGACTATAGACTGCAATATGTCTTTCCAGGGAACCCTGTAGAACATAACCAATTTATACTGGACTGGTGCAGTCAAGGCAGTATAATTCATGTACATATGAACAGGTGTGTTTTTTTGTGGGGGTAACCTCATTTTCCTTTTGCTCCTTTGAGCTTCCAATTCAAACAAAACTGTCCTATGCTGGGCTATAATGCTCAAGCTCAACTACTATGGGTCTCCCCTCCCTTTCTGTTACTCTCCCCACTCACTTAGCCCTGGCATTTCAGTAATAATACACAACTGGGAGTCAGACACCAGCATTCTTTCAAGAAGCCTGCGACCTAGGCCCTAAAACCGATCACACTGCCATGTTTAGGGCTTGGGTTTGTGTCCAGGATTGTGGAGTTGGGGAATGCTCACAACTTTCTGCAAGATCGCAGTAGTTGTGCAATGGCGACACCTAGTCTAGGTGTCACCAAGCCCTAGACATGGTAGCGAGCTCTTGACACTGAGCCACTGGGCCTGCTGTGTGGACAACAAAAAACGTAGTACATTCCTAGCAAAAATGGATACTTACGGCATGCGTTCTCCAAACGTATCAAGCAGTTTAGAAAGTCATCAAATTCAATCTGGTACCCAGCATCAGTGTATCTGAGGACAACCAACTGCAGCACCTGATTGTTGAGCTGAAATCCTAAAAAAACCCAAACCATCCTACTTGTAAATGACCCAACAAACCTAATAAAAGACTCTTGTAAATTCTGAAGAAACAGCTTGTCATATTATTTATTTATGTATCTCCATTTATACCCACTTAAACCTAAGCGGTTCACAATTTAAAAACATACATAATTATTGACAAATCAAACATATAAATGGCGAGTGACCGACTCACTCGCAAATGCGCAGTAGAGACTTCCCTCTCTGTCCCGCCCCCCGCGTCAATACGTGATGTCGGGGGGGGGGGGGGGGCGGGCGGGACAGAGAGGGAAACTGCACCGCCGAGGTTGCTACCGCTCCCCCCCCACTCGGAGTCGCCGCCGCCACCCCTCCACCCGGCCCTCTCTTCCCTTCTGAACTTACAGATCCATTCGCCGAACGCAGCAACGCACATCAGCTGAGCTGCAGTGAGCCCTTCCTTCTTTGCCTGTGGCCCCGCCCTCCTGTGACGTAACGTCAGCGAGGGCGGGACACACACAGGCAGAGAAGGAAGGGGCAGCTCAGCTGATGTGCGCTGCTGCGTTCAGCGAATGGATGTGTAAGTTCAGAAGTGAAGAGAGGGCCCGGGCCAGGTGGAGGGGTGGCGGCGACTTCGAGGGGGGGGGGAGCGGTGGCGACTTCGTGGGGGGGAGGGGAGCGGTGGTGACCGCGGGGGGAGGAAAACCTCAATACCAGCCCGTTTTTACGGGCTCAACGGCTAGTACAACATAAAACACAATTTCATACTACTGCAATAAAATGCTCCTCCGGCTCATCAATCTGCTCCATAATACCAAGGACATCATACTGCATAAAGAGTCACTGAGGGAAAGGCATGAACAAAATAATACGTCTTATTTTGTTCATGCCTTTTCCTCAGTGACTCTTTATGCAGTATAATTTTATTATGTCACCCATGTTCTCCATATTATACCAATTGTTCTTTTACTCTGGAATGGCGAAAGCCATTACGGAAAATTGTAAGCCACATTGAGCCTGCAAATAGGTGGGAAAAACACATACAGAAGACCGGGCCCCAATGAAAGAGGAAGGCATCCGATGCTAGTTTGTTGTAGGCCTGGAGCCTGAACAGAAGGGAATTTGTGATTGAATTGAGTGGCAAAGAGATCCATTGAGGGGTTGCCCCATACTTGGAAGATCTCGTGGGCTGTGCTCACATTACGTGACCACTTGTGTGGTTGCATGACCCTGCTCAGTCTGTAAAAGACATCAAGAGAAAGCAAACTGTTAGCTAGATTCGGCACTTCTTGCTCCCAGAAATTGGGTCCCTTCTTTCTTAATGTTCTTCTAGCTGTCTTTCTTTTTAAAGACGGGAATTTCTAGTTTTACCTGCAGCTTTTAAAGCATTACGAAGTTCATATGAAGACATAGAACCAGACCTGTCAGTGTCGAATTGAAGAAAGATGCCCTGAAAGGGATTTTTAAAAGAAGAAAACTGTAAACATATTCATTTCTTATTGCTGAATTTTCTGTTAAAAAGATGAATGAATGATTACATTATATTCGGCATGTAAAACGATGCGGATCACAACAGCACATACATAATAAAAATACATTGAAATGCAACCAATAAAAACCATACCATTAAAACAAACATTACAAAAGATAAAATAAATTGGCTGGTATTCATTCAGCGGCAGTCAAAGTTTTTTGAAACGCAGACTGTCGCTGGCTAAATTAGCCCCAGATATTCAGTGGCAGGCCATGTCCAGGCACCAGCACTGAAAATCCAGAGCTAATTTATAGTGCACTGGCCACTGGAGCTTATGCGGGTCCTGGCTGATATTCAGACACTTATATGGGTATCAGCTAAATATCGGCCAGGACCTGCATAAGACATTTGTGCCCAGATCCCAATTCCCCTCCCTCCTCCCATACCAACCCCCGGAACATAAATCCTCCTCCACCCCCGCATTCCCATTGATACAAGGTAGGCCCAGGTCCCCACATAAGCACATAAGCACTGCCATACTGGGAAAAGACCAAGGGTCCATGAAGCCCAGCATCCTGTCTCCGACAGCGGCCAATCCAGACTTCAAGAACCTGGCAACCCCCCCCCCCCCCAAAAAAAAAAAAGAATAATGTTCAATGGACTTTTCCTTCAGGAATCCTGCCAGCCCTCTCCAACCCCGGATCCACCTTAAAGAATCCTGGTGGTCCAGTGGTAAATGGGTAGGAACAATTTCCACTCACTCCTGCCAGGTCAGAAGCTGCTATAAAATGGCTGCTGTGACCTCTAGTAGCAGCCTTGCGGTACTTTAAAAGACTATTTCTGTTCTAGGTAGGCGGGAGGCCAGGTTTACCATATGGCTCCAGGAAAAGGAAGACAGATTGAGCCAGTCCGGGTTTTACTTCCATTGGCATCCAGACTGGCTCAATCTGTCCTTTTTTTTCAGGAGCCATATTGTAACCCTGGAGGAGAGCAGCTGGAGTTGCTACCTAGAAGGTAACTGTGGGCACTGGTTGATATTTAGACCGGTGCCCAGTTACCTTCACTACATAAACTTTGGACAGTCTTTTTTCTGTCCTAACTTTATATGGGCTTCTAGTCACTAACTAGCTAGGTGGCCACTCTACCCAAACACTGCCCCTGACCCGTCCTTAACCTCACCGTTAAGAGGGAATATTCAGCGACAATCTCCAGTTAAGTGCTGCTGAATATTACTGCTTAGCCCCAGACAAGCAAATGGTCAGGAGCCTCTCCTGGCATTTAAATCACTTTGAAAATCAGGCCCAAGATGTACAGCCCTAAAGGACATTGATAAATGAAATTTAAATATCATAATTACACATAGAAAAAGAGCCAAGAGCAGAAACCCAATTTCAAAAAGCTGGTATTTACAAGTAGATTGTGAGGAGATATGGTCTGGGAGGGACTCAGGTAGAATTGTGCATTCCCCATTTCATTGTATTTTGACGCTGTTACAACTATATTTACACTTTTGCGTGTATTTTACTGGTCATTTTATTTCCAAGAAAACAAGGACCACAATGGGAATATGAGCCTCTGCCTTGTGAAATCCTGTTTCTACATTTACCATTCAGCAGAAAGGCAGGCCTGAGAGACTGATCCACAGAACATTTCCATTCTCCTGTTTCCCCACAGCAAGACGGAGGTGCATCTGTTTCACAGTGTCAGAAGAGAAACGCCAAAGAAAAAAAGGTGAGAGAAATGTTTTGCCTGAGGATTTGTCAAAAATGGGTGAGAAATAAAGGCATGCTATGAGGAACATGAAAGGGAAGGGGTGGGTTGGGAATTCCTTGGTATTCCGGATAAGGAACCCCCCCCCCCCCCCAGTTCCTATTGCCATGGGTAAGAGGTGGGGGAGCCATCTCATCCCTCACCTCAGACAGCAGATTGCCTTAAGCCAGTCCTTTGTGCGCTGGCACTTGTGTGGTATAGGGGCTCATTCTGGGAGTCTATTTTATAAAGACACATAGATGCCTATTTGCATTTATAAAACAAGCTTAAAATAAGCACCATTTTGGACTTGTCACATAGGTGTCCTGTTGTAAAATCAGGCTCAATGATGCCAGATGTGGAGACATCTGCCCAAAAAAGGCTTCATGTGACAAACAATCATACAAGGTGGGGGGGGGGGGGGGGTCAATATTCAGCGGTGGCACTCCGTTTTGCTGATTGCTGCTGGCGTTATTCCCGGATATTCAATGCCAGGCCATGTCCAGGCACCGGTATTCAATTTCCGGGTCTCCAGAGCCTGGTAATGCATTGCGGTTAACTTCAATATTCAGCATTTAACCAGCTATGGGTTACCTGATAAAATAGTACAGCCTTTTATTATTAGAAAATCTTTTATTGAATTATAAAAAAAACCCCATAAGTAACACAATTATACGTAACTGAATGGAAGTGAACACATCCCTTCCCCTCCCCTTGTGCAATACCTCAGTAATGCATTACAGACCTGCCAAGTCTCACGCTTTCAGCGGGAGACTCCCACTTTTCCAGGTCATTTCCCGCCGAGAAATCAGGATCTCCCACCGAGTGGCCTCCCATCCAGTGACAGCAGGAAGCGTCTTCATAAAGCACCTGCTACTGTTGATCCCACACCCCACGGCAGCAAGTGACGTTCTGTGAAGGTGTTTCCTGCTGCTACTGGACAGGGAGACCACTCCTGTATCTGGTGGCCATGAATCAGCTATGCTGGGGGCGGAGAAATAGGCAGAGTTGTAGGTGAAGCTGGGTGGAGCAATGGATGGGTGGGGTGGTGCTGGGGTGGGCTGGGAGCGGACCTTAAATCTCCCGCTGAGTTGATCAGTCCCCTTGGCAGCTCTGGTATTATAAAAGTCAGAACAGATAGGACAGCCTCTTATACGGTCCCATTTATGCAGTTAAGCTGGCCAGTTAAGTGCTGAATATCGACACTTAATAGTCAAGTTACGACTTTGCCCCTGGAACACCCCCCCCCCCCCCTAAATAAGCCTGGTTATTTTCAGCAAAACTAACCGTAACTGGTTAAGTTCAGCTGAAAATTACCGGCTAGCGCCAAACAGGGGTTGTTTCTGACTGGCTAAATCACTTTGAATAGTGACCTGGGTGTTATTAAAGGCAAATAGTTTACAACAGGGGATACAAACATTATTTCCAGTGGTGACTGCTGATCCAGAAAGTTGCCAGAGAGGAAACAAATTCCTTGGTAGTTGGTACACTGCCCCATCGTAAAGAGTATATAACAGTCCTGAAACCTTGAAATTCACTGAACACAGAAACATGTAAGTTTCTGAAAAGTATTGCTATAGGTATAAGAACTGTGACATTATAAATACAATTATTTGGATTTTTGAATTTAGTTCAAATCTTTTCACTAGTAGCTCAAGGTGAGTTACATTACTTACAATCCAGTTCTTTAGTTTGTTCCAGAAACTCTTGAACTCCTCAAATTCCAGTTTTCCATTCCCAGATGACTTTTGACTCAAGGTTAAGGAAGAATTTTTATTTTTGTTGAGACTTATCTAAAAAAAAACTCTGGTCATATCTATCAACTCCTAACCACTGTTCCCTCTGAGCTGAACAGGAGCCCTCCACCTTCAGCCCTGCCAGTGGGAGGTGCTGTTTCATTATCACAAGTTCAGTACTGAGAGACAAGCAAGCTCGGCAGAACTCCAGGGAACCTGCCTGTCCCTAGTAATTGAAAATATAATATTGAAGCACTGCCCTTCACTGGCAGCAATATAGTTGGAGGACTCCCACTCAGCTTAGAGGGAACAGGTCTCCTAACTACAGAAACCTACCGCAAAGCTGGTACTCTGGTGTGAGACCGCTTTGTTTAGGGACCAATAGCCATGTCAACTCTTTCCTGATGATACCTGCATTGGAGAGTGAAAGGTGAGAAAAAGCTGCAGGATGGAGCTGTTTTGACCTTATCATTTCAAAACGTTTTTCCTCCCTCCTTCTCTGCCTTATTCACCAATAAACTGTGGCTAATTAGTCTGATAGGACATGTTGCTACCAGGCCTCCACAGCAGGTCTGTGAATAGCTGTCCTCTAAAATAATATCAGTGATACTTAAGAAAGTTTAAAGGTAAAGGTACATTGACTAACATATTTGAGAAGAGGAAGGTCTTGTTAACGGATTCATGTGTATCTCTGATAAATTGCTTACATGTGGAGACCAACCGAGATAAAATGTGCAACTTGGCCAGTGTCTAAAGTGTCTGCTTTGATGACATTTGATAATGCCTCTAGCCTCTGCCACAAAATATAGTGCTGACTCCATAGGACTGGATCTGCTGTTTCAATTGTAACTATTTTTCATATTGGAAAGTAAAATGGGAAATACGTTTACACACTTTATCTCAACAATTTGGATTATCACAGGAAATGTAGCTTTAAAACTTATCTTGCAAAGTTATCTTTATGAAAATTCCTAATTGTATACTCTAGGGAAGGCTGTTTTTATACTTAGATTATACACTGACCCCTGGTGCCAGAAAACATATTGCTATGATGATATAAACAATACTGATGATGGGAAATGATCAAAAATACTCACTTGCTTTCTGATAGGAATTTATTTAATTTTTCACAAAGACTCTTAATCTTCGTGTTTTGGCCAAGAATAGTCAGTTGTATATTAGTTCCATTCCAAGGAAACCACAACAAAGTCTGATACAGCACGCAGTCTCTCTTAAAGTATGAAACTACTCCACTATTCAGCCAGCATAAAGGAAACTTGCACCACAGTGTAGCAGTTCTAACCACTGCAAAACAAAAAAACATTTGTTGTGGTTTCCTTGAAATTGAACTAATATTCAACCCACCACTTAGACCCCTGAGACAGGCTATTCTTGGCCAAAACACAAAGATTAAGAGTCTTTCTGAAGAATTAAATAAAATGTGAGAGGAGGGTCTTTTTTATGGTCTCCTCCACTTTTGTGTGCTTGCTCTGAGTTGGGTGCCGTTTATAGAATAGCACTGAGATCCGCACCCAATTTACACCAACTGAGTCTGTAGAATTATGAGCACAGGTCAGCACCCCAGCACAGGTGAAAAAGGGCAGAGGCTGACAAGCCAGTGCGACTCTGGAATCTATCAGAGATTGAGAAGCCTGTAATTTATTAAAGAATATGAGCCTGTGTAAACTCAGGAATTTATACCCTTATGGGCAAGCTGGCATGGGAAAGGTGCAATTATGGATGGACGGAAGATTGTGATTTAGCAACTTAAAGGAAAATATATGGTGAGAACAGAGAACAGAATGATCTCTCAGGAAGCTAAGTGCTGAAGGTATATAAACAATTGAACCAGAGCATTACATTAGAGAGGCAGTGGCAGACCACATGTTTGTGTCCCCTGCTCTCCACATGAGAAACTAGCATTTGTAATTGTAACTTTCTCTTGGTAATTAATTAAAGACAGTAGCGTACCAAGGGGGGGCGGTGGGTGCGGTCCGCCCCGGGTGCACGCCGCTGGGGGGTGCTGCGCGCCTGTCTGCTATGTTCGTTCTGTGCTCCCTCTGCCCCGGAACAGGTTACTTCCTAGCAAGATGTATGTATAGATTTTATTTGTAAAGACATTTGTATCCTGCATTATCCCAAACAGAGTTCAGGTTTAATGTGGCTTACAATCCAATTATAAGCAAGTACTATTTCTGGCCCTAGAGGGCTCACACTTGTGGTTTTTGTACCTGAAGCAATGGAGGATTAAGTGACTTGCCCAGAGTCACAAGGAGCTGCAGTGGGAATTGAACCCAGGATGATAGGATCAAAGCCCGCTGTACTAACCATTAGATCACTCCTCCACTGCACAATTCAAATTGTTGCCAATAACTGATCATTAGCACCAGTGGCTTAGGAAGGGGAGGGGCAGGAGGGGCGGTCCGCCCCATGTGCACGCGCTCTGGGGGTGCCGGCCCCGCTGGTTCCCTGCTCCCTTCGCCCCGGAACAGATTACTGCAGGTAAGAATTCGGTCCGGGGGGGGGGGGGGGTTGCGCTCGGGGGGGGTGTGTGTGCCGCAGAGGGGGAGTCGCGCCGTGCTGCACCCGGGGGGGGGGGGTGCGTAGCGGCGACCCACCCCGGGTGCCATTAGCCCTCGCTACGGTACTGATTAGCACCCAATTATAGGTGCTAATTGGTTCATTACTCAGTTGAATTGTGCATGCAAATTGTGCACGTGCCCAGATTTACCCATGCAATTTTGAGCACCATTTATAGAATTTGGGGGATTGTGTTTTGCCTTTCCTGACCTAAAAGTAAATCTGTGTAATTTTAATTGTAATTTAGACCCCTGAGGTAGGCCATTCTTTGCTGAACCACAAGTTATGTTGGGTCTTTATGACAATTAGGGTCTTTGTGAAGAATTAAATACAATTGTTTTTGGACACCAATGACGAAAGGAAATTTGTTTGAGGCTTCTCCACTGTTGTGTTCTTGCTGTGCTGTATCCGTGGATGGTGTTTCTTCTGTGTTTGTGGTTGGTACCCAACTCAGAGTCCCATTTATACAATAGCCTTCAGCACTCATTTTTTGGGGCGTCCAAATTTCAGCACTGTTTACTGAATCTAGTCCAATATAAACTGTTGAACTCTTCACACAGGCAAAACTCTTCCTTTGCCATCACAATATTCAGAAAAAAATGGGTAATATACAAAAAAGGGGCTCTTTGAAATACCAGACTCGGCGCTTTAGTGTTCAAAATTTGGTATGAAAAATAAGGACCCCCCGCAGATCCTGTAGAATATAGGTCACAATCTTTAAAGCCCAAGCAGGCTTAGGGGTTCCAAACCCTGCCTTCGTGGGGCTTAGCTTTCCTTCAAGAAAGGAAGCGAAAGACAATCTGGTCAACAATCAGCCAGCAGTGATCCCCACTCTCTCTGGTTCTTTTTAACTTTTTTATGGCGTATCTCAGCAGGATAGGGTTGGGCTTAGGGGAATTGCTACTATCCTATGCTGATGATATTATGTTCTTGTTGCCAGTCCCAGCCTTACATCATGATTTGGTAAAGTCTGTCATGGTTGGGATTAATGCAGTACAGGACTGGGCCTTAAGAAATAAAGTGAAGCTGAATCCCCAAAAGACTAAGGTATTATGGTTTAGAAATCAAGGTATTGAAATATCTACCTCTTTGATTTTGTCTACAGATAAAGTTCTGAAGGTGGAAACAGAATCAAAAGTGTTGGGGGTATTTCTTGATTCCTCTTTAACCCATGGACTATGTATTAATCAACTCTGGAGGACAACAGTCTTTAAAATGAGGCAGTTACAATTAGTTAGGCCTTTCTTTGACCAGCGTGCTTATACTATCCAATTTGGATTATTGTAATGTCCTGTTTTATGGCTTGTTTTTTAAAAAGCTTAAAAAATTGCAACACAGCGGTAAGACTAATTTTTAAACTTAACAGATATAGCAGTATTACACCATACATTGGAAAATTACATTGGCTCCATATTAATGACAGGATTAAGTTTAAAGCAGTTTGTTTAATTTTTCAAATTTTATATGGGTCCTTTTCAGAACTGTTGATTAAACTTACTTCACTCATTATTGGACATTCTCTGTGTCTTCGAGATCAATTGATTTTATCCCCACTTTTTAATAAAAATACTGAGAGGGTCTTTTACAAAGGTGTGCTAGCATTTTTAGCGTGCGCTAAACGCAAGAGATACCAATATATTCCTATGGGTGTCTCTAGCGTTTAGCGCATGCTTCATAAAAGGGACCCTAAATTTGATGTGCAAATTCCAGAGCACACAACTTCAAGGCAGGGGCATAGCCAGACTTCAGCGGTAGGGGGGTCCAGAGCCGAGGTGAGGGGGCACATTTTAGCACCGCCGCCGCTGCCCCCCGTCGCCATTTCCGACACCCCCCCCACCATTGCCGACACCTCCAACAACTTTGACCCCCCCCTGCCAACGACCCTCTCGACCCCCTGCCTGCTGTCGCCTACCTTTGCTGGTGGGAAACCCCAACCTCTGCCAGCCTAAGTCTTCTTCCGTCATCTGGTTTCTCAGTCAGACTACTACTACTACTACTTAACATTTCTAAAGCGCTACTAGGGTTACGCAGCGCTGTACAGTTTAACAAAAATGACAGTCCCTGCTCAAAGGAGCTTACAATCTAATGGGTGAGAAACCAAACGAAGGAAGAAGACTTTGGCTGGCGGGGGTTGGGGTCCCCCGCCAGCAAAGGTAGCAGGTGGCGGGTTGGCGGCGGGAGGGGGGGTTGAGAGGGTCACCAGCAGGGGGTCCAGGGCCAAATCTACGGGGGCCCAGGCCCCCGTGGCCCCATAGCAGCTACGCCCCTGCTTCAAGGGGATGTGAACCTGGAAGGAGCATGAGCGGGTCAGGGATGTATCTGGCAGTGGCACACGTGGGTTACATAATAGCTGTGTTTATGTGCCTAACAGCCTATACTTAGGTGTGAGTGTTTACACCAGTTATTTGACTGGTGTAAGTGCTCACACCCACAATTAGGCATATAACTGTGGATCTAAAGGGGCCGACATTCAGTTTGTGGGAGGCAGTGAGGCCCCATATTCAATGTTGGGCCGCTTCTGGTGACCGGCATTGAATATCCGGTTTAAACTTTACTGGCCAAGCCAATATTCAGCCCTGGCCGATTAAGTTTAAAACCAGCCAAAGACAGATGTGCTATTTTGGTGGTCCGATTTGGCTGCCAAACCTTGCCGGCGATGCGCTGAATATTAGTGGATAGCCAGTTATATTGCACAATATAACCAGTTAGTACATAAGTATTGCCACACTGGGACAGACCAAAGGTCCATCAAGCCCAGCATCCTGTTTCCAGCAGTGGCCAATCCAGGTCACAAGTACCTGGCAAAATCCTGAAAAAGTTCAATACATTTTATGCTGCTTATCCGAGAAATAGCAGTGGATTTTCCCCAAGCCAATTTAATAATGGTCTATGGACTTTTCCTTTAGGAAGCCGCCCAGACCTTTTTAAAACCCCACTCTGGCAACGAATTCCAGCTAAGCGCTGACCTGGAATATTCAACAAGAGATAATGGACTATCTCCCGCTGAATATTCATGGATAGCTGGCTAAGTGCTAGGCAACCAGCCGGGAACTGTTCCTGGCCAGTAAAATAGCACTGAATATCAGGGGGATAATATTCTATAATATAATATTCTTTATCTACAACATTAGCAAAATTCGCCCCTTCCTCTCTGAATACGCTACCAGAACCCTTATCCAAACCCTTGTCACCTCTCACTTGGATTATTGCAATTTGCTTCTCACTCAGCCATCTCTCTCCTCTCCAGTCTGTCCAAAATTCTGCGGCACGACTTATTTTACGCCGAAATCGTTTTACCCACACTAGCCCACTCCTCAAGTCACTTCACTGGCTCCCTGTCCGCTTCCGCGTACAGTTCAAACTTCTCTTACTGACCTTTCAAATGCATCCATTCTGCAGCCCCCCATTACCTCTCCTCTCTCATCTCTTCCTACATTCCTCCCCGTAATCTCCGCTCGCTGGACAAATCTCTCTTGTCATCCCCCTTCTCCTCCACTGCTAACTCCAGGCTTCGTTCCTTTTCTCTCACAGCACCTTATGCCTGGAATGGACTTCCCGAGCCTGTACGCCTAGCTCCATCTCTACCTGTTTTCAAATCTATGCTGAAAACCCACCTTTTCACTACTGCTTTTGGCTCCTAACCACTACTCAATTCCCCCTATCCTTGTTCCTTCTCACCCAGTACTTTCCTTGCCCTTAATTGTCTTGTCTGTCTGAATTTTTAGATTGTAAGCTCTATCGAGCAGGGACTGTCTCTCTGTGTTAGGTGTTCAGCGCTGCGTGCGTCTGGTAGCGCTATACAAATGTTAATAATAATATAATGGGAATTGTGCGTGCAATAGCCATTTTACAACCTGCACTTAGCTTGCAGCATCCCAGTGCGTAACTTTGGGTGAACATTTTGAGAATTAGCTCCTTATTATTTTGACTTTATCAGCACAGTTATTGAAATAAAAAAAAAGATAGTTTGATCTGCATTGAGATGATATGCAGCAGAGTGCGAGTTCCCAGAAGAGTCCCATTATTGCGCATAGCATAGGCTCAAAACCATTTTAAGAGCACAGAACTGTGGACATTTGGAAAGGATACATCCATCAGAGAAATGATGCTCCTACATGAAAGGACGCTTATTTCCTTGAACTTAATATTCTTTGCTGAAACACAAGAAACAGAAATGTGGTTACGTAAAGTAGCACTTTCCTGAGTGTGGGTGTGGTGAGTGCGAACAGCTCAAGAGAGAACCACACTTAGTCGTGAGGGGATTGTGATTTAACCGGTCAGAAATAGTTCCTGGACGGTTAAATCGCCTGTTTGGGATAACTGCTAATTTTCAGCGACATATAACTGGTTAGTGCCGAACTGAAAACCAAATATTTGGAGGGGGGGAGGGAGGGGGGGAGGGAGGGAGGGACAGAGTCAGCACTCGGCCAGTTAAATGCCCGTATTTAGTACTTAACCAGGCAAGTTAACTGTGTAAATAGGACCGCATAAAAGTAAATTCTATCTTTATGTGGTAACCCGGAAATCCAATGCAGGTGCCAAGACATAGCCCAGCATTGAATTTCCAGGTTTAACACCTGGGACCGCACATGCTTTCACTCTCTCTATCCTCCATCCCCAGCACCAGACACAGCTCAGAGCTCTTTGCTGCACAGTGCCCTGAGCGACTGCCTGGCTTGTTGTACTCTAAATCCAGCACTGGAACTAATCTACATTAGAAAATCTGGGCACTCCATTTTGGTCAATCTGGGACAGGAGTGAATTAGCAGGGAAGTGGGAGGTGTACGTATCAGTTTTCTCTCTTCCAGTGCTCCTTCCCCTTCCTTGAAGGATGACCTTGGCAATCTCCCTTCTCTGAAGACCTGACCCCAACACTCTCCCCCTTTTGCTCCCTATCCCCAAGTTGACCCCAGTAGCCTAGTGGTTAGTGCAGTGGACTTTGATCCTGGGGAACTGAGTTCAATTCCCACTGCAGCTCCTTGTGACTCTGGGCAAGTCACTTAACCCTCCATTGCCCCTGGTACAAAATAAGTACCTGAATATATGTAAAGCGCTTTGAATGTAGTTGCAAAAACCTCAGAAAGGTGGTATATCAAGTCCCATTTCCCCCCCCCCCCCCCCCCCCCCACCTTTCTCTACTCTCCCCTGAATCTGGCACTCTTCCTCTCCTCCAGCTTAAACACCACATATGCTGGAAAATTCAGTATGGCCTCAAGGGTCATCACATATGCTAGGTATGAGCTGAAACAACTCCTTGTCATGCTTAATACTTTAAGGAACAACATGAAATAAAATATATTTTTCTGCAGTGTCCCTCAGAAGAAGGAAGACTCTGCCTATTAAATACAGCAGAAGGTCACTTCATGAAAATGAAGTGGGGAATTTTGTATGTGTGTGTTTAAAGGCAAAGGGATTTATGATTGTTTGGTAGCTTTAATAATGACTCGATGATTAAGTGCTAATCCCTGGATGTTTCATTTGAAATTTTGAAATTGATTTAATTTGCATGACGTCCATTGTATAACAGGAGATTTTTTTGTTTTCTGATGAGTGCTTCTCAACTGATCAGAAAACAAAAAAAATCTCCTGTTATACAATGGACATCAGCCCCATGCATGAAAGACAGGTTCACCATAAGATAGCACCTGCTTTTATGTGATCTATTTCTATGTATGGGCAGTAGCAAGAGTGTGGTTTGGGTGCAGCTGCAGCAGAGTTGTCAGGTACATGTGAAGTTTAGAAAATACCCATATGCATGCAGAGAGTATGCCTTCCTTGTAGCAGGTATAAATTTGTGCACTATTGGCCGTCAGTCTTAGGCACGAGATTCTGTAGGAAAGGCTGCTACCCAGTTATCTCCACTGACCAGGTGATTGCTGGATTTTCATAAGAAGATAAGCATTGCCATACTGGGGCAGACTGAAGGTCCATCAAGCCCAGTATCCTGTTTCCAACAGTGGCCAATCCAGGTCATAAGTACCTGGCAAGATCCAAAAAAAGAGTAAAACAGATTTTATTCTGCTTATCCTAGAAATAAACAATGGATTTTCCCAAGTCCATCTCCATAATGGCTTATGGACTTTTCTTTTAGAAAATTAGCCATACCTTTTTAAAACCCTGCTAAGCTAACTGCTTTTGCCACAATCTCTGGCACTGAATTCCAGAGTTTAATTACACGTTGAGTGAAGAAATATTTTCTCTGATTTGTTTTAAATTGACTACTTAATAGCTTTGTTGTGTGCCCCCTAGTCCTAGTATTATTGGAAAGAGTAAACAAGTGATTAACGTCTACCCGTTCCACTCCACTCAGTATTTTATAGACCTCTATCATATCTCCCTTCAGCCATCTCTTTTCCAAGCTGAAGAGCCCTAGCCACTTTAGCCTTTCCTCTTAGGGAGCTCATCCCTTCCCCTTTATTGTATTCATTTCTTTTAGATTGTAAGCTCGTTGAGCAGGGACTGTCCTTCTATGTTAAATTGTACAGCGCTGCGTAACCCTAGTAGCGCTTTAGAAATGTTAAGTAGTAGTAGTAGTCATTTCCCTTTTCTATACAGTGCAGTGGGACTTGAACCCAACTCCCCAGGGTCTCAGTCCACTGCATTCACCAATAGGCTACTTCTCCACTGGCAGTACCTGGATAACTCTCTGGTTAACTCAGAATAACAAACAGGCTGTCTTAAGTTAACTGAGTAGTTCTCTGGGTACCGCTACTGAATGTTGGAAGTACCAGGGTAACTTCTGGCAGGCTGCCTGCCAAATGCCCAGATATTCAGTGCTGCTGCCTGGAGAGGTGCCAGTGCCGACTATCCAGTCACAATTTGGCCAGTGGCAGCCAATGTTTAAAAAGAGTGCTTATTCATAAAGACACATCAGTGCTTATGTTATCTTTAAAAAATAAGAAAAGGGAAAAGGAAAAGGCAAAAAGTGGAAAAAGTGATAGAGAGAAAGGCACAGGCATGAGGAGAGAGAGAGAGAGAGAGAGAGAGAGAGAGAGAGAGAGCAATGGAAAAGGGGGGCAAGAGAGAGAAATGAACCACTGGGTATGGCCAATAGGAGAGGGGAGAAGGAAAACAAAAGAAAAGATTGCACAGGGAGGGAGAGGGGTAAGAGGGAAAAAAAGCACTAGTGCAGTGAAAGACAGAATGAGAAAGAAACTAGTGGGGCGGGAGAGCAGGAAGGACAAAATTCATTGTTCAACTTTGTTTGATTCACTGATCATCAATTTAAATATCTAAGTGGTTTACAAATTAAATGAAAGTAAAAGAAGGGGAAAAGATAAAACAGGTGGCTTAAGTTATATTTGTAATCAACAAATAATATTCCAAGCTTAAAATATAGGATTAAGACCCGAAAGGAGGGAATGGCCTATACAAAGTGAAGTACAGGTGCAGAGGTAAGAAACAAAATCTGTAGGGGACTAGTTCAATCAGGACACAGACTAGCCTGAGAGAAATGCTTTAGAACAGTAAAATATGTTCAAAGTCTTCTTGAATTTTGTAGACGGGATTTCCAACTGAATGTCAAGGAAAAGTTGATCCCAAAGGTAGGGGGCCACTACTTTGAAACAAGAGTAACTGGTGCAGTAGAATCGAATGTGCAACTGAGAAGGGACCAGAAGAAGATAATTATGTTGAGATGAGTGTACTACTACTACTACTATAAATCACTTCCATAGCGCTACCAGTCGTACACAGCACTTTACAATTGAACATGAAGAAAGACAGTCCCTGCTCAAAAGAGCTTACAATCTAAATCAGGACAAACAGACAGGATCAATAAGGATAAGGGAAGGACAGACAGAAGGACACAAGGATAAGATAAAAGTGACAAGTCAGGAGTCAAAAGCAGCATCAAACAGGTAGGCCTTTAGCCCGGATTTGAAGGCAGCCAGGGATGGAGCTAGACGTAATGGCTCAGGAAGCCTATTCCAGGCATAAGGTGCGGCGAGATAGTGTAATGAACAAGTGGCATGATAAGGAATAAGAGAGCTGTTAAGAAAAGAACGGACACCTGCATAGAAAACCTGATGGGCAATTGCTAGGATCATAAAGGGGATGCGGCAGTGGCGTAGCCAGACACTCAATTCTGGGTTGACCTGATCCCAAAGTAGGTTGACATGAGAACCCCCCCCCCCCCCACACACACACACACACTTGGTATCTCTTCCCCCCTCTCCCCGACAAGCAATGTGGCATCTCTCAACCGCTTCTGCAGGTGATCTGACATCTCTGAGCCCCACTTCCCTTCGCAGGTGATCTGGCATCTCTCACCCCACCCACCACCGGCAATCTGGCATCTTTCAACCCCCCCCCCCCCCTGCCCAAGCACCACCACCATGTTCCTTTTTAAACACTTCAGTTCTTCACTGGCAGTGACTCATACACACTGCTGTGCTAGCCCTCAATCCTTCCCTTTGACACAACTTCCCATTTCTGCATAGGTGGGAACACATCAGAGGGAAGACTCGGGCCAGTGCAGTAGCATGTATGTCTGTTGCTCACCACCAGTGAAGAACTGAAGTGTTTAAAAGATACATTGGGTTGGGGGGGGGGGGGATTTGAGAGACATCAGATGGCCTGCTGGGGAGGGGATGGAGAGATGCCAGAAGTCTTCAGCGGGAGGGGCTTGGGGATTCTCACCCGCCACATTACGAGGATGCTGGGTGGGCCAGACCCACCCATGGCTCCACCACTGGGATGTGGTATTAAACAGGAAACCAGTGCTATTCCCGAAGCAAGGGGAAGAAAGAAAAAGGCATCAGTGGGCCGGAAGAAGGGAAGAACACATCAGGAACATGGGGGAAAGAAGGAAGACACAGATATGCATGTGGGAGGAAGAGGAAAGGCATCACTTTGTATGTGTGTCTTTGCATATATGTGGGGTGGGGGAGGGTGGTGGTGTGACATGAGACTCAAAAAATCACAAAAGCATGCCCTGAAATAAAGGTGGAGAAGCACTGCGCTAGATTATAACATGGAACCCAGCCAAGTTTTAAGAAGTTAGGAAGAGAATAACAATGTTGATATACAGTGGATTGTATTCAGCCTTACGACTGACTGCTACAGTGGTATGCTACTCAGTCAGTACCCACAAGAATGGAGCACCTATACTGCATCTCAAACTCTGAGCAGTGTCCAAGTGAATTTCATACTTACTTCGTTGTAAAACAGCGTTGAGAATATATTGCAGTTCCTCTGCATTAATCTCCATGTCCTGCAGGTGAAAAATTATTTCGATTAAATCCTGCCCTGGCTAATATAAAGGCCAAAGAACACAAGGAGGTTTGACGTCTGTGAAAGTTCTACCATTCCAACTGCTTCTTTTATTTATGGCTCCTTCCAGATCTAATATAATTTAGATTCCTACCCAGCCAAGAGGAAACAGAGAAAATGATGGCAGATAAAGACCAAACTGCTTCTCCAGTCTGCCCATACACACTAGTGAAAAGCAAGATTGGCTTTTCATGGCACAATTATATTTACTAATTTTGCAGTTAATGTGGATGAACTGCAAAAGTTAATTTGTAGTAGCTGCAAAATCTCCACAATAACTGTTAGAGGTGTTCCTGGCCCTTTGGAGAAGGTAGCCATACCACTAAGATGGAGGTAGGGCAGGGGCTTTTAGATAGTGGCATAGCCACTTGGGGGGGGGGAGGCGTTGCAGGCCTGGGCCCCCACAATTTGTATTTGGGTTTCCAAAATTTGCTAGTTTGGCTGGCAGGGGTGCCCAAGCCCCACCAACAGAAGCTTTCCTGCAACAATATTTGCTGCCATGCTTCCCCCTCCGTTGCACGCATGCTTGGTTTTAAAGAAATTGAGAATGCGTGAGGTTTGCGCATGCTCAATTTCACTAAAAACAAACATGCATGCCAGGGCGGGAAAGCAGGGCGGGCAGCGTGGCACCGAGTATCGCTACAGGAAGGCTCTGCTGGTGGGGATGGGGGACACCCCCCTGCCCAGGTATGTGAGATTGCAGTGGGGGGTGGAGAATGGCGTGGAAGTGGGGCAAAATGTGCTCCCTCCCCCACTTTGGACTCAGCCCCCCCTCCCTCCAAATGGAAGTCTGGCTACACCTCTGCTTTCAGAGAATCACAGATGCCTAGAACAGTGCAAATTAAGAGGCCTCACCTGATGCTATCAACAGAGGCCCCTTTTCTATGTGAGGCCCAAGTCAAATGGACCTGCTGGACCCCCCCTGATAAGCCCAGGGCAGGGGTCTGCATGTCAAGCTAACGGCAAACCTCTGGAGGTCTAGCTAATCTGTGTTTTCAGCCAGGTTAGCAGTCAACATGTGGTAATGACTCATGTTTTAACTGTAAGGTGCAACCCCTGCCTATTCCGCATCCCCTAATATAAAATTTCCATGTGAGATGTTTAACATTGCAATTGGTGTGTACTAACACTTAATGTTTGTATTAACTGTTAATATGGTGCCCTGCTATTAGAGTGCATTACCAGACACATTAAACACCTAACACGGCATAGTAAATAGGCCCTTAATGGGCATAATTTTATAAAACATTTTCAGTGTATAAAGTATATTTTATATGTATAAAATGGCTACTACTACATTGTGTGGGGGTGTACATGTGTCAAATGTAGGGGCCTCATCTCTATCAACCCAAAGAGGAGTAGTTTTCTAGAACCTAACTTTACATTTCATTAATCAGCGGTGAACCTTTCTTACAAATGCCGACTGCCTCGCTAGTGCCACCTCAAAGGTCAGGAGATGCTGAACACCTCATGGGGAGGGGGAGAGATAGGAGGAGGTGATGATGGATGTGGAGGAGGAGGCCTTGAGCTATTCCTTAGTGGGGGGTGGAGGGGTTTTATACATAGGCGGTCGGTGGCCCAACTGTTTGGGGAGGCTAAAGGGGGCGGGGTTGGAGGCGGAGCTTACATCCATAATGGTCTGATAACACACAGAAAAAATAAATAAAAATAAGTCACAATTAATACCTTTTATTACATTTAGATATTAGATATGTATCATATGTCAAAGAATAAAGTGGTTGCTCAAAGCATATTCTAACCACAATCACTCAACTGCAAAACACTATGCACAACTTTGTGAAAAACACACCCAGAACCTTACTGTACCATAAATATTACACTGGGCAGAACCTAATACACCAATATACCACCCAAACACCTAGAATTTCAATTTTTCTAGGGTTCAGAGTAAATCTATTCAGAAAATTCTTAAGAGACTACATGGTAAAAGTCATCGGGTTAACAGTGATATTTGCATAAAACCCAACGAGAAGACTGGGGCCACCTACTAGCGGTGAACAGAGAATTTGAACACGAAGGCAGAAAATGGAGGACAACAATTTAAAGAGCACTGATAAGAGTTATGTGAACTAGTGTTGGTTTTTCGAAGGAGAAGTTTACAAGCTCATCATCTAGGTCCGGACTGGACCCTTATTGAATGTGCTAGGAAACCAGATGAAGCATCTCAACCAGGCAGACTGAACAACCCAATCGATCTTTACCTGTTATCATCATATACTATATTACTAATAACTAGGTTCCGAAATCCAACGCAGGTAAATAATCAGTGCAGACCATGCGGCACAACGGCCCTATGCATCACTTACTTCAGGACCGATATTCCCCTACCACCCAGGGCTTTTCCATGGATGTGGTGAGGAAATTCCTTTGGAAACTTTTGTGCCTCCTTTCCTGGGTGAATACGTTTAACAAACCACCACCACTAACCTGTTGGGGGTTAGGAAGCTCTCACGCGCTTTCCTTCAAAGACAACTTTCCACCCCGGCTCCCTCGCATGGTACCGCCCTCGCGAAAACAGGAAATACATCAGAAGAGGGCGGAGCCATGCGAGGGAAGGCTGCAGCGTGCTGCTGCTTGCAATGCGGGCGCCGCCCGCTCAAGGAAATATGCAATATTTAAAGGTAAGACGAGGGCAGGAAGGAAACGAGGGCTATCGGGCAGATGGGAAATGATTGGCGACCTGGCTGGGGAGCGGGGAAGCCTGCAGCTCACGGGGTGGGGGCAGCGGTTGGGCTGGGGAGGCTTAGCCTCCCCAAGCCTCTTATACCGGGCGCCTATGGTTTTATAGCTGAAGGTTTGCCTCTAGTATCGGATACCCTTGGGCCAGCCATAGTAGTTGGTAGGGATGGGCAGAATGGATAGGCCATACAATCTTTATCTGTCAACCTTTTTATGTTTCTGTGTTTCACAATAGGTCTTCTAGGAGCAAAACAAGCTCTATGAAGCACTACATGTGTTCCTATATAACAAAGATATATGGGATTGTAATATATGGCATTATCCAACATTAATAACCTGACTTTAAAAATGCAGACTCAAACTTATTCCATTTTTCAATACAAAACTTATTTTTTAATTAGCCTCGACCTTGTATATAGACAAAAGAATGCTGCAAAGGACACCAGTGTACCAGATCAACAATGTTGTCATCAGCACCGACATCATGGCCAGACCAGCCAAAGACTCTTGGAGTCTTCCATGCAGCTGGAGAGATGCTGTGACTGGCAAATTGCACATTGTTTATAAAATCCCAGCTTCTTTTCAAGGTGACCCCATGAATGTGGTGCCAGTGAGACAATGTTGGGGCCCCTAAAGTCATAACAATGGGGATAACAGTGTTTTGTGTGCATCACACCCAAGGCCAGAATGCACATCATTAGCACAGCTGCAGCCCATGACTTATCTGAGGCAAAGGGCTGCTGTGTTGACATTCCATCAGAGGAAAGGAACTGTGCTGAATCTGACTGACCATCTGAAGAACATGATGCTGTCTAGAAGTCTGTATCAGGTTGTATGTGTGCCACATACCTTTGTTAAGTGCTGTGGATTCAGTGTGACTCTTAGGAGTCTAGTTACATAGTAACATAGTAGATGACGGCAGAAAAAGACCTGCACGGTCCATCCAGTCTGCCCAACAAGATAACTCATATGTGCTAATTTTGTGTATACCCTACTTTGATTTGTACCTGTGTTCTTCAGGGCACAGACCGTATAAGTCTGCCCAGCACTATCCCCGCCTCCCAACCACCAGCCCCGCCTCCCACCACCGGCTCTGGCACAGACCGTATAAGTCTGCCCAGCACTATCCCTGCCTCTCACCACTGGCTCTGGCACAGACCGTATAAGTCTGCCCAGCACTATCACTGCCTCCCACCACTGGCTCTGTCACAGACCGTATAAGCCTGCCCAGCACTATCCCCGCCTCCCAACCACCAGCCCCGCCTCCCGATCTTGACTATGCTCCTGAGGATCCATTCCTTCTGCACAGGATTCCTTTATGCTTATCCCACGCATGTTTGAATTCCGTTACCGTTTTCATTTCCACCACCTCCCGCGGGAGAGCATTCCAAGCATCCACTACTCTCTCCGTGAAAAAATACTTCCTAACATTTTTCTTGAGTCTGCCCCCCTTCAATCTCATTTCATGTCCTCTCATTCTACCACCTTCCCATCTCCGGAAAAGGTTCGTTTGCGGATTAATACCTTTCAAATATTTGAACGTCTGTATCATATCACCTCTGCTTCTCCTTTCCTCCAGAGTATACATGTTTAGTTCAGAAAGTCTCTCCTCATACGTTTTGTAACGCAAATCCCATACTATTCTCGTAGCTTTTCTTTGCACCACTTCTTTTTACATCCTTAACAAGATACGGCCTCCAAAACTGAACACAATACTCCAGGTGGGGCCTCACCAACGACTTATACAGGGGCATCAACACCCCCTTTCTTCTGCTGGTCACACCTCTCTCTATACAGCCTAACAACCTTCTAGCTATGGCCACTGCCCTGTCACACTGTTTTGTCGCCTTCAAATCCTCAGATACTATCACCCCAAGATCCCTCTCTCCGTCCGTACCTATCAGACTCTCGCCGCCTAACACATACGTCTCCCGTGGATTTCTATTCCCTAAGTGCATCACTTTGCATTTTTTCGCATTGAATTTTAATTGCCAAACCTTAGACCATTCTTCTAGCTTCCTCAGATCCTTTTTCATGTTTTCCACTCCCTCCCGGGTGTCCACTCTGTTACAGTTAGGGATTTATGTGCATTTACTCTGAGCTAAGACTTCCTGTGTCTATATTCTTGCCTTCTTTGCACATTAGTTTTGCTGCTATTGTAAATAAGTGTGCACTCTATTTTTTAATAATAATTGGTTATAGAATTAGTTCTTTCTATTAATTTAGGGCATAGTGAGCTTGGATCTAAGGAGAAAAGGGAACACATTTGGTTCTGACACTTCACTCTCTAAGGCTGGTATTACCAGAGAACTATTCCTTTTAGAATTTATGCTAAATGTCAGGTACTCCAATAACACCCCCAAAAGGATTTTATCTGTATGTGCCCACAGTCTTACTGTTAGAATCTGAAGAGGTCTATATCAAAATGGCAGCCATTCACAGAACGCTACTTCCTGGGGATTTTCAGTACAACATTCTCCAGTTCAAGCAATTCATGGATTTATTTTTATTTTAGTTATATTTGTACCCCGCGCTTTCCCACTCATGGCAGGCTCAATGCGGCTTACATATACAGGTACTTATTTGTACCTGGGGCAATGGAGGGTTAAGTGACTTGCCCAGAGTCACAAGGAGCTGTGCCTGAAGTAGGAATTGAGCTCAGTTCCTCAGGACCAGAGTCCACCACCCTAACCACTAGGCCACTCCTCCACTCCTGTTCTCTGAGGGAAGGGGCTTTCAAAACTCACAACCAGGAAAACATATGCATTTCAAACTGTGCCCTTGCAACAGCACTGTTCAAAATACCAACACAATATGGAATATTTCTTTCTCCGTGGCCTTACCTCTCCTGCAATCTGTTTAAACAGATTACGGAACTGCTTTTCTTCTTCACTTTCATCCTGTGGTTGGGTTGGTTTAGGTGGCTAGAAAACAACAGGAGAGATATTGTAAAAAAAATATCTTTCAATGCATGAATAGGAATTTCATTTAAATTAAAACCCTGAAGTGATTGTTTCAGTTATGTTTTTTTTTTTTTGTTACATTTGTACCCTGTGCTTTCCCACTCAGGGCAGGCTCAATGTGGCTTACATGGGATAATGGAGGGTTGAGTGACTTGCCCAGAATCACAAGGAGCTGCCTGTGCCTGAAGTGGGAATTGAACTCAGTTCCTCAGGACCAAAGTCCACCACCCTAACCACTAGGCCGCTCAGTAGTCAGCATTATCATTAGTGGATCAGAACTCTCCTGTGAAAGATATTATTGGAGTATTTTTAAACCTCATGTGGATTTCTCTTTGAAAATGCACCTACTGAGAGAATAGGATACAATTCTCAGCGGGTATATTGGCACCTACTTTGAAGCAGGTGCAGATATGTAGTATACATACGGGACTTTTAAATTGACAGCCCTGTGTAAACTCTCTGTGACCTAACTTTGCTCTATTCCTTTCCTACCTCTTTCTCACTGTAGGTGAAAGTACCCATGCTGTGACCAATACAGGCACTTTCTACTTTGATGGACAGAGATTTTCTGTGGGTCTCTTTCAGCAGGTAAACTGCTATTCACCTATAAAGAAAGTTCTGCAAATTGCTCTCCCTAACTACAGTTTTCAAAAGAAGTTCTTTAGGATTAGCCACAGAAAAAGCTCCTTCAAAAATCACACCAGGCCCTTAATGTGGTCTCATACTCACACTGACAATAGTGCAGGTACCTTTCTCACCTGGGAAAAAGGGGTGGAGCCATAGGAGCTCAAAATACGAAGCACAGGGATTTCATTTTGCAAAATGTTTGGGTTAAATATTCCCTGTGCACTGGCTCACCAGCAGATTTTCAAAGGGAAATTCTGAGAGGGAGGGTTAGTGGGCCTGCAAGCTGCAGATGCTCCCTGAGAACTTCCCTCCCTATTAGTTCCTGGATATTTAAACGAGCTAATAACCTAGTGTAATTATGAGGCAGATTAGTGAATATGGAGACCCTGATTAGGTTCCACCCATTCTCAACACAATATATGGTCTGAAGCAAATCCCTTCTGCTCAGACTCAGCAAGCTCTTAGAGGAAGGGAAACTGCACCTACCCATGTGAACTGTTTATTACAGAACAAACTGCAGTGACGGTGCTGTATAAATATGAATGTTATTTTAAGCCTCAGACAGTGATCTTAATGGTTTCCTGCTTCTAATGGTATCTAAATTCTACTTCATGCATATATAAGAGGAAATACTTATGCAACAAATAGGAGGAAATATTTTTTCACTGAAAGAATAGTTAAGCTCTGGATCGCGTGGCCAGAGGATGTGGTATCAGTGGTTAGCATATCTGGGTTTAAAAAAGGTTTGGACAAGTCCCTGGAGGAAAAGTCCATAGTCTGTTATTGAGATTGACATGAGGGAAGCCACTGCTGTCCCTGCGATTTGTATCATGGAATGTTGCTACTATTTGGGATTCAGCCAGGTACTTTCATCTCCACCACCTCCCTCAGGAGGGCATTCCAAGTATCCACCACTCTCTCCTTGAAAAAATACTACCTGACATTTTTCTTGAGTCTACCCCCCTTCAACCTCATTTCATGTCCTCTATAGCTCTATAATTTAGGTTTAAGCATTTACACCAGCCAAAGACAGAGTGTAAGTGCTCATGTCTAAATTGCTGAATGATGTACAAAAATTATTGTATTCTATAGTTTGCATATGTAACTGTGCACCCTGCCCATGCTTCGTCCAAATGCTCCCCATGGTTACGCCTACCTTCCAACTACATGCAATTGCATTAGCAGCTTTTTAATAGAATTTTTCATAACTGGGATTTTTTTTTTTTTTTTTTTATGCTTTTCAACAAATTACATTCATATTAATATAAATGCAGGATTAAAGATATTATTGCAAACAGAGATAAATCTCTCCATTATTAGGATTAATAAACAGGAAACAAAAACATATACATATTGACCACCATAATTTGGAGGAACAAGATATAGGAAAACAAAACCTTAAGGAAAAACAAGGAAAAGAAAATACATTTCCTTCTTACAATCACTCAGAGAGATGAGTATTAGACATCCACAAGATGGTACAACCAGCATGCCATTGGGGCCATTCAGGGCTGGACAGTTCCCTTTTCCTTAGCAATTATAAATTCAGCCATTTTGGGGGGGTCAATTATTTATGCACATATTTAACACATATACCCCCTAATTCTATAAAAGTCACCAAAACTTGTGCATGCAATTTAATTAAATAATGAGCTAATTGGCACCAATACTTGGCTCTTTAAGAAGCAATTATTGCATGAATTAAATTTAATTAGAATGTATGCGCCTAAATTTTACATGCAAGTAAAAAAAAAGGGGTGAGGAAATGAGAGGACGTTCCTAGCATTTACATGCACTATTATAGTATAAGGGGGGATATGGGCCTAATTTAGATGTGTACACTGGCACCACATTTCAGTTGGTGCAAATGGCCACGCCTAAAGTTAGGCGCAATTCCCAGGTGTAAGCACTATTCTATAAACCAGGTGTGAAGCCAGACCTCAATTGTGAGGGGGGGGGGGGTATGAGCCCAAAGTGTGTGGGGGGGGGCACGCCATCCCGCTGCTCTCAGTCCCCCTGCCACTACCCCACATACCTGGGCTGGTGGGGGTCCCCAAGCCCAGCCAGCAGAAGCCTACCTCCAGTGCTGTTCACTTCCACACACCACCTGCCCTGCTTCCCCCCCCCCCCCCCCCCCGTGGCATACATGCTCAGTTTTAGTGAAAATGAGCATGCATGAAACCTTGTGCATGCTCAATTTCACTAAAATCGAGCATGCGCACGGGGGTGGGAGGTGGGGAAGCAGGGCAGGTAGCGTGGCTGTGAACCTGCGCTGAAGCAAGTCTTCTGCTGGCAGGGCTTGGGTACCCCTGCCAGCCAAACCAGCAGATCTTGGGGAGCCCAAATCCATTTGGGGGGGGGGGTCCAGGCTCCCAAGGCCCCCTGTGGCTACGCCACTGCCATAAACCTCACTTCACTTTAAGTGGGGCTTATATAATAGTGCTTTTTTGGCACCATATATAGTATTCACCCCATAGTGCCATCTTTATTGAATTACCCCCTCTGTGGCCAGGTTTATGCCCTGAATAATGTGCTCACAATTAGTCAGCTCCAAATGAGTACATTGTGTTTGGGTACACTTACCTCTGGGAGATCAACGTTTACCTCTCCATCCATTTCCCTGCAGAAAACAAAAATGTATTATTTTGTTGGAATGTAATTGTATTTTGCATGCATTGCCTGTCACCTATTATTTCTCTGTGATTACTCTGTGACCTCTGATGTGAATTACTTAGAGAGGTCACACAGCTATGCAACTTCCTGTGGGGGTTAGATACAGCAGATGCAGCACATGGAGCTCATGATCTCTCCTAACCTGAGAGGATCTATGGTGGTGTGAGCATCCATTACCATCTAAGCACATGGAAGGAGCTGATAATACAAATGTATAGTAATATGTATATATAAGCCTGTCTGATTATAATCTAACTACAAACTGTGAGTAAACAGATGTTTTGTTACTTCAACTTTAAAGTGACTCAGCAGTGAATTATTCAGGGGTGAATGAGAGAGAGATGAAGAAAGAAATTAACATTTCTAAAGCTGAAGCTGTGTGTACTAAAATCTGCTAATTATTTACTACAAATAATCCAACAAAAGGGTTACGGGCCCAGGGCCAGGAATTGAAAAAGAAGAGAAATATTACCAGGCAGAAAAAAAAAGGCCACATTTTTCTCTTAAGTTTTAAAGGAAAGATTCAGTCTGTCTCTCTCTCCCCCCACACAGCAGACAGAAGGCTAAGAAAATGGCTGAGGGAAGAAATTCACCATTTTTCTATTCTCTCAAGGTGCCTAAATTAACTGAGTTTAATTATCGGCAGTGGGAACTAAGATTCATATGTCTCCTTCGAGCAAAAGGATTAAATATATGCTTAGACCAAGACAGAACAGATGAAAATATGGCTGAATGGGACAATGCAAACTATTATGTGAAGTGCATGCTTTTGGAAGCTCTCTCAGAGAAACAAGCCATATTAGTGGAGGGAAAAGATACACCAAAGGACATTTTATATAAACTGAGAACTATGTATGCAACTACATATGCAAAGCAGCAACCAATTTGGTTGGCAGAGTTGAATGAAACCAAATTAAGGGATAAAAGTAAATGTAATGATCACATTATGCATCTTATGTCTTCATTTCAAAAGTTAGAACTTTTTGGAATTCCCATGTGTGATGCATTGAAAAGAGCATTTCTTTTTACCTCACTATCAAAGAAGTTTGATGTTTTTAGGTCTGTAAATGAGGCCATTGAAGGGCAATCTTTTGAACAGGCAACATCAAAACTAAGGCAGGAATGCATAATAAATGATTCTGAGGAGATGTGTTCTCAAAGCAAGTCAGAGAGAAATGAAACAAATTTCTTGGCAAAGAACAGAGGAAGGCGGAGCTATGGGAAAACTCCACCCAAGGGCAAGCTGATTTGCTACTCATGTGGAAAGGAGGGACATGTATCTAAATGGTGTAAGGAAACACAAAACACTCCCTCTAGCTCACCTAAGCCAATGGAACTAAAGAATTTTCAAACCAGGAAATGTATGAAGGACAAAGATAAACACAAGGGCTTTCTAATGGCAGAAAAATCTTTGACTATGGTAAATAATAATTCAAATGAAAGTACTTGGATTTTGGATTCGGGGAGCACATGCCATTTAACCAATTGTAAAGATTTCTTTCAGGAAATGTGTCCAGAGGAAGGTATTCTTAAAACTGCAAACGCAGGGACTGCTAAGATCCAAGCAAAAGGTATTGGATTCTTAAAATGCAAAGTGTCTAATGAAGTTAAAGAGATTCCTGTAAGTGATGTCTTGTATATTCCCCAAGCAGTTTGCAATATGCTTAGTGTATCTACATTAGATAAGAAGGGATTTGTGATTCATTTTGAAAACAGTAAGTGCACAATCTCTAAAAATGATGAAGTGTATGCTGAAGCTTTTATGCATAATGATGTTTATAAGCTGAACATTTCAGGTGAAGCCTCACATATGGCGCAAGTAAGGAAGAATGATGGTAAATGTAGTCTGGAAATCTGGCACCGCCGCCTGGGACATCGTGATTCTAAGGTGATCCAGGATCTTTACAGTAAGCAACTGGCCACCGGCATTCAGATAAGTGCAGATGCTGGTAAAATGGAGAAATGCATAGACTGTGTTACTCAAAAGGGTGTGAGACCCTCATTTCCTGCATACACAGGAAATAGGAGTAATAAAGTACTGGACTTAATACACAGTGACTTATGTGGACCGTTTAATATCCCATCATTGGGAAATAACAGATTTGTGCTAATATTCTTGGATGATTTCTCTAGATATTGTGTGGCCTATTTGCTGAAAGAAAAAAGTCAAGTCACAGACATGCTGAAGAAATACGTAGCCATGGTGAGCAACAAATTTGAAAGAAAACCAAAGGTTCTTCAGACCGACAATGGTGGTGAGTTCACTTCACAAAGCATGCGCACATTTCTAGAACAAGAAGGCATTCAGCATATCACAACAGTAGCTTATACACCAGAACAAAATTCTGTTGCAGAGAGAAAATTTAGGTCACTTGTGGAAATGACCAGATGTATGCTGTCAGATAGCAATCTCCCTAAAAGACTATGGGGGGAAGCCATTCTCACAGCAGTGTACCTACAAAACAGAATGCCAACTAAAGGCGCTGAGCGCACACCACATGAGACATGGCATGGTAGGAAGCCAAACCTGTCACACATAAGAACATTTGGAAGTACAGCATATGCTCATGTACCAAAGCAAAGAAGGCATAAGCTGGATTCCACAACAGAAAGGGGCATTTTAGTTGGCTATGCTCCAGGACACAAAGGATATAGAATTTTGAATCTGAAAACTGGCATTGTTGGCATAAGACATGTTACATATTTTGATGAAAACAAAAGGGTTGATAAAGGCTGGATTATCCCAGATGAGCCTTATCATCCAGAATATGAAACTAGAACCATAATAGACATGCCAGTGTATATAAATGCCATACCAAGGCAGATGTCTGAAAGCAACTCACCTGTATCTAACGAGGAACAGGCAGAGGAAGCAGACACAGAAAGGATCATTGAAGAAGACAGTACAGTTGGAGAAGGGGAATCAATTGGAGAAGGACTCTCAGATTTAGAGGATGCGGAAAGGTCGGACCAACCTGTTGTCAGACGCTCATCCAGGGAAAACAAAGGTGTTCCACCCCTAAGACTGTCTTACCTAACAAAGTCAGCAGAAGCTCAAGAGCCCTTAACATGGGATGAGATTGAGAAAATGTCAGCAGAAGAAGCTGCTGAATGGCGTAAAGCTGCACAAGAAGAAATTGATGCATTGGATAAAAATAATACTTGGATTCTTACAAAATTACCTCCTGGCAAGAAAGCTATAGGATGCAAATGGGTATTCAAGTTAAAAAGGAATGCACAAGGAAAAGTGGAAAGGTATAAAGCCAGATTAGTGGCAAAGGGATATCTTCAAAATTATGGAGAAGATTTTGATGAAGTGTTTGCACCTGTAGTGAAACACACGACAATAAGAACACTTCTGAGCATTGCAGTCTCAAAAGGCATGCAAGTCAACCACATTGATGTGAAAACAGCGTTTCTTCATGGAGATATAACTGAAGACTTGTACATGGAACAGCCAACAGGTTTCATAAATACAAAACAAAGACAGCTAGTGTGTAAATTAAACAAAGGTCTTTATGGATTAAAGCAAAGTGAAAAATGTTGGAATGAAAAATTGCATGAAATATTGACAAATTTAGGATTTAAGCAAGGTGAAGCAGATAAATGTTTGTACACTAGGTGCACAAATGGACAATATGCATACATTTTAGCTTTTGTTGATGATCTGCTCATTGCAAGCAAAAGTGAGCAAGAGTACAAGGACATTGTAAAGTGTTTAAACCACAATGTTGAGATAAAAGAACTTGGTAATGTGTCATACTATCTTGGTATAGAAATTGAGAAACAAAATGATGGTTCTTATCTTCTAAGCCAGAAGCAGAAAATAAATGAGCTTATTGAAAGTTTAGGTATGCAAGATGCCCAAGTTGTAAGCACTCCCATGATCACTGATTTTCTGAAGGATGAAACAGTAAGAGAACCTTTACCAGATAACATCCAATATAGATCAGCCATAGGTAAGCTTTTATATCTAACTACCACATACAGGGCTGATATAGCAAATGCAGTAGGAATTTTGAGCAGAAGGGTCAGCTCACCTACCAAATCAGATTGGACTGCAGTTAAAAGGATGGTAAGGTATTTAAAGGGTACCATTGATTGTAAATTAAAGATTTCAGCCAATAGTAATCCAAAACTAATATGTTACTGTGATTCAGATTGGGCAGGGGATCATTCTGATTATAAATCCACAAGTGGATATGTGTTTATGTATGGAAATGTACAAATTTCATGGGCCAGTCATAAACAAAGTATTGTGAGTTTGTCTTCTACAGAAGCTGAATACGTGGCCGTATCGGAAGCGTGCAGAGAACTGATGTGGATTGAAAAACTTTTGCTGGATTTTGGAATAGCTGAAAAGAGACCAATCCAGATAATGGAAGATAATCAGAGCTGCATCCGACTGTCACAGAATGACAAGGTTCAGTCACGCACCAAGCACATCGCAACGAAATACCACAACGTGCGAGAGTTGGTGAAAGAAGGGGTCATCAGTCTACACTATTGTCACACCAGTGAGATGACAGCTGACATCATGACCAAACCGTTACCCAGAGAACATTTTGTGAATCTGCGTATAAAGCTTGGACTTTGTATGAATAAATAATTGCATGACAGTTATGCATGAGAAGGGGTTTGTTGGAATGTAATTGTATTTTGCATGCATTGCCTGTCACCTATTATTTCTCTGTGATTACTCTGTGACCTCTGATGTGAATTACTTAGAGAGGTCACACAGCTATGCAACTTCCTGTGGGGGTTAGATACAGCAGATGCAGCACATGGAGCTCATGATCTCTCCTAACCTGAGAGGATCTATGGTGGTGTGAGCATCCATTACCATCTAAGCACATGGAAGGAGCTGATAATACAAATGTATAGTAATATGTATATATAAGCCTGTCTGATTATAATCTAACTACAAACTGTGAGTAAACAGATGTTTTGTTACTTCAACTTTAAAGTGACTCAGCAGTGAATTATTCAGGGGTGAATGAGAGAGAGATGAAGAAAGAAATTAACATTTCTAAAGCTGAAGCTGTGTGTACTAAAATCTGCTAATTATTTACTACAAATAATCCAACATATTTAACCATAAATGGTCCCAGCTCAGACCTCACCAATAACTTGCCATTCACTCCCTCAAGAGAAGAGACAAGAAGAGAGGTGATAAAAACAAACAACGGCAGAGAAAGTAAGCAGAAGACAATGATAATGATACTGCAGGCAAGAGGTCTGGCTACAACCGTTCAGAAATCAGTCTAATCGAAGTAAATGTCCAATCTGAGAGGGATAACTTGAGATCAGGGCAGGGCCACATAAACAGCGCAAGGACGAAGGGGATCTTTTACTAAAGATTAGCTCGATTTACCTGCAGCAGGGCCCGTTTTATTCCTATGGGCCCTGCTGCAGATAACTTGAGCTAACCTTTAGTGAAAGACCCCCTAAAGCAGTCTTAAGGTTGCTAAGTATAATACAGTAGAGTCTTGCTTATCTTAAGTTCTGGATTAACCAATGCACCTTGGAGACGTCACAGCATTGTCAATGAGATGTAAATGGGTTTCTCTTTCACTTCCCTGGCATCACGTTTAGTTAAAAGGCAACAGTGCTAGGTATGATTCTTGGGCACATTAAGTTTTAAACTCTTTTTTTTTTTACAGTTTCCTCTTTTGAAACATGTATTCAATATGCAGTACAGTCTTGATTATCCAACATAAACAGGACTAACCCATTGTTGGATACCTGAAAAGTTGGATAATATGGAAAACACTGCATAAACCCTCAAACAATGCATAAACAAAGGCACAGAGTTCCCAATTTTCAAAAATTGTTTAACAACAAAGATATTTTAATAGAAACAAATGCGATGACACCACTGGGGTGGGGGTGGTGGGGGGTCTGTTAGATATGCTGGATGGTCGGATTAGCAAAGGTCGGATAATCAAGACTGTACTGTATTTCTATTTTATCCGTCATCCACTTTTTCTGTATTATACAACTTTTTGATTAACCAACAACCTGTCGGTCCTGTTTACGTCGGATAATCGAGGCTCTGCTGTAATTGGTTTACGCTGTCCTACAGCTGCTATGTATAATAATTGGTTTATGCCTAGGTAAAAAAAAAAAAAAACAAGAAATCTGGCTTTCAAAAGCAGCTTTTAACTTTCCTGTAACACAGCACAGTTGCAATATAGCTATGATGCATCTGAATTCAATGGTGAGAAGCAAAAAACAGCTCGACACAGACACCGTGAAGACAGCACCTACTATTTGCATAAGTTTAAATAAATCATAGGAAAACTGCCGTGGAAACATTGTTTATGAATGTTTGCTGATAAAAGAGATTTTTTATCTCTAACTACTACTACTACTACTTAACATTTCTAGAGCGCTACTAGGGTTACGCAGCGCTGTACAATTTAACAAAGAGAGACAGTCCCTGCTCAAAGAGCTTACAATCTAATAGACAAGTGAACGGTTGGTCCGATAGGGGCAGTCAAATTGGGGCAGTCTGGATTCACTGAACGGTAAGGGTTAGGTGCCGAACGCAGCATTGAAGAGGTAGGCTTTAAGCAAAGACTTGAAGATGGGCAGGGAGGGGGCTTGGCGTAAGGGTTCAGGAAGGTTGTTCCAAGCATAGGGTGAGGCGAGGCAGAATGAGCGGAGCCTGGAGTTGGCGGTGGTGGAGAAGGGTACTGAGAGGAGGGATTTATCCTGTGAACGGAGGTTATGGGCGGGAACGTAAGAGGAGATGAGGGTAGAAAGATAGTGAGGGGCAGCAGACTGAGTGCATTTGTAGGTAAGAAGGAGAAGCTTGAACTGAATATGGTATCTGATCGGAAGCCAGTGAAGTGACCTGAGGAGAGGGGTGATATGAGTATATCGGTTCTGGCGGAATATGAGACGTGCAGCAGAGTTCTGAACAGACTGAAGGGGGGATAGATGGCTAAGTGGGAGGCCGGTGAGGAGTAAGTTGCAGTAGTCCAGGCGAGAGGTAATGAGAGCGTGAACGAGAGTTCGGGTGGTGTGTTCAGAGAGGAAGGGCGAATTTTGCTGATGTTAAAGAGGAAGAAGCGACAGGTCTTGGCTATCTGCTGGATATGCGCAGAGAAGGAGAGAGAGGAGTCAAAGATGACTCCGAGGTTGCGGGCAGATGAGACGGGGAGGATGAGGGTGTTATCAACTGAGATAGAAAGTGGAAGAAGAGGAGAAGTGGGGATAACACGAGGATGAGAAACTCGGGGTTGATGTCCAGTAGCATTTATTTGGGTGGGAGCAACCCCTATCTGGATAAGTGCCACTCACTGGGGCCAGCCACTGATTTTTAGTGGCATTACCTGGAAAATGCCATGGAAAATCTTTACTGTTCGCCTGGGCATTATCCAGATAGTGTTGGAGCAGTCTAGGGAGAGGAATCAAGACTGATCCAGAAGTTTTCCATCTATAGCTGATATTCACTGTTGGTACCCAGATAACTGTCTGGACAAGTTAGGACAGAAAAATAGCTGGAATAAGATTATAGAGGTCATTTTAGAAGCAGCTACATGGGGAAATAGCGGCATTTGCACATGTAAGTTCCATATACTTTTAAACAACAATCTCAGAAAGCCGCTATTTACACATACAGGTGCAGAGATTTCAATGATATGGTTTGGAAGTGCTGAAAAATGACCCTTGTAATTCTCAGCTTACAATGGAAATGCACGTATATTTTTTAAAAATTTCTGCACTAGCTTTTTCACCTGATCTGAGGTACATGCCAGTGCCAGGTACCTATTTATTTGGACCTTGGATATCCAGCAGTGATTCAGGGAGCAACAGTACCAATCTCTGGGCATGTTACAAAAGGCTCACCCAACAGAGAGCCTTCTGTAAAATTTGCAGAAAGGCACACAGGCATACACATGAATTTGCATGCATGTACAATGGGAGAGCCAATTCACAAAGGCATGTGCAAAAAGAGAAAACAGCTTCATGTGGGGCCTTACATGTCTAGGCAGTACAATGTATAGCTGACCAATACATATATAAGTACTGGAGTTTGTAAAAATTACATGCACAAGAGGAGCCCACTGAGTTCCAGACCTCGAGGTTCTGACTTTTTGAGGTAGTTTTTAAGGCAAATGAGATCAGCACAATTGCCCCCTCACTTGCTCCTTAATATCACAGTTCTAAATACACAGTTAGCTCACACATGTATGAATAGGAGAAGGTGTATATGCCAACCGGAACATTTTTTTAAATACATGAATATTCCCTTTGTAAAATAAGGTGCACACATCTTTTAAAAGTACGGCCACACCGCTGTCATAGTCTGGGTAGTTGAGCCCTTGGGCCACAGTCGGGGAACACAAAAGCCCAACCTAGAAGCCTAGTGGCCCTATCTCATGGCAGGCGAGACACATCAAGGAGAACTGGAAAACTAGAGAGACAAAACCTGGGAGGCAGACTCGACAGGTGCAGGAACAGTGAGTGTCTCTGAAAAGATCCCTTGGGGGGGGGGGGGGGGGCAGGCCTGATGGATCTGGACCTGTAGGTGGCTCTGAAAAGAGCTCTTGGGGGCAGGCCTGACAAAGCAGGACCTGGAGGAGGAGTATTACTACTACTACTACTTAGCATTTCTATAGCGCTACTAGACATAGGGGCCAATGGCTAGGACAGGCAGGATAAACTAGGACTAGAGTGGGAAATGGAACATGCTGAGACAGGGCTGGAGACAGAAACTCACTCGTGCAGGACTGGAGACAGGAACACGCAGGCAAGGCTAGAGACAGGGACCACTGTAAGCAGGAAAACCCATTACATAGGCAATTTGAGAGGACGCCCAGACTCCTTAAATAGGTCTCCGGCTAGTGATGTCACCTCCAGGTGCCCAGACTGGATTCTTGCCTCTGGCTCTTTAAATTTCCAGGACTCATGCACGCGTGTGCCCTAGGAAGCCAGCGTCTGCTAGGACCACTGGTCACTGGATTGATGGCATCCTAGTTAAGTCTGGGCACCATTTATTTGTTGAGAAGATCTTAAGAAAGCAGTAAGTTTCCTGAAAAAAACTGGTCAGATGAACTCTGGTGCATTATAAGTTTTTAAATTGTGTTTTATGTTTCCAGACGGAGTTTGAGCACATTTTGATCCCCTGAAGAAGCCTTGTGTGAAAAAAGACCCCATTAGGATTCAAAAAGAAAGATAAGTATGATGTTTGAAAAGACAGTTAAATACTGAAAATTTTGAAAACCCCAAAATATTAAAAAATTTGAAAACGTAAAATTGCTTGAATAAAGTTTGCTGAGTATGGAGGTTTTTTGACCTATGATTACTCTATCATCTGTGAGGTAATATGTTGACAAAGAACCCTTAAGAACTGCAGACTGATGAGGTCTTTTTCCTCCTTATTTTTTAGTATATATCTAGCATAGAGTGTTTCCCCCCACAATTTTAATACATTGCTAGTACAATATACTACTAATCATTTCTATATGTCGCTAGATGTATACAGCCCAAGACCACAAGGAGCTGCAGTGGGAATTGAACCCAGGATCAAAGCCTACTGCACTAACCATTAGGCTACTCCTCCACACCTTAATAAGACTCTTTATATGTATAAAGCCACAAAAGATGCTACTCTTTTTTGAATGTCTTTCTTTAATGACGGATTTTTCTGTTGTGCATGGCACCAAATGCATGTGTTTCTTTGCAGTGCTCTATATATTTTGTAAAAGACTCAGAGCTTACGGAGCCTTTTATATTCATTTCAACTGAAACTGAACACTGAAAAAACACACTGCCTCATCCTCTCATCCCAACACAATAATTATAAACCCACAACCTTAAACACCCCAGATCACACCCTCCCTATCTCAGATAGCCTCAAAATACTAGGCGTTACAATTGATCGCAAACTTAAACTTGAGAGCCAAGTAAACTCAACTATAAAGAAAATGTTTCATTCAATGTGGAAACTTAAATGTATAAAACCTTTCTTCCCAAAAGAAATATTCCACAACCTGATACAATCAATGGTAATGAGCCACGCAGATTACTGCAATGGAATATCTGCGGGATGTAAAGAACAACTCATGACGAAACTCCAGACAGCCCAAAACACAGCAGCCAGGCTGATATTCGGTAAAACACGTTTCGAAAGTGCCAAACCCCTCCGAGAAAAACTGCACTGGCTCCCAATCAAGGAACGTATCACCTTCAAAATCTGCACCTTGATCCACAAGATTATCTACGGTGAAGTCCCAGAATATATGGTCGACCTGATCGATCTCCCAACCAGAAACAGAACCAGAGCATCACGTACCTACCTGAATCTCTAAAATGGCAGGAGTTCATATGTGGTGGGGGTGTGATAGAGTTCATGTGTTCTGGGAAAGTGTGCAGTTGGAGATTCGTACTATTTTACAAGTCTCAAAAGATCTTACTCCTCTCCTTTACTTGTTGGGGAAATGGAAAGGTGAGAATGTGATCAATCTTCTTAAGAAATGGCTCATACATTTTCTCCATGCTGCTTGATTGACCATTACATACTTTTGGAAAGGTATTCCACAGGTGGCGGTTTCGAGGACCAAATGTGGATATTGCTATCTAGGAATCGATTACTAGCAAGATATGTGGGAAGACAGTTGGATATGAGAAGATTTGGAACCCCTATGGGACTTGGCGACGAATGGTAGCCTGAATTCTCCTGAGTGACTGGAAGGGAGGACTCTTTGATTATGGCCATTATTTCTGTAGTGTGTGGTTGCTATGTTGCTATTTCCCCTTTTCCCTACTGTATTGAAGCACTTTTATATTCTTGGTTGTCATGTTTTTATATTTTTACTGCTATCTGCCTGGTTTAAATAAAATTATAAAATGGCAGGAGTTAACCAAAGCACTGTGGAATGGAAGAACCACAGGAAGCAAGTTGAAAGATCAAGCAATCTATTTGCTTCCTGTGGTTCTATCATTCACACCGTGCCCACTCCTTGTGTTTTCCTGCTGTGGTGTTTTTTCCTTGGTTTTTTCCCTCTCCATTGGTGAAGAGTTAACTAATGCTGTTCTTTCTGCAGCCTTCCCCATAGGTTTTCACTGTAAAGACAGAAGGAATTATTTTAAAAAGGTACTCACTGAATTTCAGCTTTCTTTTCTGAAAAAATTCTTAGGCAGAAATCTGCTTCTTGATGAGGTTCAAAGGTTGTAGGAATGAGCATGTATTCCCCAGGGGGCAGCTTAAATCTTTGAGAGATTTCTCTCAAGTTGATGTAGGTATTGCTTTTTGCTTTAGATGCGTTATATCTGAAGAAATCTTTGCATAGCTGCTCTTCTTTTCCAGGGAACTGTAAACATATTAAATATATGATCATATGAGTAAGAAAAAAAGAATGCACTTTAGCAGATAATATTGCCAGGTAAGGATGATTTGACCTAGCCAGCCTGCCCAAATGTACATTAAAAAATGTAAAGCCAGATTGTGCAATAAATACCCGCGTTTACTCATGGTTTTCATCCCTATGGAGTCAATTCTATAACTAGGTGCCTCCATTTAGATGCCCTATTCTAAAATAGAACCTGAGCACCCAGAATCCATTATACATGATGTCTGGGAAACATGGGGCCCCCAACATTTTTCCAAATAACCCCAAAATGTCCTACTGCAGCAGAAATGTTTGCCTGACATTTGAGACATTTCTGAGCACTTTATTTTTCAACAGAATGGAGCTCCAGAATAGTTGAGCCCTTAATTAATGAAACCTGGGAATTCATTGAGCCAACAGCTCAGTGGTGTCAAAGACTTAGTCAATGTTTCAAGGTTGAAGGAGGACACTTTGAACACAAATTATGAATTAACTTAGAACCCCTCCCCCAGTATGTTAATGTATAGGAAGCTCTGGAATAGGATTATGCCTCTCTTATGTGCCTTACATTGATTGTCTATAAATCTTTGCATTCAGTTTAAATTGTGCTGCTTAATATTTAAGGCTCTCTGCAGGATAGGACCCCTGTATTTGAGGGCTCTTCTATACTTTTATGTACCGGGCCTCCAGTAGTAATCTAATAGCCAGGAAAACCTGTCATTGCCAATAGTGAGAGAATTCCACTTGGTACAGATATGTAAGTCTTGTTTTGCAGGGATAGCACCTGGTTTGTGGAATGGGAGGAATGCCAGGAGATTTGCAGACTTTGCGAACTTTTGTGACTTTTTGTAAACAATTGAAGATGTGGTTTTTATTTTACTCAGTATTACTCCTGCTAATGTGAATGGGTGATTAAGTATTGGGGGGGGGGGGGGGGATTACTGTGATTGCTTTACTGCATCTTGCACTATAAAACATTTGTTGAAAGTAGCAGACTGCACGTTTTTGAATTAAGTTAAATTAAATTTAATGTGCTCTTAAGGCTATGTCCAACAGTTCAGTTACTGGCCCACAGATAACATACGTGGGCAAATGACTAGAATACTGACATTTACATGCTTACTCACCACTTAACTTTAGGTAACTCCATACGGAATTACCTCCATAATGTGGAACACAGAAAAGGACATCTCATATATAGTGCCCTGTGTGGCTGCACAGATCATGCCCCTCATAAACAGCAGCTGTAGAGAAGCTCTGCCAGTCATATGTGGCAGCCAACATAACTCCTGGAGCCAACTGCCCACACAGCATGTTTCCACTTTCTCCTGCATATTGGAGGAGCTGTAGGTCAGAAGTGAGGATTGTTTAGGTGAAGAAACTGAAGGGACAAGTGATAGACAAGAGGTCTTTGGGTGTGGTGAGGAGAAGAAAGTAGGGAAGGCATAAAAGTTGCAGACAGTGAGGACAAGAAGGAACAAGATCTGTGGTGGGGTTAAAGGACAGCTGGGATTCAGCCTAACATGGATTCAGCCAAGGGAGGTCTTACCTCACCAATTTGCTTCATTTCATTGAAGGCGTGAACAAACATGTTGATAAAGGTGAGCCGGTTGATGTAGTGTATCTAGATTTTCAGAAAGCATTTGACAAAAGTACCTCATGAAAGACTCCTGAGAAAATTAAGGAATCATGGGATAGGAGGCAATGTGCTTCTGTGGATTAAGAATTGTTATTGGACAGAAAACAGAGGGTAGGGCAATTTTTTTTTCAGTGGAGGAGGGTGAATAGTGGAGCGCTGCAGGGATTTGTACTGAGACCAGTGCTATTTAACATATTTATAAATGATCTGGAAATCGGAACGACGAGTGAGGAGATTAAATTTGCAGATGACACGAAACTATTCAAAGTTGTCAAAACGCATGCGGATTGTGAAAAATTGCAGGAAGACCTTAGGAAATTGGAAGACTGGGCACCCAAATGGCAGATGAAATTTAATGTGGACAAATGCAAGGTGATGTACATTGGGAAGAATAATCTGAATCATAGTTACCTGATGCTAGAGCCCACCTTTGAAGTCAGTACTCAAGAAAAAGATCTAGGTGTCATTGTAGACAATACTCTTAAATCTTCTGCCCAGTGTGTGGCAGTAGCCAAAATATCAAACAGGATGCTAGGAATTATTAGGAAAGGGATTCAAAATAACAATAAGAATATTATAATGCCTCTGTATTGCCCCATGGTGCAACCTCACCTTGAATACTGTGTTTAATTCTGGTCGCTGTATCTCAGAAAAGATATAGCGGAATTTTAAAAGGTTCAAAGAAAAGCAACCAAAATGATGAAGGGGATGGAACTGCTCCCATATAAGGAAAGGCTAAAGAGGTTAGGGCTTGGAAAAGAGGCGGCTGAAGGGGAGTATGATTGAGGTCTATAAAATCCTGACTGGTGTAGAACAGGTAGAAGTGAATCAATTTTTCACTCTTTCATAAAGTACAAAGACCAGGAGAAACTCAATGAAACTATATGGAAGTACTTTTTAAAGAAATAGGAGGAAATATTTTTTCACTCAAAGAATAGTTAAGCTCTGGAACTTGCTGCCCAAGGATGTGGTAACAGCGGCTAGCATATCTGGGTTTAAAAAAGGTTTGGACAAATTCCTGGAGGACAGTCCAGAGTCAGTTATTGAGATGGACATGGGGGAAGCCACATTGTCCCAGGATTGGTTGCATGGAATGTTGCTAATATTTGGGTTTCTGCCAGGTACTTGTGACTTGGATTGGCCACTGTTGGAAGCAGGATACTTGGTATGACCCAGTATGGCTATTCATATGTTCTTAAAATAACCTTACAGCCTTTGTGGACAAGTGTATACAAAATACTCTATCTATCGACTTATCATTTCTATAGATCTACAAGGCATACGCAGCACTGTACACCATACACAGAAGACAGTCCCTGCTCAAATACAAAGAATATTAGGAGGGAGATGACATCGGGAATATTGGGAGAAGAAGAGGGAGGGAGGAGAAGGGGGGAATGAAAAGATGGACACTAAATTTGTGTGCGCAAGTTATAGATTAGGGTCAGTTGCATGCATAATGAGCCAATAATTGGTGTTAGCAAGAAATAATAGGCTATAATTAGCCTTAAGTAGTGCTAACTGGCATCAATTAGCAGTTTATCCCAGATTCTATACAGCATGGCTAGTGTTCCGCGCCGAAATTCAAGTGTATTCTGTAACAATGCGTGTAACTTTATTGGCTTAACAAACCAATCAGCATTGTTAACAGCACTTAACAAGCAATAATGAGCACTAATTGGCAATAATTAGAATTTACAAGCATTACTAGCTAAGCGTATTCTATAACACATTGCACCTAAATTCTAATGTTCGCAGCCATAAAGGGGCATGGTTATGGGCAGGGAAATGGGCGCAGTTATAGAATATGGCTCAATACGCCAGGATTTATGCCACATTTTCGTTGGTGTAAATGGATGTGCCTAGTTTTAGGCACTAGAATATCGACTAAAAACTAGTCCGTTATTTTCTTACTCCGTTACTCTATCTTATCTATCTATACATTCCATCCTTGCTTACACCCTATGCTGTCTATTAAAATGTTTTATTATGTTTTGTTTTGATATTGTAATGTAGAATACTAGCATACTTTATATTGCTGTTTGAATATTTTTACTGCTTATGTTTGACTTATTCTTGCTGTACACTAACTTGAGTGAATTCCTTCAAAAAGGCGGGAAATAAATCCAACGAACTAACTAACTAACTAACTAACTAAATAAATAAATAAATAAATCGTATTCTATATACCACACCTAATATATAGGTGCCCCTTAAAGAATATGCATAGGTGGAAATGTTTTCCATGCGGATTTTTTAGGCAGCATATATAGAATCTGCCCCTATGTGTGTAACTGCTCTTATTCTGAATTCTATAAGTTCTGAGTTCAAAGGGGGGTGTGGACCTGGGAGGGGCATGGCTGGGTCGGGAGCTTGTCAGGTAGTTGCGTGCGTAGGTTATAGAATTTACGCGCCTACCTGCCTATAGTTAGGTGCAAGCATTTATACCAGCCACTGAGCTAGCGTTAAATGCTGGCACCTAAAAATTATCTGGATGTAGCTCTGATGCTGAAGCTAATCAAAATGATAAATTTTTTAGGACCAAACCCTGAAGCAGGTTCCCGAAATATGGACCATGTCGGTGTGGGTCCGTCAGCATTAAACCAAATTTGCTGATAAAGCTAAGTAGCTTTTTATATAATATACAAGATTTTACAAAAAGTAATTAAAAGTTTCTAAGATAAGTGAAGATTCAAGGTTATGGGTGGATGGATGACGATTACAGTGACTCACTGAACTGTGTCTCGGTGTGAAAACAGTCACTGCTGAGGTCAAGCTTGTGCACCTGCTATTCATGTGGAGAAAAACGTTTGGTGTTGGGCTTACAATTGCAATTACTGTGTGGCAACTAAAGTTCAGCATATAAATGCAGACTTGTGCTAGTATTTTATAATGGCAGGTGTGCGCTAAACTGCCATTACAGAATTCATGCTTAGCGCACATCATCCTAGCACCTAACTTTAGGTGACTGTATGAGAAATAACCACTAATTGATTGCAATGCTATGTAATGTTTGTTTTACCATCAAATTTTGTCCAGAGCTGAGATGATATTGAATAAAGTGAGACTAAAAAAGAAACCTGCAGCAGTTATCAGCATGCTGTGTGTATGGTCTTTCTTTCCATATGCGCCTATGCCAATAAATCTATCTACATATATAACTACATCCTTTTAAAGCTTGTAGGAGCTTCCTGTCCTGACTCTGGCACACCAGTTAATTTCAAAAGTCTGAAGAATCCATGTGTGTCTCGGCCTAGTCCCTCATAAATATTTTTTTCAGTTGTTTACAGTTTTTGGTGCTTCCTTAGCTCTGTTTTTGACCCATATGAATCATATCATATAGATTAACTATAACACTTCACCACTCCACCCTTACTCTGAATGACGCCTTTCTATAACTGTCTGCTTAGTTCTTCTCTTCTATCTTGATCTCATTGTAACACCAACTGTACCTCCTACCCTGGAATGGCGATGCCATAACAGATCTTTGTAAGCCACATTGAGCCTGCAAATAGATGGGGAAATGTGGGATACAAGTGCAATAAAAATAAAAAAGATCTGTGCCTGTACTGCTTCTTTGTGAAGTCTGAGGTACCACACAGCATTTCTGTTAATGTGGCTGTGCCTTGGGCTTGCAGTGGTTGGGAAGCAATGACCCAGGCCCACCTTGTGTCTATGGGAAAAATGCTCGGGATATTCTAGACTTGAGTAGCCGCCTACGTTTTAGGAATGGGCTGTCATTTAAAACAAAGTGTCGGGGGGGGGGGGGGGGGGGGTAGTGTAGCCAACAGGACACTTCCAAAAGACACGAGGCAAATGAGAGATGTCAAAACACTGAATTTATTCATAAAGAGACTTGACATGGTACCATGTTTCGGTAAAAGTGCCTGCCTCAGGAGTCTCTTACTATGGCAAAAATTACACTCTGTGAAAGTGCCAGTCTTTGGCTATCTACGCTTGGTTTGAGGGGTGTTCCAATTCTTTTTAAAGACTGCGCCACCTCATTGATTTGCAGTGAACTGATATAGCACCTGATACATTTTATGCTTCTATGTTCATAGTAAGACTCCTGAGGCAGGCACTTTTGCTGAAACATGGGGCTACAGTGTGGTAGATTTAAAACAAATCGGAGAAAAGGTTTCTTCACCCAACGCGTAATTAAACTCTGGAATTCGTTGCCAGAGAACATGGTGAAGGCGGTTAGCTTGGCAGAGTTTAAAAAGGGGTTAGACGGTTTCCTAAAGGACAAGTCCATAAACCGCTACTAAATGGATTTGGGGAAAATCCACAATTCCAGGAATAACATGTATAGAATGTTTGTACGTTTGGGAAGCTTGCCAGGTGCCCTTGGTCTGGATTGGCCGCTGTCATAGACAGGATGCTGGGCTCGATGGACCCTTGGTCTTTTCCCAGTGTGGCATTACTTATGTACTCTATGAATAAACCCAGTGTTTGACATCTCTCGTCTTCTTCGTGCCTTTTGAAAGAGTCCTGTTGGCTACACTACTCCCCCAATATTTTGTCTCTGTTTGTAGTGTTTTATGTTCCTCCACTTTAGTGGTTGACTTTTACTGACATGTAAAACAATTTTGTGTTTTTTCAGTTGCCAATAATACTATGCACTCTTTTCCAGATAATGCACACATACATGGACCAATTATATATGTGTAAACCATTGCACATGCTATCCGGAAAAGAGTGTGTTCTCTTTGAAAAGAGTGCACCCTTTTTTCAAATAGTGCATATTCTTTAGGAAGATTGTACCCTCTTTGCAAATCGTGCGCACTTTCAACAACATAACTCCTGTAACAAATAAATACCTGGAAAAAAGTGAACATTCTTGGAGATGACACAGGAAACAACTCAAAACAAAAAATTTTCCAGCGGCATATTCCTATTACATTTGAGCTTTTTAGTGCTTTTTTGTTTAAAGCCTCTGAAACAAATGCAAATGAATAACAAACCTGATAAATAGAATATCCTATGGTTAACAGGTCAGCTCCTACTTTCTTGAGCTTCCGTCGATTCTTCTGCATCAGGGCTGCTATGAATGTGCACTCGTTTGTCTGCCCCTCGTCCTTCTCTTTCAGATTCAGCTTGATCTGAGGATTTGTCCAAAATGTTTCTGCCAACAGAAATATCACAAAGTTTTGTTTCCTCTCTTTTCCTTGATTTGATTTATTCATTTGATATACTGCATTTACCCCTAGAGGCAATGGGGGTTTACAACAATACAATAAGTAAAGCTAAGACATATCAAAATATATCCCATCAACATCCTATATAATAATTCTCACCTCCAACGTTCTATGCTTGGGACCGTGGCTCCCTGGCTGCAAGTGGTCTGCGAGGCAGACACGCACGGACGTCACTGACGTCAACACAGCTGATTCCAAGGCAAGGGGAGGAGTATGTTTCCCTACTCCTCCTACTGCCTCGGAATCAGCTGTCACCCCCCCCCCCCCGCGCTATGGCCCCCTCGAAACCCACCTCCTCCCGCAAACCTGTCGATCCCCCCCCCGGAACGTCGAAAACCGCACCCCCCCTCCCGCCGCTGTTGTGCACTACCTTCGGGTAGGTTCCTCAATCATCTTCTTAGAAAGCTTAACTCCGTGCATCTGACGTCAGACGCACGGAGTTAAACTTTCTAAGAAGATGATTGAGGAACCTACGGGAAGGGAAGGCAGCACAACAACGGCGGCGGCGGCAGTTTTCGCTGGCACGGGGGGGGGGACGACAGGTTCGCGGAATGGGGGGGTTCGAGGGGGCCGTAGCATAGGGGGGGGGGGAATTGCCTGCCTAAGGCCCGTTTCCTTGCCTACAGAAACGGGCCTTTTTTACTAGTTACTATAGAAAAGAGAAAAAATAGCTAGATCACATGCATACAGACGTTTAAATACTTGAAAGATATTAATATAGGGAAGGGAAAGGGAAATGGGACTTTATATACCACCTTTCTGAGGTTTTTGCAACTACATTCAAAGTGGTTTACATATATTCAGGTACTTATTTTGTACCAGGGGCAATGGAGGGTTAAGTGACTTGCCCAGAGTCACAAGGAGCTGCAGTGGGAATCGAACTCAGTTCCCCAGGATCAAAGTCCACTGCACTAACCACTAGGCTGCTACTCCTCCACTAGCAACATTCCATGTAGAAGCCTGCCCTTGCAGATCAGCTTCTGTTTCTGTGAGTCTGACGTCCTGCACGTCAGACTCACAGAAACAGAAGCCTGGGCGGCCGCATTGCTGATCTGCAAGGGCAGGCTTCTACATGGAATGTTGCTAGTGGAATAGCAACATTCCATGTAGAATCTCAAATAGTAACAACAGAATCTCAATAGTAGCAACATTCCAGAATCTCAAATAGTAGCAACAGCAACATTCCATGTAGAATCTCAAATAGGGAAAGGGAAATGGGACTTGATATACCACCTTTCTGTGGTTTTTGCAACTACATTCAAAGCGGTTCACATATATTCAGGTACTTATTTTGTACCAGGGGCAATGGAGGGTTAAGTGACTTGCCCAGAGTCACAAGGAGCTGCAATGGGAATTGAACTCAGCTCCCCAGGATCAAAGTCCACTGCACTAACCACTAGGCTACTCCTCCAGAAACAAATCTCTTCCAGAGATGGGGAAAAGGTAAAACTAGAGGACATGAACTGAGGTTGCCGGGTGGTAGACTTAGGAGTAATGTCAGGAAATTCTTTTTCACGGAGAGGGTGGCCGATGCCTGGAATACCCTCCCGAGGGAGGTGGTAGAGACAAAAACAGTGACAGAATTTTAAAAGGTGTGGGATGAACACAGAGGAACCCTATTTAGAAAAGATAGTAGAAAACAAAAATAAATCAATTTTAAAAACCCTTAAATGGCTGCAGGGGGTGGATGTGTGAGTGACAGTAGGACGGTTACTCCGGCTGTGAAGAACTAGGGCCAGTGCCAGGCAGACTTTGTAGGTCTGTGTCTGTATATGGCAATCCAGTTTAGGATAGGCTGGAAAGTGCTCCAAAGGCAACTTCAGTAGCTGGAACTGAGGACAGTGCTGGGCAGACTTTAACGGTCTGGGTCCAGCAAATGACAAGACAGAGTTGGATAGGCTGGGGTGAGCTTCGACAACAACTCCAGTAGGTGGAACATAAGGACAGAGCCGGGTGGACCTATATGGTCTATGTACCAGAAACACCAAAGAAAGACTCGTGATAAAGTATATAATATCACATTCATTGTTGATTTACTCATGAACTGATAATGAGTGAGACTGTTGGGCAGACTGGATGGACCATTCAGGTCTTTATCTGCCGTCATTTACTATGTTACTATCAGGCTCATTTTCAAAAGAGATGGGCATCCATCTTCCATCTCTCAAAGACGTCCAAATCGGTATAATCAAAACCTGATTTTGGGCGTCTCTAGTGGAAGTCCATCGCAAGGACATCCAAATCTGATGGGGGTGTATTGGAGGCGTGGTGAAGGTGGGACTTGGGTGTTCCTAAGACTTGGACGTCTTTGAGCCATAATGGAAAAAGCAGAAATGTCCAAGACTAAAACTTGGATGTTTTCACTCAGACCTGTTTTTATTGTGACCACCGGAGGGAATCGGGGATGACCTCCCCTTACTCCCCCAGTGGTCACTAACCCCCTTCCATCCTCGAAACACATCATCAAAAATATTGATTGCCAGCCTCTATGCCAGCCTCAGATGTCATACTCAGATCCATGACAGTGCATGCAGGTCCCTGGAGCAGTTTTAGTGGGTGCAGTGCACTTCAGACAGGTGGACCCAGGCCCATACCCCCCTTACCTGTTACATTTGTGGAGGAAACAGCAAGCCCTCCAAAACCCACCAGAAACCCTCTGTACCCACATATAGGTGTCCCCCTTCACCCCTAAGGTCTATGGTAGTGGTTTTGGGGGGGTTTGAGGGGCTCAGCACACAAGGTAAGGGGGCTATGTACCTGGGAGCATTTTATGAAGTCCACTGCAGTGCCCCCTAGGGTGCCTCATTGCTGTCCTGGCATGTCAGGGGGACCAGTGTACTACATATGCTGGCTTCTCCCATGCCCAAATTGCTTGCATTTGGACGTTTTAGACTTGGATGTCTTTGGTTTTGAAAATTGCCAAAAATCAAAGACATCCAAATCTAAGGGCATCCTTGGTATTTTCGAAATGAAAGATGGACGTCCATCTTTTTTCGAAAATGACCTTTTCTCCGCCTCCAAATTTGGATGTTTTACAAAGACGTCCAAATTCCAACTTAGATGTTTCTTTCAAAAATGCCCCTCCACGTATCTCAGTTGTAAAGCCTGTAAAATGGATAACGTGAATTGTCAACTGCAACCTTTGAAAGTACTTCTTAAAATGTTAAAATGTGTTCGTATGTGAAACGTTAACAGACTACACTGGATTTAACAATTGCTGTATGCCTGCTAACTCCGCTTCTACTCTTTCATAAAGAGTGGAGTCTACAAGCAATAGAATTGTCCGAAACAAAAGGTTTATATGGCCTTCACAGTTAAAGTCAAAAGGGGATATGAGAACTCACACATAAACAAGAAACCAAGAGTCATATAAAACACATTTGTTTACCCAAAAAATTTCTGCAGCCCCCAGCTGTAGATCCTCGGACCCAACTCCCTTGATGGACTGTTACTTCCCACTTGCTTCTGGTATTGTCATCAAGGGCATCAGGTGTCAAGTTACAGATCTCAACTTTATCGAAATACTTTCTGAAATCCTCAAACTTCATCCTAAGCAAAGCAAATGAAAACTTTAGTACCAATACTATGTAAATAGTACAATTTTGGGGGTCAGGTTGTCAGCCATGCTGCCTTCTTCTATACCTTAACTTTCTTATTCTGTGTAAGGTTGTGACAATATCCATTGTGAGAATTATCTTTCATTTTCCTAGCATGATAAAGAGGGCTGAAGCAGTAAAAATTGTGACCTGGGGTCTAATTTAAAGAACAGATGCAAAAGCCAATGGACTTCTCATCCTCATTTGTTCTGTGCAGAGTAATTTGTAATACAGCATTGGTAGGGAAAGAGTTTTGAGCTTGATCTTGTTGCCTATGGGTCCAGGACTGGTGTTAGACATTCAGGGGCCCAGGGCAGAAACTCAGGAGGGGCAGGGGCGCCAAATCTGGCTTTCAGCCTATCAGGCTTATTTTCAAAAGAGAAGGGTGCCCATCTTCTGACACAAATCGGAAGATGGGCGTCCTTCTCTCAGGTCGCCCAAATCGGCATAATTGAAAGTCGATTTTGGGCGTCCTCAACTGCTTCCTGTCGCGGGGACGACCAAAGTCCACGGGGGGGGGGGGGGGGGGGGGGGGGGTGTCGGCACTGTAGAGAAGGCGGGACTGGAATGTGATTAAGAGATGGGTGTCCTCGGCCGATAATGGAAAAAAGAAGGGCGTCCCTGACAAGCACATGGACGACTTTACTTGGTCCATTTTTTCTTGCGACCAAGCTGTGAAAAGGTGCCCAAACTGACCAGATGACCACTGGAGGGTATCGGGGATGACCTCCTCTTACTCCCCCAGTGGTCAGCAATACCCTCCCACCCTAAAAAAAAAAACTTTAAAAATATTTTTTTGCCAGCCTCAGATGTCATACCCAGCTCCATGACAGCAGTATGCAGGTCCCTGGAGCTGTTTTAGTGGGTGGAGTGCACTTCAGGCAGGCGGACCCAGGCCCATCCCTCCCTACCTGTTACACTTGTGGTGGTTAATGTGAGCCCTCCAAAACCCACCCGAAACCCACTGTACCCACATGTAGGTGCCCCCCTTCACCCCTTAGGGCTATGGTAGTGTTGTACAATTGTGGGGAGTGGGTTTTGGGGTTTTTTGGGGGGGGCTCAGCACCCAAGGTAAGGGAGCTATGCACCTGGGAGCAATTTCTGAAGTCCACTGCAGTGCCCCCTAGGCCTGGTTGGTGTCCTGGCATGTCAGGGGAACCAGTGCACTATGAATTCTGGCTCCTCCCACAACCAAAGGGCTTGGATGTGGTTGTTTGTAAGATGGGCGTCCTCGGTTTCCATTACGGCCGAAAACCAGGGACGACCATCTCTAAGGTCGACCTAAATGTTGAGATTTGGGTGTCCCTGACCGTATTATCGAAACGAAAGATGAATGCCCATCTTTTTTCGATAATATGGGTTTCCCCGCCCCTTCACGGGGCCGTCTTGCAAGGACGCCCTCATGAAAACTTGGGCGCCCTGTTCGATTAGACCCCTCCATGACTTCTTCAGCATGAGACAGGCTTGGGAGCCCCTTGTAGTATGGGGGGCCCAGGAGATTTGCCCTGTTTGCTTCCCACTAACGTCAGCCCTGTATGAGTCCAATGGCTAGAGAGTAAAATGCAGAAAGGACTGGGGATAGACTGGGAATATAGGGGGGAAGCAATTTTTGAAAACTGGTGGTTGGTTTTGAAAAGTAAAACAGGGTAACATACTGGGGATGGGCTACATTACAGGGATCACTTTTAAATACAGAAGTACTGTGTGGGTGAGAAGGGAACCATGGGAGCCTTAACTCTGCCCCAGAGACAACCAGGATTTTTTTCTAGGGTGATGAGGGGCTGTCAGTGGGGGCTTCTGGTCCCTTTAACATGACTGATCCAGGAACATTGTCAGATATCTTAGCCTGATGATGTTTTCCAGGGGAAAGATAATTATACTAGTTGAGGTGTAGCTAACTTTACCAGAGTAGCACAGTATGCAAAGGATTTTCATGAGCTGCACTACTCATTGGTATAGCAGTGAGCTGCTTTCTACAAATTTGTGTGTAACACAGCTCAGTACTATGGCCAGTTGCATGTGCTGCACTAGGTCCTTGCGGTAGCGGCGGGGACCATTTTTCCCGCGCACCAGGACCCTATTAAACAAAGCAGGTTAAAGCCCCCCCCCCCCACAAATGGCCATGTAGTAAGACTACTCATTGCGTGGCCATGCGGGGGGGGGGGGGGGGGGGCGGAGGGGAGCACTTACCGCCACCCTTTGAGGTTGAGGTAAGGGCTCCTGCGATAACCTGGCAGTAACCGGGCAGCGCTCAGTGATGCCCTATTATCGCCGGATTAGCACCGCGCCATAAAATAAAAAACATTTTCTAGCATGTCAGAAATGGTGCACAATTGAGGCCATGTTGGGCCAGCAATAGTTCCAGGATAGCTTTGCTGTAAGCCCACGCTGGGCTTATCGACACTTAATAACACACAAAATATTATCACATTTACAAATGTTGTGTATCCCCAAACAGCACGATAGTGTGGGGGTTTTTTTTTGCCATATAATAAACGCCAACATCTATTTACTTTGCAGAAACATGTTAATGAAGCCTAGTAAATAAGGCCCTTATTTCAGAAGTTCTATTTGTGTTTTAGATGTCTATAAACCAGCAATTAGATGTCCGTATTACATGGATGTCTAAATTCCTATGTTACAAAACTGGGATATGGACATCTAAAATTGCACTATGTTCATAGGGGAAAGGGCTGTGGTCAGGGTATGTTTAAGGTGGGGCTAGAGAGGGGCCACAATATGGATGTGTAAACCCCATTTCAGAAAAGCTGGACATTGGCATTTAGATCTGCTTCACCAGACATCTAGATGTCAGGAGAGGGCTCTGATTGATCAGGATTGTGGTTGCTGGCTCCCCTCCCCCATTAAAGCAAAACCGGCAAAGGATAAGGATACTGGGCTCTGAGACAACTTCAGGAAATGTTGATGTTCATGGTACTAAAATAGCTGACAGAAATGTTCATGTCCCAGCACATGAGTGTTTCTTTTGCCGTTTTAGTACGATTGATTATCATGTGCCTCCACACTGACACCATGTCCCTCTTTTGCCCCATTCATATATGTCTCATTTTCTAAAATGGATGTTCATGCAGCACACAACCAGAACATGGATGTCCACTTTCCATTTTCCATGTCAGCAGATCCTGTTCTAAAATACTAGTATCACCGGTGATGTACTGCCCTGGATGTTCTTTCTAAATTTCCATTCTTTGCCTCTAAATTAGATATGTGGTGGATAATTACAGTGCTCTTAGGGAGCGCCTGATAGGTGCATATTCTATATAAAGGAAAGTAGACTATCACAATGTGTATAAATGTGGGCCCCACCCTTGTGCATGCCCACCTGTAAAGCAAAGTTACTTACCTGTAGCAGATGTTCTCCAAGGACAGCATTCTCACATGTGGGTGACGTCATATGACGGAGCCCATGTGAGAATACAACAGGCCTGCTTGTCCTTGGAGAAAGCAAAGTTACTTACCTGTAGCAGGTGTTCTCCGAGGACAACAGGCTGAGTATTCTTACATGTGGGTGACATCATCCGACGGAGTCCATGTGAATATACAACGGCCTGCTTGTCCTCAGAGAAAGCAAAGTTACTCACCTGTAGCAGGTGTTCTCTGAGGACAGCAGGTCAAGTATTCTCACATGTGACAGAACTCATGTGAGAATACAACAGCCTGCTTGTCCTTGGAGAAAGCCAAGTTACTCACCTGTAGCAGGTGTTCTACAAGGACAGTAGGCCTTCTCACATGTAGGGCTCTGTTGGATGACATCACCCACATGTGAGACTACAACGGCCTGCTGCCCTCAGAGAAAATACACATTATTGCAGATATGTGCATATTTATAGAATAGCACTTAGGCGCATATCCAACATGTAACATAGTAAATGACGATAGATAAAGACCTGCATGGTCCATCCATTCTGCCGAACAAGGCAGGCAGAATCGCACAACAATGTGGTAAACTGACATTTTACTTACTATCAAATTTAAGGTGTCTTCCCTTCCCCCTCTTAATCACATTTCTAGCATATGACATCAATGTGATATAAAATACACATAACCTGTTCTTGTTTTGTCCTTGTTATTTTTGGGTCACAGACTGTAGAGGTCTGCCCTTTCTTCCAAACTGCTGGAGTTGCCATCAAAACCCACTCCAGGCCTCCCAGATCTGTCTTTTCATAATCGGGACATAGAATGTAGAAGTCTGTCCTGTTTTTCTATATTTGAGACACAGACCTTAGAAGTCTACCCAACACTGGCCTTACTTTCTAGCTTATGGAGTTACCGTCTAGGCCCTTCTGTTTTGTTTTGATGATATATTTTTTTCCACATAGGGATCCTTTCGTGCTTACCCCATGTATTTTTTAATTCTGTCACTTGAATTCACATGTATATACACACATATACTTGTATATGGTAGTATTCTGAACATTTATTTATTTATTTATTTAACACATTTATACCCCACATTTTCCCACATAGTTGCAGGCTCAATGTGGCTTATACAAATACAATGTTAAGTAGGAGCATAAAGTAACAGAAGTATAAAGCAACAGTGAAATAAGGAGGGGTGGTGATAAAAGGGTAATACAGTTGCATATATGCATGTTAGCATCTACTTTATAGATTCCCCCCACCATACCCTTTCAAAACTGACACTAAGAATTCAACAACATATGAATTCAAAAATAGCATCTTACCAAAACTCTCCATCATCTAATGCTGTCTGGCAGAGGCGTTTCTGCTCAGATGGATCAATTGCACGCCATTCGGGGGCACTGCATTAGAGAAGACACAGACTTTTATAAAGGCAATAAGAGTTCATCTTTATCTGTATGTATTAATTGAGAGCAAATTAGTTACTGGAACTTTCCATCTGATAGTGTGCAATCCAGATGGCCAAGCACTGCTCTTAAGATGCCATCTAGTGGTTGATAAAAGACGAGCACTTCAAATAAACACTACAGCAGTGTATGCCTGATGACAAGAAATAATAGAGGACAATAACGAATAGAATTTACTAACTTGTCACTCCAAGGGCCGTTCCACTCCACCTGTCCCCATGGATTCCTGACCCTAATGAGCTGTACTTTCTGACCTCTGTAATTCACCTATATAAATAATTTCAAGGAAAAAAAAAAGAGAATACAGTTCTTACTACAAGAACACAATCCTGCCCTGGCAAATAGCACATACTTTTCAGTCAATGCTAGAAGATAGGTTATGGGTGCTGTGTAGTAAAACTTATTTTAAAATGGTTTTTATCATGTATGTTAATAAAAGGTAAAGTGTGTACTACAATGTTACTTAACAGACTATGCATTAGGTAGTTATTCTATAATAGGATACCGGGACATAGTCAGATACCCAATTTTGGGCACTGGGTGGGCATGATAACCCCATTCCCTGCCACTCCTCTCCCGCCCAGCATCTCTCCCTCCCCGCCCCCCTAATATCTTTAAATCTTCACCGGCAGTGAGCAGCAACTCATTCCCCTTGCTCACATCAGTTCCGGACTTTCCCTCTGATGTAACTTCCTGGTCCAGTGACCAGGCTTGGGCTGGCATGAGCAGGGCAAATGTGTGGCTGCTCGCTGGCGAAGGCCTAAGGGATTTAAAGATCCTTGGGGGGGAGGTCGGGGATTGGCTTTAAGTACCCCCCCCCCCCCCAATCTCCTGGAGGGAGAGAGGTTAGGAGTCTTCAGCTGGCGGGGCTTGGCGATCCCTGTTGTGTGGAGAGTGGAGAGCCGCTCAGCATGTTCTATATACCGTGCAAAAACTAAGCCTATTCTATAAAATTTAGCAGTACTTTAGAGAATACATCTAGGCGTATTTTTTTCCGCACAGATTTTTCAGGCACCATGTATAGAATTTTGCCCAAAACACTTAATAATCAAAACTGAAACAGAACACCAATTAAAATAGGAAGGCAAGCACTCACACTAAGAACCTAAAAGTATGAAAAAAAATGAGTACATATGCACACATAATAATATATCAAAGTAAAACAAATGGATGGGGGTCAGTGAACTCAAGTTGCTACATCACTAACAAGTGAATGATCTCCAAATGCCTTATGGAATAATGTTCATACTGCAAACGACATGTGGAAATGGAGAATCCACTATGATTTCCTTCCATGCTAGTGCAGTCTGACTCTCCAGCTCCCTCACATCACATCTCCTATATATATGTTAATGGAAAACAGATAATCATATGGACATAAAAAACTTTTTTACATACCTCATCCAGTGCAGTAATTGAGTATGCATGACCTTTAATGAGGCCTTGAGGTGTTTTAGCTTCAGTCTCAGCAGAACTGGTAATCTAAAAGGTGGATTAAACAGTTGAGCTCTTTTGCTCACAGTAACAGAGTAAGCACAGTTACATATCTGTAAGGGTCTATGGATTAAGTACTTTTCCAGTTGACATGGGGTGAGGGAGGTAGCTCTATAAACAGAATGCCTATGTAGTGCCTACATTCCCTTACAGAATACTAATGTAAAAGGTAAAATACATGCCAATGATTTAGGCACAAGTACTTAATAACATAAGCGTTGCCAGACTTTTCTTTTAGGAAATGAGCTAAACCATTTTTTAAACCCTGCTAAGTTGTTTTTACCACATTCGCTGGCAACAAAGCACGTTGAGTGAAGAAATATTTTCTCCAATTAGTTTTAAATTTACTACTTAGTAGCCTCATTGTGTGCCCCCTAGTCCTAATATTATTGGGAAGAGTAAACAAGCGATTCACGTCTACCCATTCCACGCCTCTCAGTATTTTATAGACCTCTATCACAGCTGGAGTACGCGCTGATGCCTAAATGCTGGAGATACATGTTTAACATAATATTCTATAAGGTCTGGGGGTAATTCTACATCAGAGCGCCTCCATTTATCTACCCTGGTAATGCAGAGTGAGTCTATTCTATATGGACACTTGGGAGCTCAAGAGATGTATTTTCAAAACATTTAGACTTACAAAGTTACATACCCCCAAATTCTATAAAGGGTATGTTAAGTTGTACATACTAATTTGGCCAAATAACCAAATTGCGTGCACAGCTTAATTGATTAACAAGCCAATCAGCACTGATAATTGGTACGTAACAATTAGAATTTATGTGCACAACTTTCTAGGCGTGTAAATTCTAATGCAGGCAGCCAAATAGGGGGCATGGCCATGGGCATGGAATGGGCGGGTTGTGGGCATTTCAAAAAACTATGCTTACTGTTATAAAATACACCTGATCTGCGTCTAAGTTAGGTGCAGGTACTTAGGCCTGGTTTAGTCACACAATCGGCGTGTGAGCGTATTCTATAAACTATGTCTAATTTATGTGTAGTTTATAGAATCACGCTAAGCGTATGGTTTTTCGATGCCAATTTTTAAGGCGCCATTTATAGAATTTGGCCCATAGTAATTTATGGAACTTTGTAAGTCTAAGTGCATTGAAAATGAGCCCTCAAGCGTCCTCAATGAATACTACTGTATGTTTGGGGCACCAAATATTAGTGTACATTTAGACACCTCCATTTACAAGTGCCCTTGTGGTAATTTCATTTTTGACGTGCGCCGGAAAAGAATTTTTATTTTCTGGTGCATGGCAGAAACTGGGCAGTAACTGTCATTCTACGCGCACAGATGATTACCCCACGGTTACCACATGAGACATTACCGCTAAGTCAATGGTGTGAGGAACCCAGGAGGATGAGGGAAGAAGGAGCCGGGGAAAGGAGTAGGGCGGCTGGATTTCCCCGCCCGAGGGTTAACCCCAAGTCCCTCAGGGAAGGAAGCTGGGAGGCCATGCCCTCAGGGAGGTATAGATATCTGAGAAACATGGAAAAGAGAGAGGACTACAAGTCCCAGGATCCTGTGCAATCCGCCAAGGAAAAGGAAATGGAACTGATAGGGAACTACAAGTCCCAGGATCCTATGCAATCTGACAGGGAAAAGGAAAGGGAACAGAGGGGGATCTACAGATACCAGGATGCTGAGGGAAAGGGGAGGAATTGGGGAATGGCAAATAAGCAGGGTAGGGAGGAACAGGTGGGGGATATAAAGGGAGAAGAACTAATGGATTGGGAAGTGACGGGAGGAGGAGGAGGGGCGCTTCAAACCTCTGAGGCTGATGATCCGGAGCCTATGGAGGTGACTGCTGTGGCCCAGCTGCAGGGAAGGGAATTTAAAGGACTCTTAGCCAACCTGGCTTCTAAGTTGGTGAGACAGGGGAGGCAAATCAAGCAGCTGTTCCAGCCCCAGCTGAAAGGGTTTTTCCAGAGGCAGCTGAAAGTGAGCAGCTAAGTGAGAGAGTTTTGGAACTGTAGCCTTGCCCTGGGCTCCAAGGAAGAGGGCATTTGTTTGAACCTTTTGGATGGTGGCATTTCCCTTCGTTCAAGGGTAAAGTCTCTTGGGACTTGGAGCTATTGCCTAGACCTGTGTTTAGGGAGGAAAGGCATTTTGACTTTGAACAGTGGCCTTCCCTGGGCTTGAGGAAAGGCATTCTGGAACCTTGACCTGCAGCCTTGTTGACCTGGGCTTAAGGTGAGAAGACTTTTGAACTGTGGTATGCCCTGTGCTTAAGGGAAAGGCATTTGTGGGACCCTTTAAAATATCTCCTGCCCTGTGCTAGAAGGGAAGGGGGAACTCTGCAGGGCCAGTAGCATTCTGGCCTCCAATCCCTGGACTGGAGGATTCACAGGCCGGCCAAATGGAGGGCCATGATAAGGGAAAACTGTAGCCAACTTTGAATCAATAAACAGCACTGGTGCACAGGAGCCTGCATTTTGTGTTCTTTGAGTAGGATCAATGTACCTGTGGGGCAGAGCATAGAGGTATTCCCCAGGAGAGGGACCACTTCCAGGGGACCCTGGAGTTCCAGAAGGCAGCCCATGGACAATGGCTGGCGGTAAGGTCTCAGACCCAAAATGGATGCACAGCAATTTTCATTTTGCCGCACATCCATTTTTGGCAAAATTTTAAAAAGGCATTTTTTACAGGTGCGCCCAAAACACCAATCTACACTACCGCAGGCCATTTTTCAGCGTGCCTTAGTAAAAGGACCCCATAACTTGTTAAAAGACAACCACACCCCTAGCCTGTGCATCTAGCCCCGTCTTTGGCCGTTTTCAAGTCCAAACTTAAAGCCTACCTCTTTACCACTGCTTTTGACTCCTAACCACTACTCACTTGCCCTGTCCTTTATACTCACCTATTTATTCCCTTACCCTTAATTGTTCTGTCTGTTTACCTGTCTTATCTAGATTGTAAGCTCTTTGAGCAGGGACTGTCTTTTTTGTGTATGGTGTACAGCGCTGTGTATGCCTTGTAGCGCTATAGAAATGATAAATAGTAGTAGTAGTAGCACACCTCCAATCCCTTCTCTTTTTAACCAGTTAACTTTTTGTCAAACATCAAATTGTCTGGCCAAAAGTTAACCCTGAAACTTATCTTGTTAAATCCTGAAGTTTTATGGATAAATCATTTGAATATTGACTCCATTGTCTACAACAGTCACTCCTTTGATTGAAGCTGCTTGACTACATTTCGTTCGTCATTATACTTCTCAGCGATCTACTTACATCAATAGAACAGGCCAACATTGAACCCCTTTGAAGAGCTTTACTTATGATAGTAAAAAAATTTTCAGGGGCTTTTCTTGTCTCATAGGCCTCCGCAACTCCTCCTGTGAAGTCTTCCATAGCCTCTATTGTACTACCACCCTTCAGGACTTCATAGCTTCCGTTCAGTCTGCAACAAATGCAGTTAGTTTAGTGATGCAGATCAGATGTCATACAACAGAAAAGGTATAGAAAAAAACAAATACATAAACCCAACTAAGGAGTTCATTTAAGAACAGTTATTTGGCAGGTAAACATGTAAATAAATTATTATTATTTATTTATTTATTTATTTGTTGCATTTGTATCCCACATTTTCCCACCTATTTGCAGGCTCAATGTGGCTTACAATTTTTCCGTCATGACTTATGCTATTTCAGAATACAGATACAATTGGTAATACATATATAACATGGATGATATAATGAACAGTCAGTTCATTAACATGGATTACATACGATTGGTATCACATATTGAGCGTGGATTGCATAATGAAATTAGACAATACGATATAGGGAGAAAATAATCTGATTATTAAATAAATGATGGTGAATTACGGTTCCAATTATGAGTCATTATGGTATGTCATGTTAAAGAGATATGTCTTCAGTGCCTTACGGAAGTTAATTAGGTTGTGAATTATTTTCAGGTCAAGTAGAGCGTTCCACATTTGCGAACTCAAGTATGAAAAGCTGGATGCATGTATTAATCTATATTTTAGACCTTTACAACTGGGAAAGTGAAGATTTAGGAATGTGCATGCTGATCTTTTAGCATTCCTGGGTGGCAGGTCAATAAGGTCCAACATGTAGGTCGGGGCATCACCATGAATTATTTTGTGCACCAGAATACATATTTTGAAAGTTATACGTTCTTTCAGAGGAAGCCAGTGTAAGTTTTCTCTTAGCACTTTTGTATTTTGTTTTTCCAAATATAAATCTGGCTGCAGTGTTTTGGGCAGTTTGAAGTTTTCTGATGATTTGTTCTTTACAGCCAGCAAGAAGACCATTGCAATAGTCTAAATGACCGGGGCGTGTCAAGATGGCGTCGAGAACAGGAGAAGTGTAATTCGCTCTAGTCGGGTTGCTCGAGGAGAATCATAAAAAAAAGGTTTCCACTCTACAAAATGCCACATTCTAAACGTAAAGGGATGCTGAGGTTAGTGCCCCCGCCTACCTCGACTTCCTGCCTGATTCAATCAAGTGTTGAACGGTTCTTCCCCGGGACTTCCCAAGTACAGAGGGGAACATAACCCGCAGCGGTTGTAGCCGGAGAAGCGGACCAACCGCGGGAGAATGAGACCTCCTTGTCTCCTCCACCAACATTGATGATTCCCCCATGTCCAGCGGTGTCAGCGACTCAGGAGGCTCTCCAAACGACTACCGGAAGTGTGATCGGAGGAAAGCCCTGCGGGGAACCAGGATCGCTACAGGCGTCGCTGAGACCCAGAGACCAGGTGATTTCACAATCTCTGGAAGGAAATTTGGAGGACAAACTAGACAAGATATGGCTAAAACTTTTGGAAATGGATTCAACCTTACAGAGATCCTCTGGAGAGGTAAAGCTTTAAATGTTAAGATTGAAGAATTGAAAGACTCAGTAGAACTGGTTAAGCAAGATCTGACTTTAAAGGTTTCAACACTACAGAGTGAAGTACAACAAATACAAGAGTTCAAATCAGCAGTGGTAAAGGATAATACTGAACTTCGAAGAAAGATCGAACAGATAGAAAATTATAATAGAAGATTGAACTTGCGTGTGCTAAATTTCTCTAAACTTCTTGGGTCAAATCCATTAGATTTGTTTAAAAGATTTCTTCAAGAAAATTTAAAAATTCCACATGAAGCAATTCCTCCTATTAATAAAATCTACTATATTTTTAGTAAACCCAAAGGAGTAGAAGGAGAAAGAAAAGCTATAGAAAAAGAGGACATTGATGTAAATAACATCTCAGCAATTTTGGAACAGTCTTTAGAGAATGTCACTGAAAGAGCTACGATAGTCTCTTTTGTATTTGAGCAGGATTTGAACTCAATTATAAGACTTTACTTCAAATCTACCAATTCTCATTTTGGAGGAGAAAAAATCAGGTTATACCTTGATGTTACCAAGGTGACACAACAGAGGAGGAAAGATTTTCTGACTATGAGGATGAAAATATTGGAATTAGGAGGCACCTTTTTGTTAGCCTATCCCTGCAAATGTATAATATGGGTGGCCCAGTCTAAATATGTTTTTTATATACCGGAGCAGCTGAAGTCTTTTCTAGATTTAAAATCATCAAAGTAGAATGAATATTGGGAAATAAGACGCCTTATTATGATTTGTTAAATACCTTATAATCTTCTTTTATTCCTAGCCCCCCCCCCCCCTTTCTCTATTTTTGTGGTCTAAAAAAGCTGTATAGATATTGCTAAGAGAGATGGTATCTCTTGTATTTTTCCTTTTCTTTCTTTTTTTTTCCTTTGGCTGTATTTCACTTGACAGGTGTATTCTGTTTAAGTATTTAAAATGTAATAAATAAACATTAAAAAAAGCAATAGTCTAAATGACTCAGTACCATTGATTGTACCAGATTACGAAAGATTCCCCTAGGGAAGAAAGGTTTCATTCTCTTGAGTTTCCACATTGAGTGAAACATATTCCTTGTTATATTCTTCACATGACTTTCCAGTGTGAGATTCCGATCAATGGTGACTCCGAGAATTTTTATGGAATCTGAAATGGGAAGGGTGAAGTTTGGTGTGGATATATTGGTGAAGTTATTAGTATTATATTGTGATGTAAGTACGAGACATTGAGTTTTCTCTGCATTAAGTTTCAGTTGGAGTGCTTCCGCCCAAGAGTGCATAATTTGGAAGCTATGATTGATGTTGTTGGTGATTTCATTTAAATCATATTTAAACGGGATGTAAATCGTGACATCATCTGCATATAAGTATGGGTTAAGGCCTTGATTGGTTAACGATTTGGCCAGCGGTGTCATCATTAGGTTGAAGAGGGTTGGCGAGAGTGGAGATCCTCGGGTGTCCATGAAGCTGACATACTCAAATTAGATATCACTTGATAAGATCTTATGGTTAGGAAGCCTTTGAACAAGTTTACAACGTTACTTCCTATTCCGAAGTATTCTAGGATATATAATAATATTTTATGGCTTACTATGTCAAATGCACTAGACATATCAAATTGTAGGAGGAGTACATCATTCCCAGTAGCAATTGCTTGTTTAAATTTGTTTAAGAGAGTGATCAGTACTGTTTCAGTACTGTGATTGGACCGGAACCCCGATTGCGAGTCATGGAGAATAGAGAATGTATTTAAGTAATCAGTTAGTTGTTTGGTAACCATGCCTCCCATTAGTTTGGTTACAAGAGGAATAGATACCACTGGGCGGTAATTGGATAGGTCATTGGTGTTTTTCTTTGAGTCCTTAGGTATGGGGGTGAGTAAGATATTTCCTTTATCCTTAGGGAACAGTCCATTTTGCAGCATAAAATTTAGATTTATTGTAAGTTCTGATATAAATTGTTGAGGGGCAGATTTTATAAGGTAATTTGGACATATGTCTAGTTTGCAGTGGGATTTGGCGAATCTTTTAATTGTTCGAAAGATGGTATCATCCGAGAGGGTGTCAAAGTTAGTCCAGGTTCGGTCAGCTGGATGTTCATCAGGGCGAGGATCTAGACAGTCGAGGAATTTGACATAGTTGATGTTATTGATTGGTAACTTAAGTCGTGGCTTTGCAATTTTCTCATTGAAGTACTTCGCCAAATTATCTGCTGATGGTGTGTCATCGCTATTTGAGGTAACCGGTGCAGTGTCTAATAATTTGTTCACAAGCTGGTAAAGTTTATGTGTATCCTTGTAGTCTGACCCAATTTTGGTTCTATAATATGTTCTTTTGGTGTGTCTAATGGAACACTTGTATTTTCTCTGTAGTTGTTTCCAAGCATTGAATGTTGAGTCATCTTTCTTTTTATTCCATGCTCGTTCTAGTCTTCTAACTTGTGTCTTTAATTTTTTCAATTTTTCGTTAAACCAAGGTACTAAGTTCTTCCTTCGTGATGTTCTAGTTTTCAAAGGTGCTATGTTGTTTAATATGTTTTCACATCTATTGTCCCATTCTAAAAGGAATTGGTTTGATTCTGCTTGTGCTGACCATTCATTATTATAAAAATGTTGCCAGAATATTGATAGGTCAATTTGGCCTCTCGTGGTATAGGTTAGTCGCTCTTGACTAAATTGTATCTCTTTTTTTCGCCATTGAAGGAGATGTTTAATTTGTAGTGGTCAGACCACGGTGTGGGAATCCATTTTGTAACAGCTAATATAAAATTTGAGTCAGAGGAGAGTTTGTGTGAGATGATATCTAAAGTGTATCCTTTCATATGGGTTGGTTGAATATTAGGCATGTTGAGATCCCATAATTGGAAAAAGTCTTTGCATTCATGCACATTTATTGAGTTAAGGTCTTCAAAGTGAATATTAATGTCTCCTAATATAAGCAGGTTGGAATTAGAGGCACATGCATTCAATATGAAGTCAATGAAGTGTGTCTGGCAGTCATGCCAATTTCCTGGTGGTCTATAAAAGAGAACAGCATTTAGGTAGTCATGAAGATTTATATGGTTAATTCTAACTAAGGTAATCTCAAGATGGGGAAGTATAGATTCTGCAATAGATGTAACAGTGAAATGGAATCTATAAATTACCGCTATGCCTCCTCCTCTTTTTCCATTTCTTGTCCAATGGGTAATTTTGTAGCCTGGAGGGCATAAATTTAGGATGATGGGGTCTTTGAGATCGTGAATCTAGGTTTATTATTTGTTACATTTGTATCCCACATTTTTCCACCTTTTGCAGGCTCAATGTTTACAATTTACTGTTAACGGCGTTAGCCGATTCTGGTCTGAACAAATACATAGTATGAATGAATACAAAGTGATATTGTGGTAGAATGGGGTACATGTATGGTAGGTACAATTGGGTGGGAACTTAGAGAGGGAGAGGAGAGGAAGAGTCAGGTAATGTCCATTACTGTCTTTGGTTACATTGTGTCGCAAGTGTTCGGTATTTTATGTTGGGTCTGAGGGGTATGCTCTTCTGAACAGGTCTGTCTTTAGTGTTTTCCGGAAATTTAAGTGGTCGAGTGTGGTTTTTACTGCTTTTGGTAATGTGTTCCATAGTTGTGCACTTAAGTAGGAAAAGCTGGATGCATAGGTGGATTTGTATTTGAGTCCTTTGCTGCTTGGGTAGTGGAGGTTTAGGTATGATCGTGTAGATTTTGTGGTGTTTCTGGTTGGTAGGCAGTGCTGTAGCGAGGGCGGCTGACACCCGGGGCGGTTGGCCGCTGCGCACCCCCCCTGGGTGCAGCACGGTGCATCCCCCCTCGGCGCACACGCGCACCCCCCCCCCCCGAGCGCATTCTTAACAAAGGGGACTGGCGGGAGGGCCGCTCCGCCCCGAGTGCATGTCACTGGGAGCTGCGTCAGCTCCGCTGGTTCCCTGCTCTCTCTGCCCCGGAACAGGAAGTAACCTGTTCCGGGGCAGAGAGAGCAGTGAACCAGCGGAGCCGACACCCCCCCAGCGGCATGTACCCGGGGCGGACCGCCCCACCGCCCCCCTTCCTACCCCACTCTTGGTAGGTCAATGAGGTCTGTCATGTATCCCGGTGCCTCGCCGTAAATAATTTTATGAACAGTCGTGCAGATTTTGAAAGTGATCTGTTCTTTGATTGGCAGCCAATGCAGTTTTTCTCAGAGTGGTTTGGCGCTGTCAAAACGCGTTTTTCCAAATATAAGCCTGGCTCCTGTGTATGTACATATACATGTGTTAACATTATCCCTTCTGTTTACTAAGCCATGCGGCAATGCCAACACAGTCCATTCAAAGTGAACGGGCTGTGATGGCATTAGCACATGGCAGCCACTAGTGCGGCTTAGTAAACAGAGGGGTATATTTGTGTAAATGCACATTTTTCAATGTCGCTGTTTACATGTATGAATGCTGCAGGATGCAGAGATTCTAAAAGGACAGTTTATAGGTGTGGTTTGAGTGTTGTAAAAATACATATGTGTACTTCTGATTTTGTATGGGAATATATGTATATTAAAAAAAAATTGCCCATTGCTTTTGAGGAGGCAACTCTGCTATTAAATGACCTGAAAAATATACGAATTGGACTTTAGGAACTTGGCTCCCTAATTGGCAACTGTTATACATGTAGTTACTTGTAAGTGCCTATACTGACAAGTGTACATAAGAACACCAGAACTGCCATACTGAGCCAAAGGTCATAAGTACATAAGTATTGCCACACTGGGACAGACCAAAGGTCCATCAAGCACAGCTTCTTGTTTCCAACAGTGGCCAATCCAGGTCACAAATACCTGGAAAGATCTCAAAAAAGTTCAATACATTTTATGCTGCTTATCCCAGAAATTCAGAGACCTTCGGTGCTAAATTACTGCAGAGAAATTATCCACGTAAAATAATAAAGCGAGCATATACCAGGGCAAAGCACAACAGCAGAGATTGGTTGCTTCAACCTTTATCACGTACACAACATGATGAACAAATTATGACCTTTGTTACAAGATATACCCCCGGTGGGGAGGCCACTGCAGCCATCATTAGACGCCACTGGGACATTATCAAATCACATCCAGTGTTTTCAAACTTCAACATTAGGACTGTGTTTTCACACTCTAAAAATCTTAAAGAAATCCTAAGTCCTGCTGTTTTACCAACTGTTCCAATTGACAATGTTATCAGTCCAGGTCATTTCAAGTGTATGAAATCCCGGTGCAAAACATGCCCCATGACCATTGAGGGTTTAGATTTTTTCTGCAACGGCAGAACATATACATTGAAGCACAGAACCACATGTCGTTCTGTGGGCATTATTTATTACATCAAATGCCCTTGTGAGAAATATTACATTGGTAAATCGATTAGGTCCTTACATGAGAGACTTATTGAACACCGTTCACGGATTTTGGCCCAAAACCTTGGAGCACCCATGGTCCAACATTGGATGTCTGAAAAACACACTATTGAAGACCTGAGATGCATGGTAATTGAACAAGTAATCCCTTCTACGAGAGGTGGTGATTTAAACAGAAAGATCTTACAACGTGAAACATTTTGGATTTTTACATTGGACACAATAGAGCCGAAGGGTCTGAACACATACATTCAGTGGAGTTGTTTTTTCTAACAAAATAATTTTTTTCAATTTTTCGATTCTTTCTAATTAATAACATTTTTCCAATAAATCACGGATATACATGCAAGGCTTTTGCCTAACACGTTCACAACATCTATAGATTTGTCATTGGCAATTGTAGGAGGTAAAAGTCCTTGCTGATGACTTTGACTTTGAAGCTTTGTCTTATGACGTTTTACAAAATCAGCTGGCGCGGCTTCTCATTAATAAAAAGACGCCGACGCCATCTTGAGTCAGACAAAGCAACGCTACACATGCACTTGAGGCAGCTACCGGGTAAGCCACTAGCGATTTTAAATGAATGCAAGTAATAATTTAACCAATATGTGTTTTAGAGATTTTCTGGAAGTAATCACTAGTTTCATCTCTTTCTTGTACAATAGAATTGGTGACTCCCCCTTGACAAAGTCAGTACGAAACGGGGACCTGTCGGGGTTTAGAGCGCACCAACCTGCTCAAGTTAAGTGCTGCATAAACTTTGTTGATTACGATTTGATAAAGAAAGATGTATTAATATAATTATTAGCAAGTCAATAGTAAAGGTTGGTGGAGGTCAAGTCAATGATTAGATCATATACACGTATGATACACTCAGTTACTGAGTGAGAAAATCACTACTTTCGTGTTATATATATGAGACTACTCCACTTTATATACAGAAAAAACAAAAAAAGTGAAAACACACTTGTATTCATGTTAGTTTGAATACTTTGCTATATTTTACGCTCAACAGAGTGTTGGCACAGTTCTTGTTTTGATAGTTATCCCAGAAATAAGCAGTGGATTTTCCCCAAGTCAATTTAATAATGGTCTATGGACTTTTCTTTTAGTAAGCCGTCCAGACCTTTTTTAAACTCTGCTAAGCTAACCGCCTTTACCACATTCTCTGGCAATTAATTCCAGAGTTTAATTACATGTTGAGTGAAGAAAATTTTCTCTGATTTGTATTAAATTTACTACTTTGTAGCTTCATCGAATGCCCCCTAGTCCTAGTATTTTTGGAAAGAGTAAACAAACGATTCACGTCTACCCATTCCACTCCACTCATTATTTTATAGACCTCTATCATATCTCCCCTCAGCCGTCTTTTCTCCAAGCTGAAGTGCCCTAGATGCTTCAATTTTTCCTCATAGGAAAGTCCTATCCCTTTTATCATTTTGATCACCCTTCTCTGTTGTACCTTTTCTAATTCCACTATATCTTTTTTAAGATGTGGTGAGCAGAATTGAACACAATATTCAAGGTGCGGTTGCACCATGGAGCAATACAAAGGCATTAAAATGTCCTCACTTTTGTTTTCCATTCCTTTCCTAATAATACCTAACATTCTATTTGCTTTCTTAGCTGCCGCAGCACACTGAGCAGAGCATTTCAAAGTATCATCAACGACGCCAAGTTCTCTTTCTTGGTCGGTGACTCCTAACGTGGAACCTTGTATTACGTAGCTATAGTTCAAGTTCCTCTTTCCCACATGCATCACTTTGCATTTGCTCACATTAAACATCATCTGCCATTTAGACGCCCAGTCTCCTAGTCTCATAAGGTCCTCTTGTAATTTTTCACAACCCTCTTGCAATTTAACAACTTTGAATAACTTTGTATCACCAGCAAATTTAATTACCTCACTAGTTATTCCCATAGAAATGATAAGTAGTAGTAGTAGTAGTAAATCATTTATAAATATGTTAAAATGCAGCAGTTCCAGCACAGACCCCTAGGGGACCCCACTATCTACTATTCTCCATTGAGAATACTGTCCATTTAATCCTCCTCTCTGTTTTCTATCCTTTAACCAGTTTTTAATCCACAATAGGATATCTAGATGGCTTGAGGTAGTGTAGGTGCGGGTTTTGGGTGCGCCTAAAAAAAAGACCTTTTTTTCTTTTTTGTCGAAAATGGAAGTGCAGAAAAATCAAAATTGCTGCGCGTCCATTTTGGGTCTGCGACCATATTGCCAGCCATTGACCTAGTGGTAAAGACTCACACGGTATATGGGCGGTAATGACCTACACATGCCAAATGCCACGGCGCGTTTCCGATATGTGTGTCCAAAAATAAAAATTAGTTTTTGGACGCACGCCAAAAATGAAATTACTGCAAGAACCATGCGGTAGATGGGCGGTAACTCCAGTTTGGCACACATTGGGAGCGCGTAGCCACTGGCACTGAATATCCGGGGCCAAACCTGACTGATATTCAGCCCCAGCTGAATATCAGTCATTACATTACATTTGGGCTTATATCCCGCTAACACCTTTTCAGTTCTAAGCAGTTTACAAACTTCTTATAGGGATATAGAGCTCAATAGTTGCTTTTGGAGACAAGCAGACATCTAATTATAATACGTATTTCTTAAATAAGAAAGTTTTTATCTTCTTTTGAAACATGAGATATGATTATGAAGGAGAAAACATTCCGGCAGTTTCTTTCCAAAGTCTGGTGCTTGAATGGCAGGAGATTTGTCAAAGAGTGCTTGTCTCTTCTTACCCTTAGATCAGGAGCATAGCCAGACTTCGGCGGGAGGGGGGTCCAGTGCCCGAGGTGAGGGGGCACATTTTAGCCCCCCCGGCACTGCTGACCCGCCCCCCCGGCGCCATTGCCGACACCCCCTGCCATTGCCGACACCTCCCCCACCACCGCCAGCACCACCAACAACAACTTTGACCCCCCCCTGCTGACAACCCTCTCGACCCCCCCCCCCCCCCCGCCCGCTGTCGCCTACCTTTGCTGGCAGGGGACCCCAACCCCCACCAGCCGAAATCTTCGTCCTTTGTTTGGTGGCTAATTGGGTGCAATATTTTGCGTGACAGATTATAGAATTAGGGGGATTCTGGTTAAAATCTATAGATGACAGCATTTACACCAGGTTTCAGCTGATGTAAATACCAGTGCCTAACTGAAACAGGATTCAAAGATTTTGACTGTATCTGGGAGGGATGGGGAAGAGGGGAATTCTATAATCCATTAGTATGGTGTTATGTCTCGGGAGGGTCACAAGAGTCAGGACCCTGCGAGGCTATCATGTTTATGTATAAGGGGGGGGGGGGAGGTTCACTCAAGTTTGGATTTCTGATGACGGTAGGAGGGAGGCCACAACATCTTTTAGCCTCCTATATGTTAGGTTTTTCTATTTTTTCATTTTATTAACAGATCTGTGTCTGAAGGGATTGAAGATTCCATGTGCTTCCTTTAATTCATGGACCTCAAATGGGAGGACGGGAGGAGATGGGGAGGGAAGTGGGAATACAGTACTGAACAACTCTCGCTGTATTTGTACTGTTATGAGTCACGTTTGTTCAATAAAAATTGTTTTCAAGTAAATATCAGCACCCAAATTTGGGCATGGGAATGGGCTCTGAGCACTATTCTATAGAGACCGCTCAACTTGGAACACTCTTTATACAATAGTTGCTCCATGCCGATTTTTGCCGCACCCTTATTTGGGCGCCATCTACTGAATCTGGTCCTAAATACGTATGAGACAGTCCCGGCTCAACAGAACTTACAAGACAGACAAACAAGACAAATAAGAGATTAGGGAATTACTTCAACTCTTATCACAAGCTTTGGCCCCAAGGCAACACGAGATGTCAGATTAAACATGTTTCCTTGCTGCTGACCAGTAGGCATGCAGGTTGGAGGAGGATCAAGTGTGGGTAACCTGCGATGGCCAGTTTGGGAAGATACGGAGAGTGGAGAACCAAGGGAAAGAAGGAAGAAAGGGAGGAGTTAAGAGAAAGAGTGTTGTCTTTATGCCCCTTACCACAGGACACCTCGGAAAAAGCAAACAGACAAAAAAGCACAAGGAGCCTTCAAGAATGGGGGCATCTCAACTTCACTTTATTGAACAGGACACCTTGGGCCATACTTACTTGGCATAGGCTTTCTCTAGCAGCGCACTCCAAAACTCGTTGAGCTCCGCTGAGTGCAAGAAAACCAAGCGATTTCTAAAGGTGGGCAGTCGATCATCGATGACTATATCTAGCCACTCATTGTGTTGCCAAAACTGTTAAGCAAAACAGAAAAGCTAATCAGAAGAACCCTCTTGTTACTGACACAACAGTACTAAAACATCTGCATTCCATTTCTCTGTCACCATGTCATTTTAGAAAACCACAGGAGGAGGGAGACGTGCAAGCAATACATTGGAATTTTAAGAAATAGCAACTCTGGAGTCATTAGTCTCACAAACTAATCCTTTAGACAGCCAGAAGTCTCAGCAGCCATTTTTTTCAGCATGGCACTGTCGCCCACGGCGCAGAAGAGCAAACAAGAGACAGAATAGCGGCAGTGGGCAGGAAAGAGCGGGATTCTTTCCTGCCCCCATAGAGGCCACTACACCACCAGGGCAGGCGGGCCCTTCAAGGAAGGACTGTGTAGTGTGTGGGGGTTGTGGTGTGTGGGAGGCGGATGGCGGCAACTGCGGCAGGGGGGAGGCGGCAGGTTTTGGCACAGCATAAGACAAACCAATCAGCATTTTAACAGCACTTAAGAAGCAATAATGAGCACTAATTGGCAATAATTAGAATTTACATGTAGAACTCGCTAAGCGTATTCTGTAAGACAGAGTACCTAAATTCTTATGTGCGGAGGCAAAAAAGGCCATGGTTATGGGTGTGGAAATGGGTGTTTCATGGGCATTCCAAAATTTACACACACTGTTATAGAATATGCCCCTCTGCGTCTAAATGTAACAAAGAAAATGTTCCATGCAATGTGGAAACTTAAAAGAGTTAAACCTTTCTTCCCGAGGGAGGTATTCCGCAATCTGGTGCAATCAATGGTGTTAAGCCATTTGGACTATTGCAATTCTATATATGCCGGACGTAAAGCACAAATTATTAAGAAACTTCAGACAGCCCAAAACACTGCAGCCAGACTCATAATTGGAAAAGCGAAATTTGAAAGTGCAAAACCCCTCAAAGAAAAATTACACTGGCTCCCATTAAAAGATCGAATTATATTCAAAATTCTGTACCCTGGTTCATAAAATTATTCATGGAGAGGCCCCGATATATATGTCAGACCTCATAGATCTATCAGCAAAGAATACAAAAAGTTCATCACGTACATTCTTGAACCTCCATTATCCCAATTGTAGGGGACTTAAATATAAATCAATATATGCATCTAGCTTCTCCTACATCTGCATGCAACTTTGGAATGCACTGCCGAATGCCATAAAAACAACACACGATTTGATAGCCTTCCGGAAACTATTAAAGACTAAACTGTTTAAAGAGTCTTATCAAAAGGATCTGACCTAAAAAACATGACATCAAAACTGTACCAGAATTAGTTAACATTGAACTATTTTTATTTGGTTACCCTATCACACTGTTATTATTGAATGGTTTTCACTATCCTTGATCTCAAATACCTTGAAATAAATTATTTATCTATTTTCTTCTAATTTTATTGTATATTTTCTATACCCTAACTGGAATTTTACTCTGTATTTCTCATTCTGGAAATGGCAATCACCAATATGGTATTTGTAAACCACATTGAACCTGCAAAGAGGTGGGAAAATGTGGGATATAAATGCAGAAAATAAATAAATAAATCTAAGATCCGGTATTTACACCACGTTTCCCTTGGTATAAATGGATGCACATAGTTCTAGGCGCTGGGATATCAACTAAGCGTGTTCTATATACTTCGCAGAAATTTAAGACTATTCTGTAAAATATAGGCATACTTTAGAGAATACGCCTAGGGGTATTTTTTTTCGGGCGGAATTTTCAGGCACCATATATAAAATCTAGCCCCATATGTTTCATGGAATAAACCCTGAATTAAACCTCAGAAAAGAAATATGTTTGAGTCCTGTGACTAATAACTTGACATGATCAAACTTGGGTATGCATATAAAGTATCACATTCCATGTATATGAGTTTATCTTATTGGGCAGACTGGATAGACCATACAGGTCTTTATCTGCTGTCATTTACTATGTTACTATGTTATGTTACTACCATCATTTCTATAGCACTATTAGACATAAGCAGCACTATACACATTACGGGTTAGATTAAGTATATGGTGCTCAGAAATCAGCACTGAAAAAATGGCACTCAATGCTAATTCCATAATGGGCACTTAAAGATGAGCTCTCATGATAGAATGACATTGAGTGCCAATTTCGGCGCCCCAATTTGGGTACCTGGACTTATACCTGCTGAAGCCAGTGTATAGGGCACTCCCTTCTTGCCTCTAAAAGAGGGTGGGGGGAGCTGAACAGAAGAGACTGAAAGAAGGAAAGCCCTTCTGGCAAAGGAAAAACACTTTAGAGTTCAGTTTTTCTCTTTTATAATAATGCTAAAATTTATTAGAGTAAATAAATGGTTACAATAAAAATTCTTTTATCTCAGTATTACAGAAAATTGAATTCTTATTTATATCAGTCCAAATTTCAGTATAAGGAAAATAAAATCTCTCTCTCTCTCTCTCTCTCTCTGTTTCCTTTGGAAGCTATCAGACTCTGACTCGTACAAAATGTGCTTAGCCAGAATACTGAAGCTTAATTTTGTCCAATCATTTAATGCCTTATATTTTCTCTCTTACTTATCTAGTATTCTTCAACTCTGACCTCTAAGGTCACCTTCCCATAATTCTTCTTTTTTTCGGTATTTTTCCTAATTATCCATCATTTGCCCTTTGTAACCTTCCTTCCTCGAATACTTACCACTCATAATTGTCCTTCACTGAAAATGTCTCTGTGACATTTGAAACAAACAGAGGTTTTAAAGTTTATGGCCTATTATTTTAGGCCAAGCAAACCTGTTAACTTGGCCCTGAAAAAGCCAAAAAGACACAGGCTATAGCTATAGATCATAGATAAGGGAATAAGTTATATATACAAAGCTGGCTGATCAGCAAAACCAGACAGCTTTATATTAAATACCAGGTATAATTCCTGGTGCCCATCTCTGGTATACTATAACACTGCATGTATATTTTAAGAATACCCCTGACCTGCCCATGACCATTCCCCGTTTTGGATTGTGCGCACACTGTTCTAGAATAGCGCATAGCAAGATATCTGTGCAAATTAAAATCGGTGCCAATTAGTACCCAATTATTGGCATGTTATCTATGTTAGGGCCCCTTCTACCAAGCTGCAGCAAAAGGGGGCCTGCGCTGTTGTGGGTGCATGTTTTTGATATACACTGAGGCCCCCTTTTTTCCGCAGCAGGTAAAAGGTAGGTCTTTCTTTTTTTCAGGAAATGACCGTGCAGCAAGTGAAGAACTTGCCTTGTGGCCATTTCAAGGGGGAATCCTTACCGCAACCCATTGATGTGGCGGTAAGGGCTGCCACACTAACCTGGCAGTAAACCCGATTACTGCTGGGTACACAGCAGCGCTACAATAATAAAAATATTTTTGTAGTGCCAGATATGACAGCATGCTGGGGGTGGGAACTACCACTGGGCTGCTGAGGTAGCCCAGCGGTACTTCCTTTTTAGCAAGCAGTAAGCCTGCGTTGGCCTTGCCACCACTTTGTAAAAGGGGCCTAAAATTGGGCACACATAATGGATCAGCACCATATATAGAATCTGGGGCTATATGCAAGTACATTCTCTGTCTCTAGTGGGATTACAATCTAAGCTTTGTACCCAGGCAATGAAGGGTTAAGAGGCCCTTTTACTAAGCTGCATATGCGCATCCTACATATGTCAATTTTGAACTATTGCCTGGCTACTGCGTGGCCTGGGCGGTAATTAAATTTTTTATGCGTGTCCACTAAGCGCGCCGGGCAGTAATCAGCATTGTACGCGTGTAGACCATTACTGCCTGGTTAACGCATGATACCTTACCGCTAGGTCAATGGGTGGCAGTAAGGTCTCAGACCCAAAATAGATGCACACCAATTTTTATTTTGCTGCATTTCCATTTTTGGCCCCCAAAAAAGGCCTTTATTACAGGTGCGCTGAAAAATGGACCAGCATGCAACCAATACACGCGTCTACACCAGCGCAGGCCATTTTCAGCGCACCTTAGTAAAAGGACCTCTAAGTGCTCAGGGTCACAAGGAGCTACAGTGGGAATTGAATCTAGTTTCTCAGTCCACTGCGCTAACCATTAAGCTACTCCTCACATGACATGCTGCCACCTTCTGGCTTTGGCCTATAAACAGATAGGCTCTGCCCCATCTTCTGATTGGCACAGGTGGATGACTTTTCCTGTTGTCTGGAACCAGCAGATGACAATATCTACTACTCGACTTGGCCACACATGCTAGTGATGCTATCTCCTCATTTAGGCCTCCAGGGGCTGATAATGCCACCACCACTAAGAGATGCAACTTAAAATTTCAATATGCTACATGAAGCTTGCAAGAAGGGAGAGAGAACCAACAGAGAAAAGGAATGGTTCAAATTGATCTAGTCATGGCTTTTAGACTATTTAATGTGTGGACTTATGGCCCCGTTTTCTCAAGAAAAGCTATGAAGCCAATTGTCAATCCTCTTTTCCAGTTCTTTAGTCTCCCCAACTCTAAAAAACAAAATGTGTGGTATATTGACCTTACCTGAAAGTGGAATATTCCTGCATAACCATTGTCGAATGTCTGATCTGGAGGTACCACTCTATAAAGGGTATTTTCAGTAAGGGTCAGAGATGCTATCGCTGCCAACAGCCAACAGTCACCTGCAAAATTCAAAGGATGTATCTCTTACCATTGATTGATTTGTGTATCTAAAGTCTGGACCAGAACTGGAATACAGGATCTTCCTATTCAGTGTTTTGGTTACTTTAGATACATTGGGCTAGATTCTATATATCATGCCTGAAAAAAAATACACCTAGGTATATTCTATAAATATTTAGGCGAACTTTATAGAATAGGACTAAATTTCCGTATAGTTTACAGAATACACTGAGTGCCCATCTGTGTGACTAAATATAGTTGCGGGCAGTTATGCCAAGTGAAACCTGGTATAAATCCGACACCTAAATTAGGTGCAGACCGGGTGTATTATTATTGATATTTGTATAGCGCTACCAGATGCACGCAGCGCTGAACACCTGACACAGAGAGACAGTCCCTGCTCAATAGAGCTTACAATGTAAAAATACAGACAGACAAGACAATTAAGGGCGAGGAAAGTACTGGGTGAGAAGGAACAAGGATAGAGGAATTGAGTAGTGGTTAGGAGCCAAAAGCAGTGGTGAAAAGGTGGGTTTTCAGCATAGATTTGAAAACAGGTAGAGATGGAGCTAGGCGTACAGTCTCAGGAAGTCCATTCCAGGCATAAGGTGCCATGAGGGAAAAGGAACGAACCACACGCATAGATTTTAGAAATGCCCATGACCCGCTCATTCCAAGTCCCCTTTTCAACAATGCAACTTAGAATTTACGCGTATCATGTTACAGAATATGCTTAGACAGTTGTGCGTGTAAATTCAAATTAATGCCAATTAGTGTCAATTGTTGCCTGTTAATTGGCAATTATCGGTGCTGATTGGCTTGTTAAATAATTAAGTTGCTTGTGCAAATCCAGAATACGAGTGGATTTGAGCATGTAGAATCCGAGGGATAAAGGGCGTCTCTAAATGGACGCATGCAGTTAGCATGTGTAAATACAACATACATATAAAAGCACTCATGCACCTGTCTCCAATTCACACATCTATCTTATAGAATACTAACGATGTATTAAATATAACAAAGGACAGAAGAGAAATATAAACAATATGAACAAATAACCTACCCATAGGGCTAGGTGGGACTAACAACAGCCTGTAACAATTTATTAAGCTAAGGTTGAGTTACTATTAACTTATTTATTTACACTGCACAGAGTACTTTAACATTTGCAATTGAATACTTTCAGGAAGTTTTTTTATCTGCTGATTTTATTACCAATAACTTCTAACTCTTGAGAGACAGTGGGTGGGGCTCTGAGTTGTCCGATGCTAAGGTCCACCTTGGGGATCAGCACTCAAGAAAAGATCTGGGTGTCGTTGTAGATAATATGCTGAAATCTTCTGCTCAGTGTGCAGCGGTGGCCAAAAAAGCAAACAGGATGCTAGGAATTATTAGGAAAGGGATGGCAAATAAGACTGAAAATACTATAATGCTTCTGTATCGCTCCATGGTGCAACCGCACCTTGAGTATTACGTTCAGTTCTGGTTGCCGTATCTCAAAAAAGATATAGCGGAATTAGAAAAGGTTCAAAGAAGAATGACCAGAATGATAAAGGGGATGGAACTCCTCTCGTATGAGGAAAGGCTAAAGCGGTTACGGCTCTTCAGCTTGGAAAAGAGGTGGATGAGGGGCGATATGATCGAGGTCTACAAAATCCTGAGTGGTGTAGAACGAGTAGAAGCAAATTGATTTTTTACTCATTCCAAAAGTACAAAGACTAAGGGACACCAACGAAAACATGGCGTATATCCCGGCACATAGATTTAGGCACAGAGGGCCATATTCTATAATTATGTGTGCAAATTTTGGAATGCTCCTGAAATGCATATTTCCCTGCCTATAACCACAACTCATTAAGTGTAGTCTGTTACACAGTGCGCCTAACTTCTAACGTGTACAGGCAAATAGGGGCGTGGACGCCCATCTTGTTTCGATAATACGGGTTTCCCCGCCCATTTGCTGGGACGTCCTTAGAGATGGGTGCCCTTAGAGATGGTCGTCCCCATTCGATTATGCCCCTCGTCATATGATCCATGTACTGCCATCTTTACAGAGGGCTAGACTTAATTCAATTTACTTAGCACCTTTTTTATGGAATCATCTTCCAAATTACATTCATGTGGAGAAAATTTTTTTTAATATAAAATTTTACTAAAGACTCATTTGTTTAAAGAGATTTTCAATGTGGACGTAGGTATTGATGGCAAAGTGCACTAGTGCCTCAGTGGAATGGTAACTTCCCTGCAAGAAGAATAAGGTTTTTGAATGACTTCTGTGTATGTGTGTCTAGGTCTTTTTTATTAATATGATGGGGTTCCTAAAATATTTATTTTTAAAAAATGTTATTTTATATTTATTGCATAAATTGTAAACCACTCTGGTCTTCCAAGTTGAACGCTATATTAAGCTTGAATAAACAAATATAAACATACACACAAAAATGTTCTTATAGAATAGGCTCACGGGAGTAATTCTATATACGATGCCTTAAAAATCAGTGCCGAAAAACCACGCGGTTAGCTTGATTCAACAAACTACGCCTGAAGTTACATGTAGTTTATAGAATATGTTCGCGTGCCATTCTTGTGGCTTAAATTTAGGCGCACCCATTTAGGCCACCTAAAACCAAGCCTAAATACCTGCGCTTAAGTTAGGCGCAGATTGGGTGTATTCCACAACGGTGCATATACTTTTTTGAAACATTCACGTACACCACATTATAGAATACGCCTAGAAAGTTGTGCGCATAAATTCTAATTAAAGCCAATTAGTGCCACTAATTGGTTAAGTACCAATTATCAGCGCTGATTGGCTTGTTAATCAATGAAGTTGTTTGCACAATTTGGCCATGTGGTCAAATAAGCACGCACAACTTAAGGTGCCATATATAGAATTTGGGGGACAACCAACAGAAAATATGTGCCACAATTTAGGCAACCTGTTAGAGAACTCCCCCTATAGAGTATATATTAAAAAAAGAAAAAAAAATGAAATCTGGGTTCCAGTGTTTGTACTCTTGCAACTAGCAATAAATTCTTCATTACTATTTTGTTGTTATCACTATAATGAATTTTACAAAGCTGCCACTTCTTTCTGTGGAAAATGTCCATAAGAGGAATGCACACATACCAAGGTCCCCTTGACAAATGTCCGTTCTCGAAGCACCTCCCACAATGAACTTGGGATTTTTCACAATTTCCTAAAACAGACAGAAGAAAAGTTGGCTGAAGCATGATTGCTCAGTTTGGGTCAAACCCTGCACTAGTTAGGCAATAAAAACATTGTGATGAAAACACATTTCCTTCAGAAATAGAAAATCTGATGGCAGGGCACATTTGGAAAGTCAATCACCTTAGAGTGCACTTTACATGTAACCCATTAGGAAGGACTTGATTTTACACTTTTCTTTTAGCAATTTCATTAAAAGGAGCATTTTTCACATTTTTTGTTAAATTACAGCTTATCAGTTTGTACAAACCTCTCTTTGGCTGTTGGTGGCAAAATGAGGCCTCACCTAAATATAAATGTACTAGGGCCAGGATTTGAACTTGTGACCCTAGGATCCAGGAGAATTGTTCAGAACTAGCCTGGATTTTAAGGGGTCCTTTTACAAAGGCGTGCTGAAAAGTGGCTTGCGGTAGTGTAGGCGCGGGTTTTAGGCGCATGCAGAATCATTTTTCAGTGTGCCTGTAAAAAAGGCCTCTTTTTTCCCCCTGAAAATGGACGTGTGGCAAAATCAAAATTGCCGCATGTCCATTTTGGGTCTCTGACCTTACCGCCAGCCATAGACTTAGCGGTAAAGAGACGGATCAAGATGGCGTCGTGAACGGATGTGCGGCTCTGTAGCTCCTGAGAATCCTCACTGCTCTGGCGAGAGGTTCGTCTTACCGATCCTAGGATGGGAAAGAGAAAGGGGAAGATGGTGGCTCCTTCCTCCGCGGCACCGCAGCCGACCCCCACCACCCGCCAGATGACTCTGGAGAGCTTCGGAGTTGGAGCCCTTGGAGAGCGGATGCCTACCTCGGCAGACTCGGCCATTTTGGGCCTAAAGCGCAGCATTGAAGGAGTGACGTTGAGTCCTCCTTCCTACACTGTTCCTCCGTGACCCGGAGACGATTTGTTGCCCACGGGGTCACGGCATTTTGAGGCCGAAAACCCGGCGATGTCAGTGGAAGGAGGACCTATGGGCACCTCAACCCTGGGGAAGGAAACATCTGAGTTGGAGCGTGTGCCAGATACTGCTCCCCCAACCCAGGAGATTGTAACAGTGAGTACCGGAGGAATATTGAGACCTCCAGTGGTGACTTTAAACACACTATGGGACATCATTCAAGGTGTGAATAATACCTTATTATTAATGAATACCTCAGTTAAAGGTGAAATAATGGAAATAAAAAAGACTAATCAGAAACTATCTGATCAAGTTCAAGAACAGAATGTGAAAACTACTAAAATGGCAGGAGAAATTGAAGAATTAAAATATTTAACTACAGCTTTGATTAAAGAAAGAGAAATCCAAGAAAGAAAATTGGAATACCTTGAAAATAATGGACGCAGGAATAATTTAAGGTTTTTGAACTTTCCGAAATCTCCTCTGATTACCTCGGTGGATATGCTCAAGAAATATTTTTGTGATGTACTGGGAATACCCGTTGAGGGATATCCTCCCATAACGAGGGCCAAGTGCATAACTGGAATATCTAAATTGTCTAAAGAGCAACCCCAACCTGCTCCTAACCCCAATTTGAATCTGATAGAATTCTTGGAAAATTCTCTTGAACTTATCACGGAAAGAACGACATTGCTGGTCACCTTCGCTCTTGAACCGGATAGAAATATTATTCTTCGGCCGTATTTTCGCCACATTAATGACTCTTTCTTGGGACAAAAGACACAGGTTTTTTTTGATATGGCGCGAAATATGCAATAGAGGAGAAAAGAATTTTTGATGTACAAATCAAGAGTTCTTAAAATAGGTGGATCCTTTATGTTAAAATTTCCTTGTAAATGCTATGTCTCCCTTGCAATGGTGAATTTTGTTTTCTTTACACCCATGAAATTATTAGAGTTTATTGAATCAAAAGAAAAGGTTGTTCCGCCTGTGGATGGACCTCCATATTTTAATGCTGTTTAAACCGGCTGAGAACATCCGTTTCTCCCTTCCGTTTGCAGTGGCGTACCAAGGGGGGGGCGGTGGGGGCAGTCCGCCCCGGGTGCATGCCGCTGGGGGGGTGCCGCGCACCTGTCGGCTCTTCGTTTTCATGCTCCCTTTGCCCCGGAACAGGTTACTTCCTGTTCCGGGGCAGAGGGAGCATGAAAACGAAGAGCCGGAAGGCGCACGGCACCCCCCCCCCCAGCGGCATGCACCCGGGGGGGGTTATTTCGCTGGGGGATTGGGGGGGGGGTTCGCCAGTGTGGGGGGGGGGGGCGTTGCGCTGTTCCGGGGGGGGCGCTGCACCCGGGGGGGTGGGGCGCATCGGCAATCCGCCCCGGGTGTCAGCCCCCCTAGGAACGCCACTGTCCGTTTGTAATAATTATATTACTAAATTACTTTACTTGAAATTTCTTAGTATCCTGATCCAACTTATTGTGGACAAAGTTAATCATGTTTATTTCTATACTATATCATTTTGATATAAAGTATTATATTGTCATTATAATTTCTGATATTTCCAATACATTTATGTTTGTGGATATAAATGTAAAAACTGAATAAATAAAGAATTTAAAAAAAAGACCTAGCGGTAAAGAATTTGGGCAGTAAGGACCTACTTGCGTCAGATGCCACTTGGTGCGTGTCCAAAAATAAAAATTATTTGTTAGATGCGCATAGCAGACACAAGCCAAAAATGAAATTACCACAAGAGCTATGCGATAGTCGGGCGGTAAGTCCATTTGGAGTGCGTTGGGCGCACGTGGTTACCTACGTCGCTTAGTAAAAGGGGCCCTAAGTAAGTTTAGCCTCTTTTGGAAAGTTCTTAGTTAACTTGAGTATAATGGAACTGATTATCAAGCCACATGTGGTCAGCTGAAAAGATTCAATTCAATTCAAATCAATTCTTGTATACTGCTAATATCCCCTTTTCAGGGTTCAGTGTAGTTTACATTATGGGTGAGGCTAGAGTAGAAACCGTCTGAGTGTAAGCATGATAAAGATCATTATAGAAAAGTCTTACGGATGATTTGAGGACAGCAGTAATGGATTATTATGATATGAACTTAGGGATGAAAAAAGGTTTTATCCTCTTCCGAAAGCTAAGGGGCCCTTTTACTAAGCTGTGGTAGGCTTTACATGCATGCAGCGGGTACCAAAATGAGACTACCACCAGGCCAGTGTGCCCTCCTGGCAGTAATTTCAGATTTGGCGTGCACCCACAATGCCTAGATGAATTATTTATTTATTTCCTCCTATGCGTCACAGTTCTGGTGGTAATCAGCACTTGACGCACACCAACTGGTCACTGCATGTCTAGTGGGTGAGCCTTTACTACTTGATCAATGGGTGGCGTTAAGGGCTCAGGACAGCCCCATAGTGTGATAAATATTTTTTGCAAATCATGATGTAATTATGGCATCATTATTTACAGTTGGTCAACATGATTTTTTTGCTAGAAGTTAACATCTGAGACAAAGGAAATATTGTTATGAAGTGAAAAAATTTCTTAAAATGCGTCCTGAAAAACTATGTCACTTTTTGGACCGAAGAAACTTATTTGCAAAGTTAATATTACTAGCACTTGCAAACGCTGCTCTGGTAGCAGTTGACCTCCTAGTGCCTAACAATATGTGGGTATATGCACCTTCAACATGTACAATGCTTAGGGTTATCATATGTCCGGTTTTACCCGGACATGTCCTCTTTTTGAGGACATGGCCAGGCAACCAGGCGGGTTTTGCCAGCCTGCCCATTAGTCCGGATTTCCGGACAAACAGGCAGGCTGGCGGGCGGGCCTAATGGTGTCCTATCCCCTCCCCTTACCTTACTCTACTGTCCTAATGGTCTAGTGACCTGTTTGGGGCAGGAAAGAGCCCCCTCTTTCTTGCCCGGTGCACTGCCCTGCATTCTCTCTCTTCCCCTTGCAATGCTGACGGTCCCGGCGCCGATTCAAAATGGCCATCGAGAATTGAAGCGGCCTCTTTTTAGGGGGACCAAATATGGTAACCCTAACAATGCTGTTCTATACACAAAAGCCTCTTAAAAACTTATTGCTGAAATGGCTAATTGAAAATATACTTCAGTGGGTCTAATTTAATTTACAACAGTGCTTCAGTACAGCCACGTGAAACTAGGCTTGCATTTCTGAAGTAGGCTGTGAAAACTAAAGGTGTTTATAGCTATTCTGCATGCTCTTTTAGATTCTTTTATTTGCAATTTTTCAATTTGTATTTTGTATTTCTTATTTTTTAATTACTTTTTATTCTTTAATTTTTTTTAGGGCTGCATTTCGATTAAAAATTGTAATTGCAATTAATTGTGCAATTAAAGGTATGTTTATTTATTTATTTTCCACCCACTGCAACTCCTTGTGATTCTGGACAATGGAGGGCTAAGGGCTCCTTTTACTAAGGTGCGCTAGTGAATTTAGCATGCGCTAAACTCTAAGATGCCCATTGTATTCCTATGGGCATCTTAGCGTTTGGCACACTAAATCTGCTAGCGCACCTTAGTAAAAGGGGCCCTAAGTGACTTGCCCAGACTTGCCCTGGGCAGTGGGAAAAAAATAAACATTCCACGCCCAATTATAGGCATAAGGAATTTCCCCCCTGGTGCAAATGCATTCCTAAATTATGTACGGATCTCCCTTATCCTATAAAACTGCCTGTAAATTCCAGAAACGCCCATGATTTGCCCTGCCCCTCCCATGGCCTTGCCCCTTTTCAGATCCGTACATAAAATTTACACTTGGATCCCGGCATCTAAAATGTGTGTGTGCAAATTTTAATCAATGCCAATTAGTGTCAATAGATTATTAGCGGCCAATTATTGATGCTAATTGGTTTGTTATTCAATTAAATTGCATGCAGAAATTAGGCACACACCCAAATTTCTGCATGCAATTTTGAGCACCATATATAGAATCAGGCTGTTTGTGTCCAACAAAGGTGAAAGAGACCTGGTTTTCCTGAGGGCAAAGAAAGAATTTCTGATCACTCAGGAGATATGAGGACTGATGGATAAGGACATGTTCAAGACTATGCCTAGGAATTGAACAGAGTTACTACAGGGGATAGGTGCCTGATGTGTGGTTGAAATGGCATACAGGAATGACGGCAGGGAAATCAAAGAGCCTTGAACTTTTGCAGATTAAGAATGAGATTGTGCTGAGTGATTTAGGATGCAATGTTTGATTAACTGTCAGACAGGCTGTTTAAAACAGGATCTACATCAGCAGATCCTGTTCTAATAAGTACATAAGTATTGCCATACTGGGACAGACCGAAGGTTCATCAAGCCCAGCATCCTGTTTCCAACAGTGGCCAATCCAGGTCATAAATACCTGGCAGGATCCCCAAAAAGTACAAAACATTTTATGCTGCTTATCCCAGAAATAAGCAGTGGATTTTCCCCAAGTCCATTTTAATAATGGTCTATGGACTTTTCTTAAAGTCTATGGACTTCTCCACTAGTGGAATTTAAGACCGCCTAACTTGGATGTCTAAATTCTAATCTGTACAACTTTCTAAGATTGTCAGTGTCTTTTTTAATACTAGTGCAAATCCAACAGCAATAATGCCTAAATCAGTGGTTCTCAATCCAGTCCTCATGACACACCTAGCCAGTCAGGATTTCAGAATACCCACATTAAATAATGGATGACATAAATTTGTATTCAATGGAGGTGGTGCATGCAAATGTATCTCATGCATATCCATTGTGTACATCCTGAAAGCCTGACTGGCTGGGTGTGTCCTGAGGTCTGGGTTGAGAACCCCTGGCCTATAACGAAGAGCATGTTTAAATGTCCATGTACATAATATACAAGTATGCATGCCTATTTGCATATTTCATAATCAATGCACATACTGCATGTTCCACCCAGACAGTGCCCCCCAGCAATGCCTACAGTAAAAGTACATGCTTTCATGCCAATGTGTACACTTTTACACCTGACATAATTGTATAAAAGCCCTATTCTCCTGGATTCTATATAAGGCGCATGAAATTCCACGTGGAAACCGAAGCATATTCTATAGCATTGTGCATAACTTAGGGGCCCTTTTACAAAAGTGCGTAAGAGCCTAAACGAGTCCAGCGCGTGCCAAATCATCACTACCACCTGACTACCACGTGTCCCTGGTGGTAATTCTGAATTTGGCGTGCGCCGAAAACACATGGTAGAAAATATTTTCTATTTTCTTCCATGAGGTGCTTACCCGGTGTTAAACGGCAGTGGATATGCACTGCATGCCTAACACCTGGGTAGTGCATGAGACCTTACCTCCATTGCCCCAGAAACAAAACTTAGATTGTGAGCCCTCTAGGGAAAGAGAAAGTGCCTGCATATAATGTGTACAGCACAGCGTACGTCTAGTGGCACTATAAAAATGATTAGTAGTAGTAGTAAGTCAATGGGTGGCGGTAAGGTCTCAGGCTGAAAATGGACACGTACTGGTTTTTATTTTACCACACATCCATTTTCTGGCCCCTTAAAAAAAGGCCTTTTCCAGGACAAGGCAAAAAACTGGCGTGCGCCAAAAAGACACGCTGGCACTGCGGCAGGCCACTTTTTCCCACAGCTTAGTAAAGGGCCCCTTAATTGGTTAAATACCTAATCAGCTCTGACAATTGGATGTTAAGCAATTATCAGCACTAATTGGCATTAAATGAGATTTACATGCACAACTCGCTATTGGGCTCATTTTCGAAAGAGAAGAACGTCCATCTTTCGACATAAATCGGAAGATGGACGTCCATCTCCCAGGGATGTCCAAATCGGTATAATCAAAACCTGATTTTGGATGTCTCCAACTGCTGTCCGTCGCAAGGATGGCCAAAGTTCAAGGGGGTGTGTCTGAGGCGTAGCGAAGGCGGGACTTGGGCGTGCCTAACACTTGGACGTCCTTGACCCATAATCGAAAAAAACAAGGATGCCCCTGACGAACACTTGGATGTTTTCACCCGGACGTGTTTTTATTCCGACTAAGGCACAAAAAGGTGCCCGAAATGACCAGATGACCACCGGAGGGAATTGGGGATGACTTCCCGTTACTCCCCCAGTGGTCACTAACCCCGTCCCACTCTCAAAAAACATCTTTAAAAATATGTCGTGCCAGCTTCAGATGTCATACTCAGGTCCATGACAGCGCATGCAGGTCCCTGGAGCAGTTTTAGTGGGTGCAATGCACTTCAGACAGGCGGACCCATCCCCATCCCTCCCTACCTGTTACGTTTGTGGAGGAAACAGCAAGCCCTCCAAAACCCACAAGAAACTCACTGTACCCACATCTAGGTGCCCCCCTTCACCTGTAAGGGCTATGGTAGTGGTATACAGTTGTGGGGAGTGGGCTTTGAGGGGCTCAGCATACGGTAAGGGAGCTAAGTACCTGGGAGCATTTTATGAAGTCCACTGCAGTGCCCCCTAGGGTGCCCAGTTGGTGTCCTGGCATGTCAGGGGGACCAGTGCACTACAAATGCTGGCTCCTCCCACGACCAAATGGCTAGCATTTGGCTGTTTTTGGCATGGACATCTTTGGTTTCGAAAATCACCGAAAGTCAGAAACATCCATGTCTAGGGACGGCCAAATTTAAGGCTTTGGACATCTCTGACGGTATTTTCAAAACAAAAGATGGAGTCCACCTTTTTTTAAAATATGGGTTTCCCTGCCCCTGGATTTCGCCGTTTTGCAAGGACGTCCAAATTGCAACTTGGACATCCCTTTCGAAAATGCCCCTCCACGTGTGTTATGTAACATGGTGCACCTAAATTCTAAGACTCATAGTTGAAAGGGGCATGGCATGGGTGAGGCATGGGCTTTTCTACAATTTATGCACATTATTATAGAATACACCTGCTCAGCATGTAAAACGTGGCCTAAAAGGACAAGCCCAAATTTGATCACTTGTGTGCCACTCGGCATATTCTATATGCTGTGCGGAAATTTAGGCCTATTCTGTAAAATTTAGGTGTACTCTAGAGAATACACCTAGGTGTAATTTTTTTCTATGCAGATTTTTCAGGGACCATTTATAGAATCTCCTCCATTATGCATGAATATTGCCACAGTACTGACTAAACTGACCCCCTGCCATTGACCGAGAACAAAATTTCCAGTTTGACTTATATGCACAATTTCTAATGTTTGTGCATAAATGCTAACTCAGTTCCTGAACTTCAACCCCCAGGAATGTCTCTGCTTAGTCTGGGTAAAGTTACATTCATATAGGCTGTGTACATGTAAACTTATGCGCATTTCAGGACTGCAGTGTTATAGCACTGCTCTATCCATAGTAATGCTTCTTAAAATGGTAGAAATGCCTTTGGACATTTGCTCCGGGATTCTATATATCGCACCTAGCGCCCGTTTCATTTCTTTCAGAAACAGGCCTTTTTTTACTAGTAAATAAATAAATATGACACTTAAAATTGTGTGCGGAAATTTGGGTGCCTGCCCAATTTCCACATTCAATTTAATTGAATAACAAGCCAATTAGTGCTGATAACTGGGTGCCAATAATCAAATTATTGGTGCTAATCGGCATTAAAGTTTGCATGCACATTTTTAGGCACTGGGATCCACACATAAATCTTAAGTGCAGATCTGAAAAGGGGATACAGCTACGGGAGGGGCATGGGTGGATCAGAGCATTCCTGGAATTTATGGGCCGTTTTATAGAATAAGGGAGATCTGCGCATAATTTAACACGATGATTTGTTCCTGGTTTTACTTGGTGTAAATCCTCATGCCTAAAATTGGGCACAGATCCCGGAGTCAAATGCTAATCTATAAACGGCGCCCAAGTCTGAGTGGCATTTAAAGAATAGTGTTTTGTGCAAAATTTTAATCGGTGCTGATTTTTCAGTGCCATATATAGAATTTTGGCCTTTATGAAGAGCAATAAGCTTTCGGAGCAGGCCGGCTCTTACAGTAAACCTGCGATACCATTGGCGGTGGAATGAGACCAATCAAAAACAGATGTGGGAACAGTCCAGCTCCCCATGTGAGTCTTGCTGCTCTGCAGGGAGTGTCAATCCAATGTAAACTCTTAGGTACCAAAGGGCATTTTCACATTTAGCGTACTACTGACAAGCAGAAAGTAAAATTAAGAATCTGCATAGTCATGTAGAAAGAAACTACACTGAAGCAAAACCAGTTTCTACTTAACAGATGACATTTTTGGATAATTACTCACCTCACTGAAATGATTATACTTATGACTGTGGTCAACGTGAAAGAAAGTGACAGAATACAAATGTGTTTAGTAAATTCTAGTCATGCTAGCTACTGCTCCCAGTAGGCAACTTTAACTTACCTAACAAGTTTTTCCAGCATTACAAAAATGCAAAAGGCAACGCTCTTGTGACCTGTTCTCGATCCCTCTTCTAATTTTTGAGCTGTCTTAAGATATGCCTCTTTCTCTGCCTAAATTTCTCAAGATGTGCCCTAAATGTCACCATATTTAAACAAGGTACCATGGCTACGTTTTGCTGAAAGGGAGCCTGGACACAGCATTAAATTCAATAAGATACAGTTTCTGTTTCTAATAAATAGTACAGTTTATGGGATTTCTTTTGTACAAATCCTGGCCCTCCTTCAGACCTTCTATAGCCCCATCTGAAAGATACACAATCTTCTTCCACCAGGACCAGCGTGAGCTTATTAGGTACCCTAGGCAACCCTTCAGCTTTGCAGTCAATTAATGTTCAGGCTCCTATAGCCCCCCCCCCCCCCCCCCCCGCCCCTGAAATCTTGATAATGTCAAGAAGCATTATGATCCCAAAACAATTCTGTAAAAATGTATAACTGAACAAGTTACTCTTAAGCATTGTTTTGTATACACTATATATGTATATATTGAGAGAAATTTCCCTGTCATTTACTCAACTAAATGGGCAATTTGAAAATCACCCACCTTCCTTGTAGGCACAAGTATGTAATGTGGCTGTCAGGACCTATTGTTTTACTTCAGCTGAAGTTGATCTTTTCTGCCCTCCCTCCCTCCCCTTCTCCCCCCCTCCCCCAAGAAACTGCCATGTTGATGCTGGTCCTGCTTATCCCTGACTGTCAAATGAGCTGTGGTATGCAGACAAAGTAACTATGGATTCCCCACCTCTTTGCCTGCTTCTCCTCCTCCTCCCCTGATCCTGATTACAAAGGAAATCTGCAACATGGCAAAAGATCAGCTAAAAGGAGAGGAAGAACAGGTTAAACACGTAGCCTCCCTGCTGGCTAATGGCACCATACTGCAAGAAACTCAGAACATAAGAATAACCATACTGTGTCAGACCAATGGTCCATTTAGTCCAATATAGGAGCCAACTTTTCAAAATTAATGGGGGTGCTAAGCCCAATGGAAATAACCCTTCCCTGGACAGATACAAGGAATTTTCTCAATATTGGGGGTGCTCAAGCACCCACAGAGTCGGCTCCAATGATTTCCAATAGTGGTCAAGCCAGGTCACACATACCTGACAGAAACCCAAATAGTGAAAACATTCCAATACCAGGGCAAGTAGTAGCTTCCCCATCTCTATCTCAATAGCAAACTATGAACTTTTTCTCCAGAAACTTGTCCAAACCTTTTTCAAACCTAGATACGCTAACCGCTGCTACTACATCCTCCGGCAATGGGTTCCAGCGCTTAACTATTCGTTGAGTGAAAAAATATTTCCTCCTATTTGTTTTAAAAGAATTTCCCTGTAACTTCCTTAAGTGTCCCCTAGTCTTTGTACTTTTGGAATGAGTAAAATATTGATTCACTTCTACTTGATCTACACCACTCAGGATTTCGTAGACCTCAATCATATCTCACCACATCTGTCTCTTTTCCAAACTGAGAAGCCTTAACCTCTTCAGCTTACCCTCATATGAAAGGAGTTCCATCCCCTTTATCATTTTGGTCACCCTTCTTTGAACCTTTTCTAATTCTGCTATATCTTTTTTGAGATATGGTGACCAGAACTGAATGCAATACTCAAGGTGAGGTCGCATCATGGAGTGATACAAAGGCATTATAGTATTTTCGGTCTTATTTACCATCCTTTTTCTAATAATTCCTAGCATCATGTTTGCTTTTTTGCCCCCTCTGTGCACTGAGCAGAAGATTTTAGTGTATTATCTACTACGACACCTAGATCTTTTTCTTGGGTGTTGACCCCCAAGGTGAGCCCTAGTATCTGGTAACTATGATTCAGATTATTCTTTCCAATGTGCTTCACATTGCATTTGTCCACATTAAATTTCATCTGCCATTTAGATGCCCAATCTTCTAATTTCCTAATGTCTTCCTGCAATTTCACACCCCACATGTGTTTTAACAATCTTGAATAGTTTAGTGCCATCTGCGAATTTAATCACTTCACTCATCATTCCGATTTCCATTTCATTTATAAATAAGTTAAATGGCACTGGTCCCAATACTGATCCCTGTAGCACTCCATTATTCACCCTCCTCCATTGAGAGAAATGACCATTTAACCCTATCCTCTGTTTTCTGTCCAATAACCAATTCCTAATCCACACCAGAACCTTGCCTCCTATCCCATGACTTTTTAATTTTCTCAGGAGTCTCTCATGAGGAACTTTGTCAAAAGCTTTCTGAAGATCTAGATACACTACATCAACTGGCTCACCTTTATCCACATGTTTTTTCACGACTTCAAAGAAAGAGTGGAGGAGTGGCCTAGTGGTTAGGGTGGTGGACTTTGGTCCTGGGGAACTGAGGAACTGAGTTTGATTCCCACTTCAGGCACAGGCAGCTCCTTGTGACTCTGGTCAAGTCACTTAACCCTCCATTGCCCCATGTAAGCCGCATTGAGCCTGCCATGAGTAGGAAAGCGCGGGGTACAAATGTAACCAAAAAAAAAATTGGTGAACTAAAGCAAATTCACTCCAAACAAGTGGCTGAAAAAAAATTGCAAAAGACACTTCATTCAAGAAATACAAAATAACGCAATGAGAGGATCATGAAAAGATTAGCGGATTAAGCTCAAAGAGGGAAATACAGCTAGCGAAAGCATGGGTGGAAGAAAAAATGGCTAAACATGTAAAGAGAGGTGACGACCTTTTTAGGTATATTGGGGAAAGGAGAAAAAATAGGAATGGAATCGCAAGACTGAAAGATACTGAGAATAGCTATGTGGAGAGTGATGAGGATAAAGCAAATGTGCTAAACAAATACTTCTCTTCAGTGTTCATGGAAGAAAATCCTGGAGAAGGACCTCAGTTGCTAAGAGAATATCTAGGAATGGAGTGGAGTGGATATTGCGCCGTTCATGGAAGAAAGCGTTTATAAGAGAATCCACTAAACAATTAAATTTGTGATGTGGATGCAAGACAAAATTCAAACAAAAACCAAAAAATCCACCCAATGCGAAATGACTCACAGGGAAAAAGCCTCAAAGAGCTCAGAGACCAAAACTAGATCTCACAGAGCTAAAGCGGACACAATAGTCCTCTCTTCATCATAGGCAAAAAACCCTGGTGCCACAGTTCTTTTTTTTTTTTTTTTAAATTTACAAGAAGTCTTTATTAACATGTGAAAAATTTACACACCAGAATGAATGTACAACCATAGCGTTATAAAGTTGCTAATCATACCCAACAAACAGACATTATGTATACTTATTTCACCGCTAAGCATGTCGCAATTCTAGACTTCACATTTTCAAAATATTCCCCCCCCTACAAAGACAAAAAAAAAAAAGGAAAAAATCCCCAAAGATACCTACTTAAGAGGCAACCCCCCCCCCCCACCCCCTATACATTGCTCATCTATAGATATTTCAAACTTATGTCCAAAAGTCACATTACACCAGTAATCCTATTTATATTCACAGTTCTAAAGAATATCTGTTCACTGTGGTCAAAAACACTATTTTTTGTGTATATTTTTCTTTTAAAGTGATAACAAATAATGACTGGTTTTAGGTGCATCAATCGCTGCTAGGAACTACTAGAGCCTAACAAGCTATCCAGTTTATATTGGTCCACTTATCTTTATCCAGTATTATCCATCAGATGCTGCTCCCCGCTGTGCGGTCCTTCATATGCTGCCCTGAGCGACGATGGCCAGCGTTTCGCTGCTTCTTCGGGGTCTCAGGCTGCAAATGGAACACCCGCACAGCTCCCTTCGGCACTTTTTGTCAGTGTGAAGATTTTTTTTTCTCATTTAGAGTAATTTCAAGTGCTGTTGTTTTTGTTGGATTTTCTGATTTAATATTACTTGCTCGTGTGAACTTTAGTTGCAATTTAATCCAAGACGTGCAGAGTGATGCACTTGGGGTGCAGGAATACAAAAGAGACATACCGGATTGGAGACTAAACTAGGCCCTGCTGTGTGTCTTTTAGAGGATATCAGTTAATGTTGTAGGCTGTGGCAGGAAGTTCAAGTTTTAAAGTTTTAAAACTATAGGGAAAGGGGTTTTATACTATGGAATCTAAGCTGTGCTGCAAAACTAAAGTTAAAACTCTAAACTGGGATTTCCTGTGACTAATAGCTCTGCTGTACACTGATGCTATGGTAACTACTACTACTACTACTACTACTATTTAGCATTTCTATAGCGCTACAAGGCATACGCAGCGCTGCACAAACATAGAAGAAAGACAGTCCCTGCTCAAAGAGCTTACAATCTAATAGACAAAAAATAAATAAAGTAGGCAAATCAAATCAATTAATGTGAACGGGAAGGAAGAGAGGAGGGTAGGTGGAGGCGAGTGGTTACAAATGGTTACGAGTCAAAAGCAATGTTAAAGAGGTGGGCTTTCAGTCTAGATTTAAAGGTGGCCAAGGATGGGGCAAGATGTAGGGGCTCAGCAAGTTTATTCCAGGCGTAGGGTGCAGCGAGACAGAAGGCGCGAAGTCTGGAGTTGGCAGTAGTGGAGAAGGGAACAGATAAGAAGGATTTATCCATGGAGCGGAGTGCACGGGAAGGGGTGTAGGGAAGGACGAGTGTGGAGAGATACTGGGGAGCAGCAGAGTGAATACATTTATAGGTTAGTAGAAGAAGTTTGAACAGGATGCGAAAACGGATAGGGAGCCAGTGAAGGGTCTTGAGGAGAGGGGTAGTATGAGTAAAGCGACCCTGGCGGAAGATGAGACGGGCAGCAGAGTTTTGAACCGACTGGAGAGGGGAGAGGTGACTAAGTGGGAGGCCAGCAAGAAGCAGATTGCAGTAGTCTAAACGAGAGGTGACAAGGGTGTGGATGAGGGTTTTGGTAGAGTGCTCGGAAAGAAAGGGGCGGATTTTACGGATGTTGTAAAGAAAGAAACGATAGGTCTTGGCAATCTGCTGGATATGAGCAGAGAAGGAAAGAGAAGAGTCAAAGATGACCCCAAGGTTTCGAGCTGAGGAGACAGGGAGAATGAGAGAGCCATCAACAGAAATAGAAAACGGGGGGGAGCGGGGAGGTGGGTTTGGGGGGGAAAATGAGAAGCTCTAACATTGTCCCTAAACTGCTAGCCTATGGAACTGTAATAGAGACTTTAAATGCTAAACAAATAAAGAAAACTCTAAATTCCTTAAACTGCCTTTGCTAAATAAGTAGAGTAGCTTAAAAATAAAGACACTGAGATAACCTATTTAACTCTAGTCTACCTTTCCCAAGTTTAAAAGCAATTTCCCAGCAAATGAAGATTTGTCCTGCTCTGGAAGTCCTCAAAGAGATAAAGATCACTTATCCTCACTTAATTGGCAGATGAAGAGGAACTTGAGGAGACTGGAGAAAAGTGAGATGGAGGAGAACCTGAGGAAAAGGTAGCTATGAGCAGATGATGATGAAAAGAGCCATGATGGAGATGAATCCTGGAAAGAAGAAACTGGAGGGGGAAATGAAGGTGACTTAAAGTGGATTTAAGATGGAAAGATATTTGAAACGGGGAGAGGGGGTAGGACAAAAATGTGAAGGGTAGGTGAATAGGAACCTGAAGGGAAAGATGGAAAGGAATCTGGAAAGAGTAGAAGGGATGGGGAGCCAAAAGGGAATATGAAAGTCTAAGGAATGGGAATGGAGAAAGATGATGACCCACCCACTCACCCCTCTTTTTAAAATTCCAGGCCTATGCATGTGTATCTTTCCATCTATGGCCAAATTGAAAACCAGGAAAACAAAGAATCCTGTTGTTGCTTAAACAGATAGAAATGTGTTTTAAGAACAGGACATCCATTGATCCTATTTCTATCCCAAGACTGGAAATGGGCTGGTCTTGTATTTTGCTATTTATTCTCATCTACTACTACTACAACTACTATTTAGCATTTCTATAGCGCTACAAAGCGTACCCAGCGCTGCACAAACATAGAAGAAAGACAGTCCCTGCTCAAAGAGCTTACAATCTAATAGACAAAAAATAAAGTAAGCAAATCAAATCAATTAATGTGAACGGGAAGGAAGAGAGGAGGGTAGGTGGAGGCAAGTGGTTACAAGTGGTTACAAGTCAAAAGCAATGTTAAAGAGGTGGGCTTTCAGTCTAGATTTAAAGGTGGCCAAGGATGGGGCAAGACGTAGGGGCTCAGGAAGTTTATTCCAGGCGTAGGGTGCAGAGAGACAGAAGGCGCGAAGTCTGGAGTTGGCAGTAGTGGAGAAGGGAACAGATAAGAAGGATTTATCCATGGAGCGGAGTGCACGGGAAGAGGTGTAGGGAAGGACTAGTGTGGAGAGATACTGGGGAGCAGCAGAGTGAGTACATTTATAGGTTAGTAGAAGAAATTTGAACAGGATGCAAAAATGGATAGGGAGCCAGTGAAGCGACTTGAGGAGAGGGGTAGTATGAGTAAAGCGACTCATCTCTTTCTTGGAGGATGGGGGAGGGGTGAAGGCCCCAGGAATTTTTTTAGGTTCCAGTTTAATCAGATGGCATTTATTGGGCTACGTCACCAGGAGTCTTCATTCACAACTACCCAATGTTTCCTTTATTAACCTACTCCTTTGTGCTGACTTGCCCAGTTGGCATTTATCATAGTCCTTAACCAGGGGTGGCAGACCATATTTCTTTCTGGAATCCAGTATATAGGCATCCTGAGTCTGACTAGGTACTCTATAAGATAAATGCTATAGTATGTAACTGCATGGAGACATATACATGGGTGGAGCATGGGCGGGCTATGGGTGTGTCTTCAAGTGATGCATGGAACTTCTAGAAGAATGTCAGTAGGCACATGTGGGTGTGCCCGTTTATATCTGCCATTGACATGGCACAAATAGTTGCACCTAAACAGCAGAGCCCATGTTGACTTATGCTACTATGAAGCAAAAGAAGGAAAAAAAAGAAGGAAAATTCCTCCACGAATGGTACAAACCAAAGTTGAAACAAAAAGTGGAGTCAGCAATCAGATATAGGAACCAGATAATTCCTTATTGCCAGCGTCAATAATAAGGATAGAATCCGACATAGCTGTGTTTCGACATGAATGCCTGTATCAGAGGTAAACAGAATATCTTATTGTCAGATAACAGTAGAATCAATGAATAAACTGGTTCTGAATGTTTATCACACTACTGGAAGAGTAATCTAAAGACAGCAGTACAAGTCAAGGCACTTAATACATCGCTCAAACGCTACGCCTAACCTCTTTTCTCCACCCTAAATCCGCCTCATTTCCACATACGTACTTTTATTTGCCTAAATTTAAGAGTTTAGTGAATTTCTGAGAAAACATTTATGCACTCGGCCCTAGTAAATTTTCAAAGTGGCCAATTTATGAGCATTACTCTCAAAGTTAAAAGCATAAATGCCTTGAATATCGGGCCCTGGGAGTTTACAGGATGGATTAAGGGAGTTCTTCCCCTTAAAGTGCCACCCAAAGCCAGCACTTTTACAAAACCTATATGTATCCAGGAGCAGTTGTCAATCCTGACATTGATCTCTTTAACCATCAGCATGCATTCCCCTTCAGAAATGGAGACCACATTTCTCTAGTCCCATCAAAATCATGCCCAAACAAAGTCCATTTGCCATATGTACTTAGTGCAAATTTACATGTGTAAATCCTGGGCTTCTAAAATTGGGGCTTCCATGTTTATTTGAGGTATACATTTAAATACCAAAATTTACACGTGTAAATCACAAATAAGGTTTCTAAAATAAAGTCCTACATTTATAAATCCCACATAAAGACTAAAGGTACAAAATGTCAATAAGAATTTTTAATAAAAAGTCACAAGGAATAAAATAGAATTTTATAAAATGTATTGAGTCTCAGCTGACTCCCAAGTTGGTCCATGCAACCTTTAGAAAGCCCCAGGGTACCAAGTTTTCCTATTTAAATGGGCTTCCTGATACTGCAGCAACTCCAAAATTGCACTTACAATCTGTGTAAACTAGAAGTGATCAAGAAAGTCAGATAAGGAATCATTTTATTTTTATGAATAATGAATTGGATTTATTCCAAATATGGCTACACCCCAGTAAGAAAGTGGTGTTAAATATTTGCTGATATGAGCAATGTATAACAGATAGCCATTTCCAGATTCACAAATATTGACATTGTGTATTGGACAGAGCAGGGAAGAATAAACCAGGCTACCCACACATGAAAACAGTTTTAATTTGCATTTTGTTGAAACACGTGAATTCAGTCAGTAATTAATCTGTGAAATTTAGGGAGGCATTTAAAAAAAACTACGGGGCTCATTTACTAAAGCTTAGCATGTGCTAACAGAATTAGTGTGTGCTAAATGCCGTGTGTCCTACTTTGCACTTTTGGGCCTCATGGAACTTTGCGCAAATTAATGTTTGTTAGCGTGTGCTAAGCTTTAGTAAAAGAGCCGCTATGCAAGTAGCTGCTTGACTCTATATTGTGATTCTGGTTATAGAAGTTTGTGGACTCTAATGAACACCATAAGGCCTTTTTAGGCTCCTGATGCAGGCCTAGTGTCCGAGACACAACTCGTGTATAAAGTTTCCATGCAGAAAAACACAAAAGGAGGAGAAAATCCAAAACCTAACGGACGTGGGGACAAAGACAAAACAGTGAGGCAAAGACGATGAGGATTTCCAAAGTTTAAAATATGTAGGGCCTTTAATGTACAAAACCAAGAGTGGAAGAAAAAACAATTCCAAAAGACACAGGCAAACTAGAAGTAAGAGCTTCTAAAAAGTTTATTTGCCAAAAAACAATAATAATCCACAATGTAATAAAGAGGCAAGTCAAGTGACCCTACACGGGCTGTGTTTCAGCATAACACCCTTCCTCAGGAGTTGCTTTAGGTTAGATCAATGAACTTCACTACTTGGGGACAATGTGAATATTCCAAAACAGAGAGAAATCAAATGTGCTTCTGCCTAGCATCACTTGTGATTAGCTCAATATCTTGAATGCAGTAAATTACCGTTTTTTTCCAGAGCTGCTTAAGCTTAGTAGAGCATGAGTTCCCTGTTTCAACACAGGCACAGTGATCAATTTAACATAGGACCACATTCTAGCAATATATGCTACCTGTATTTCTACCAACATATGTTCACAGGTTTTGTTGACCCCTGAGACAAGCCTATATGCTGAAACACAGCCGTGTCCGGTCCTAGACATGTTGAACTTGTGACTACATTAAAGGTCCTACACATTTTAAACTTAGGAAATCCTCATCATCTTTGCCATACTGTTTTGTCGTTAAAGTTTCTATGTCACACCGTGATTTCTCTGTCATTTTGTGTTTATCACCTTTGCTGTCTTTGGTATTGCCCTTCTACTAAAATCACAGTAAAATTAGTAGTTATTGTTTATTTAAAAACGTACTATACCACCTTTCCAGCAAGGACAAAGCAGTATACAGGCTAAAATCAGAAAGACAGGAATGCCATAATTTAAATAGGACAGAATCGTACATAAGAAAATTTTTTTAAAAAGACAAGAGTTGCTGAAACTTAATCACAGGACATTGCACCAGGTCACTCCAAAAATTAAGTACAGAGCAGAGCCTGATAAAAAAATAGGTGTTTAGGGTTTTCCGAATAGTATGGGCAAGGAATTCCATAACCAGGGGGCTTTACCATGCGGTAGCTGCAAATTTAACATGACAACCTTTGGATTGTTCCCAGCATTTGCTGTTATAGGTGCCATGTCAAATTTGCAGATAGGAGGCACTAAGGGCTAGATTCTACCTGTGTCGCCTGAAAATTCTGCACGGAAAAAAAATACGCCTAGGTGTATTCTCTAAAACGCCTATATTATATAGAATAGGATTAATTTCAGCACAGTATATAGAATACTCCGAGTGCTTCTCCATGTGACCAGATTTAGTCGCAGCCCTTTACGCCATGTTTTATTTGGCATAAATCCTCATGCCTAAATTAGACACAGAGGGTATATTCTATAACAAAGTGCATAGATTTTAGAAACGCCCAGACCCCACCTATGGCCATCCCCCTTTTCAAATATGTGACTTAGAATTTAAGTGCGCCATACATATAGCGAGTTGTGCGCATAAATCTTAATTAATGCCAATTAGTGCTGATAATTGCTTGTTAACATCCAATTGGCAGGTCTGATTAGCTAGTTAACCAATTAAGTTACATGCACTGTTATAGAATACACTTCGATTTCTGCACAGGAATTGTCGCGATATATAGAATCCTGAGGAAAGTGCTTCCATGCTATGTAAGAGGTGGTAAACAGTCCCGCACTAACTGCATAAGTGGCAACACATGTGATTTAGAGCACACAAATGCCAAAATGCCTTCCATGCTCATTCTCTGTCCATTACATGCCCCCTAATATAAAAGCACTTAACATGTAGTTTACCACATGTTAACTGTTAAAATACTGCAAAGCTCTGTAATGCGATTCTGCATTAGCAGTTACCACTCGGTAAACTGTGCATTAACCCCAGGATTCTATATATCGTGCTGAGATTTCCACATGGAAATCAAAGCGTATTCCATAACAATGCGCATAACGTAGGGCTTCTTTTACAAAGCCGCGCTAACGATTCCCAAATGCATAGGCGTAGTTTGACTGTTTTATTTGGGGGGGCAAGGGATGGGGCGGAGCATATTAGCATATTCATTTGCATATATACATATGCAAATGATATGCTAATATGGAGGAAGGAAGGGAAAAAGAGCTGGCTTTTTGGGGGAATAACCATAATGAATATGTATGAGATATCAAGCCAGCTCTTTCTCCCTCCCTTCCTTCCTTCTTTCCTCCTTACCCAGCACTCCCTCTTCATCTCCAGTAGTATTTCCCGCCCCCCTTTCCCATACCATACCAGTGTTGACCTTAGAAATGCATAGGCTCTATATGTAAATCCTTCAAGAGGTAGTGTGTCGTGATTTAGGCTCTACACCCTTTCTGATGTTTTGGTGCCACCTCAGTAAGTCCAACACACAATCTCTCCACTGCAAAATGCTATACACAAACTTGTACAAAAACACACTCATATTCTTACTAAACCATAACAGCACTAATTCCAAGGACAGACTCAGCATGCAGCAATACCAGAAAAATTGAACCTTACATGCAAAATATCACAGATACACATTTCCAAAAGCTGACATATTCCAATTAATAAATTCTGAATAAAATACTTTTTTCTACCTTTGTTGTCTCATCATTTAGTTTTTCTATTCGCTTTGGTCCCAGTGTCTTCTGTTTTATGCAGTGCCTTCTTTATGCAGTAGCCCTGTCTCTACCCTTCCTCGAGTTTCAGTATCTGCCCTCAACGTGTCCCTCACCCCAATCTTCATCCTGTTATTCCTGTGTTTTTTGTTAATTCTCCCCTCTTCCAGCACCCTCTCTTTCTATTTCCTCCTTTCTATACAGCACCCTCTCTCCCTATTTTCACTCCTCTGACTAGTATATTCTCTTTCTCTCACCCTCTTCTATCCAGCATCCCTCCATGTCCCCTTCCCTTCCATGTCAGCTTCTCCATTATATCATTATTTCTCCTATGTCCAGCATATCCCCTCTTTGTCCCCATCCCCATACAATGTCTAGCACACCCCCCCATCATTTTCTTACCTCCCCATTTCCAGCATCTCCCCTGTCTTCTTACTCACCCTATGTCCATCATCTTCCAATATCCCTTTTTCCCTCCAAGCATTGTCCCTGTATGCCCTTATCCCCTCTCTGTCCAGCATTGTCCCTTTGTGTCCCTGTCTCTATGCTCCCTCAATGACCACAATCTCGCTTCTCTGTCTCCCTGACACTCTCTTTTCTCTTCCCTTCCTCCTACCATCCATTCTCCCTTCTTCCCTCCTACCAGCTAATCCACATCTAACAATCCCTTCTCCCCCCCCCCCAATCCATCACCTCTTCCTCTCTGTTCATCATCCCCCCCCAAAAAAAAAATATCCAGCACAGCAGACCTGCACCTCTCTCCCTCCATCCTGTAGATCCTCCTTCTGCCCTCCATTCACCCCTACCCACATGGTCCCATCACCTCGCTCCTCCCAAAGGTGCAGCTGAACAGTACCTCCATTTTTCTCCTTTTCTCACCCCCCCATCCCGGTTCCAGCGTCTCTCCTTTTTCCTTCCTCCTCACTCACTTGCATTGATCGCTGCCGGTAGCGGCACTGCAGCCAGCCAGCAATAACAGCAGTCTGCCTCGGCCTTCCCTGCTACATGTCCCGCCTCCTCTGGTACAACTTCCTGTTCCGCATAGGCGGGACGTGTGGCAGGGAAGGCCGAGGCAGACTGTTGTAATCGCTGCAGCGCCGCTACCAACAGCCCCTGGTACCGAAGTTGAAGCGGCGAACGGGTGGCCAGCAGTAGTAAAAGCAGCAAGCAGCAGACAGGCTCGACTCCGCTTTCCTGCTGTCTCTGCGTCCCGCCTTCCTCTGATGTCATTTCCTTTCGGGCGGGACGCAGAGAGAGCAGGAAAGCGGAGTCGAGCCTGTCTGCTGCTTGCTGCTTTTACTACTGCTGGCCACCCATTCGCCGCTGCGGGTCGTCGTCGTTTGGGGGGGCAAAGCCCCCCCTCGCCCCCCCCAGTCTACGCCTATGCCCAAATGGCAAATTGAGCGGAAGCCCATAGGAATTGAATGGGCTTCCTCTCATTTGCTGCATCAGGGTTAAAGCTAATCAGTGCTGGTAATTGATTAACAAGCAATTATCACCACTCATTGGCATTAATTAGAATTTACACACACTACTGTCTAAGCGTATTCTGTAACGTGGTGCACCTAAATTCTAAGTTGCATAGTTGAAAAGTGGGAATGGTTATAGGCATGTAATGGGTGAGTCATGGGCGTTTCTAATATCTATGCACTTTGTTATAGAATACACCCACTAGGTGCCTAATTTAGGAGTTGGGACTTACACCAGGTTTTAGTTGACATAATTGACCCTGACTAAATTTAGTTGTGTGGACCAGCGTTCACAGTAGGCCACTGGTGTTTGTTAAGGATACAACTTAGAGCCATGGAAAGACGCTAGTTTACCACAATGGACTCGTCATTAGGGCACCAATTTCAAATGCATTGGGAACCTTTTTGGAACTCTCTTACACCAGTAGCTCATAGTCATTTGCTTAATTAGAGTTAGTCGATGCTGTAATCAGAACATGGTTTTATTGTTGAGGAGCATGGGTTGGGGAGGTGGGGGAGTGGGGTTGGGTTTGTATGTTAAATTTCCCGATTCTGTACTTCATTCTTTATGTTGATTGTATTGCTCTGTTGAATCAATAAACATGACTTGGAAGAGACATCACCGTAGATGCTTTATGAATGCTTTCTTTCTGTCCATACACATGCTCACAAACATTCACCTCAGCTAGCACCTCTCACATCTGACTACTTTCAATCTTGCTTGAGGGTTGGGTAACGCCAAGCTATAATCAGCCAGCTCCCAGTACTTTCTATGAAAGTACTTTGAAACATACATAAATAGGAGAAGTAATTTTAAGCAAACTGTCTCCTTTTACTTTATCAGATCACACCTTTCAACAATTTTAACACTCTTTGTGGCTCATTTTCAAAGCACATAGACTTAGAAAGTTACATATGTTATTTTGGAACTTTGTAAGTATGCGCTTTGAAAATGAGCACCTTAACTTATTTTTCAACGTGGACGCCATCTTCGCACAAGAAGCATGTTTAAGAGGTTGGTGCTGCTTCTGTTCTCCCTCCCCAAAAGTCATATTTAAAATCATTTTGACCTACCCCTGGTCTAATACCTACGTAACACCTTCCCAGTGGAAGTGGTTGGGACAAAAGCAGTGACAGAATTTTAAAAACAGAAGGGCCGATATTTAGACTGCAGGAGTTAGCCTGGCAACTCCCGCAGTCACAGCTAAACCCGGATATTCAATGCTGGGCCATTTCCGGTGACTGGCATTAAATATCAGGTTTATTCAGACTTATTCGGGGGTTTTTTAACCGGCCAAAGATATCCCACATATTCACGTAGCCAAACATAGCTGCTAAAGTGAGGCTGAAAATCAGTGGATAGCCGGTTATGTCAGCCAATATAACTGGCTATCTGCTAGCCACTAACCGGTGTTATTCAGTGGGAGATGGCTGGCTATCCCCCACTGAATATCGCTGGATAGCCGGTCACAGGGGCGTAGCCACGGGTGGGCCTGGATGGGCCTAGGCCCACCCAGTTTGGGTTCAGGCCCACCCAGCAGCGGAGCAGAGGGAGCAGGCAGCACTGATCCTGCAACTGCCTCCTCTCTGACGGCAGCGCTTTCCAGACGCTGCCTACCGCCGCCACGATCTACTTCCTCCCTCTGTCTCACTCTCAGTCTCAACAGCAGCGGTAGCATCGCGATTCAAACACGCTGCCTCCTGCTTCTAACCCGGAGGCAGCGTGTTTGAATCGCTACCGCTGCTGTTGAGAGTGAGACAGAGGGAGGACTCTGAGGTAGATCGTGGCGGCGGTAGGCAGCGTCTGGGAAGCGCTGCCATCAGAGAGAGGGCGGGCAGGTGGAATGGGAGGGAAGGATTCATGGGGGTGAAGGAGAATCGCTGGACACATGGATGGGAGAGGAGAGTCACGGGATGGAGGTGGGGGTCAGGGGAGAGAGGAGAATTGCTGGGGATGATGGATGGATGGATGGATGGAGGTGGGGGGCAGGGGAGAGAGGAGAATTGCTGGGGATGATGGATGGAGGTGGGGGGCAAGGGAGAGAGGAGAATTTCTGAGGATGGATGGATGGATGGATGGAGGTGGGGGTCAGGGGAGAGAGGAGAATTGCTGGGGATGATGGATGGATGGATGGTGGTGGGGGTCATGGAGAGAGGAGAATTGCTGGCGATGGATGGAGGTGGGGGCAGGGGAGAGAGGAGAATTGCTGGGGATGGATGGATGGAGTGGGGGGCAGGGGAGAGAGGAGAATTGCTGGGGATGATGGATGGATGGATGGATGGAGGTGGGGGGCAGGGGAGAGAGGAGAATTGCTGGGGATGATGGATGGATGGATGGTGGTGGGGGTCATGGGAGAGAGGAGAATTGCTGGCGATGGATGGAGGTGGGGGCAGGGGAGAGAGGAGAATTGCTGGGGATGGATGGATGGAGGGGGGGGGGTAGGGGAGAGAGGAGAATTGCTGGGGATAGATGGAGGTGGGGGCAGGGGAGAATTGCTGGGAATGGATGGAGGGAACAGGGGCAAGAACAGAATTGCTGGGGATGGATGGATAGGGGCAGGGGAGAGAAGAGAATTGCTGGGGATGGATGGAGGGGAGAGGAGAGTTGCTGGACATGGGTGGATGGAGGGGAGGGAAGAGGAGAGATGAAGGTTGCTGGACATGGGTGGATGGAGGGGAGGGCAGGGGGCAGAGGAGGGTTGCTGGACATGGATGGATGGAGGGAAGAGCAGGAGAGAGGAGGCTGCTGGATATGGTTGGAGGAGAGGGAAGGGAGAGAGAAGGAATGCTGGACATGGATGGAGGGGAGGGAAGAGTGAGGAAGGAGATGAGATGAGGGAAAAGGAAGAGAGGAGAAAATTGCACATGGATGAAGAAAATAATCAGAAGCTAGATCCACTGGACAGTCAAGTCTGCGGAGGACCCAGAGCAAGAAATGAAGAAGAAAGGCGGAAAGTAAAGAAATAAATGGAAAGAAAGCCCTGGAAACGGAGTAAAGAGGACAGATAGCAGCAGAATCAGATACTGGGCCAGTATGATCAGAAAAACAAAGTCACCAGACAGCAAAGGTAGAAAAAAAAAATCATTTTATTTTCATTATAATGATTGGAACATGTCCACTTTGAGAATCAGGTGCTCAACATTAAAAGTTTATATTTATTTATTTACTTATTTATGGCATTTTATCCCACATTAAACATGAATGAGATTGGAACCTGGGATCATTTAATGTTTTTTTTCCTGGAGAGAATAATGCATTGCCTCCCCCACCCCCCAGGCTCTCTCCCCGGCTATAGCCAGCTCTGCAATTTTGAGGGGAGGTGGACGGGGGGGGGGGGGGGGGCAGAGGTGGACTGGGGAGAGAGCCTGGTGTTAAACATTTACCAGCACACCACTGTCTAGTGCCCACCCATCCAACCTGTTGGCCCACCCAAACATTGACTTCTGGCTACGCCACTGGCCGGTCATGGGGCATTTAACTGGCCAGATGTTGATCCTGGCCAGATAAATGCTTTTGAATATTAGGGGGAGAGGATCCCTATATTGAAAGAGGATGGGATCAAAGCAAAAACAAATGACAGAGGGGTGTAACGTGCATGGAGAGGAAGTTAAAACCCTAAACAAAGGTATAAAGGAGATAACCTGCACAGAGCAGTAGGATACGGCTCTAGCCAACGTGATGGGCAAACTAGATGGACTATGCTAGTCTATCTGCCATTTGTTACTATCAGTGCAATAAAGGGTCCTAATAAAGGGGGGAGGGGTCATACACGTAGGCGAAGCATGGTTGGGGCATAAGCATATCTTCTGCTTATGTGTATAAGTTATAGAATACACTGGGGTCCTTTTACCAAGCTGCAGTGTCTCATTTTATGTGACCTTAAAAACATGAGGAAAACTTCTCATTAGGATCAAGGGAAAAAATCCTCAGCAACGTTTTCGACACGTAGTGATTGCAGCGACTGGTGATGTCCGAAAAGACAGATTGAAAAAAGACACTTGTAACATACCATGAGCCCTGAAGAAGGCTTATCACCAAAACATGGACCGTGTTGGGTCCAGCTGACATATTTATTTATTTAGCACATTTTTACCCCACCTTTTCCCACATGTGCAGGCTCAAAGTGGCTTACAAGGTACTGATTAGGCTAGCACCAGACCAGTGGTTAATCAAATACAATTGAATTAGATGGGATAGAAGGGACAAGGAAAAAAGAAATAAGGGTAAGGGAAATAGAGTCCAAAATGTTCCATGGACATGTTATTCTGAGGACTTTAGGGTAGATGTTGAGTCCATGGAGTAGGCTGTCCGTGATAGGCTTGACCTAGGCAGCATCCTGATGCTGAGATGGTGCTGAGTAGTCTAAATAGCTCTCGGCAGGGCTTGGTATGTGACATTTTGAGGAAAATTAACCCTTTGGAAGATTTCTGATCTCTGTTTGTTATTTGGAACGTTCCTCCACCTTGTTAGTTGTTTGTTTGACTTCTGTGGAAGGACTTTCCGGCCTTTTTTTTTTTTTTTAAGCTAATGCTAACATTAATGCATAGCCAGAAATGCAACAAATAGAAAAAGCTTTTTTGATGGCAACACTAGAAATAAGCATAGCACAAGGGAAAGGCCTGTACAAGGATGTGCTAAGCCTGTTTACTAGTCCAGCACAGGCCGAAATTTGATTCTATATTGAAGAGTGCTGTGCTCCACAGACACAGAATGGGAGAATCCCTCCCAAAACTGGACACAGAGAGCAACTTTGATTCTTGCTGCACAACCTGGGAGTAACAATAGAAACTGATTATATAGGTGCATTTCCTCATAGCAGGAACAGATGCACAAATGTGTGTAATTTTTATCATTTAGGCATTATTACATACAGAAAGATATTACTGCATTGCTGCTGGTCGATGGAAGTAAGTGAGGGAACGAGGGCAAACTCTAACATGAAAGTATCAGGGTCTGAGATAAGCTAACTGGTAAAAGCTGCCTACCTTTGCCCCAGTATATATGGAAAATATCATGGGAAGAAGAAAATTTGGTAAAAGCACTATCTTAAGCCCAGCACGCACTGCCCTGTTGCCATGAAGCAAGATCCAGAGCTGGTACCAGAGGTTTCTAGCTGTTTGCAAGTAGCATGGCAATTATGGAACTTTGAGAAAAATGTGTGAAATTAAATTACGGGAATACATGGAATATGAAACCTCACACTCATGCAAAGTAATGCCATTCTGAGTGAAATGTCCTCTATCCCTTGGTGCTGGAGATACGATGCTATTTTTGTTTAAATCCTTATCACATCCCATCAGACTTCTACAGCAAAAAATAAAGTGCAGGGTCTCTTTAGTCTGTGCTGAAGTTAGTGTTCTCTGGGACAAGCAGTCGTTTGGGCCACCTCTTCTATACGTCCTCTTCCCAAGGTCGTCCCAAGGGCTTGTGGGCGGTGCAGCTGTACAGGGTGCAAGATAGATGGGGGTGCAGAAATGGCTCCCAGTTCATTGTCTTCCCTGCAGAGGGGAGGGCAGGGCAATGAGACTAGGGGACGTGTCACATAAGGTGTGATTCTGGCTCGGGACACTATTGCCCCTCCCTCATCTAATACATTAATTCCATTAACAGTTCTCACAAATAGAGAATGACACGGAGATAAAATTTGTCCCCATCCCCATGGGCTCTGTTTCTGTCCCTATCCTGTCCCCACAGATTCTGTCCTGGTACCCGCCCCATCTCCGTAGGCTCTGTTATCATCTGCAGAAGTTTTGAACACTTACAATTTTATATTTAAAATCTTTTTGTTTAAGTATAAAAAGGAACAATATGCCGTGCAACTAATGTGTATAAATTACAAATAGAAAACAATAATAACAATGAGCAGCTATAATAACCCTCCTCACCACCACCACCATCCTCTACCGTTCCAACCCCAACAATAGCTGACTTCTACTACCCCAAAGAATCCTAATCCACCCTTTTAAAATGTCCAGGGGTACAAAATGCAACCCGTTCTATATGCCCTAGAGGGGAGAAATATGCCCTATGAAGCACAGTTATGACTTTTTAATCTGGGGATGAATAAGTCATCAACAATCTCAGGATTCAGTCTAGATCTCCTGTCTTCCACAATCCCTCTTGCAATAGAAGATGTCTTCTTAGAAGATGTGCTGGTAGTAGGATGTACAGGATCCCCCCATGCAAATTTTGCTAGCTGTGGCCAGCATGTTTGCTTGTTTTTTTTCCAAAAAAATAAAAATATTGTCGTCAGCATCACTCAAACATAAATAACAGTCCAGTTCATTAACAGGCTTCAAAGTAGAAAGTGACACTGGGACAAAGTTTGACCCCGTCCTCAAGAGCTCTGTTCCTGTCCCCACCCCGTCCCCACAGGATCTGCCCCGCCCCATCCCCGCAGTTACCGTGGGTCCCCGTCGCCGTGTCATTCTCTACTCACAAATCAGAAAGAAGACATTATTGTAAAACTGAACGTTTCACTCCTAAAGGTTGCTTTACTCCACTGACATGGATGGTGTGCTCAAAGCATGCAGTCTATATCTACAGGAACACAGAACTGTGCCTGAGACTTTCAGGAATTCTGCTCATGTCACCTAGTTTGACTGAATCCTTAGGGAGCCTCACATTCTCTGTAAGATCACACATGACTTCAGCATTTTAAAGCACTAAAAAATAATTTTGCTTAAGGATCCCTTTAGCCCAAATGCCACTTCATGCCCGGCTCACTCACCCCAGGCCGCTTCCACTCAAAGGTAATGTTGGGTTTCTCACTGTAGAAAAGGGACGACTCATTGGCAGGAAAATCACAATCCTCGAAAAGGATGCCCTTGTGGAGGCAGTCCTGCCGCAGCTCAGCGTAGGTCTTTCCTGAGGAGTGAGTGGGGCGTGCAGTCTCTGGCAGGCAGACTGCCTTCTTCTTGGGGTCCTCATATGCATAAGGCATCTTTTCTGGCTTAAGAAAATCTGCTGAAGATCAGCAAAGGCTGAAAGGATGATGGAGAGAAGCTGGGTTATCCCCTGCAAGGAACAAGCAGCCTGAATTGTGCGCTACAGGGAAATAAATTCTGTGCCTTTGCCACACCCTGTTTGCTTTGCACCTGTATGAGCTGACTGAGCCTTCCCTGTCAAACTACAAGAATGAAACACCCGGAAAGCAAACAAAACAATGCATTTTTTAACTTTTACTATAGTAAGCACACGAATAGGTGGTATGTCACCAACACCCATTAAAACAAAGTAATATGCAGCCCTCTCTTAAGAATATAATACTAAAGGAATCCTAAACTGAAGATGTTTATTTAGATTTTTGCTCACTCCTTTTTCAGTAGTAGCTCAAGGTGAGTTAAATTGGATATTTCTCTGTCTCAGGAGGGCTCACAATCTAAGTTTGGACCTGAGGCAATGGAGGATTAAGTGACTTGCCCAAGGTCACAAGAGCAGCAGTGGGATTTGAAGTGGGCACCTCTGTATTGCAAGACTGGTGCTCTAACCACTAGGCCACTCCTCCACAAACTGTCAGCTCCACTCAGCACAGAGAAACCTGCTTCTCAGGAACTACCGCTATGCCTGTGCCACTCGTCTTATTCCGAGTGAAAGAAATAGTTTCTCTTCCTTATGAGCTAGTTGCCCCAGGAGGTCAGGCTCAGATTAAGCGAGTGTAGGAATAATAAATGCTGGAATGGTACTGAAATGGGGATTACTAGAAAGTACCTTACTTAGGATTTACAGATCTGTACACACAATGCATTTGCAAGTTTTCAAATACTTACTCAGGATCTACACACCTAGCATAATGAGCTACGTGGGCAGATCAGCCAAACCTACATAGGTGAATTTTCACTCTCCTGAAAGTATGCCCATATTTTCACGTTGAGTTTTAGAAACATAGGGGTCGATATTCAACGTCACGCTCAGCGTTTTGCTAACAGCTTCCAGTGTTGTATTCCTAATCCTCTTTCTCTCCTTCACCTTAAATATGCATTTCTCTTCCGGAATTGGTGATCACCATTATTATTATTATTTATTGCATTTGTACCCCACATAATCCCACCTATTTGTAGGCTCAATGTGGCTTACAGAGTGTTGTTATGACATAGTCATGACAGGATCTTGTATACAATCGGTATTAAGCAGAAGATGTATGAGGAATTAGAGAAGGAGGTGTTAGATAGGGTGGTGTAAGAGGTGTATTTTGATACTTGAGTGGGTTGGGTGGTGATTTGTGTCGTTAAGGGTTCTTTTTGTAGGCTTTGTTGAAGAGGTGTGTCTTCAAGGATTTGCGAAAGTTGATTAGATTGTCCATGGTTTTCAGGGCTGTGGGTAGTGCGTTCCACAGCTGTCCCAGGAGGGCTCACAATCTAAGTTTGTGCCTAAGGCCACATTGAGCCTGCAAATAGGTGGGAAAATGTGGGATACAAATGCTACAATTAAATAAATAACTATATTGCCAGGTCATGCCTGGGCTTCGGATTGAATTTCTAGGTTTCCAGAGCCAGTTAAGGGCCTCTTAATAAACTACGCTAGCTATTCCTGCGCGGCAAATACGATGTAGCTCATTCAAAATGAATGGGAATTGCTAGTTTGGTTTAGTAAAAGTGACCCTAAGTGAAATGTTCAAGAATATTTAAATATATTACAATATATTAAATCTGGCCCTGAAAATAGCCAGATTTGCTTTGAGTGTTAACCAGTCATTTTCAGCAGCATTAACCACTTAAGTGCTGCTGAAAACGACCAGTTAGCCCTGAACAGATGATGTAACCGGTGAGGAGCCATTTCTGACCAGTTAAATCACTTTGAATATCAACCCCATTGGAAACAGGCATTCCAGGGGGGGGGGGGGGGGGCATTTTAGGGCCATCTGAAAATTATATGTGTGCATTTAAATTTTAAGGGGTCAATATTCAACGGCTCTGACCACTGTGCCACTGCCTGGGGTGGTCCATCAGCAGAGTCGAGAAGAAACCAGCACTGAGGCTGGGGAAAACAGGGGAAAGGATGCAACTAAATAACACAAGAAGGAGCTGAGGGGACATGGGATAAGTTGCAATGCAAGCTTATGAAATATGATCAAAAGCCAAATGAAACAACCAGGTCTTATCCAGTTTTTTGAATTTTGGAACAGAGACTTCAAGTCAGATACCAAGAGGAAGTGAGTTCTATGGAGAAAGGCCCTGGTAGCAGAAGGCAGTGTCACTAGAGATATTTAAGTACACGTTAGAAGTTGAGGGAGAGCAAGGTGAGCTGAATTTGAGGCGTGCAACAGACGGAGCATATGGGAAAAGGAGATCACCCAAATAGTTAGGGGAATTGGGCCTCAAACATTTCAAAACAAGGAACAGGATTTTGAATATACTGTAGGTTAACTTTAGCGGACTTAAAAAAGGGGTTGGACGGCTTCCTGGAGGAAAAAGCCATAGAATGTTTTTGAATGGACGAGGGAATACAGTATTTCTAGGATGGGCGGGACAAATTACTTGTTCTTTTGGCCACTGTCGGTGACAGGGTGCTGGGCTTGATGGACTTATGTACTTATGTTACTGAGAGTCAATGCTCCGACATAAGCAGAGGTGTGATACAGTCCATCCTGCTGGCTTTGTTGAATAATTTGCAATGGACTAGATAAGTTAGAATCACTTCAAGCAGGTGGCAGGAAGGTCATTGTATGGGCATTACAATAGTGAAGACTTGAGATAACTACAGCAAAGACAAGAATTCTTGGCCTCCCGGTGAAGGTGGTGGAGTCGAGGACTGTTCCAGAATTTAAAAAGACATAGCATAAGCATGTGGGATCGCTTAGGAACAGGAAGAATTAGGGGTTACAGAGGATGGGCAGACTGGATGGGTCATATGGCCTTTATCTTCCGTCATGTTTCTATGTTTCAGCAGAATAGATTTCACTGAGCATATGGTCAAGGGCAAAGGAAGAGGAGCAGACCATAGTATTAATTTGAGTTTGGAAAGTAACTTTTGAGTCAAAAACAATGGCAAGTATTCAAATCATCTCCTGAATTGGTAATAAGTCATTCTGGATTGAAAGGGGGAGGGGAAAGCAATTTGAGGGTTGGGGAAATTAATGGATTCACACTTAGTTGAACTGAGAACTAATCTATTATCATACAGTTATGTAGAGGAAGACTGTAGGCAATGATTAAGGGGAGCAATACTGAATGAAAAATCTGAAAGGGTGAAGAGAATTTGGATATCATTGGTATAACAAACAGGTCTCAAGTTATTTAGCAGTCTTAGCTTCACCCTGTGTCCTGCCCATATACCCTGGCTTAGGAGTGAGGGTTCCTTTTTTGAAAGACGCCATGAGATCGTCCGAGCGCTGTTCGCAGGCTCAATCGGCACTTTGTAAATGTTGATGACAGATTCTGCTGACATACTGATTGCACTTCTTCTGTTCTACATCAAAGGTCCTGACGCAGGCATTGTTGCTGAAACACAGCCATGTTGAATCCTCTTTCAAGATGTGGAATTGACTACTTTCAATAAGCTTGATTTTTACTATTGGAATCCTGGTTCCATGTGCCTCACTGGTTTTATCTTTTTGTGTGCTACATGTCCATGAGGGTTGCATTTCTTCTTTTGTCATCATCATTGTCGTCATCTTGTACAAAACTAACCCATTAAGAGACATTGGAGCTCATTTTCAAAAGAGAAAAACATCTAAAAAGTGGCATGAAGCAGCATTTGGATGTTTTTCTCACAAAAAATGTCCAAATAAATATTTTCAAAACCAATTTTTAGACGTTTTTCTATGAAGTCCGTCAGAAGTGCGTTCAGAACACAAGGGGGCATGTCAGGGGTGTGTTAAGGCCAGGATTTGGGCATTCCTAAGACTTGGACATTTTTACAGTCATAATGGAACAAAATAAAATCATTCAGGACTAAAACTAAGATGTTTTGAGCTAGGCCTGTTTTCATAACGAATAAGGCACAAAAGTGTGCTCTAAATGACCAGATGGCCACTGGAGAGAATCAGGGGTGACCCCCCAATACCCCCCAGTGGTCACTGACCTCCTCCCACCCCCAAAAATGTGAATAAAAATATGACTGCCCAGCCTCTATGACAGTTTTCAGATGTTAGAGCCAGGTCTAATACAGTAGCATGCAGGTCCCTGGAGTAGAGGTAGTGGTCAGTGCAGTGCACCATGGTTAGGGGGACTCAGATCCCTATCTCCCTCTACCTGTCACATTTGTGGTGGAAACTGTGAGCCCTCCAAAACTCACAAGAAACCCACATATAGGTATCCCCTTCAACCATAAGGGCTACTGGAGTGGTGTACAGTTGGGATAGTGGGCTTTGGGTGGATTTTGGGGGGCTCAGCACACAAAATAAGGGATCGACGATGAGATGTGTATCTGGGAGCATGTTTTTGAAGTCCACTGCAGTGCTCCCTAAGGTGCCCCATTTATCTCCTGGGATGACTGGGGGACCAGTCTACTAAAAATGCTGGCTCATCCTACATCCCAATGGCTTGATTTTGTGCGTTTTGCACTTGGATGTTTTTTTTTTATATGGACCAAAAAACAAAACATCCAAATTACAAAACCTTGTTCAAAACAGTAGTTTTGAAAAAAAAAAGATGTTTTTCTTTTTGAAAATGACCTTCTTTTCTATTCAGATTTTGAACGTATTTTGCAAAACGTCCAAAGTCAGACTTAGACGTCATATCGAAAATGCCCTTCATTGCCCATGAGAAAAACCAAGGTGATACCTTAAGAGGGAGTACTTTTCAGGACCAGAGCACTGCATCAATGACCTTATGGTCACAATACTAAGAGGAAGTTTTAAAACAATCCAGAATTGTAAGATATTTGAAGTTAAGATAATAAAATATTCTTTTTTTTCATATTTTTATTAAGGTTTTTCAAGTATAACACAAAACAAACAAACAAACAAAAAAAAAAAAGTTACAATAATCCATGGCAAAGTTAATAACAAAAACGAAAAGACAGAACAACATACCATGACAATACCCATAGCAAATCAGCAATTATACAATTATCAGGTAGTGCTATTAGGAGTCCGACAAAATGAATCTAAACGAGCCCAGGTCTTCAAGACAGATTGAACACAACGGTGCTTATGGGCTAGAATAGTTTCATATTTCCTAATCACACACACGTTACTCCACCATTCATTATAATTGAGATGTACATTATTTTTCCAGTTTGAAACAATTAAGTGTAAAGCAACAGCTAACAAAATATTAAACAATTTCTTATCGGATTCTAAGAGAGAGAGGTTAGGAGAAGCAGCCCTTAAAAGCACAACATCATAAGAAATCACGGTTGACGCAGGCAACTGAAAAATAAGGCGCAACTTAGCCCAAATGAGTCGCCAGTATGCTCTTACGTTCTTACAGTAAAAAACCATATGGGAAAGGGATCCATCTGATTCTTGACAGGACCAGCATTTGTAATCAAGACTCTTAGTAATCCTGGCCACTCTAGCAGGTGTCCAATAGGCCCTGTGAAAAAGAAAATAGGAGGATTGGGAAATTGCTGCGATTTAGTTGGACGCATTGAATGGACCCAAAAAGTGTACCAGTCAAAATCAGATGCATCAAGACTGAGATCCCTTTCCCAAGACAGCCGTAATGGAGCAACAGCATCAACACACGAATCCTGAAGTTTTTTATAAAGGACAGATGCTTTCTTCTTACCAGTTACAATACTGAGACAGAGGGCAACAAAATCTGAAGGAGTAATGAGCAGAGAATTAGAGACCTGAAATAATAAATATTCTGACACCAATAAGATAGGACTTAACAGAGATCTGGATTTCTTATCACATTATTAACCATAAAATTATACTGCCTTGTCACTTTCTGTTTACCATCCATCTCTCCCTGTTTCTCCCTGTCCCTTCTCCCCCACCCGTACTTTTCTCTTGAGACTGTCATTGGAATTCTTTTATGCTTCATTTATATATTCTGATATTGCCAACTTTTGATCATACTGTCCTGACTTGAGGAAGGTGTTTATGGCCTTCGAAGCTAATCAAAGAATGTATTAAACCAATTAGACCAATAAAAAAATATCATCTTATTTTCTTTTTTTGTTGGTTTATTTCTAGTTAAGATCATTCTGCAAATCCTCACAATCCTCTGCTGTTTTAGTAAACTTTAATAATTCTCACCTCTCAGTTGTCACTCCTATCTCCAGATCATTAATGAATATGTTAAAATAACTGACACGTGGAAATAATAATTTTAGAAAACCACTATTTGCAAATGTAAAAAACTCCAGATTCAGGTTTTTAAAGGGGGTATGAAGGGGAAATGGCAGAGGCATGATTTGGCATGCCTAAAAAAACAGAGTGTCCTTCCCATTTTTACAATGGGAAGACACATCTAGACTGAAAAATATCCATGTCTGCTTTTGCATCTGCTCTGAGGCCTTCCACCATATTTAGCTAATCTTATTATACCCTTATGCACTGATACATACCCTTAGATTGCTTACAGATAATAGATTAGTAATTCCATCATTAACAAGGGCTAGATGGGGAATCTACATGAAAGTCGGCTTTCTTTTTTTTAGGGCCATCACTTTGGAACGGTCTCCTGAAATTATTAAGATTAGAGGATACATATACTAGTTTTCGCAAAAGGTTAAAGACATATCTCTTTCAAAATGCATATGACAATGATGCAGGATAAAGTAAAGTAAAAAAAAAAAAAAAAAACATAAACCGGATGCTAAACTACATTTTATTATATATTTTACGTTTGTTTGTAATCGTTATTATTAATTAGTTATGATCTTTTATGGTTGGTTTGCTATGCTTTCCTATCAAGTACTGGATTTCCTAGATGTTATATGTGTTTTATATGTTTTATTTCTTTTATGTAAAACGTTCTGTTTTGCTATAGCAATAAGTAACTGTATTGTAAATAAATAAATGATGATGATGATGATGATCTGGGAACTCAGACGTTGATGGCACCCTAGACCTACCCCATGACAGACATTCCTCCTCTCATTCCTCCCTGGACCCCTCCAGTCCCATTCATATTCCCCCACCAAATTTCTCCTGAATCTCACCACTCCTACTAGAAGTTTCTCTGGTGCCTATTGGTGGGGGGGGGGGGGGCAATAATTTTCCCAATTGTTGGGCACCAGGTGGCACCTCTGACCCTCCCAATGGCAGTCTTGCAATACTTGCCACAGTACATAAGAATAAATCCACATCAACAATACTGTACTACTCAGTAACCAGTTTATGCTATGCAAGGAACAGGAAATGGCGAGTTAATGCACATTATAGCACAATGGATGTTTTCCCTTGATAAAGCTGCTGGGCGAAATAGGATTCTATTGGGATCTTCAAGATAAGTGCTACATTGCTTATGAAAATATCTGCATGCACAAGTTGATGTTTTGTCTTGTGACATTAAGTTTTATTGAGTATTGTTTTACAAGGAAAATATTTTGGAGGTTTTTCTGGCCAGTGATTAAGTTGTTGTCTGTTGAGTACTAAATTGTTATGAACTTTCATTAAGTACCTCAGACATTTGAGGCCTTTTCCTCCATTTTTTTTTCTTTTTCAGTCACTGATTATAGCACTGGTTACTGAGTAGCACAGTATATTGATATGGATTTTACAATACTGTCACTTGGGGCCAAGCCGCATTTTCTGGAATCCAATAGCTTTCAGGGGATCTTTATATAGAAAAAGGATGAACTCCAATTAAAGCAAACTTAAATGACCCCCTAGATGGAGTGAGCTTTGACAACAGCTTCAGAGGTTGGGAAGTAAGACCACTGCCGGGCAGTCATCTATGGTCTGGCTCCCATAATTGGCAAAAACAGATTAGGATCAAGGCTGGATTGGGCTTTGATGGCAATTCCAGTAGTTGAGAAGTAGAATCAGTGCTGGGTAGACTTCTATGGTCTGTGCCCCAACACTGGCAGGGAGAAATCGAAATCAAGTATGCCAGTATTTCATCATGAAGAAGTGGAACCTATGTAGAGGGTCAGATACAAACTCCAGCCACCTTGTTGACCAGACTGGATGGACTATGAAGGTCTTATCTGCCAACATTTACTATGTTACTATGGTGCTTATTTTAGAAGCTTTATTTGTGTTTTGGACTTTTGAAAACTGGCATTAGACATCCATATTGCATGGACATTCAAATACCAATTTAAAGCCAGAATATGGACATCTAAAACTGCTGTATATCCATATGGCAAGGGGGAATGATTTGGGCATGTTTTGGGTAGGGACCAAAAGATGGACGTCCAACTCTGATTGTAGATGGGGGAAGGGATTGTGTCTGTATTTAAAACCTGGTACTTGGCACGTCCAGGTTACAGAAAGGTGCTCCTGATTGAGCAGTTCTCTACTGAATAGAGTAAGGGAAGTCGATATTGTCCTGTCCTTACAATTAAAAACAAATCGCAAAAACTGCTTGGGAACTTGAACCAGCAACCTTGGATCTCTGCCTGTGTTCTTAAAGGTTGGGCTAACCATTAGGTTACTTCTTCACAAGGAGAGCCATATGGCTATTTTATGAGATGAATGTTCCTCTGTTGCCACACAGATGCCCACAAACCTTGTTCTGTCCTGTTCATAGTTGGAGGTTTGAGTTTGTACAATGAAGGTTTATGCTGGATGTAGCCAGAACTTGGAATCCATTTTCTTGTATTTTAGAACAGTCTCTCTTATCTGTACCCTCCTTCTCCTCCTCTGCCAACTCCAGGACTCTATTCCTTTTACAAGTTCAAATGTTCCATTTACATCCTTTAGAATCTCGACTTTTTTTTTTTGTTGCCTCACTTTCTCTGTTTGGCAACCTTTTAATCTGAATCATGAAGTCGATTTATTTTGAGATGGAGGCACAGACAGGTCCTTGTGACCTCTGGGCAAGTCACTTAACCCTCCATGCCTGCCGCATTGAGCCTGCCATGAGTGGGAAAGTGCAGGGTACAAATGTAAGTAAAATAAATAAATAGCTATGATTCTCACTATTGCATAGAAGTCATCCTTGTGTCTTACTTGTTCAATGCTGTCTCTTTGCTGTCCACTAGATGTCACCAAAAACCTAGCCAGTAACGAAGAGAAAGATTCCTGAGCTGAGATCCGACTTTGGCCCCGAGGTGATAAAGAACAAATTAAAAGTGCTTCTGGGGATTTTTTTGGTTTTTTGTTGTTGTTGTTGTTGTTTTTAGTGCACGTTTTACTTTACTCATACAGTAAAGCAATAAAATAAATAAATAAAATAAAACCAAATTAACACCTGATCCAGTAAGCTAATGATGTGCTAATGCATTGGGCAATAAAAGATCTTTGTTAAAAACTGTAGCAAGGTTAAAGAGTGCACTAACTTTACTAATGTGTTTTGTGACTGTCATTTGACTTTGTCTCTTTCGAGATTAAGAAAGAGAATTTGGATAAACAACTGAAAGCTCTTGGTTTATCCCGGGCCCTCCAAGCCAGCGGGAGTCTGATTTAGGGCTACCAATTTGCAAGTTCTAAAAATAAAAAAGAAAGACTTCCATAAAATGAGCTCACACAGCAATTTCCATACATTTCATTTATTTGCAAAGGCTTGATATACTGCCAAATGCCAAAGACATAGCTTCAGAGCGGTGTACAGTAATAAAAGCTACAAGGGGAAAACCAGAGTTCAGCAGGGAGTGGAGTAAGCAAGGTTAAAAAGGTGAGTTTCAAGGACAGATTTAAATGCACAGTAGGAAGGATCTGAGCAAAGAAGAGAGAGCAGTGCATTCTAAAGTTTTGAACCAACATAGTTAATGGCGGAGGCTCGAGTGTTTCTGGACAGATAACAGAGGGAGGAGGGAGTTGTAGCAATCCAGCGTTGGTAGAACGGAGTGCACAAGTGGGGGTATAGGGTATGAAAAGATGAGAGAGAATCTGGGGACATGGGGAGACATGATTTGAACACAGTACTAAAATTTTAAATCTATCTAATCAATAGTAAGGGCTATATTCAGCGGTGGCAGTGAGCATTTAATTAAACACTGACTGCTGCCAGTTCATTTAGACCCAGATATACAGTGCTAAGTCATGTCCAGGCACCGCACCAGCATTAAACATCTGATTAAATGCAGAAACAGGACAACATCAGTGCCGCACCCACACAGCCAACTGGGAAGAGGCGAACTGACAGTGATCTGGGCCCCCGGGCAGAAGGGGTCATTGGGCCCCTCCGCTGCCCCACCCCACCTTTGTTTCCAACCCCCCCAGCCTACCTTGAAGAGCCCTGGTGGTCTAGTGGCCTCTTTGGGGGAGGACAGAAAAGAACCCCACTCTTTCCTGCCCGCTGACACTGCTGACACTGTACCTGGCACCACTGCTTCTTCTTAATGGCTGCCGAGACTTCCTGTGACCCACTGAGGCTCGGGTGCTGTAGTGTGCAGGGGGGGAGAGAGGCACTGGGCCCCCAGACCTCTGGGCTGCCCTAACGGTCAGTCCGCCGTTGCAACTGGGCAAAGTTAGGACTGCTATTTAAGTGGTCTTACTTGCCTGGTGAGCTATGCAGGCACTGCCACTAAATATTATTGATGGTGCCTGCATAACTTTTCTTTTGAGCAACCCAACTCCATCCCCGGACTGCCTGGTGCTGCCCTGGCAGTGCTGCAGTGATTCAGAGGGGATATACAGTTGCACTGCGCTCTACAAGGGACAAAACCCCTCATTCAAGCCACCTAGCTACAGTACTCAAAAAAATGGAAGTTTATATCATCTCCTTGATCTCAAGGAACCTCAAGCATTACCAGCTCAAAGAGAATTGCAGAATGACCACCATTCTTTCAATTCTTCCTCTACTCAACAAAGGAGACTGGATGTGTACTCAATCTAAAAGAAGCATATATACATATTCTGATCCATCCTTCTTGCAAGACATACCTCAGGTTTCCCCTTTAATCCAATCATTTTCAATACAAAGTCCTCCCTTTTGGCCTCTCCTCAGCACCCAGGATGTTTTAAAGTGCTCATTGTGGCAGCCGCACCTTTCACAGGCGAGACCATCTAGTTTTTTTTGTACCTGGACAACTGGCTTCTAGAGGCTCAGTTACAGCCATAGGCCTCAGTTCTGCAGAGCTTCTTCAGTCTTTGGGGTTCCTTATCAACCTCCTGAAGCCCGTATTTTGTCCAATCCTGCATAAATAGTTTTTATAGGAGCTACCTTGGACACTACCCAGCCCATGGCATTTCTCCCAGAGGCAGGACTCTAAATGCTTATGGCCCACATTCAGCATATACAATCAGCATCCAAGGTAAGAGCCAAGGCTTATCTGCAGATGTCAGGTAACATAGCTATAGTGGCCATGTAGTACCCTTAGCTCATCTGAAAATGTGATTGCACTCAGTGGGTCCTCAAGTTCCAGTGGAGTCAACGCTTCCAGCCTCTCTGCCACATTGTATGTACCTTCTTGACACTTCACCTAGTAGTGGGACACATAGATCCAACCTAGCAGTGGGTATGCCTTTTCGCACTGTGGCATTATCATTTAATACTCACTACAGATGCGTCAACTCAAGGTTGGGATTTCATCTGAACAATCAGAATTCACATGGGATACGGTCAAGAAATGAGTCAATTCTCCATATAACCATTTGGAACTCAGAGCAACCTTTTGTGCCCTATGAGCACTTCTTTATCATTCCTCTGTACTGATTCAAATGGACAATAAAGTAACAAAATTTTACATGACCAAGTACGGGGGCTCTCTTTGTCTCTGCTAAGAAGCCTCGGAATCTGTAATAGCCAGCTTCATCCAAATACAGGCCTCTTACATATCCTGCTCAAGTTAACTAACAACTGAGGAGGGTGTTTGGTCTTATGAATGATCCCTCAGTTTAGGTATTTGATGTCCATCTTTAGAGATTAGGGAATGCCTCAAATGATCTCTGTCAGCAAGAGAATGCAAAGCCTTGACAAACTGGTTCCCTCTCATTCACAACCTTGCAGTTTTACCTCCTTGCAAGTTTCTTCAGTTCTCAGCACTAACCACTCAACAGGAGGGCTGAATTTTACCAAAACCTCAAGACACTAGCCTTCACAGCCTAGAAATTGAATAGTGTCTACAGTCTACTCATTGGCGTTCCTCATTCCATCCAAGACATCTTGATAGCTGCTTGAAAGCCTTAAATTAGAAGAACGTATGCTTTTAAGGGGACAATGTTTCAGTCTGGAGATCTACTAATGGCCATGACCATATCAGGTATTCTACTATATCTTATACCATTTATATCATGTTGGACTTCAAACCGTTTCCTTTAGAGCTCATCACAGTGCACTGTCAGCTTGCTATTCATCAATAGATAAATTTCCAGCTTCACAATTGCAGCTAGTCACCTGCGTCATTAAAGACTTTATGTCATGTACAACTTCTACTACAGAAGCCCCATACCGTTTGGGACCTGAATCTAGTCCTCCCTTCACTCAGAAAATCTCTTTCTGAACCTATAGAAACAACAGCTCTCGAGCACTTAACTTGGAAAGTACTCTTCCTCATAGCTATCACTTCACCTAGGAAAATGAGTCAGCTTCAAACATTCGTAACATGTGAACTCTATACCCAATTCCATCAGCACAAAGTCATCCTTCAGATGCATACCAAACACTGTTCCCTCTTAGCTGAGTGGGAGTCCTCCATCTACAATTCTGCCAGTAGGGGGTGCTGTATCACATTTTCAATAGTGATGGACAGGCAAGTTCTGCAGGACTCCAGGGAACCTGCCTGTCCCTAGAGATTGAAAACACAATATTGAAGCACCACCCCCTACTGGTAGCAATGCAATTGGAGGACTCCCGCTCAGCATAGATGGGAACAGTGGTACCAAGGGGGCAATTGTATAACTTGGCAGCAAGTGCCCATTCTATAACAGCTTCAGGACATGCCTAAGATGTTACAGGAATAATAGTACAAAGCTGCATTAGCATACAAAACTATAGGCACGCCCACATGATGGGCACCACCACCCCCCTTTCTGTAGTTCCCTCTATCTTAACACCTCAGCATCATGAAACTGATAGTTTTTTTTATAAGAATTGTGTGTTGTCCACTCATGTGTATACCCCCTTGCAGATATGCCACTACGCACCTCTGGTGCATACCTTATAATACATTAATTAAATTAAGCCCCAAGAAGCCACACTCTGTAGGCAGTGCAACACTAGAGAAGAGAAAGAGAAACAGCACCCTGCACTCTTCAAACTAAAAGAAAGCAATGCAAGTTTACTGCAAATCTGACCCTTTCCATTCACTGAATTTAACAATAAAATTCTTTCTACTTGTTTTCCCAATCATGTTTGTCCCAGTCTCAGTTTTTTACAAGATTCTCTAGTCCATTTTCCACTTCTTCTCTCTCTTCCTGTCTTCTCACTTCTTCTCCTATATCCCATCTCTAACCTCTGATTTTTTTTTTTCTTTTCACTTCTCCTTCATTTATTTTCGTCTCTCATCTGCTCAGGACTTCATTCTTAGGATATTCCTTTTTTTAACCATATCTACCCTACAGCTTTTCATCTACCTCATCCCACACCATCCCATTCTTCATCCTATTTCTTTGTTTTTTGATTTTTTGCTAACTATCCCCTCTTCCAGTACCTTCTCTTTCTATTTCTTCCCTTCTGTCATCATTGTCTCTCTCTATTTTCATCCTCTGACCAGTACTTCTGTCTAGCATATCCTCCTTCCCTTACCTCAATCCAGCATCTCTCATTGCCACCCTATTTTCCCCTCCATATCCAGCATCCCTCAATGTCCCTCTCCTCTTCCACATCAGGCATTTCCCTATATCTCTATGCCCCCCATGTCCAGCTTATTCTCTGTCTGTCCCCAATCCTGTCCAATGTCTAGTACCCCATCGTGTTCTTACTTCTCCCCCCATATCCAGCATCTCCCCTGTCTTCCTACTCACCCGTGTCCAGCATCCTCCAATATCCCTTTTTCCTTCCTACCTGGTTTAGCATCATTTCTTCCCCCTCCTCTAAGCCAGCACCTTCCTCCATCCCATTCCAGTACATCTCTCTCTCCCCCCCCATCCCAATTCAGTATCTCCATTCTGTCACCTTACTCTCCCCCACCATATCCACTATATCCCTTTCTCTCCCTTTTTGTTGTCTGGGCAATTTGTTTTGAAATGGTCTGGTCTCAGTCTCCTTTCCACTTTTCTTATATCAGTCTTCTCCTAAATTCTTTTCCAGGTTTGGCTTTCTATTTGTCTTCTTCCTTTCCTCTCTATATCTGTCTGGCTCTGATCCTTTATGGGGTTGTCTTTCCTTATCTCTTTTCTGCATTTTCATCTGCCCATTTAATTTTACCCTTGTTCTCCCTTCCTCTCACTCTCTAGTTATTAGTCTCAACCTTTTCACATCTCATCTACCTACTGTTTTTTCCCATTTCCCTCTCATTCTACTACTACTTATCATTTCTAAAGCGCTACTAGAAGTACGCAGCGCTGTACACTTGAACATGAAGAGACAGTCCCTGCTCAACAGAGCTTACAATCTAATTAGGACAGACAAACAGGACAAACAAGAGATAAGGGAATATTAAAGTGAGGATGATAAAATAAGGGTTCTGAACAAGTGAATAAGGGTTAGGAGTTAAAAGCAGCATAAAAAAGGTGTCTTTTAGCTTAGATTTGAAGACGGACGGAGATGGAGCTTGACGTACTGGCTCAGGAAGTCTATTCCAGGCATTGACCTCTCTATTTCCTTCCCCAGTCCCCTACTTCTCCCCATCTTTTACCCATTCCCTAGTCCCCCATTACCCTCTCAGCCCTCACCTACCCTCCACTGCCTCTCATCTCCTCACCAGCCCCCAACCCATCTTCTGCTTATTCTAGGGTCTCGGGATTATTTGATATTTCTTCTTTGTCCATATCCCATCATTCCTATATGTCACTTGCACTCACCCTGTGTTCCAGTGCTCTCCTTCTCCCCTTCTCTTCTCTTTCTTCTGCTCCCCCCTCCCCATGATACAGTATCGCTCTCTCTCTCTCTCCTCTCTCTCTCTCTCTCTCCTCTCTCTCTCCATCCCTGTAGGTCCAGCATCTCTCCACATCTCATCTCCAGTCTTTGATCTTTTCCCTAAGCTCACTCTCCACCCCCACCCACCATCTTCCTCACTCTCTCTCTCTCCTCCTTTCCCCATCTGTGGGTTAGGCATCTTTCCCAAACCTTTCCTCCCACTCCCTAATTCAAGCACTATCTTCGCACTTCCTACTCCCCGGTGAGCTCATTTTCATGTTTCTCCCTCTCCCCCGCCCCGTGGGTGCATCATCTTTCTCTCTCAGACTCTCCCCCCATGCAGCCCGGTATTTCTTTCCCTTTCCTCCACCTGCTCACAGTTTGGCATCTTTCCCTTCTCTCCCTACTCCCAGTGCTACAGTCCTCTGACCATCCAGCAGTGTTGCAGATCAAGACAGCCTCGCTTCCTGCCGGCCTGGAAGCTTTCCCTCTGCATTGTCCTGCCTACACAGGAACAAAAGACTTACAGGGCTGGAGGAGGCAAGTCTGCTTTGATCTGCGACATTGCTGGAAGGTTAGAGGACTGCAGCGCCAGGGTGCGGGGAAAGAAGGGAAATAGATGTTGGAGGGGTGAAGGGAAAGGGAAAGGAAGAGAAGGAACAGAGATACCGGACTAAGGCAGAGGTGGGGGATGCCAGACAATACACGCAGAAAGCCTGTGCACCTGACTGGAAGAGGCCAGAGCCAAGATGTGGGGCCTACGCCCCTAATTCCCCCCCTGTAGCTACGACCCTGGCTGATTCTAATTTTCCCATTGAACCTTTACCTGTATACAGTTAATAAGAGAAGCTTGAACTGTACATGGAAAGCAGATAGCTAGCTAGTGCAGATACTTGAGAACAAGGGTGACATAGACATAGCTTTATGGGCAAACCATTGTGCACTTGAAAACCCCTGTGCTACAGTATCTAAAATCCAACACAGTCCTCAGAACACACCTATCCAGTCGGGGTTTTCAGGATATCTCCATTAAATTCAATGTTGATATCCTGAAAACCCGACTGGATGAGTGTACCCCGAAGACTGGGCTGAAAACCTCTGCTGTAGAGGCAGGAGGTGACAGAGTTGATAAGAATTTGGTGGTGTATTGGATGGATTTTGTTGATGTTACTTTAGATGTATTTTGAATATATGTGGCTAAAGAGGTTAAAAAAAAAAGACTAAAGACACTGATAATTGCAAAGCAGAACAGTGGACCACACTACAGACAAGATCATGACAGACAAATGATGTAACACAGAACTGGATGTGGCCGGTTACACAGCTCATTGCTAGATGTGACAAGCTGGGTTATCAGAAGGCCTGTGTACAGAAAGGCAAGATAAGGGATCATGGTTCATCCACTTGATATTGTAAATTGCATTATAACATCACTGTACCAGAAAACTACTGGGATCATGGCCCTCACAGAACTTCAGAATGGAGATATTTTGATGACCTGGGACATTCCCTATTTCAGGACCAGCAGATTAACAGAAGGTGCAAGAAGAATTTATGCAAAAAAAAAATAAATGAAATTAGGAATTATGGAAAAAGAGAGAAACCATAATAGTGCTAGTAACAGAAATGAATGTTCAAAGTGACACTGCAGCTCCTTGTGACTCTGGGCAAGTCACTTAACTCTCCATTGCCCCTGGTACAAAATAAACACCTGTAATATATGTAAACTGCTTTGAATGTAGTTTGCAAAAAAAAACCTCAGAAAGGCGGTATATCAAGTCCCATGTCCCTTTCCCACTAATCTGTATTTATGTATGGACCTAGAGAAGATCTTTAAGTACCAACTGTTGCATTCAGAGGCCAAGAAAAAAATGGCAGAAAGATACAGAAATATTACTAGTATTCGGTTGCTACCAGCTTAATTAAAAAGAACATCTAAGCCCACTTTAATATGTTGCCTGAATATATTATACACACTGTAATCCCCAGGAGAAAGTCAGGTTCACTTCATTATGGCAGACCCCTGGCATAATTAATCCTGGAGGAATTTTGTGCAGAATTTGGCATGGCGACCTGGAAGCAATAGCAGCAGCTTACACAGAAACAGAAGCTGAAGTGGCCAGAAAAGGAGGCAGATGCACATTCCAGCTCCATCCACCTGAATATCCTTTCTTGTTCCTCCATCCCAATGCTGATTATGCTGCAAGACGAGGGGCAGAGTAGCTGCACTTCAGGCCACCGATCCTCCTCTACCACCTACAGCCTGTACACATATGTCCATAATGAAAACAAATTACCCACTCAAATGTTTAACCTTGGCATAAAATTTTTTTTTAATGGAATTGTTCTTAAAGCTGATTGTTTTTTGTTTGTGTGTGTGTGTGTGGGGGGGGGGGGGGGGGGGTGGAGGGTTGTTAATAAAGTTGTTTTTGAATGGAAGGAGTTTTTTTTAAAGATCTGCCAACCATGATTTTGTTCACTGAGATTGAAGAGTTTTACAACTTAAGTAAGCAAGAATGCAAATATTTATTGTTTGTTGAATCAGTTTTTTAAGTACTTTGATGACTCTTTCTTGCAAGAATATGGTTTAGATACTTCCCTGATTTAGTCATTTGAAATGTTGGCCACTGTCGGAAATGTTTGGAGTCCCTATACCTGTCCTGCCACGATAAGTTTTATTTTGATTTAAATTACACAAAAAATTCTTATAAAGAAGAGTATTTTAAATAAAGTTTTAAGGAAGTTTTTTTTAGCCTGTGATTGGAGACAGCGAAAGTTCAATGCTTGGTTATTTTTTCTGAGCCTTTTTCCTTCCTTTTTTGTTTCTGTTTAATTATCTTGTAATTTACTTGAGGTTTTGTTCATGCTTTACTTGAGCGGATAATTTGTTTTGATTTTGATATAATGTCCATACAGAACTCATATAACAGCCTGTCTTAAATCAACAATCAGGCCCATGCAGCAGAGGAGAGGAGGTTACCCAATGTACAGCTGCTCTCTTCCTCTTCCTGGGGGGAGTGGGAAAGAGACATGGAAAGAGATTGGAGAAAAGTTGTTGTAATGGAAAGGATACAATGATTGAAAATCATAAATAAACTTGTGAAACAAAATGCATTAATAAGAGGCTGGGATGAAGGGAGGAGGTCTAGCCAAACTGAACATTGGAAGTCACAGGATACAAGAACATTAGTAATAATCACTATAGGGACTGGAATGAAGAGAGCTGGAGGGTCAGCGAGGAGGAGAGATTTGGGGAACATGAAGACTGGAATCGAGAAAGGAGAAAGAACTGATTCTCCGATGCTCAAAACTCCAGCGTTGTTCTCAACATCACCGGAGAATCGCACCTGGTCAGCATGTCTGCGCAGCTCCCTCATGCTCAATGCTAATGAGATGCATAGCATTGAGCTTGAGGGAGTTTTTTGTGGAGTTACAGGGAGGATAGTGCCTGGCCACATTAAGCACAGCTCTTGAACGCAAACCCAGAGCGCCAGATGGTGGGTGGGAGGAAGGAGGAAGAAAAGATACAGCTACTTGCCACTATCTTTGCAATGGGATGAGCCTGCAGCACCGTCCACACAACCACATGTAGAAAAGAAACTCCTATTTTAAGACAGCACCAGTAAAGGTCACATCCTTACGCCTTTTAAAAGAAATGGGGCTTCACGAAAGTACTAACCATCCGCATATGCAGAGTGAAGATGACAAGCCCAGACTTCCTAGTAGAAATATGGAAGGCAGACTGGTCTCCCTATTCCTCCCCATGGCTCAGCACAACCCTAATGCCAGCTCTGAGCTGGCATAGGGTTTGCCATGGGAGGAGCGCCCTTGTTCAGCATTGGGGAGGAATAGGGAATTAGCTCATCAGCATGCATTTGCATGATTGATGTGCTATCCCTCAGCATGCTTGCTATTCCCTGAGGTGAGGGCATTTAAGCATGGTGCACCAGCAAACACAGGCGCTAGTCCAGCGCTAATGGCCTCTAGCGCCCGCGTTTGCTTCTGAGCATCAGGGCCTCAGCGATTTTCAGGAGGGCAGTGGAAGAGCCTTGCTGAGGAATGGGGAGAGAGAGAGAGAACATGGAGCAGAGTCAGGAGAAAGAACCAGGAAGCAGAGAGATTATAACTTTGGAATGAATGACCAATCTGAAGAGGGGGGGTAGAGAAAGCTGGAGGTTCAGCCTGCTGTGGAGGGAGATTAAGCTGAAGCTGGGAAAGATAGCCGAGGAGGGAGGAAGCTGGGAAGGTGACAGGCTTTGGGGTGGATTGTGTCACAGAGCCAACTTTTCAAAATGACTGGGAGTGCCTAACTCAACACAAATGAATGCTCCCTGGTCACAGTAATAGAGTTTGCTCAATATTGCACCCACAGAGCTGACATCTATGGATTGTGTTGAAGAAACTGCACAAAAAAAATACCTCTTCACCTCACCCCACCCCATACCATACAAGCAGTCTTTCTCCATGCCCCCTCTCCCAACACAAGCAACCTTTTCTCCTCTTCCTGCTCCTACACCCCCAACACAGTCATTTTCTTTCTACTACCCTCCCAAGTCCCGCCCCCACCCAGCCCAGAGAGTATTTACACTGCTCTTACCTCTATTATCAGGTCCTACAATTTTGCTCTCAACAGAAGCAGCAGCCAGCACTGACACCAATTGCAGCAGCAGGGACACATACTTGAAGCTGCGGTAAAAATGGAAGTGTCTGCCAGCTGCATAGTTGTAAAATTGTACAGACGAGGAGAGGGTTGAGGCGCCAAAGAACCACCTGCCTGCTGTTGCTCTGGTGGTGAAGTGGCTTCATCAGGATGATGAAACAGAAATTCTTAGGCTCTGTCCTGCTTCCTTGGGGGCGGAACTATGATGTCAGTTTTTTCTTGAGTCTCAAGAAATACCAGAACACCATTTTATCCTGTTCCGGCAGAAATTACGTAAGCCCTGATATAGATTCATATAGGGGCTCATTTTCAAAACAGAAAAATGTCCAAAAAGCGGCATTTGGGCGTTTTATTTGCCAAAATGTCCAAATCGCTATTTTTGAAACAGATTTTTTGAGATAGTTTTCTATGCAGTTCTTCTGCAGTGCATCCAAACCACAAGGGGGTGTGTCTGAGGCATATTGGAGGCGGGATTTGGGCATTCCTAACACTTGGATATTTTTCTGCCATAATGGAACAAGCAAAAACGTCCAGGGCTAAAAGTTAGACATTTTGGGCTAGACCTGCTTTAATAATGACTAAATCACAAAAAGGTGCCCCAAATGTCCAGTGGAGGGAAGTCATGACCCCTCCTTACTCCCCCAGTGGTCACTGACCCCCTCCCTCCCCCCAAAGATGTAAAAGAAACAGTACATACCAGCCTCTCTGACAGCCTCAGATGTTAAAGCCAGTCCTATTAGAGCAGCAAGCAGGTCCCTGGAGCAGCCTATTGGTCGGTGCAGTGGACTGTCGAGAAGGAGACCCAGGCCCATAACCCACTCTAACTGTTACACTTATGGTGGAAAGTGAGAGCTCTCCAAAACCCACCAAAAACCTACTGTACCTACATATAGGTGACACTTGCAGGCATAAGGGCTATTGTAATGGTGTATGGTGTACAGTTGGGTACAGTAGGTTTCTGGAGGGCTCAACATACAATATAATATTGTCACAACTTCATCGCATCTATTTATTTATTATTTATTTATTTATTACATTTGTACCCCGCACTTTCCCGCTCATCACAGGCTCAATGCGGCTTACATAGTAACAAGAGAATACAATCTATAGTATCAAAATCAACAAAGGAGGTATGTGATAGGACAAATAAACAAGGAGTAAATGGGATAAAAGAGGTATGAGTGAAAGGATAGGGATAGGTAAGGAGGTGGAGCAATAAAGGAGAAGTTGAGGAAAAGCATGGAGGGTAAGAAGGTTGGTAGGAGATAATTTCTGAGTCATTGTTATTAATGTTTAGATGAACCGGGAAGTAGATGGGTTGCTTATGTTTGCTTATGGTAGGTCAAGTCGTTCAGGTAAACCTGTTTGAATAGATGGGTTTTCAATAGTTTCCTAAAGGGAAGATATTCACTAATTGACCGAATTGGGAAGTTAGATGCATGGTAGGTTTTGTATTGTAGTCCTTTGCAATTATGATATAAACTGCACTGAACCCTAAACAGGAGATATTAGCGGTATATAAGACCTGAATTGAATACAAAGGGGTAATGGTGAGCATAGGACCCAACTTTTCAAAATTATTGGGGGTGCTAAGCCCAATGGAAATGACCCCTCCCTGACACATACAAGGAATTTTCTCAATATTGGGGGTGCTCAAGCACCCACAGAGTCGGCTCCAATGATGGTGAGATATGTACCTGGGACCTTTTAAGTGAAGTCCACTGCAGTGTTCCTCTACTCTGCTGGGATGTCTGTGTGGCCAGTCTACTAAGAATGCTGGCTCCTCCTACATTACAATGGCTTGATTTTGTGCGTTTTTCACTTGGAAGGTTTTTGGGGCTTTTGAAAATGGTTGAAAAAGATAGATGCACTAAGAACAACAAAGTCCAGCAAATGGCCTTTATCGGGAAAAAAAAAAAGACATTTTCAGGTTCGAAAACATCTATGTTCGCTATTGGATTTTTGGATGTTTTTGGCAAAATGTCCAAAGTCAGGTCAAAAATGCCCCTCTTATTCTTTTTTGGATTGCAGAGGCAAAAGCATATTAGGAATCCCTGAAGAAGCTTTCTGTGAAACATGAGCCACATTGGTCTCCAGTTCCTTTGCATATTTTTATCAGAGAATAAAAATTGCTAAAGGGTCTAATTTTCCTGCAACAAAAATATAAGTAGTTTTATGTAAAAAAAAAAAATAGTGGCAATGATTAGTTCAATTCAAAGAAGCTTTTCTGGACCAATGATAATAGCAAATGCTAAGGAATATTTCCTGAAGTTCTGAAGTCCTTCTTCTCCTTTTGAGGAAAATACTCATTTTGAAGTTTGCATTACTATTAAAAGATAAGATTTAACAAATAATACATTTAAAGAATTCACATGAGGTATACTGTAGATTTGGGTGGTTGTTACAGGGCATATCCTTACCATCCTGTTATTGTTGGCTCCTGGACAAAACAGCAAGTTACTTCCCCGGCTGAGTGTTTGTTTACGTCACAATTCTTGGCTCTTCCTCCCTATGGTGTACCAGCTGATGACGGAAAAACATATTCAGAGGTTTCTGGGTACAACAGTTTCCAGCTACATTATATTGCATCAGAGTAAAGGTCAGAGAAAAGAGGGTCAATAACTCCAAATCCTTTCACAAACATTGCATACTGATTGTGGAAGCAGAGGCACCTAAGGAACTATTTTAGGATGCGCCACAATTTAGAGAGGACATGTAAAGGAGGCAGGCTTGTGACAGAAATGGAGGATGAGCAGTCGTAAGGACCGATGCTCAAAGCCACGCACAGATATGCCCGCAACGCTACAGTGATGCTCAAAGCAAATCATATTTAAATTGTATGGAAGCAGGTGAAAGCTTGGCTCTTCAACCAGGGCTTTAATGGAAGAAGTAGCTGACTTATTAGTCCCACTCATACACACAAGAAGTGACTCGGGCTGCACATACTGCAGCAGGACATATTTATCCACTCCTACCCTAGCTGAGATAATATTTAACCATCTCTCTGACCTCGTATGCAACTTTCTTTAAATCAGTCCCCTTACTTACTAACTCTTTGTACTATCTTACCTATCTATATGTTACATCTATGCTTTACCCTTCATTATCAATTACAATGTTCTATTATGTATTGTGTTGACATTGTAAGTAGTATACTATCCTGCTTATAATCGAATGAGAAAAACGCCCAAGTTCCGACCTACATCGGGAGATGGACGTTTATCTCACAAAAACGAATAAAGCGGTATAATCGAAAGCCGATTTTTGGACGTTTTCAACTGCAATCCGTCGTGGATGCGGACAAAGTTGATGGGGGCGTGTCAGAGGTGTGGCGAAGGCGGAACTGGGGCGTGGTTATCTGCCGAACAGAGATGGGCGCATTTCACCGATAATGGGAAAAAAGTATGCGTTTTTAGCTAGAATTTAGGACACTTTTCCTGGACCCTGTTTTTTTCACGAATAAGGCCCCAAAAAGTGCCCTAAATGACCAGATGACCACTGGAGGGAATCGGGGATGACCTCCCCTGACTCCCCCAGTGGTCACTAACCCCCTCCCACCACAAAAAATGAAGTTTCTCAACTTTTTATTTTCACCCTCAAATGTCATACCCAGCTCCCTGACAGCAGTATGCAGGTCACTGGAGGAGTTGTTAGGAGGTGCAGTGGACTTCAGGCAGGTGGACCCAGGCCCATCCCCCCTACCTGTTACAATTGTGCTGCTTAATGCTTATTAGTCGTCCAACCCCCCCAAACCCACTGTACCCACATGTAGGTGCCCCCCTTCACCACTTAGGGCTATAGTAATGGTGTAGACTTGTGGGCAGTGGGTTTGAGGGGGATTTGGGGGGCTCAACACACAAGGGAAGGGTGCTATGCACCTGGGAGCTCTTTTACCTTTTTTTTGTTTTGTAAAAGTGCCCCCTAGGGTGCCCGGTTGGTGTCCTGGCCAGGGGCGTATCTGGAATCCGGCGGTAGGGGGGGCCAGAGCCAGAGAGGGGGGGCACATTTTTGCCTCCCCCCCCCCCCACCGCCCGCCGCCGCCGCCGCCGCCTCTCTCCACCCCCTCCCCGCCGTCAACCCTCCCCCGCTGCTTACTTTTGCTGGCGCCGAGGTCCCGACCCGCAGTCTCCGTTTTTTCGTCTTCCTCCGTGGCCATGCTTCCAGGAAGTACGCTGCAGTGCTGATTCGTTGACCCCAGTTCGACGTCTGACGTCAGACGCCGAACTGGATTCAACGAATCAGCACTGCAGCGTTACTTCCTGGAAGCATGGCCACGGAGGAAGACGAAAAACGGAGATTGCGGGTCGGACCTCGGCGCCAGCAAAAGTAAGCAGCGGGGGAGGGTTGACGGCGGGGAGGGGGGCCAGGGCGAAATCTGCGGGGGCCCAGGCCCCTGTGGCCCCACGCAGATACGCCCCTGGTCCTGGCATGTGAGGGGGACCAGTGCACTACGAATCCTGGCCCCTCCCACGAACAAATGCCTTGGATTTATTCGTTTTTGAGCTTGGCGCTTTCATTTTCCATTATCGCTGAAAAACAAACACGCCCAGCTCACACATTGTTGAATAAAACATGGGCGTCTATTTTTTCCCAAAATACGGTTCGGTCCGCCCCTTCACGGACCCGTTCTTGGAGATAAACGCCCATGGAGATAGGCGTTTTCGTTCAATTATGCCCCTCTATGCCATACTTTGTATTGTTATTTGAATATTTTTACTGCTGTAATTGCCTATTGCTCATGTTTGATCTATTCTTACTGTACACCGCCTTGACTGAATCCCTTCAAAAAGGCGGTAAATAAATCCTAATAAATAACTAAATTGTGCTATCAAAGCAAAAGTGGGAGGAATGTGCCTGGCACATGCACACAAAGGTTTTGTGGTAAGCACAGCTCTTGTGCACATGCCCAAACAAAAACGGAAGTGTAAGCAAACATCAGCACCTAAATATGAGCCTCACAAATATTACTAGCACATGGAATTTTTGCTGCACTTATATTTAAATATGGAAGAACAGGCGTAGATGTGTGCATTTTCTTTCGGTTTTGCTTGGACACGTGCTCATGTTTGTTACTTCCCATCTGCCTTTAAATCTTGCAGGAGCCTCCTTTTTCTAGAGAAAGAAGACAAAGCCGGCAGTTCAATTTAACCTTTCGGCATTATAGGCCATCATTTCCTCCTATGCATTGTGAGGAAATACTTATTATTGTTTATTGTAAAAACTTATATTCCTCATTATCTCACAAATTCTAAACGAATTACAAAATTAATATACATTATTCAAACATAAACAAAATAACACAATACAAACACTCTTAACATCACAAAAATCAAATAAAATTTAATTAAAACAATTACAGTTCAATTCAATTCTTGTATACCACTAATACAGTGCAACCTGCTTAAGTGCAAGGGTCTGAGACCAAAGAAATGCATGCAGTTAACCGGAGCGTGCGCTGTTTGTAGATCTTAATCAACAGCTACGTAGTGGTGAAACTCCTCTTCAGTAACACTGGCTGGGATGTCAATAGCCTGTTCATCTGATGCGTTTGCAACAGCTGCATCTGTCTTGTCTCTCTCCACATCCTTAACAAAGCTTGCCCGCTTGTAGCAGTTCACAATAGTTGCCTGTGTAACATTATTATTATTGTTATTAGCATTTGTATAGCGCTACCAGACGCACGCAGCGCTGAACACCTGATACAAAGAGACAGTCCCTGCTCAAAAAATGATTCCAGGCTTCTTTCTGCATATGTAGGGAATCCAACAGTGATAGATTGTGAGCCAGTTCAACAGCACATTTATCCTTGCCAGTCTGGTCATCCATAACGCTCATCAGATGACATAGCACAAGAGCCTGATAATGTTGTTTGAAATTGGCTATTATGCCCTGATCCATAGGTAGGATCAGAGAGGTAGTGTTTGGTGGCAGGAAGACCACCTTGACGTTAGACAGCCTGACATCATCATTGTGTGCAGCACAATTATCACAAAGCAACAAAACCTGACACTTTTGTGCCCACATTCTAGTGTCTAACTTCTTTAGCCACTGCTTCCAAATTTCCCCAGTCATCCATGAATTTGCGTTAGCCTCGTATGACACAGGAAGTCGCTTAACATTCTTGAAGCAACGGGGCTGTTTGCTGTTTCCAATGACGAGTGGTTCCAACTTCTCACTCCCATCCATATTGCAGCAAAGGAGGATCGTCATTCGGTCCTTTGACATTTTACTTCCTGTAGTTTCGGCTTGTTTGAATGCAAGTGTTCCACCAGGAATCGCTCGCCAGTAGAGACCATTTTCGTCAGCATTGAAAATGTCACGAGGTGCAAACTCGTTCAAGATGGTAGGAAGAACTGAAACAACCCAATTTTCAGCACCAAAGTCATCAGCGTCTTGTTTTTCACCATTCTGTTTCTTGAATTTTATGTTGTTCCTCTCCTTCCATCTTTCCAATCATCCATCAGTGGCTTTGAATTCAGTTAGTCCAAGACTTTCAGCTAGCTGATTAGCTTTCTCCATAAGCAGTGGACCACTGACAGGAAACTGTCTGCTCCTGACTTGAGAAAACCACCGAAGAAGAGCATCTTCTACATCCTCAGCTTTTCCCGCCCGTTTTTGTTTCCTGTGTGGATTTGTATTGTTTTGCCAGTCTTCCAGAAGCTGATCTTTCTGCATCAAGATACGAGAAATTTGACTGCCCCTATCGGACCGACCATTCACTTGTCTATTAGATTGTAAGCTCTTTGAGCAGGGACTGTCTCTCTTTGTTAAATTGTACAGCGCTGCGCAACCCTAGTAGTGCTCTAGAAATGTTAAGTAGTAGTAGTAGTGAAATTTGGTTTGGATTGACTCCATATTCTTTAGCAATAGATGCTTGACTGTTTGTTTTCTAATTTTTTAAGAACTTCTATTCGTTCAGCCAGTGTTAAAATCTTACAGTTGCGCGACGACGACTCCAGTGTACACTCTAACAACATTCTTTCGCTTATTCTGCCTGTGGCAGTTAACCAACGAGATTTCAAATCTACCGCCCCTTTGTCACGTGCCATTCGGATTCCATATTCCGTGCGTGCGCTTATGCGGAGTCTTTCCTGCAGAGGAGTGGTCTTAAACCATGTATATAAATGAACCTTGCACTTATCAGTGGTGCCCTAAACCGGTTTGTCCCCATAGAAATTGATGGCGCCAAAAACAGGACCGAATACGGCATGCAGTTAAACAGAGCATGCGCTTATCCACTTAAATGGAGTGCACTGTATCTCCTTTTCAGGGTTCAGAGTGGCTTACATTCTAGGTGAGACAAAAGCAGATAGTGTTAGTGTGAGGTATAAGAAACACCAGAGACCATTGGTGTAATGCATGAGACTGAAAACATTAAAGGAAAGGAAATGGATGATACCAGAGGCGTAGCTAGGTTTTGATGTCTGGGGCAGCAGACTTTTGTAAAATAGGCGCCAGAAGGGTTGGCCATAGAATCCCACAGTACAGAAGGTGCAACTACACATTCTTGGAAAAGACAAGCACTACTAATGTGCCCCAAACCTATTCAATGATTGATAGACTGTAACATGACTCTTTCTGTTGAAACTGCACTCTTGAATGCCCCTATAGATGGCATTGAGGGGCATCAGGACAAACTGATGTTTTTTATTTATTTTATTTATTTTTCTTGCATTTGTACCCCGCGCTTTCCCACTCATAGCAGGTTCAATGCGGCTTACATATTATATACAGGTACTTATTTGTACCTGGGGCAATGGAGGGTTAAGCGACTTGCCCGGAGTCACAAGGAGCTGCCTGTACCTGCAGTGGGAAGCGAACCCAGTTCCCCAGGTCCAAAGTCCACCACTTTTACAGCAGCTTAAATGGCTATTGCGCAGAATTGGAAGTAGAAGCTGCCGCCTACATTCAGTCATATGAGGTTGCAGCTTGGTTGGTTGGGTGTACGAGCAATAACATGTCACAGTGCTTCAAAATCAGTCATGGTCAGTCTACCAACACATGTGGAGTCGATTTGTGGAACTGGAGTCTGCGACAGGCTAACCCACCTACCGACAATATTACTTGTAATTGCCAATTATACTTTTCATACTGTATACTCTCTGTTTATATCAATATTTTTTGTATGGTATGTGGCCCTGTTCCAGGATTGTGGGCAAGTTGATATTTACCTCTGATATTTTGTTGGTCTCATTATGGCTACTGAGGGCTTTTACTTATTGAGGCTTAATTATGGGGGGAGGGGGTTCGGGGGTGTTTGTATTGCTAGGACTGAAAGCAGAGGGAGGGGGCAGAGGTAGGTACTTACAGACATCATGTACTTCTTGTGTTATGCTCTGTGTGCTGGCGACAAAGAGCCCACATCGCTGTATTTGTTGATTGTTGTGATGTTCTTTCATTATAAATAAAGATTTATATATACAGTGGGGGAAATAAGTATTTGATCCCTTGCTGATTTTGTAAGTTTGCCCACTGACAAAGACATGAGCAGCCCATAATTGAAGGGTAGGTTATTGGTAACAGTGAGAGATAGCACATCACAAATTAAATCCGGAAAATCACATTGTGGAAAGTATATGAATTTATTTGCATTCTGCAGAGGGAAATAAGTATTTAATCCCTCTGGCAAACAAGACCTAATACTTGGTGGCAAAACCCTTGTTGGCAAGCACAGCGGTCAGACGTCTTCTGTAGTTGATGATGAGGTTTGCACACATGTCAGGAGGAATTTTGGTCCACTCCTCTTTGCAGATCATCTCTAAATCATTAAGAGTTCTGGGCTGTCGCTTGGCAACTCGCAGCTTCAGCTCCCTCCATAAGTTTTCAATGGGATTAAGGTCTGGTGACTGGCTAGGCCACTCCATGACCCTAATGTGCTTCTTCCTGAGCCACTCCTTTGTTGCCTTGGCTGTATGTTTTGGGTCATTGTCGTGCTGGAAGACCCAGCCACGACCCATTTTTAAGGCCCTGGCGGAGGGAAGGAGGTTGTCACTCAGAATTGTACGGTACATGGCCCCATCCATTCTCCCATTGATGCGGTGAAGTAGTCCTGTGCCCTTAGCAGAGAAACACCCCCAAAACATAACATTTCCACCTCCATGCTTGACAGTGGGGACGGTGTTCTTTGGGTCATAGGCAGCATTTCTCTTCCTCCAAACACGGCGAGTTGAGTTCATGCCAAAGAGCTCAATTTTTGTCTCATCTGACCACAGCACCTTCTCCCAATCACTCTCGGCATCATCCAGGTGTTCACTGGCAAACTTCAGACGGGCCGTCACATGTGCCTTCCGGAGCAGGGGGACCTTGCGGGCACTGCAGGATTGCAATCCGTTATGTCGTAATGTGTTACCAATGGTTTTCGTGGTGACAGTGGTCCCAGCTGCCTTGAGATCATTGACAAGTTCCCCCCTTGTAGTTGTAGGCTGATTTCTAACCTTCCTCATGATCAAGGATACCCCACGAGGTGAGATTTTGCGTGGAGCCCCAGATCTTTGTCGATTGACAGTCATTTTGTACTTCTTCCATTTTCTTACTATGGCACCAACAGTTGTCTCCTTCTCGCCCAGCGTCTTACTGATGGTTTTGTAGCCCATTCCAGCCTTGTGCAGGTGTATGATCTTGTCCCTGACATCCTTAGACAGCTCCTTGCTCTTGGCCATTTTGTAGAGGTTAGAGTCTGACTGATTCACTGAGTCTGTGGACAGGTGTCTTTCATACAGGTGACCATTGCCGACAGCTGTCTGTCATGCAGGTAACGAGTTGATTTGGAGCATCTACCTGGTCTGTAGGGGCCAGATCTCTTACTGGTTGGTGGGGGATCAAATACTTATTTCCCTCTGCAGAATGCAAATAAATTCATATACTTTCCACAATGTGATTTTCCGGATTTAATTTGTGATGTGCTATCTCTCACTGTTACCAATAACCTACCCTTCAATTATGGGCTGCTCATGTCTTTGTCAGTGGGCAAACTTACAAAATCAGCAAGGGATCAAATACTTATTTCCCCCACTGTATAAAAAAGAAAATGTGATACTAAAACAGCACCCTCCACTGGCAGCAGTGTAGGTGGAGGATCCTGCACAGCTTAGAGCAGTGTTTCCCAAGTCCAGTCCTGGAGTATCCCTTGCCAGTCAGGTTTTCAGGATATCCACAATGAATATACATGAACGTGATTTGCATACACTGCCTCCTTTATATGCAAATCTCGTTCATGTATATTCATTGTGGATATCCTAAAAACCTGACTGGCAAGGGGGTACTCCAGGACTGGACTTGGGAAACACTGGCTTAAAGGTAACACTGCTTATGAGTGGCCTTACAGAATATGACTCAGTCAAATTGCTGCTACTCATATGCATAAATATCAGTTTTCTGAACATTTACATGTGCAAATGACATATAACTGTATACTCCCAGTTACAGAGCTGCCCTTCACATATCTAGTTTCAGCACACTTTATTACACATAATATCATGCATTCTAACTAGGAACTTTGCCTCTTTCAATCTTTCCAAATGTCCTTACCACAAATTCACGTGACAAACTGCATCACAGGGAAAGAATGAAAACTGGCTCATAGCAGAGAGAACCAAATAGAGGTGGACAGAGCTTACATCAGGTTGACGACAAGATTGTACTGGAGAAGAAAAACAATTTATTTGACTCCCACCCCCCCCACCCCCCCACCCCAGATTGAGCCCAAGCTGGTAATTAATTGGAGATAGGTTAAGCCAATCTAGAAAGTCACTCTTGAATAAAGCATTTTTCATATTTAATGTTTTTTTTTAATGTATATATAATTATACACAGTTTTACTTATAGCAGGGCTTCCTACATCTTTCCTGGCAACCCACTGCCAGTCAGGTTTTCAGTGTGTGCAACAGGGTTGGACTGACCATTTGGGCACCCAGGCAGTGCCCGAAGGCCCAGAGGCTCCAGGGTGCCCAGAGGCTCAGCCCGGATGCCTGCCACACACTACAGCTCTCCCCACCCCACCCCACCCCAGTCCTACCTTTAAAGGTATGCCGCTGGTGATCTAGTGGCCTCTGCAAGGGGGAACATTTTTTTTCCTGCCCGTTCTGTTACCGCTATTCTCCCTGCCTGGCACAACCTTATTTTAAAAACGGTGGCCGAAACTGTTGAGACCTGAGAGACTACCACGGGAAGTCTCGGCCGCCATTTTGAAAATACAGTGGCGGCGCCGGCAGGCCGGGGAATAGCGGCAGTGCAGGGTGCAGGAAACAACATGCTCCCCCTCTCCCCTGCAGAGACCACTAGACCACCAGGGCCCTTCAGGTTGCATCAGCTGCAGTGGTAGGGAGCAGCAGCGCGGTGGTAGGGGAATGTTGGGCAGCAACCGGGCGGGGGTCCCAGCCCACCCTCAGTGCCTGGGGGCCCAGACCACTCTCAGTCCGCCCCTGGTCTACAGTGAATATGCATGAGATAAATTTGCTTGCATGGGAGCTATTCATGCAGATCAACCTCTTTCATATTCACTGTGGATATCCTGACTGTGATTGTGACTGTGAGAAGCCCTGACTTAGAGCCACAAACACTATTTAGTAAAACGTATTTGCTAAGATCCTTATTTACTAGCTGCATTAGCTGTTAATATGGCAATTAATGTAAATTAGCAGTTAATACAGTGCCTTTGCAGTTAATGTACAGCAATTTCCGTATCAACTCTTAAAGCAAATTGGGGTGCGGAATGCATTTGGACTGTGCTTTACAGTTAACACAGACTTACTGCGCATTATAGCAGATAGCATGGCACAGTTAATGCCACTTGAATAAATGTAGGGGTTGATATTCAAAGGGATTGAACCAGCCTGAAGGCTCCTGGCAGGTTTAATTGCTTGTTTGGAATTAACCGGTCATATTCAGTGGCACGACTAGATAGTGCTGCTGAAAATGTCCGGTTACTGTCCAACATGAAATCAGCTATTTTGAGGGGGTTACAGGGGTGGAGTCTGGACGAAAGGGTGGGTAAATCCTTCCACAGCAATCACACATGGACCAAACAGGGCGGCGGGATGTTCCGAAAGACGAGGAGAGACAAAGGTTCTTCCAAAAGGTTTATTCTCCACAGAAAGTTACATGTATCACTTGGACCCAACACGGTCCGTATTTCAGCTGTATGCCTTTCCTCAGGGGTCGCAACTTAAATTGTGTGATCATGTCTATTTGGAGAAGCACCTCATCAAAGAGGAAATATGTAGGCGTAATCCGTGAAGAAGATCAGTAGCGCACCAAGATTGCAGAAACTCTGTGTGTCTGTTTGACAAACTGCAAATTCTCCAAATAGACATAATCACATAATTTAAGTTGCAACCCCTGAGGAAGGCATACAACCGAAACACAGACCGTGTTGGATCCAAGTGATACATGTAACTTTTTGTGGAGATAAGCCTTTTGGAAGAATTTTGGTCTCTGCTCGTCTTTTGGAACATCCCTCCACCCTGTTTGGTAACAGGGGTGGAGTCAGCACTTAGCCAGTTAAGTGCTGGTTTTCAGCACTTAACAGGCCAAAGTAACCACATTGAATTTCCAGGGATAACGTCAGTGACGGTCAGCTAAATGCTGATTGTTGCCTGCTGAATATCGAGCTTGTAATTAACTGCATTGTGTTATCTGCGGTGCTGTTATTTAACACGTTAGAAGATATTTCTGTGCATTAACTGAATGGGAAACAGCCGGAAGCACCTCCAACAACCAGTCAACATAAAGGTTTTGCAATTACCTTATGTTAATTGTGGCAATCAACACAGTAACTGCAAAATCTTACTGCACTTAGGGGCCCTTTTACTAAAGGGTTGCTGCACGGCAACTCGGAACTACCATTGGCACAATGCGGCTGCCGGCAGTAATTCCGCCTTGAGCGTGCACCATTTCTGGTGCTACGGAAAATAATTCCATAATTTCTACTGCAGCGCTAATCCAGCGGCACTGCACAGTTACCGTTGGGTTACCGCAGGATCCCTTACTGCCACCTCAATGGATGGGAGGTAAGTACTCCCCCCCCCCCCACACACACACGGTCGTCTGGAAGCATAGTCATGACTATCATGGTACTCTAAAGGAAGAGGCCATATTGTCCTCTGTTATGAGATGAAACCAGTGGCGTAGCTACATGGGGCCAGGGGGCCTGGGCCCCCGTAGATTTGGCCCTGGACCCTCCTGCCGATGACCCTCTTGACCCACCCTCCTGCCGCCAACACGCCGTCGCCTGCCTTTGCTGGCGGGGGACCCCAACCCCCACCAGCCGAGGTCCTCTTCTTCTCGCAAAAGGCTTCCTTCTGTTTCTGACGTCCTGCATGTACAATGTGCAGGACGTCAGACTCACAGAAGGAATCCTTTTGAGAGAAGAAGAGGACCTCTGCTGGCGGAGGTTGGGGCCGCCCGCCAGCAAAGGTAGGCGATGGCGGGTTAGCGGTGGGAGGGGGATCAAGAGGGTCGGCGGCGGGGGGGGGCAAAGTCGGCAATGGCGGGGCGGGGTGGGGGCAGGGTGTCGGCAATGGTGGGGGGGTTTGGCGACACTGAGGGGGGGGGGCTAAAATGCGCCCCCTCACCTTGGGCTCTGGACCCCCCTCCTGCCGAAGTCTGGCTACGCCCCTGGATGAAGCTATAGGGATATCAAACCCAGAGGAGCAGATTAGAATAATTTCAGACTAGGAGCAATCTGACTTTGATTAGCTTTGCATATTCTTGCTATTAAAATATTGAAGATGTAGGGGCACATTATCCCCCTAATTCTATAAAAGTTGCCATAAATTGCACATGCAAATTTGGAAATGTGCCAAATTTGTGCATGCAAGTTAATTGAATCACACGCCAATTAATGCTTTTTAACAAGCAATTATTGGCACTAATTAAATTTAATTGGATTTTTATGTGCGATCTGAAATAGGAGGGGCATGGACAGAACGAGGCATTCCTAGCATTTATGTGCATTGTTATAGAATAAGGGGGGTTATGCAACTAATTTAGGCATGACTCTCAGGTGTGAGCACTAGTCTGTAAAACACACCTAACTTTAAGCGTGGCTTATACAATAGTGCTTTTGTTGACACTGGTTTTTAGGTGCCAAATATAGAATCTAGCCCTATGGTGAAACCTATGGGTGGTGAAACAATTTGATATAAATTGTGTTGTGCTGTTGAAGTTATTGTTTACTTTTGCAATGTGTGTATGGATGCCTGTTCTGGTGTGTGTATGTGATAGTGTTTGAATAACTGTCTAGACTTATGGCAATGATTTCTGAACATGCAGCCTCATTAAAGGACAGACATTTAAATGGCCAGTATATGCTAATCTCAACTTTGTTAATGTTTCAGACATATCCATCTACTTGCTCCCATGATGTTACTGAGGGGTTCTTTTATAAGGCGGTCTAGCATTTTTACTGTGCACTAAATGGTAGAGACGCCCATAGGAATATATCAGTGTAAGTCTCAATAAAATGATGGTGTGTGTGAGTTCTGCACTACATTATATTGGGAGGCACATACCATACAAAATTTTGGAAAGCATCAGACTTTTGAAATTAGTCTGTTGAAGCCTCCTTTGTCATTGGTGTGACCCCTGACGCAGGTGCAGTAGCACCAAAACACGGCCCGTGTCGGGTCTTTCTTCAATCAAAGTTCACTATTAAAGGATTTTTTCTAATGAAAGAACTGTGTTCCCTTTGTTTTTAAAGGCCCTTTGTGCTGTTTTTTTTGCTTGGATTTTTTCTGTACTTAGTTCCCGCTCTCTGTCACAATGTAGTATGCTGTGCCATACTTTGTATTGTTGTTTGAATATTTTTACTGCTGCAATTGTCTATAGCTTATGTATGAGTTGTTCATGCTGTACACCATCTTAAGTGAATTCCTTCAAAAAGACTCATTTGACAACCAGTTTTATTTACCTTTTTGTGTGAATTTGAAAATATCTCATTTGTAAAATTCCTTGCATTTTTGTGATCTGATCATCACCTCGTACTACAAAAACTTCTTTCACTTCCCTCACCTCCAGTTTCCATTGCACTATTTTTCCCTACATTAGGGTGACTATTTTAGAAGCCCTGTTCCCAATTGGGATGTGCATAAACCAGTGTTTAGATATGTATATCTCATACATGTTCAAAGCCCAATTTTAAAGAGATGGCATATACATGCCCAAATTGTGCATATGGCAAGGACGCACGGTCTAGGCATGTTTTGGACAGAGCTGAAATATACATGGGCATTCATTTCAGAAGGGGATGCACATTTGTGAGATCAATGTTGGGATTTACGGCTGCTTTGGAACATCTTGGTCAGTGTTTCCCAGCTCCGGTCCTGGAGTGCCTCCTTGCCAGTCAGGATATCCACAATGAATATGCATGAAAGAAATTTGCATATAATGAAGGCAATGTATGCAAATCATGCATATTCATTGTGGATATCCTGACTGGCAAGGGGGCACTCCAGGACTGGACTTGGGAAACAGTGATCAAGGTTATGTGAAGATTTGCCCTTATTGATATGCTGGACATTGATATTTGCAAAATGCCGCTGCATATAGACACGTTGCGACCTGAATATTTCAATTCCATTATCAATGTTCTATCTAAAATCAGCCTTCACTAACAGTAGAATTGAAAACCGTGTATGTCTGCAGTTCATTCAAACTTGCCGGAACTGTGTTACATTTTACTGAACAGGCATTGCGGATTTTTACTCTCCCACACGTGGTAACTTGGAGACCGTTAGATACACTAAGAAATATTTATCCCAAGGAATTTAGTTTTCCAACTATTCAGAAAAGATCAAGGGTTGCATTTTAGATGCAGCCTGCACTGCAATCTTTTTATAAATCTCTGGTTATAATACTTGCTGCTAAAAGAGTGCTGTATATTTGTAGTCATTAACACTCATTACAGTTTTCCACCACTTTATGAGACTTAAATGCAGAGTTCCCAGGGTGGGAGGAAGTCAGAAAGACAATTCCCCCGAACTCCGTGTTCCCTTCTGGGACAGAAAGTTTGTTTTCAGTAGCTGGGTTTAAGCCAAGATCAACAATTTCCTAAAGTGGTCGGTAGCAAACGAGGAAAGTGTCGCAATCCTGAAGGACATGTTTGGTTTGATAAGTGACAATGGTAAGTGTAATGTTTGTCGGTTTCCCCCCTTTCCCTTCCCAGCATCCATCATGGCAATGAGTTCAAATCTCAGCAGAGCTTGTCAGTGTAAGGTCCAAGGTAACTTTCAATGGGGGGGGGGGGCGGGGCGGCACCGAGAGACAAGAAGGGCGGGGCTTTACAGGTCTGCTGACCTGGCTCTGACTATTAGAACCGTAGAGCTGCTCTTCATAACCTGCAGCTTAACTCTGGACCCTGAGCAATAAGCTGGGAACTGGAAAGTCGGAAAACAAAAGTGGAGAAAGAGCGAAGAAACAGGTAAATCAGAAAAGAATAGAATATCAGCCTGGATTTCAGCAAAGACAATGTGAATTGATTCAATCTTCAGATTAAAATATAGAGGGAGAGATACAGCACTGGCCATTTTACCTTGTCATCAAAGTTTACTATTCATGCAAGTTAATATATGTGCGTGTGTAAACATCTCTATGTATAGATAGATACAGTTATTAGGCACCTACAAATAGATAATATACGCACAGATATAGAAACGGAGGCAAACAGGAAGCATTGTATTCATACTTGGTTTTAGAACTTTAAGGGCTGCTCTGTAATTGATATGCAGTGTTAGAATTAACTTGTCGGCATTTATACCTGACTTACACTATGAGCTCAGCTTTTGTGAGATGAGCTGGGCTAAGGTACAGGGAGTTGGAATCTGAGCTTGCTTGAAGCCTGCATGCCAGGAATTTTCTCTGCATGGTGAGGTTTTCCCACTTCTTCTTCTGTATCTTGCATCCCAGCTGATTTAAATGTGTTGCTTGGTTACTAAGATCATCTGCATATGCTAAATGTGATCAAACTGCAAATCTACAGCGATTGCTAAAGTAGAAATTCTGCAATAACGACGGTATTGTATATTATTTTTGTGTTGGGAAGATCCTTTCTTTTAAACCAGCGGGTAATCGTGCAGGAAGAATCCTTAAGGTTACAGACATTCTATGGTTTAAAACCCATACATTTCAAAACCCTACTACAGCTGCAACTGTGAAACCAAAACCATATGTATTAGCTGCAGTGGTTGCTTCTCAGCCTTCCCCTCCCCCCCCCTACACTCAGGTGTAGAATCAAATACAGGGGTTTGAGCTAAGAATTGAGGATCTAATCTAATCTAAGGCATATTTATGAAATAAAAAAGTCTTAAGAAGCCTAAGAAAGGAAAGATATGAAGGCTGCTACTTTATGCTCTATGGCAGACTATTCCAAACATAGGAGCCAACTTTTCAAAATTATTGGGGGGGGGGGGGGGGGGGGCTGGGCTAAGCCCAGTGGAAAGAACCCTTCCTTGGACACATACATGTAAGTTTCTCAATATTGGGGGTGCTCAAGCACACACAGAGTCATCATAACATAGTAACATAGTAGGTGATGGCAGAAAAAGACCTGTGCGGTCCATCCAGTCTGCCCAACAAGATAAACTCATATGTGCTACTTTGTATGTATACCTGACCTTGATTTGTATCTACCATTTTCAGGGCACAGACTATAGAAGTCTGCCCAGTACTAGCCCCACCTCCCAACCACCGGTGCTGCCACCCAATTTCCGCTAAGCTTCTGAGGATCCATTCCTTCTGAACAGGATTCCTTTATGTTTTTCCCACACATTTTTTAATTCTGTTACCGTTTTCATCTCCACCACCTCCCGCAGGAGGGCATTCCAAGTATCCACCACTCTCTCAGTGAAAAAAATACTTCCTGACATTTTTCTTGAGTCTGCCCCCTTCAACCTCATTTCATGTCCTCTAGTTCTACCACTTTCCCGTCTCCGGAACAGGTTCATTTGCGGATTAATACCTTTCAAATATTTGACCATCTGCATCATATCACCCCTCTTTCTCCTTTCCTCCAGGGTATACATGTTCAGGTCAGCAAGTCTCTCCTCATACATTTTGTAACGCAAATCCCATACCATTTTTGTAGCTTTTCTTTGCACCGCTTCAATTCTTTTTACATCCTTAGCAAGATACGGCCTCCAAAACTGAACACAATACTCCAGGTGGGGGCCTCACCAATGACTTGTACAGGGGCATCAACACCTCCTTTCTTCTGCTGGTCACACCTCTCTCTATACAGCCTAGCAACCTTCTGGCTATGGCCACCGCCTTGTCACACTATTTCATTGCCTTCAGATCCTCAGATACTATCACCCCAAGATCACTCTCACCGCCTAACACATACATTTCCTGTGGATTTCTACTCCCTAAGTGCATCACTTTGCATTTCTTTGCATTGAATTTTAATTGCCAAACATTAGGCCTTTCTTCTAGCTTCCGAAGATCCTTTTTCATGTTTTCCACTCCCTCCCGGGTGTCCACTCTTTTACAAATCTTGGTGTCATCCGCAAAAAGGCAAACTTTACCTTCTATCCCTTGGGCAATGTCACTCACAAATATATTGAACAGAATAAGCCCCAGCACCGATTCCTGAGGCACTCCACTACTCACCTTTCCCTCCTCCGAGCGAACTCCATTTACCGCCACCCTCTGGTGTCTGTCCGTCAACCAGTTCCTAATCCAGTTCACCACGTTGGGTCCTATCTTCAGCCTGTCAAAGTTTATTCCAGAGCCTCCTGTGGGGAACCGTGTCAAAAGCTTTGCTGAAATCTAAGTAGATTATAGCACATGCTTGATTCATTTCTCTGGTACCCAGTCAAAGAATTCAATGAGATTCGTTTGGCACGATTTACCTTTGATAAAACCATGTTGTCTTAGAGTCTGCTCCTATGATTCCAAACATTTACTGCTTGAAAAGAAAGGGACAATCCAATACCTGCTTAAAATGGACTCCTTTAGAAGAAGGATATTTTAATGCACAACAAGCTGAAGAACGAAAAGTGTGGTGGATGCCAACACTCCAACATAACAAGTTAAATATACAGAGGATCGGTAATGTAAGATGTTATAGACCATACAAGCTACTTTAAGAAAAATCATCTTTATTGAAGGCCCAATACAACACAGGATCACTGTCTTTTTAAACACAAATAAAATTATAAATATGCCACTTTAAAAAGTGATGTCCAATGTGGCCTCATTTTATATATATACTAGCCGTTAAGCCCGTTAAAACGGGCGAGTTTTTTTAATTTCACCTCCATGTGCAGCAAGTCTGCTCTGTCCCTTGTCCTCCCCCCATGTCCAGCAACCCTCCTCTGTCCTCTTTCCTCACCCCATGTCAAGCTACCGTCCTCTGTTCCCTGCCCTCCCAAAGAGACAGTGAGTGTGAAAGTGAGCAGCTAGTGTGTGTGTGCTTGGGTGTCTCTGTGTGTGTGTGTGAGTGAATGAGAGAGGGTGTGTGAGTGAGTGAGCAAGAGAGAGTGCTTGTGAGCTGTTAGTACTCCCTGTCTCATTGGAGGTTCAGTGTCTCCTTGTAGTCAGTTGTTGGAGCTGTGTGGCAGTGGAGGTTCAGTGTCTCCTTGTAGTCAGTTGTTGGAGCTGTGTGGCAGTGGAGGTTCAGTGTCTCCTTGTAGTCAGTTGTTGCAGCTGTGTGGCAGTGGAGGTTCAGTGTCTCCTTGTAGTCAGTTGTTAGAGCAGTTTGAAAGGCAGGCTGGTTTTTTCAGTCGTCTGCCGGTCTCCCTCCCCCCATACATGTTGTTGTTGTTGTTCCGCCCCTTCTGCTGACTCGTGCTGTTCAGTGAGCCAAAGGGACGGGACAGCCATGTCTTTGCTTCATGCTGCAAAGCAGGACTTGTGTGTGTGTGTGTGTGTGTGTGCTGCGAGTGAATGTACCTGTTTACCTTTTTCTGTTGGCCCCAGAACGTTTTTTGATCCCTGCTTGGTTTCTGCTGTGGGTTTTTTTGTTGCCTCGGCCACTTCGTCGTTCCTGCTGTGCCCTTGTACATGGTGGTTCTCCATCTTCCCTCCCTCCCCCACCGATGTCCATGCTCCCTCCCCTCCCTATTGGCTGCATTACGTCCTCCTTCGATTTCCACGCCCCCTCCTTCCCTCCCTATTTGCTGCATTACGTCCTCCTCCGATTTCCACGCCCCCTCCTTCCCTATTGGCTGCATTACGTCCTCCTTCGTTTTCCACGCCCCCTCCCCTCCCTATTGGCTGCATTACATCCTCCTCCGTTTCCACGCCCCCTCCTTCCCTCCCTATTGGCTGCATTACGTCCTCCTCCGTTTTCCACGCCCCCTCCTTCCCTCCCTATTGGCTGCATTACGTCCTCCTCCGATTTCCATGCCCCCTCCTTCCCTCCCTATTGGCTGCATTACGTCCTCCTCCGATTTCCACGCCCCCTTCTTCCCTCCCTATTGGCTGCATTACGTCCTCCTCCGATTTCCACGCCCCCTCCTTCCCTCCCTATTGGCTGCATTACGTCCTCCTCCGATTTCCACGCCCCTCCCCTCCCCTCCCTATTGGCTGCATTACGTTCGGTACAGGAACAGGAGCTGCTGGTGGAGGCGGGGTTTGGAGTGTTGCTCCTTGAACATTCGGTCTCTACTGCGCATTTGCGGATGAGTACGGTCACTTGCAATTTATATGTTTGATATAATATATATTTAAATTTTCTTGTCTAAATATCATCTTAGCTGCAGTAGTAATAATAATAATAGAAATTTCTTTAGTAATTTAGTAGATATACCTGAATAAAGTATGCTGCAATACTCCAGTTAGGAAAGTATCAGTATTTGTAATAGCAGGGTGAAATGATTGTTATGAAAATAAGACTAGATAGACCTTAATTATTTAAGTTTAAATTATAATTTCTTAAAGAGGTTGTTTCTCTGGGATTCCCTGGATAATGATGTATCCAATAACACAAAACAAGCAAAGAGGAGAAACAAACATCACTTAACTGTGAGCAGTAAGCAAAATAGTGAGGTGGATCCATAGAGGATGTCAAGAAATCTTTATTGTAAACAGCTGAAAGACGACCCAACACGGACGTTTCCGCACAAAGGCCTGCCTCAGGGGTCAGGTAGATCTCTAATGTTATGGCAAAACGTTTTAACAAAAGAGTATTGTTAAAGTCCAGGCTGTTGAATCCTCTATTGGACAAAAATGCTGAGCTGCAGTAGCTGGCCAACCAGCTTGTTTTGTATCCAATAACACACCGAAAACCAAGGATGGTATTCTCTTGAGCTTACGGTTGAATTGAAGGTTATTGAAACATTAGCTGGAGATGCTCATTAAAATTTTTCCTTTATTGATTAATGTTTTGGGTAATCAATCTAGGACTTGTAGTAATGAGTGGTTGTTATTATCTTTTCCATTCAGTAAAGGCATACGTTATAAGAAGGTTTATGCAGGGTCATATTGTTGTTTTGTGGCCACACAACAGAATGCTTTACCATTGAATATTCGCCAAAGCCCGTCTTAGTGTATTTAGGAAAATTTGAAAACTTGGCTTTTCTGAACTATTTGAGTTTATGTATTAAATAATGTGTGTTACTTTTTGCTGTTTTATTGACGATTCTAACCCGCTCTGAACCTGTTATTACAGGGATTTTGCAGGATCCAAGACTTTAATGGCATAGAATAGCCCAGCAATATGGAGGCAGAGAAGGTTCATGCCCCAACACCCAACCCCACTGGGGAAATGATGATGTAATGGCTATTATTAAAACAGGAGGAATTCATTTCCTGCTTAAAAAATATTACTATTACTACTATTCTCCCCCCCCCCCCCCCCCCCCCCCCCCCCCCCCCCCCCGATATTCAGCTCATGTGGAAGGAAATATGGAAAGGGCATGGACTGATTATCCAGGAATAGGTTGGCAGGTGCTATATATCTGGATATCAGTGATATTCAGGAGAAAAGTTATCAATGTGGGCTACCGTTAAATGGGCTATCTTACCACAAGTCATGCAATTTTAGCCCAGAGTCTGATTGCATCAAATGGGACCCTGTGCTAAAATAACACAACTCGTAGTAAAAAAGCCCATCCTAACAGCAGCCCACATTGATAACTTCCTCCTTCAGATTGGAACCCAGATAGGTAACTGGATAAAGTTAGCGCAGCCTTTTTTCTGTCTCGTCTGTCTAGGCAGTTACCCAGTTAGGACTAGATTTTATATATGGTGCCTAACAAATCGTCACTGAAAAAAACTGTGCTTAGCACTATTCTATAAACCTTGCCTAAAGTTAGGTACGGTTTATAGAATACATTTAACGCCCATTCCTGCAACTAAATTTAGTCTCAGCTATTTCTTTCAACTAAAACCTGGTGTAAAAAACACACGACTAATTTAGGTGCAGATCGGGCATGTTTTGTAACACTGCATGTAAATTTTAGGAATGCCCACATCCTGCCCACGCCCCTCCCTCTTTTGAGATCTGCGTCCTGCCTATGCCCCTCCATCTTTTGAGATCTGTATGGCCTGATTTACACTTATCACTTTATAGAATACACTTAGCACACTAAAATGGAACTACTGCACATGAGCAGTTCATACCAAAGAGACTTGCACTGACACCTGAGGACAGATAGCAGCAGAATCGAATACTGGGCCAGCATGATCAGAAAAAGTCACCAGACAACAAAGGTAGAAAAGATCATTTTATTTTCATTATAGTGTTTGGAATATGTCCACTTTGAGAATCAGGTGCTCAACATTAAAAGTTTATATTTATTTATTTATGGCATTTTATCCCACATTAAACATGAATTAGGGTGTTTTGTGGCTCTACATGAGGATTGGGATGATATGATCCCTTGTTTCATATTGTTGACGGTCTGCATTTTCCGTATGGGTGGTATATTGGTGTATTAGGTTCTGCCCAGTGTAATATTTACGGTACAGTAAGGGTCTGAGTGTGTTTTTGCACAAAGTTGTGCATAGTGTTTTGCGATTGTGGTTAGAATATGCTTTGAGCAACCACTATTCTTTGACATATGATACATATCTAATATCTAAATTTAATAAAAGGTATTAATTGTGACTTTTATTTTTATTTATTTTTTCTGTGTGTTATCAGACAATTATGGATTTAAGCTCCACCCCTGGCCCCACCCCAAACCCCGCCCCCTTTAGCCTCCCCAAACAGTTGGGCCACCGACCGCCTAAGCCCTATAGAATACTTGCATAACCAGGTATATATGTTGCTATGTACCCAATTTGAGCCTGGGGAACCGAGTTGATACCCACTGCAGCTCCTTGTGACTCTGGGCAAGTCACTTAACTCTCCATTGCCCCTGGTACAAAAATAAGTACCTGAATATATGTAAACCGCTTTGAATGTAGTTGCAAAAAACCTCAGAAAGGTGGTATATCAAGTCCAATTTCCCTTTCCCTATTTGAGATTGTACATGGAATGTTGCTGTTGCTACTATTTGAGATTCTGGAATGTTGCTACTATTGAGATTCTGTTGTTACTATTTGAGATTCTACATGGAATGTTGCTATTCCATGTAGAAGCCTGCCCTTGCAGATCAGCACTGCGGCCGCGCAGGCTTCTGTTTCTGTGAGTCTGACGTCCTGCACAGAAACAGAAGCTGATCTGCAAGGGCAGGCTTCTACATGGAATGTTGCTAGTGGAGGAGTAGCAGCCTAGTGGTTAGTGCAGTGGACTTTGATCCTGGGGAACTGAGTTCGATTCCCACTGCAGCTCCTTGTGACTTTGGGCAAGTCACTTAACCCTCCATTGCCCCTGGTACAAAATAAGTACCTGAATATATGTAAACCACTTTGAATGTAGTTGTAAAAACCTCAGAAAGGCGGTATATCAAGTCCCATTTCCCTTTCCCTGCGTTTGCCTTGTAGCATTATAGAAGTGTTAAGTAGTAGTAGTATAAATACTCATGCCTAGATGCCACTGAAAATCTAGGTATGGACCCAGTCAGCAGGATTCATCTGGGTAAGAGCTATTCCCGATAAGTCCCATTGAAAATCAACCCCTTTATTAATAGTAGACTTCACAGTATAGATATGGAGATTTTCCATAGCTAATTTGTGTTTTCACTGTTCGCCATTGATATCCCTTTCCCCTTCATAAGCAATGAAAATAAAACCTCATGAGGCTTTCTCCCACAAATCACAGAGTGGGGAAAAGGTTTGATGAATAAAAGCCCTATATGCTCTCTTTGTATTTACATAATTGTATTATAACCTCAAAAGATCTGAATAGCTGCTAACCTGTAACAATGTTTTCAATTAACCACTTCTTGGTATAATGGTGTATTATTTTATTGAGGAATGTAGTATATTTTTAGGCTTTTGGTGAACATTATTTTATTCGTGATTGGAATATTAAGTTGTTGCCTATAGATGCTTGGGTATTTTATTTATGAATTTTTATTTTGTGATGGAAGGATTGTTTAATGCCAATTGATTTTATTTTACACTATGTACTGCTTTCAAGAAAGCAATATAAAATGAAATAGTTAAAAAGGTGCACTTAACTGACCTTTAGGTTTTGTTTTGATCTTTTAACAGGTGACTGAAGTTGCTTAGACACTGTGTTAAGATGACCCCAAATATGATATTGCTTTATCTCACCACATGCGTCATCCTCACAGCGGCCAACCGTGTCTATGTGCACCCTTTCCATTTTTTCGCCTATAACAAGAGCATCTGTGATGAGATGGAGAGACAGAATCAAAGCACCCAGGAGGAAAAAGTCTTCATCCCCATCTCACTTGAGACCAGTGTCTCTCCAGATGAGGAAAACATGAAAGGCACCAGTTCTTTGGACACAGAAAGCCTGAATGTCAAGGACCTACCAAGCCTGACGTTTTTAACGGAATTGGTACAGGATGTTGGCTTTCGGCATTTCAATGTCTTGAGAAAAAGTCATAAGTGTGAAACTGCTCTCTTGTCCCCCATCACTATTTATGCAACCTTGGTGTCTTTCTATTTGGGGGCTTCCAAGCAGACATCTGATAACTTACAAGTATTCTTGGGTTTCACCACCCCATCTGACTGCACTTCTAGAGTGGATGGCCACAAAGTTCTATCAGCTTTGAAAACTATTAATGGTTTGCTCCTGTCCAAAGATGTAGATACCTCAATGAAGACATTCCTGTTCACAGCCCCTGGTATATACATATCAGAAGCCTTTGTTCATGACTTGGCGCCTAGTTCTGATGCTTTGTACGTGAGGTCGATTGATTTCACAAATTCAGCTCGTGCCAGGGAACTGATCAATGCCTTTTTTGAGGCAAGAACCTTCAGAAGAAGCAATAACATCCTTACTTCTGTCAATCCATCCACTACCACCTTGCTGTTTGCAAGTTACATTTATTTCAAAGGTAAGGAAAGTAACTAATTACCAGATTCGCTCTAGTAGGAGGTGTGTGAAACAGATGGTAGGGAAGATATCTTTTGATTTACTTTTGCTGAGTTGGCTCCCTCTGTAGAAGCATCAGGACAAAATCTGCATTATCAGAGATGCCAATGGTGAACCACTCCATTTCGAGAGTGAGATTTGCTGCTCCAAAGAATATGGTTTTTCAGACCTTGCATCTGGGGTATAAATCTAGAAAGACTGAAGTGTAGTATTGCTTCACAAATGAAAACAGCAGAATAAAATTATATCTGGCTTTCTTTGATAGAATGGTGGCAGTGGGAGATAATTTTCAAAGGAATTTGCCCAGTAACAAAAGTATGTGCACAGAGCTCACTACTCAGGTACTTGTAGGTGTAGAGGAACGAAATGGGGCAGGACGAGGCAGTACTGCTTGGATTTCTTCCTAGTTAATTGGGTCAGTTGACTTTCCTCAAGCTTGTCTCTCGTGAAAGTAGTGATCCAGATTGGAACACTGGTACTGAGTGAGAGAAGGGGCTCAAAGTATGTGACAGTGAGAGAGTTCACATGAGTATGTCTCACTCCTAATGTGTTGGACTTATACATCAGGATTTTATATAGTGCGACTTAATTTGCATGCACAAATCCAGTCATATTCTGAATTTGCGCATGCAACTTAATTAACAATCCACAGCGCTGATAATTGCCACTTTACAAGCTATTATTGACACATTGGTGTTAATTAGCATTTGCACATAAATTCTAAGTTGCACAGTTGAAAAGGGGGCCTCGCCATGGGTGGGTCATGGGTGTTTCTACAATCTATGTGCATTGTTATAGAATACACTCGCTCTGCACCTAATTTAAGCGTTGACATTTATACTAGGTTTTACTTGGCGTAACTGCCCGTGACTAGATTTAGTTACATGGATGGGTGCTTGTCGTATTCTATAAACCATGTGGAATATTAGGCGTATTCTATAAAATTTAGGCGTACTTTATAGAACACGCCTAGGTGCATTTTTTTTCCACGTAGAATTTTCAGGCGCCATATATAGAATGTAGCCCATAATCTCTGAATTATGACTTCCCACCACATACTATCAGCACTTCTTAACACAAATAGATGAGCTTTGCATTCATTGTTTTCTGACTTTTTTCTTTATCGCCGTATTTCATAAAATAGAATGGGCCTATATGTAAAAGCAAGATCATAAAAATTAGGAAGCATGGATTAAGGCTGTAGCGAATATTTGTATTTTGTTCAATCTGGCCGTGAATACAGTATCCCCCTGATTCTCTAATGGTCACCGAAAATTGCTCATGTAAATTTAGGCACAGTCCTGATTTGTGCGTGCAATTTAATAGGATAATGAGCCAATTAGTTTCAACGATTAGCTTTTTAACAAGCAATTATTGGAACTAATTAGATTTAATTGGATGGTACGCACATAAAGTTAGGCATGGGATCCACACCTGAAATTTACACAAGGCTCACACTGCACAGGAGAAGGCGAAATATCATGCCAAGAAAATCATAAGAGTGGTCACCAAGAATTGGTTCAACTCAAGGACACGTATAGATCTGGGTGTGTACTGCATGCTTTTCTACCCAAAGTGAAAGAAACTCAACTGGGCAGGCTGGATGGATAATTTGGTCTTTGCTGTCATTTTAGTTTACAGTGAATATGCATGAGATAAATATTCAACTATAGAAAACCTAATTAATGCAAGCTTTAGCTCGTGCATATTCCCTGGATATCTTGGGAAGCACTACCATAAGGGGCCCTTTTACTAAAGGATTGCCACCGGCAACCCAGACCTACTGCCGGCCCAATGCAGCCGTTGGCAGTAGTTCCATCTCGAGCGTGTACCATTTCCGGCACTATAGAAACTTTGTCTGTAATAATTAGCACGGTGCTAACCCGGCAGTAATTGGGCAGCACCGTGTACTGCCCGGTTACCATGTGAGCCCTTACCATCACCTCAACGGGTGACGCTAAGCAGGACCACAGAGAGACTAGGCTGGGCCCGGGGCAAGGCTGCCCCCCCCCCGGCCGCTGCCGCCCCCCTGTCACTTCCCCCGCCGCTGCAGTCCGCGGTCTTACCTGCCTGCCTCCACGGCTACGGGCCCCTTTCATTCAAAGCGGCAGTCGCAGATCGCGTCTCTTCTGGCCTTCCCTCCCTGTGTCCCGCCCTCGTCTGATGTGTAACTTCCAGTTTCCGCGAGGGCGGGACACAGGGAGGGAAGGCCAGAAGAGACGCGATCTGCAACTGCCGCTTTGAATGAAGGGGGCCTGGAGCCATAGAGGCAGGCAGGTGAGACCGGGAACTGCTGCGCCGGCGGCCTGATCCTGACGCCGGGCCCCACTTGGAGGCCCAGGCCCAGGGAATTTTGCCCCCCCCTGCTCCCCCCTCTCAGCGGCCCTGATGCTAAGTGCTCCTTCCTGTATGGCCATGCGGTTTTACTGCAGCTTGGTAAAAGGACCCCCTAAGAGCTCTGAAAAAAAACACAGAACCCAAATATACTTTACAAAGTTGTATCTGAGAAATCAGGAGAGCATAGAAGGATGCTAAATGATCTTTTGACTGATGCATTAGAATAATAGCCACATACAGAGACTGTGTTCACAGTGCATGGGAGAGAGGGAGTTCTAATCATCATGCAATGTTAAGAGACAGTAGATGCTTCTTCAATGAGGAATAACTAGAGAGGAGTGTTATGGAGAATTGATATTTTATTCCACTTTGGGTAGTCCTTAATTAGACTGGGAACGTGACATATGAGTTGGGGGCAGGATACAAAATAAAGAGAGAAACTCTTCAGGGATTTATGAATGAAGACTCGGCACCAGATATCAGCCCTCGTTCCGACTGAGCTGGAAAAATCAAAGAAGCAGGAAGAAAATGCCATGTGATTAAAAGTGATATTGATAAATGTTACCCCTTTTCACTCTGCCAGTGGGAAAATGGATGAGAAGGAGCACCAAGGGGTTGTGTGAGAGCACCTCCTGCAGGCTACCCCTGGTAGGTGAGCCATCTGCAAATATCCTGGTACACCAGTCATCCAGACAAAGCAGCAAGTCCACACCTTTCTTTTAAAGCACTTAAACAATTTTTATTAATCTGCTTTACAGCCCCATTTGCTTCTTTCTAAACCTGAGGGCACATTTACTGTCAGAACATCTTTGTACCACCCCTCTCAGTCCATGCTTCTCAGCTGCAACCTTCTTTTGATCAGGTTTCTGGCTCAGTGGCTGCCAGCCCCTTCCATGCAGCCAGGGAAATGCTTGGAATACCTTTCCTCCTCAATTCCTTTTAATAATCTAGGAACCATATATATGTATTGTACTGTTTTGGGATCTTGCCAGATACTTGTGACCTGGATTGGCCACTGTTAGAAACAGCATACTGGGATTGATGGACCTTCGGTCTGTCCCAGTATGGCAACACTTATGTACTTATGGTTAGCTCTTCTTTGCTTCCAAGCTGTAGCTTTCCAATTAATCAGACTTTTGACTCCAGTTTTGTCACTTTTACTTGTAAAGAAGTACAGGATAACATTTTTTACTTTTACTTAAGTAATAATTTTGCTACTTTTACTCAGCTACATCTGATGCTTGCAGTTAAAAGTAAAAGTGGAAGCGAGATGTAAATGAGAATTCCTCAGGAACAGGATTTTGCTATTGCAAGCCTCATCTTATTTCCTTGTCCCTTATTGTACCCATTTACCCCTACCATACCTGACCCTTTTTCTAATTGTACTTGTTTAATACCTACCGTACTTGGCGTTCACCATTACGGTATTTTGTAAGCCACATTGAGCCTGCTAATATGTGGGGAAAATGCGGGATACAAATGTTACAAATAAATAAATAAATCTCTCAAACAGTGGATCATCTCATCTTAAATTTTGCTGTTCAGTAAATATAGCTTGTAAGAACAGTGGAATTGCTCGTGTTTGTTGAACTGGTTACTGGTCTCCAGCTGAATAGAACAGTGATGAGTTGGTCACTTTAAAGCAGAGATGAAGCTGATGCATGTAGTAAAGAGTTGCATGGGAACAGAAATCTAACCCATCCCCGCCTAAATGTAACCCGTCCTCGCCGCAGGTAATCTCCTCCATTCCGGCCCCTGGCCCTCCCAGCCCTGCCGCACCGCAGTCACCTTGCCCCCCCCCCCCAAAAGAAAGAGAATCTGCATGAAATAAAATATTTATTTTTATTATTTTGACTTATGAAAACCATTTGTCCCTGAAACATGCTCAAAACAGAATAATCCATTTGTACAAAAGATATGAGGCAAAGATGTGATCCCATGTTCCCCCAATGAAAGGAGAGTTTAATTTTACTTCCAATCTTTATAACACCAGGCTTCCCAAGGCAGATTACAATTAAGATGAACCCATCAGTAAGCAGGATATCCTCATCAAAATTTGGCCAAACTGTATTGTATAGAACAGTGTAGAAAAATGAGCACAAAATACAGGCTTTATTAGTGCTGTTTCCACCAGCTCAAATAAATGTAGCTTTTATACTCCAGCATCAATATCCCAAAATACTCAATCTCACCAGAAGCTCAGGATATCAATTTATGATTGTTGTTTTCTAAGCAAAGTTCAATCAGAAATGTTTATGTTCCTGAGCAGCCTCATCATGAGTCATAAAAACCTCTGTTTATTTATTTATCAAAAGTCAATTAACTATCCTTTAACTTATTTTACTTTACTTTATTTCTTATTAGTCGCAAGTATTCCCAGAGTGGGTTCAGTATGACTTACATTAAGAGATCAAGTGCACTGTTACATTTTAGACTCTTCAGTCTTCAATTTTCAAAAACCATAGCTATCATATCGTTGAATTTACATAACTCTGGCAACTTAACTTGTCAGCTCTACAGAGCACCTGTTTCGCTATTGCTTCATTGGGAGAACTTGCAATGTTGCCACCTTTAAGATGTCAACAAAAATGCTATAATAATTTCTGTCCTAGAAAATATGACACTGTGATGAGAATATATATTGTTACAAGCCCCATAAGAAAAGTATTTCTCAGCCTTAAAACATATCAAAAAAAATTATTACCAGTTACTTGAATCTGCAGTCTCATGCACAGCTGTTTCTCCGTGCTGCTTTCCTGCTTGTGTGTTCACCTACTAAAATGGTGTCACATTCTAAAAAGACGCTGATCTTCAAACAAACCAATCAGAACCATCTATTATATCATTCCAACCCCTGATAGGTTGATCGTATAGTACACAGTGAAGTATCAGCTAATATGATAATACTTCATAAAAAAAATGCTTTCCACTCTACTCCAATGTTTAAACCTCTTTGTTGCAAGGTTTGTAATGTGTAAATCCATTTTTGTTCCCTTCGTAACAGAATCTTACCCCTGTCCCCTCCCCTTATACTGTCTTCTACATGATCAATAGGGGTAAGATTCTGTTACGAAGGGAACAAAGATGGATTTACACATTACAAACTTTGCAACCAAGAGGTTTAAACATTGCAGAAAATGTCAATGTATTGTCCACAATGCTTAAATTCTTTTCCTGGGTAGTGACTCCAAATGTGGAACCTCATATCATGTAGCTATAATTTGGGTTATTCTTCCGACTGTGCATCACTTTGCACTTCTCCATACTAAATTTCATCTGCCATTTGGATGCCCAGTTTTCAGCCTCCCAAGGTCCTCCTGCAATTTCACACAGTCTGCATGCAATTTAACTACTTTGAATAGTTTTATGTCACCTGTAAATTTGATCACCTCACTCATCATTTCCATTTCCAGATCATTTTATAAATAGCAGCAGTACCAGTGCAGAACCTTGCAGCACTCCACTCTTTACCTTTCTCCACTGAGTAAACTAGATATTTAACCATACCCCATGTTTTCTATCTTTTAACCTGGACGTAACACCCCACATAGAACACAATTGTTTGCTCTAATGACTTTAATGGAAACAAATCTTTTTAAAAACCATTCAGTATCTGGAAAAAAAACAAACTAAATGGGTGAATGATCTGAAATCAAACTGAACAGAAACATTTCCCATGCACATCCTGATTGCATTGTATAGTTCCTACCCAGTTAACTTGCAATGACCAAGTCCCAACAGGATATTCAACAGCAGATAACCAGATAATGGCAACAGACACAAACAGATCAAATGGAAGATCAAACGGATCTTTATTAATAACATGCAAACCAAGAATGCCCAACACAGGCCATGTTTCAGCCATTCAAGGGTGCATCAGAGGCTAAGGGGTCCTTTAACCAACCTGTGGGAAAAATGGCCCTTCGCTAGCGGCGGGGGCTGTTTTTCCTGCATGCCAGGGCCCTTTTTACTGCAGCCCCCAGGCAAACATGACCATGTGGTAAGAGAACTCTTACCACGTGGCCACATGGCAGGGGTCCCTTACTGCTACCCACTGAGGTGGCAATAATGGTTCTCGTGGCAACCCGGCGGTAACCGGGCAGTGTGTGGTGTTGCCCAATTACCGCTGGGTTACTGCCGTGCAAGCCATTTCCGGGGTTTTTCTTTTTCCCCCAGAAATGGCTTACCCTCAGGGCACATTGGGCTTACCGATGCTATGTTTTGAAAGCACCACTTAGCTCCTGACGCAGCCCTTGCTTGGGCAAAACATGACCTATGTCGGGCATTCTTGTTTGTATGTTACTAATAAAAATCCGTTTGATCTTCCATCTGATCTGCTTGTTTCTGTTGCCATTTTGAAGTTTGTAGATCAATTGCCCTGCTGTTTTCTTGGTCCTTCATAACCAGATAATGCCACTAGTATTCTGTTTCACTGTCTCAGCACTATTTGGTTAGTGCTGGGGTGTTCTGAGGATGGAGTCAGGGTGGAGCCAGCAGTTACCCAGTCACTGCCAATATTAAGCAATGGTGTCCTAAGTTAACCACGTAGCTATCCAGGAACTATTGCTGAATATTGGTGATCCCAGGTAACTCCCAGCTGGCTGCCAAGTACCTGGATATTCAATGTCAGTCCCCAGCTAGGAACTGGCACTGAAGATCTGGCCCTAATTCATCCAGTGGCTAAATATTGTCCCTATTGCGTTTACAGCATAACCACTAGAATAGGTTTAGCAGAGACCCGTTTGGCTGATTCTCATAAAGTTTAAGACAACTGACCTTGAGAGTCGGGTTTTTAAATTATGCTCACTGAAAATTTACTGGGTTTTTGCACCTATTTAGGTTCCTAATTTCACTGAACACCTAAATCAAGGGCAGGAAGTTAGATGCCTTGAACTGATTTTTAGCACTGAAGCATTTTGCACTGGAGGCTGCAATAGTGTGAGTGAAGGTTGAGCGCTGGGCCTTCACAGAACATCTAGCCAACAAGAGCCCCAAAACACAGGATGCAGAAGTTTAAAAACGGTTTCACTCTTACCTAGGTCTAGCCCTTGCTTGACCATTCAGGTTCAAAACTCTCCAGGAAAAAGGCTTCCTACCTTCTATTCTCAACCTGGACTCACATCTAGAGTGGAGGCATTTGTGAATGGTCAGTGTTCTATTTTTCTCCTGGGTCCAACCTTGAACACTGCAGCCCTTTCTGGGAACCCTCTGGAGGACCCTTCCTGTTCTGGGCCTCTCTGTTCTGTTCCCCCTCTAGATGTTTTAACTTTGTCTCAATCTGGGCCCTGGCCCTGCTCTCTTGGCTAGCTTTGCCTGCTTGAACCACAACCTGTCTACTACTACTACTACTACTACTTAGCATTTCTATAGCGCTGCCAGGGTTACGCAGCGCTGTACAAGTTTAAACATGGGGAAGGACAGTCCCTGCTCAAGAGAGCTACTACACACTGCAGTCTCTAGTCTCTTAATGTGATCCTGTGAGGGAATGTTATTAATGGGGACTGGTCACTTCCTATACACCTCCTCACAGAAGCCAAATGTAAGCACTAAAAATAGACTCATGACATTTTATTACAAGTGAAATGATGTCCAATACAGTTTAATAATGATAGAGGCAGACTGAAACTGAATCTGCGGCGGAAATCCGCTGGTCAGTTTTGGCTGGAACCGACAATGTGGCCATGGCCTCGGCTGCTGCCGCCAGCCTCCCACCACCCTGAGAAAAAAAATCTGTCCGGTCCCATCCACCTCCCTTCCCCCCCCCCCCCCCCCACAACGGGCTGCCCACCAACTCCATCTGCTCTCCCCAGCCTACCTTCTAAAGGCCCTGGTGGTCTAGGGGCTTCTTTAGGATAGGAGCATCCTGGCTTGCTCCTGCCCCCAGTGGCTCTGTACTCCAAAATGGTGGGCTAGACTATTGCGGGAGGTTGTGCCTGCCATTTTGGAATTGTAAATAGCATAAGCTCCACCAGAGGCATAAGCAACGCGGGATGCTCCTGCCCCGAAGAACCACTAGACCACCAGGGCCTTCAGAAGGTAGGCCCAGGGAGTACCTACGGGGAGAATGAGGGGGAGTTGGTGGCCCGGGGAAGGTGGGCTGGCAGCAGAGGCAGGTCACATTTTTGGTTCTGACTGAAAATGTTTAGGCGTTTTCGGCCGGAACCTGAACTCAACTTTCAGAATAGTTTCAGTGCTGGATCCGAAATTGAAAGTCACTCACATCTAAATGGTGAAGTGAAAAAGGCGGTGAAAGCCAAAAGGGTGTTTTCAGAAAATGGAAAGCAGACCTTAATGAAGAAATTATGTAAGCCACATTGAGCCAGCAAATAGGTGGGAAAATGTGGGGTACAAATGTAACAAATAAATAAATAAATAAAACAGGGATGAGCACAAGCAATGGCAAGTTAGATATTTAAAAAAACAAAACAGTAATGCAGTCTGAAAGAAATCTGTTTTTACCCCTGTCATTTTAAGTTAAAACAAAATGATATTTAAATTTTGCATGTTGTTTGAAACAAATGCACATCCCTATTTGAAATCTAAGGGAAGCACATGTCATACAGAAGGGCCAAAATAAGAAAAAGCCCTCTTCTCCGTAGTGATCAACCTGTGACGTTCTTGTACTGTAGCACAACATGTTGTGAAGATCGCAAAACTTACGATGAGAGATAATGCAAGACTCAGTTACTAAACTAAGCAGCCAGTTTTTGATATATAGTCTTATGTATCAGACAAAGTACTCTGAACTCTATCGTTTGTTAAATTGGGAGTCAAAATAGGGCTCACGCAATCCTGGTATCTAGTTCCTGAGATGATATGAACTGCTGTATTTTGAAAGCACTGCAGTCCCCATAGTGAGCAGCAGATAGTAAAAATGTTCTTTTGTAATTTACACATATTATGATGGATTTAGATAGAAAATATCTATGTTGATCCATGGTTTTATTATATTTTGACTGGATTATTGCAATTACCTTTACTGTGGCCTTCCTAGATATCAGTTATGACAGCTTCAGTTGGTCCATAATACTGAGACTCAGTTAGCGATGGAACTGAAAGAATTTGATCATATTATTTTGGTTTTGGTCATGTTTCATTGGTTGCCTGTTATGTATGGGATACAATTTCAAGCTCTTTTTTTAATGATGGTCCATCATATTTATGATTATTGATTCAGATTTATGAATCTTCAACGGAACTCCATCCATCCCAACAACTTATTTACATCCTTTTTCAATGTGTGGTCCTGAACTATGAAATCCTCTACCAGTGGACTTACACCTTGAGAGGTTTTATCCTTCCTTGAAAAGCTTGGTTTTAATCCAAAGTATTAGGCTAGTTAGCAGGTTCTCTTGGTATTGAGTAGAATTAAATGGGAATGAAGGTATTTTTGTGTTTTATATTGTTTATTAACTTGGGGTGGGAGGGCATGGTGAGAGAAGTTTTTAAAAATTATCTTTTGTTTCATACTTTGGACTTTTTTGGTAAAGCGTGTTATTAAATATTGTAAGTGTAAATGTCATAAAAATGTATTTTGTTCATTTTTTAAATGTTGTTTTAATAGTTGCTTTCTCCCCTCCCCCCACCCAACTTATGAAGACTACCTGCCAAACTTTTAAATAAAGTAAGATACAGGGTGTGATCTGTCTAGGGAAATATTGCTGTTGAATACAGAGGATGCAGCTTTCTTTCAATTGTTCTAACAGCCAGTCAAGCACAGTAGCAACTGTATTAATCTAGAGGATTCTTCTGTAATTGATAAAATAAAAGTTGTTAGTGACTAAAACTGATAATATACTGCCGTTGCTTCCCCTCCTTAGGGATGGACGTCCTCAACTGCCGTTGCTTCCCCTCCTTAGGAAGGAAATCGTGTGCAAATGAGCTAACAGCGAGAAGCTCATTTGCATGCAATTTCCTTCATGCATGCCCGTTCATAATGGAAGGGCTTTTTCCATTCAGTTAGTGGGACCAGTGCACTACGAATGCTGGCTCCTTCCACGACCAAATGGCTTGGATTTGGTCGTTTCCGAGATGGGCGTCCTCGGTTTCCATTATCGTCAAAAACCGGGGACGACCATCTCTAAGGTGGACCTAAATGTCATGATTTGGGCGTCCCCAACCGTATTATCGAAACAAAAGATGGATGTCCATCTTGTTTCGATAATACGGGTTGCCCCTTTACAGGGCTGTCCTTAGAGATGGGCGCCCCCGTTCGATTATCCCCCTCTCTGTCACCTAGGAACCTTAATGCAATATAACTCTGTATTTCTCATTCCGGAAATGGCGATTGCCATTACGGAACAATGTAAGCCACATTGAGCCTGCAAATAGGTGGGAAAATGTGGGATAGAAATGCAATAAATAAATACAGTGTGCAGTAGTGGGATTAGAGAACTTAAACAAATACATGGTCTATAAAACTTTCAAAGATCTGATTCACTCCCGCTAGCTCAGAACTAATAGCATAAAAAGTCACTGTGGGACCCTTTTACTAAGGCGCGTAGGTGTCTACATACATCCAATGTGTGTCAATATGGAACTACTGCCTGGCTACCGCGAGCCCCGGGCGGTAATTAAATTTTTTACACGCGTCCAATATACGCGGCAGAAAATATTTTTCATTTTCTACCATGTGTTGCTAACCAGGCGGTAATCGGCAGTGTATGCACGCTGACAATTACCGCCCAGTCAATGCACGAGACCTTACCGCTAAGTCAATGGGTGGCGGTAAGGTCTCAGGCCCAAAATGGACGCGCGCCAATTTTTATTTTGCCGCACATCCATTTACGGCCAAAAAAAGGGTCTTTTTTGCAGGTGCGCTGAAAAATGGACCTGCGCACATCCAATACACATTTACACCAGCGCAGGCCGTTTATCAGCACACCTTAGTAAAAGGACCCCTGTGTGACATATGCCAAGAGTTCTGAACTCCTAATCCTCTGGAGAACCAAGCAGATGGCTTTGCCACAGAAGATCCCTTGTGGGCTGGAGGGCAGCTGAAGGCATCGCCTAACATATGAGACTATGCAAGATGAAAACAATGGTTTGTAACCCCCCCCCCCCCCCAACCAAGCCCTTGGAAGAAGGAGGAATAGCCCAATAGTTAGAGCAAAACGGCTAGAAACCATGGAAGCTAGGTTTAAATCTTTCTGGTGCTCTGTGTGCCCTTAAGGCAAGTCACGTCATGCTTCAGGATGCAGACAAAAGCCTAAGCCTAGAATTTATGGATGTGCAATTTCTTTTGCCCACATTCAGTTTTTGTGTCAACTACCCCCCCCCCCCTCCCGGGTAGTTGTTAAGGTGCCTTACAGTCTTAATGTGCGTTATTTGCCCCTAAAAGTGTATTAAAAGACAGTAACATATGTTATATTACTGCCTGATGCAAACTGTGCTCCACATTTGAGACAGGTCCCATCTAATGGGAGACCCTTCTTGTGAGCTCTAGATGAATGGATGTACAGCTGCAATAAGAATGTATAATGCAGTTCCTGTAAAACAGAGACTTTTATCTAACTGGGACCCGGTGCGAGACTCTGTAAATAAATGATCAGTAGAATATGAGCCAAATTCTATTATCCAAAGTTGAACAATCTTCTCCAATAAGTCAGGGGTCAGGTGTTTCTGATAATTTTCATAATAACGTGTGGTTAGACCCCTCTTAGTTTTTTATTAAAGTTTTTTGTCATACAAATAATACAAAAGTGAACACTAAAGCAAACAGAACCCCCCCCCAAAATAAACACAAATATGTTAATTAAAAAAAAAAAAAAGGTCAGCATAACATAATCAGAGGTCCATGGCAATACCTGGAAACAAATAGTATGGATACCCCAGGTCAATGAGTGCTATGTGGCTCCTGGCAAAAGAGGTCTAAACGAGCCCAGGCCCGCAAAACAGACCTAATGGTTCTACGCCTATGGGCCAAAATTGTTTCGTATTTCCTGATCACGCATACATAACTCCACCATAGGCATAAGCAACAGCAGAAAGGGACCAACATTCCAGGGGCGTAGCCACGGGTGGGCCCAGGCCCACCCACTTTCCCTCCAGGCCCGCCCATCCATGATCCGACATCTTCTCCACCTTCGTGCCAAGTCTCCCGCATCCCGCTTTGGCGGGTCATCTCCCGGTCTCCCGCTGAACTCCACTGCTGCAACTGTTGCCGCCGCTTCTCTCCTGAGCAGCAGCAGGAACAAAAACAGGCGCTTCGCCGAGCCACCACTTCAATTCAGCCGGCATAAGAAAAAAAACAAGCGCGGGGCCGCCCACAGCAGCCTTCAGTCATGCGCTGTCGGCTCTGCCTGTCCTCTGCTCCCGGAACGGGAAATTGACGTCAGCGGGGGCAGAGGATGGGAGAGCCGAAAGCGCATGAGTGAAGGCTGCTGCGGGCGGCCCCGCGCTTGTTTTTCTTCTTGTGTTGACGACGACGACGCTGCTGCTGCTCCTGCTTGAGAGGGCCAGAGTGAGAGAGGAAACGTGGCTGGTAGGGGAAGGGTGTCTGAGAGAGCAGAGGGGAGAGAAAAAAGAAGAGGATGCTGGAGAGTACAGAGAGAGATAGTGAGAGATTGGGAGAGAGGGGACATGGAAAACAGCAGGGGAGAGCCAGAGAGAGAAATGGGGAGAGAACATGGAAAAGAGCAGGGGAGAGAAAGAGGGCAGAGCCATGTGGGAGATGGGGAGAGAAGGGACATGGAAAAGAGCAGGGGAGAGCCAGAGAAAAAGGGGACATGGAAAAGAGCAGGGGAGAGCCAGAGAGAGATGGGGAGAGAAAGAGGGGACATGGAAAAGAGCAGGGGAGAGACAGGCTGCTGGGGAGAAGGAAGGGGAACAAGGGGGATACCCTGACTGGTCAGATGGAGAGACAAAGAGGAGAAATGCTGGATGAAAGGAGGGTGAAAGAGGAAAAATGCTAGAAGGAGGGGCAGAAAGAGGGAATATGCTAGATGGAAGAGGGGTACACAGAGAGAGAGATGAGTAGAAAGATGGGGAAGAGAAGGAGGGGACATGGAAAATGGCAGGAGAAAGAGAGAGAAGCTGCTGGAGAGAAACTGGGGGAGACCTTAGCTGGTCAAATGGAGAAATGCTGGATGAAAGGAGGGAGAAAGAGGGAAAATGCTGGAAGAAGGGAGCAGAAAGAGGGAAGACGCTGGATGGAAGGGTAGGAAGAGAAAGAGGAAAGCCACTGGTAGGATGGGGGGGAGAGAGAGGACATGCTGAATGGAAAAGGGTAGAGAGATAACTGTCTAGAAGGAAGGGGAGATAGAGGGAGACGATGGATGGATGGATTAGTAATAGGTGGAAGGATGGAGAGAGAAAGAGGGATGACACTGGATGGAAGGGTAGGAGAGAAAGAGGGAAGGTGCTGGATGGAAGGTTAGGGAGAGAAAGAGGAGACGCTGGATTCAGAGAGAGGGAGAGACACTGAAAGGATAGGGAGAGAAAGGGGGAGAGGATAGAGTTAATGAAAGACTGGAGAATAAGAGGAAGGGGCATGGGGAGAACAAAAGTGAGGAAAAGATGAAAAGGGATAGGTAGATGAAGTAAAAAGAGGGAAATTAAAGAATGGATAGTAAGAATTCATTAAATCTGGACAGAGAGTGAGACAGAAAAATAAATTGAAGAAAACAAAGAAAAAGGAGAGAAAAATTACAAATGAACAGGAAACCCTGGCAAGAGAGTTAAGAGAAGACAAAGGAATGCAGAATCTTGACTGGGACCAACACAATTAGAAAAAGTAAATGGCTAGACAACAAAGGTACAGAGAATAATTTTATTTTTAATTTAGGATAAAGTAATATGGTGTTAATAAAGTTTCAGAGACCAATACTTCCTTCCTTAGGTCAGGAGAGGATACCGTAACAGCATTATACTGACCTGAGGCAGGAGGTTTTGGCCTCTGAAAGCTCACTGAAAAGGATTAGGCTATTAAATAAATTGTCTGAAATCTGATGCACTGAAAAGCAGCACTTTACCCTGTGTGACAAATGCATCTGAGTGTGACTACATTTTGCTGGGGGGGGGGGGGGTAGAGAGAATATTTTGTGCCCACCCACTTTGGGTTCAGGCCCACCCAAAATTGGCAGTCTGGCTACGCCACTGCAACATTCGTCAAAAAGGAACTCTGAAAAGTCTGGTGGATATTTCTGTAGGAGAGGACAAACATAATGGAAAAGCTGCAAGCACACATATCAATCTTTGGGAGAGAGGTCAAAATAACATATGAACATAAGAGTAGCCAATGGTCCATCTAGCCCACTATTCTGTTTTCCAAACAGTGGCCAAGCCAGGTCTCAAGTACCTGGCAGAAACCCAAATCGTAGCAAAACTCCATACTACAAATCCCAAGGGCAAGCAGTTGCTTCCTGTGTCTGTCTCAATAGCAGACCTTTTTTAAACCCAGATACTCTAACTGCTGTTACCACATCCTCCGGCAAAGGGTTCCAGAGCTTAACTATTGGTTGAGTGAAAAAATATTTCCTCCTATTTGTTTTCAAAGTATTTCCGTGTAACTTCCTCGATTGTCCCCTAGTCTTTGTACTTTTGGAACAAGTAAAAAATTGATTTACTTCTACTCATTTTACACCACTCAGGATTTTGTAGACTTCAATCATATCTCCCCTCAGCTGTCTCTTTTCTAAGCTGAAGAGCCCTAACCTCTTTAGCCTTTCCTCATATGAGAGGAGTTCCATCCCCTTTATCATTTTAGTTGTTCTTCTTTGAACCTTTTCTAATTCCACTATATCTTTTTTTGAGATACAGCAACCAGAACTGAATGCAATACTCAAGGTGCGATCGCACCATGGAGCGATACAAGGGCATTATATTATTTTTGGTCTTATTCACCATCCCTTTCCTAATAATTCCTAGCATCCTGTTTGCTTTTTTGACCACCACCTCACACTGAGTAGAAGATTTCAGCGTATTATCTACAACGACACCTAGATCTTTTTCTTGAGTGCTGACCTCGATGGTGATCCTTGCATCAGGTAACTATGATTTGAATTATTCTTCCAATGTGCATCACCTTGCATTTGTCCACATTAAATTTCATCTGCCATTTCGATGCCCAGTCTTCCAATTACCTAATGTCTTCCTGCAATATTTCACAGTCCACACATGTTTTAACAACCTTGAATAGTTTTGTATCATCTGCAAATTTGATCACGTTGCTCGTTGTTCTGATTTCCATATCATTTATAAATATGTTAAATAGTACCAGTCCCAGTACAGATCCCTGCGGCACTCCACTGTGCACTCTCCTCCATTGAGAGAAATGACCATTTAACCCTACCCTCTGCTTTCTGTTCAATAACTAATTCCTAATCCATACCAGAACCTTGCCTCCTATCCCATGGCTCTTTAATTTTCTTAGGAGCCTCTCATGAGTAACTTTATCAAAAGCTTTCTGAAAATCTAGATACACTACATCAACTGGCTCACCTTTATCCACATATTTATTCATGCCTTCAAAGAAATGAAGCAAATTGGTGAGGCAAGACTTCCCTCGGCTGAACCCATGCTGACTCTGTCCTATTAAACCATGTTTGTCTATCCAGCTTATTTTCGAAAGAGAAAGACGCCCATATTTCGACCCAAATCGGGAGATGGGCGTCTTTCTCCCTTGGGCGAACAAATCGGTATAATCGAAAGCCGATTTTGGTCGTCTTCAACTGCACTCCGTCGCAGGAACGAACAAAGTTGATGGGGGCGTGTCAGAGGCGTGGCAAAGGCGGGACTGGGGCATGGTTATCGGCCAAGGAGAGATGCGCGTCTTTAGCTGATAATTGAAACAAGAAGGGCGTTTTTAACGAGAATTTGGTCGGCTTTATTTGGACCCTTTTTTTCAGGTCCAAGTCCCCCCAAAAATGCCCCAACTGACCAGATGACCACCGGAGGGAATCGGGGATCACCTCCCCTGACTCCCCCAGTGGTCACTACCCCCCTCCCACCAAAAAAACCCACTTTACAAACTTTTTTTCCCCAGCCTGTATGCCAGCCTCAAATTCTCCATGACAGCAGAATGTGTTCTATCCTCTGACAGCCTTTCCCTGGTTCTGATGCGGGTCTCGGGTGAGTGTGACACCTTTTCTGTTAAGGGCACTGCAGAGTCACCTCAGCAATGCATTGTGGTGGGTGTAGGGTATTGGGCTCCGTGATTCCACTAGCTTGTGTTACATGCTCATGATGTTGGTAGTTGGTAGGCTCTACTCCCATGGTGCTTTTCCAGAGTGTGCCCTGTTTTGTTTCCGGTAGTCCATGAGGTAGTGGCCATTTTTGTAAGACCGTTTTAGATCCCTTTCATGTGTTAGCCACGTTACAGAACTTAGTTTTTACCTTGAATGTTGCTGAAAGAGGGCATTGTACACCATTCTGCCAGCTCTGACCTACTGCTCATCTCAGTACCAGGGAGACTCTTTGCCAGTGGGGCACAATCTCTGATCTGCAGTTAACTGTGAGTAAATGTACTTATTCCAATAAAGGACGTTTTCGGAGACATTAGTCTTCAGGTGTCAACTGGTGTGCCAAGATTATACAGCAGCAACAAGCACCCAGTTTTGGTTCAGGCCCACCCAGCAGTGGAGGCAGCGGAGCGGAGGGAGCAGGCTGAGCTGCGATCCCACATCTGCCTCCCCAGCCCGCCACTGCCCCGCCCCCTGCCGTACCTTTAAATATTACAGTTTTGCTGGAGTCGCGGGCAGCCGGCATTGAAGATATTGGCAGGCTTACGCCGGTTCCAGCAGCGCTTCCCTCTTCCCTCGTTGCAAGTCGGATGATGGCTCCGCCCTCTTCTGACGTATTTCCTGTATCTACGAGGGCGGAGCCATCATCCGACTTGCAACGAGGGAAGAGGGAAGCGCTGCTGGAACCGGCGTAAGCCTGCCAATATCTTCAATGCCGGCTGCCCGCGACTCCAGCAAAACTGTAATATTTAAAGGTATGGCGGGGGGGGGGGGAGGAAGGAAACGGGGCAGACGGGAGAGGAGGGTTGCTGGACATGGTGGAAGAAGGGGAGAGGAAGGTTGCTGGATATGGTGGAAGAAGGGGAGAGGAGGGTTGCTGGATGGAGGGAAGGGGAGAGGAGGGTTGCTGGACATAGTGGAAGAAGGGGAGAGGAGGGTTGCTGGACATGGTGGAAGAAGGGAAGAGGAGGGTTGCTGGATGGAGGGAAGGGGAGAGGAGGGTTGCTGGACATGGTGGAAGAAGGGGAGAGGAGGGTTGCTGGATGGAGGGAAGGGGAGAGGAGGGTTGCTGGACATGGTGGAAAAAGGGGAGAGGAGGGTTGCTGGATGGAGGGAAGGGGAGAGGAGGGTTGCTGGACATGGTGGAAGAAGGGGAGAGGGCAGGGGAGAGGAGAGTTGCTGGACATGGGTGGATGGAGGGGAGGGTAGGGGGGAGAGGAGGATTGCTGGACATGGAGGGGGAGGGAGGTGTGAGGAAGGAGATGAGATAACAGAAAAGGAAGAGAGTAGAAAAACTGCACATGGATGAAGAAAATAGGCAAAAGCTGGATCCACTGGACAGTCAAGTTTGCGGAGGACCCAGCTTTTACTTACGGATGTAGGACAAGAAATGAAGAAGAAAGGCGGAAAGTAAACAAATAAATGGAAAGGAAGCCCTGGAAACGGAGTTAAGAGGACAGATAGCAGCAGAATCGGATACTGGGCCAGCATGATCAGAAAAACAGTCTCCAGATAACAAAGGTAGAAAAAAAATCATTTTATTTTCATTATAGTTTTTGGAATATGTCCACTTTGAGAATCAGGTGCTCAACATTAAAAGTTTATATTTATTTACTTATTTATGGCATTTTATCCCACATTAAACATGAATTAAATTGGAACCTGGGATCATTTAAATTTTTTTTCCTGGAGACAGTAATGCATTGCCCCCCACCCCCAGGCTCTCTCCCCGGCTATAGCCAGCTCTGCAATTTTGAGGGGAGGTGCACAGGTGGATGGGGGGGGGGGGGGTGCAGAGGTGGACCGGGGAGAGAGCCTATTGTTAAACATTTACCAGCACACCACTGTCTAGTGCCCACCCATCCAACCTGTTGGCCCACCCAAAAATTGACTTCTGGCTACGCCACTGGCAACAAGTCCTAGAGGCCTGCGTGTATGCAGGTCCCTGGAGCACTTTTAGTGGGTACCGCAGTGCACTTCAGCCAGGCGGACCCAGACCCATCCCCCCTACCTGTAACACTTGTGCTGGTAAATGGGAGGCCTCCAAAACCCACTGTACCCACATGTAGGTGCCCCCTTCAACCCTAAGAGCTATGGTAGTGTTGTACATTTGTGGATAGTGGGTTTTGGGGGAGGGGGTTGGGGGCTCAGCACCCGTGGTAAGGGACCTATGCATGTGGGAGCGTTGTCTGAAATCCACCGCACTGACCTCTAGGGTGTCCAGTTGGTGTCCTGGCATGTCAGGGGGCGAGTGTACTACGAATCCTGGCCCCTCCCATGACCAAATGGCTTGGACTGGGACGTTTCCGAGCTGGGCGCTTTTAGTTTCTATTATCGCTAAAAAAAACAAACGCCCAGCTCGGAAATGACTAAATCCATGGCATTTTGGTCCGTACAAACCGTATTTTCAAAGCAGAAGATGGATGCCCATTTTTTTCGAAAATACGGTCTGTCCCACCCCTTCACGTACCCGTTCTCGGACATAGACACCCATGGAGATGAGCATTCGCATTCGATTATGCCCCTTCACGTGTTCTATAATTTTATTCTTTAAAATGGTTTCCACTATTTTGCCCGGCACCAACGTCAGGCTTACCAGTCAATAATTTCCCGTATCACCCCTAGAACCCTTTTAAAAATTTAGCGTCACATTGGCCACCCTCCAATCTTCAGGTACTACAAACGATTTTAATGACATGTTACATATTACTAACAGCAGATCAGCAATTTCATGCTTGAGTTCTTTGAGTACCTTTGGATTCATGCCATCTGGCTCAGGTGATTTACTACTCTTTTTAATTTGTCAATTTGGCTCAGTACATCTTCCAGATTCACCAAGATTTCTTTTTGGTTATTTACAGTTTCGTAAAGGATTGAAGACTCATGTTTTTAGCAAATATTTGGATAAATAATATTGTAGGGCTATCTTAAACTGCATGCTTTGCAGTTTATGTAATCCACTTAGATTCTTTATTGATTGTAGTGGGATATAAATACCCAGAATAGAGAAGAATAGAACAGTAAAATAACACTGCTGGCAAGGTTGATCACAAGCAGAGTTATTCTTGTAGCACGGGAGTAACTAACCTGTGAGACTGAACTCCCGTAGACTGGTCACTCCGATTGAGGTGCATTAAAGGCCGATTTTTAACACACTGTAATAACCACCCCCTTCACTGTTAAAACATTTTAATTTAAACAAATATGTGAAACAAACCAAAAACTTTCCAAAAATTGTGGAAAAAAAGCCCAAATGAACAAAACATTTTTGTCCTGGGCACATCCCTACTGGATTTATTAACCTGCGTTAATATGTGCTATTTACCATAGGTCCTTTTCTCTAACCTCCCTGTTTACAAAGCCACATTAGCAGCTGCCGGTGTGGTAATATCAACATAGCCCATTTGCTTTGAATGGGCTGTGTCGGCATTGTTGTGTGGCTTTGTAAACAGGGGTGTAAGTCATGTTAAAGACAATAATGCATGTTAGCACAGGTTAGTAAATATAATCCATAGATTTAAGCCCTCCTTGGAATATTGTGTGTAACCCACCTTGAGATACCAATGAAAACATATTTTTTATTTTTGTTACATTTGTATCCCGTGCTTTCCCACTCATGGCAGGCTCAATGTGGCTTACATGGGGCAATGGAGGGTTAAGTGACTTGCGCAGAGTCACAAGGAGCTGCCTGTGCCTGAAGTGGGAATCAAACTCAGTTCCTCAGTTCCCCAGGACCAAAGTCCACCACCCTAACCACTAGGCCACTTCTCCACCCACATATGAACTAAATTCAAAGAAAGAAATAAAATGTTATATAATATCACTATACAATTCATTATAGCTGCCTTTCAATTTGAGTATGATAAAATGATGCTTTAATTCCATTCTCTTAACACAAAAGGCCTATAGAATAATTGAAGTCCATCTGTTGATGAATCCTTCCCCATTTCTGTTGCTTCATTCCTCAGTAAAAGTGAAGAACGCTTTCCAGGTTAACGAACCCCAGGATTTTTGGATCGATTCAGACAAAAAGATCTCAGTACCTATGATATCTGTAACCAGCATGTTCCATTACGACAGCGATGAAAAGGAGAACTTGTCAGTCATCCGAATTCCCCTCAGCAAGCATGATATCCTGTTATTGGTGCAGCCCATCCATGGAAACAAGTTGGAGAGAATAGAGTCAACACTTTCCAGGGATTCCTTTCAATCATGGTGGTCAAAGCCGTCAAAAAGGTGCAGTACAACCTATTCACATAAGCAGCCCAGAATGTACCTGCTTGTAGAATGAGATTTATTTATATATTTATATGGACTTTATATACTGCCAGTCACACCATAGTTTAAGACAGAGTCAAGGAAAGAAGAGAGAAAGGCAGGGGAAAAGAGACTAAAAGAGGGGAGGGTAAAGCGGTTGTTACAAGGTACGGCCTAGTAGGGGCCTGTGCTGTGGGCCTTTGAGTGACCTGGGGATTGTAGATAGAATGAAAAAGCCAGGGGTTAAATATTCAGCCAGCAATGATCCGCATTATTTTGGATGTTACTGGCATTATGTCTGGCACGGAGTATTGAGATTTGTGCAACTGACTATCTCTTACCTGGTTATGTGCTATATTCAGCACTTATCCACCTAAGTGAAACCGGATAAAGATAGGACTGAGCATTTATAAGGTTTGATTTGTCCAGTTAACCTAGGCGTTAATCCACGGATTCTATATATGGTGCTCAAAATTGTCTACACAAATTTGGAAACATGTCCAATTTGCGCAAACAATTTTTAATTGAGTAATGAGTCAATTAGCGACAATAATTGGACGCTAACAATCAACTACTGGCATTAATTGGCAACAATTTGGATTTATGTGTGCATCTTGCTAAGTGCTATACTTTAAAGATTCACGCATAAACCTTTTAGCATTGAGGTGAAAAGGGGGAGTGGCCATAGGAGGAGCCTGGACAGCTCAGGGGCATTCACTACAGATGTGTGCAGTATAATAGAACTTGGGGGATTGCATCTAAGTTGCGCATGAGGGTTTACAACAGGTTTCATGTAGTGTAAATCTTCACACCCATAGTTAGGCACAGATCCCAGCATTACATGCTATTCTGGAAATGGCACCCAACTCAGGAGCCCTTTTACTAAAGGGTTGGCATATGGCAATGGGCTTGTCACATGCCAATCCAAAACTACCACCGGGCTGCCAGAGGAGCGCGATGGTAGTTCCCATTTCCAGTGCTACAAAACTATTTTCTATTTTTGTAGCACCAGTGCTTATCTACCCAGTTACTGCTGGGTTAGTTTGGGAGTCCCTACCACCATCTCAATAGTTGGCAGAAAGTGCTCCCCCCAAAATGGCCGTGCAGTAAGTGGTTCACTTCCAGTTTTTCATCATGGACTCAGGTGAGAGCAGTTTCCATAGAAACAAAATCACCAGCCTTGACTGACATCCACCTTCCTTGTGCTTAATTGCTCCAGGTAAGGCCAGCTGTCTGCAGAATGATGTCACAACAGGAATAAACTTTATTAGCAAAAAAAGGGGGAGAAAAAAAACTAAGCCCTCTTCAAGCGATATAATATGGGCTAACTCATGGGATTCCAGCATTAATGACCAGGATAGAATGACTCCTAAGATTTTAATATTATTCTCAAATGAGAAATGCTGACCACTTAAGTTACATATCGAAAGGGAAAGAGTTCCACAGATGGGATATAAATACCACTCAGATATTCTCCACAGGGACCCAGGTCAAGAAGCGAACTCCATACAAGAAATATGCACTATACCAGAAATAAACTGCTGCAGTGAGGTTAGTGCAGTTTATTATGTTGTCCTGTTAGTTTAATGTAATCTGGCATTTATGTTCTGCTGAATCCATGAGGGTGCAAAGTGGCTTACAAAAACAGTAAAAAAAAAAAACAACAACACAAAATTAACTGGGAAGGTACAAATAAATCAGTAAATCCAAATTAAGATTAACAACATAAATATATTTTAACTGCCAACCAAATAAGCTACATTTTTTTTTAAATCACCTGCTACAACTTTTAGCCACTCTGGAAAACCCCATCAAAACATCTCTGATGGGGAAATTGGGTTATGACCAATAAACCCCAAGTTTTATCCTTCCTTTGCTGTGCTTCAGTGATGTCATCTGGCTGCTGCCATCATAGCCCATTGACATCGTTGTATTGGGAACTTCTCCACCTGCTGCAAAAAATGCCAAGCAGCTGTGGAGGAAGGAGAGGTCATTTTCAGCCACATAGACCCTGGCAGAGCCAGAAGCAGCTGCAGATAGATACAACTGGTCTGACACATGGGGTGTTTTTTCCTTATTTCCTCACCTCTACCAGGCTTGGGTGCCCTTTTACAAAGCAACGGTAAGCCCAAAGCAGGTTTACCGAATGCTAATCTGGAGCTACCGCCAGCCCAACACGGACACTGGTGGTAGTTCTAGGCCCAGCGCATGCCATTTCCCGTGCTGGGGAAAATAGGGCTGTATTTTTTTAGCGTGGCGCTAACCCAGCGGTAATTGGGCAGTGCCACACGCTACCCGGTTACTGCCAGGTTAGCGCGGGAGCCCTTTCTGCCACCTCAATGGTGGTGGTAAGTGCTCCCCCTCGCATGGCCACGCGGTAAGATCAATGTTACTGCATGGCCATGGCTATTTTCAGCCTTTTTCACCCACTGCGGTAAAAAGGGCCGCAGTGCATGGTAAAAACAGCCCCCACTGCTAGCGCAGGGCCTTTTTTGCCACAGCTTTGTAAAAGGACCCCTTGGTGCTCACAGCAGGGTCTCTCGCTGCTGTAGCATGGAAGAGCTGGCCCAAACAATGCTGGAATCAGAGAGCAGAATGAGAGAGTGTGCTGGGCTCAGGGAGGGACAGAAGACTGCTGGGATCAGGCTGAGGAGAGGAAAGAGTGTGCAGGTGTCAGGGAAGGAGAGAGGGTATCCTAGCATCAGGAAAGTAGAACACAAGGCAGAGAACTTTGAAACTGTCAAGCCGGTATTTGGATGCTTCTAGCTATTAAATACATCAGCCTTCCTGATTTCTGTGATTTTTCCTATTTTTATTTGCACTTCAGAAAGAATCTAATGGCTTGATGTCATTTGTCTCCCTCCACAGATATATTAACTTAACAATGCCAAAGCTCATGATTAAGATGTCCTATGACCTTCAAGAAATCCTTAGGGACATCAATCTGTCTACCTTGCTGGGGGAGAATGCAGATTTCAGCAAAATAAGTGATACACATCTTAAAGTTGGAAAGGTAAGGACACTCAACCGCAAGCCACATTTTAAGCTGAAGGCATGCAGCTCAGAGCCTTTCATTGGACTTATAGACAGGAACCTTTACCAATAAAGCCACCTGCCATTAAAAAGTGCACAGACACCAACATAGCCTGTTAAGTGTACATGCTTTTGCTATTTCCAAACTTGACTACTGTAATTCCATCTTTGCCAGTTTGCCTAATTCTCAATTAAAGTGCCTTCACACGCTACATAACTCTGCTGCTCATTTCTTATGTTCAGCTAAATGGTCAGATCATGTCACTAGGCATCAAACAGTAGAGGAAAAAAGAACCTCTCGCAGATGATGTCCAGGGAAGATCTTTATTAACAACAGTCTTCAAAACAATAAAGGGGACTCAAAACGCTGTGTAAAAGGAGAGTCAGTTTGTGCCCAAGCTCTTTGTATATAGAGAGATTGCCAATAGGAGACTTTCAGGCTCATTTTCGAAAGAGTACGCCCATCTTTTGACACAAATCGGAAGATGGGCGTCCTTCTCACAGGGTTGCTCAAATCGGCATAATCAAAAGCCAAATTTGGGCATCCCCAACTCCTTTCTGTCGCGGGGATGGCCAAAGTTCATGGGGGTGTGTCGGAGGCGTAGCAAAGGCAGGACTTGGGCATGCCTAACACATGGGCGTCCTCGACCCATAAAGGAAAAAAAAAGGGTGTTCCTGATGAGCACTTGGACGACTTTACCTGGTCCTGTTTTTCTGATGACCAAGCCACAAAAAGGTACCAGAACAGACCAGACGACCACCTCCCCTTACTCCCCCAGTGGTCACTAACCCCCTCCCACCCTCAAAAACATCTTTAAAAATATTTTTTGCCTTCCTTTATGCCAGCTTCAAATGTCACACTCAGGTTCATCACAGCAGTATGCAGGTCCCTGGAGCAGTTTTAGTGGGTGCAGTGCATTTCAGGCAGGCGGACCCAGGCCCATCCCCCCCACCTGCTACAATTGTGGTGGTAAATGTGAGCCCTGCAAAACAGGGGCGTAGCCAGACGGCAGATTTTGGGTGGGCCTAGGCAAGAAGTGGGTGGGCACCAAATGTTCTCTTCCCCACCCCCACATCAAAAAAAATATCTCAGCTGGTGGGAAAATGCTTCTCTCCAGTCTGCACCTTGGTATTCTGCAGCAGGCATGTGCTGAAAACTGAGCATGCGAAGGTGCCAGTATTGTGGAGAGCAGCATTTTCATTACCATGTGCTACTGTTGGATGGGCATGAGCCCTAAGTGGGTGGGCCCCCGCCCACCCAGGCCCACCTGTGGCTACGCCACTGCTCCAAAACCCACCACTAACCCACTGTACCCACATGTAGGTGCCCCCCTTCACCTGTAAGGGCTATGGTAGTGGTGTACAGTTGTGGGTAGTGGGGTTTGGGGGGGCTAAGCACACAAGGTAAGGGAGCTAGATACCTGGGAGCAATTTCTGAAGTCCACTGCAGTGCCCCCTAGGGTGCCCGGTTGGTGTCCTGGCACGTCAGGGGGACCAGTGCACTACGAGTGCTGGCTTCTCCCACGACCAAAGGGCTTGCATTTGGTCGTTTCTGAGATGGGTGTCCTTGGTTTTCATTATCGCCGAAAATCAGAAATGACTGAGTCTAAGGACGACCTAAATGTCAAGATTTGGGCATCCCCGACCATATTCTCGAAACGAAAGATGGACGTCCATCTTGTTTCAATAATACGGGTTTCCCCGCCACTCCACCGGGACGTTTTGCGAGGATGTCCTCAGCAAAACTTGGGTGTCCCTTTCGATTATGCCCCTCTGTTTCATGACTTGTCTGGGAATATGCTTGACATGATAAATTCCTAAACCCCTCATGCAGGCTGTTAGGGCCGAAACACAAGTCTTGTCGGGTCCCCTTTATTGTTTTTGAAGACTGTGGTTAATAAAGATCTTCCCTGGATACCATCTTCGAGAGGTTCTTCTTTTCTCCTCTACTGTTTGATGCCTAGTGTTTTCTTTCAGTGGAGTTTTTTCTTCTGTTTGTGTTTTGCTGCAAAACAAATCTTTCAAATAAAAATGTTTTTAAAAACTTCCTAAAAGTTTTGTAATCAGTGATCAACCACAAGTCATAAGGAACAGATTTCCAGAGTGCAACTGCTTAGAAGAAAAAGGAGGATTTGAATAGGTGCGAACGCCTCGTCCCCTTAGGATTAGGAGGAGCAAAAGGATTAAGCTGTCTTAATGCCCATGGGCTCGTAGAGGTTATAAATGTAAATAAAGTATACAAATAAGGAGGGGCCAACCCATTCAAAACACAAAATGCACTTACTCCCAGATTCTATATAGCGCGTATTCTACAACACATGTAACTTAATTGACTTAACAAGCCAATCAGCATTGTTAACAGCACTTAACAAGCAATACCAAGTGAAATAAAACTTACTTATCACCACCTTGGAAAACAGACTGTGGAGTACCTCAAGGATCACCACTATCACCTACACTTTTCAACATAATGATGATCCCACTGGCCAAGTCCTTAGCAAAGCAAGGCCTCAAACTGCTCATCTAGGCAGACGATGTCACAATATACATTCCCTTCAGACATGATCTAACAGAAATCAACAACAAAATCAAACTCGGCTTGAACACCATGGACTCATGTGCAAACTCTTTTCAATTGAAATAGAATACTGAAAAAACACACTGCCTCTTCCTCTCATCTCAACACAATATGTACAAACCCACAACCCTAATCACCCCAGAACACACTCTCCCTATCTCAGACAGCCTGAAAATACTTGGCGTTATAATCGACCGCAACCTCACACGCGAGAGTCAAGTGAACTCCACAACAAAGAAAATGTTCCACACAATGTGGACACTTAAACGCGTAAAACCTTTCTTCCCGAGGGAAATATGTCACAACCTAATACAATCAATGGTACTAAGCCATGAAGACTACTGCAACGGAATCTACGCAGGATGCAAAGAACAACTCACTAAGAAACTCCAGACCGCTCCAAACACAGCAGCCAGGCTGATATTTGGCAAATTGCGATTCGAAAGTGCCAAACCCCTCCGAGAAAAACTGCACTGGCTTCCAATCAAAGAACGTATTACCTTCAAAATCTGCATCCTAGTCCACAAAATTATCCACGGTCAAGTCCCAGGATACATGACAGACCTCATAGACCTACTAATCAGACACATAACCAGATCATCTCGAACATACCTAAACCTTCACTACCCAAACTGCAAAGGACTTAAATACAAAGCAACCTACGCATCCAGCTTCTCCTACATAAGCACAAAACTATGGCACACATTGCCAAAAGCTGTGACAACAATCTACGACCACCTTAACTTCAGGAAATCACTAAAAACCAACCTGTTCAAAAAGGCATACCCCACCGACCCGTGTAAAGAGAGTGGGAAGCGGACCAATGACTCCAGGGAAACGGGATATAGGATTTTGAAGTACCATTTTATTCAATGACTCCAATGATGGATTATGGTGACTGGTATAATGTAAAAAAACATTCCCGTTTCCCTGGAGTCATTGGTCCACTTCCCACTCTCTTTACACTGTTATATTTGCGTGGGGGTTAGTGTTCATCCACCTAGGTGGATCACCTTCTCCTTGATACCCCACCGACCCAACATAAATATCTACACTCTGCAATACAGCAAAACCAAAGCTCGTAATGGACACTATATAACCTTTCCTCGCCTCAATCCCCACTATACCTGAAACACATGTATGTTTATTCGACCACAGTATCACCTGTTATTTGTTTCTTTACCGGACCTGGCGTATGCCAGTACGGTACTATGTAAGCCACATTGAGCCTACAAATAGGTGGGAAAATGTGGGATACAAATGTAACAAACAAACAAATAATGAGCTCTATTTGGCAATACTTAGAATTTAGATGCACAACTCCCTAAGCGTATTCTGTTAACGTACTGCGCCTAAATTTTCATGCACGCAGGCAAAAGGGGCGTGGTTATGGGCATGGAAATGGGCATTTTGTGGGTGATCAAAAATATATATGCATTGTTATAGAGTATGGCCCTCATGGATACGCATAGTTTTAGGCACTAGGATATCAACAAAGAGCATTCTATATACTGCGCCTACATCTAGGCGCCGCTTAAAGAATATGCTTAGGCGGAAATGTTTTCCATGTGGATTTTTTAAGCGCCATATATAGAATCTTGCCCTTAATGCATGAATTTGTACAACATGCTAACTGCTAGAACACTGCAAAATCAATTAGGGCCCTGTTTACTAAGGTGCGCTAGCATTTTTAGCGCGTGCTGTGTAGGCGCCCATAGGAATATTGTAGGTGCCTACACAGTTGACGCACGCTAATGGTTAGTGTGTGCTAAAAACACTAATGCACCTCCAGAGTGGCTTAGTAAATAGGGCCCTTAGTGTGCTTGTGCGGTAGCCCATGCTAATTCATGTAAATGGTCCTCAAATTTGGTAATAAACGAGCAGATCAAAGTGACATCCAAAGGATTTTATTAGCGATATCATATATAAGAAAGTTGGCCAACACAGGCCGTGCTTCGCCCACAGAGGGCTGCGTCAGGCGAAACACGGCCTGTGTCGGGCAACTTTCTTATACATGATATCTCTAATAAAATCCTTTGGATATCACTTTGATCTGCTCGTTTATTTTCCACGTTGGATCTTGCAGATTGCTTGCCTTGTTGTTTTTTGGGACCTTCAAATTTGGGTGCCAAAAATATGGGTGCTGAGTGCTATTCTATAAAAGGCAACCCATGTTGGGCGTCGTTTCTAGAGTACTGCGTAGGGCTGGGATCCATGCTCAAAACACCAACTGAAATCTGGTGTCAATCCGCACGCATAAATTAGGCATGATCCTCTGAATTCTATAATATTGTGCACCTCTTAAGTGAATGCCCCTAACCCAACCATGCTCTCTTTTCAGTTATGCACTAAAAGATGCGCACATGAATCTTTATGGAATAGTGCATAGCAAGATGTACCTGCAAATCCAAAGTTGTTGCTGGTTAATTATTGGCACTAATTGACTTGTTACTCAATTAAATTATATATGCAAATTGGGCATGTGCCTAAATGTGCGCATGTCATTTTTTGCACCATATGTAAAATCCAGGGGTAACTGACTAGGCCCCTTAGCATTGTTTTCAGGATATAGAGCACTTTAAAACCATTTAACATATCCTGACAATGTTAAAGTTGCAATGTGGTGGTTAATACACATTGCAATTGCATTGCATTGTTGATAACCTGAAAGCCTGATTGGCTGTAGTGTCCCCAGGGCAGGTTTGGGAACCCTTATACTAAGGTCTATAGTGGTGTTTATGTTTACTTCCTCCCCCTAATCTATCATGTATGGACCACTCCCAACTTAAATAACAACCTATCCACAATTCATAAACCCTATAGACAATCCATCTACAACTCACCAGACCAAAAGAATAACAACCAACTAAAAGGAAAAACAAATACATATGGAAACAACCAACAGAAAGGGAAGAAAGGAAACAACAAAACCAAATACCAAGAAAACAGGCAACTAATAAAAATTAACACATCCACGGCCCGGATCGAACCGTACCATCCAATCCAACTGGGATACACAAACGCCAGGTCAGTGGTAAACAAAACAGAAATTATAACAGACTGGATCACCACAGACAATCTTGACCTCCTATTCATCACTGAAACCTGGATCCATGACCTCAAGGATCCCATAATCCTAGATTTATGCCCACCAGGATACAAAATTACCCACTGGACAAGAAACGGGAAAAGAGGAGGCGGTATAGCCATAATATACAAATCCGAGTTCACTATCATAACCACAGCTGAATCCATTCTATCTCAACTTGAAATTGCATCGGTAAGAATCAATCACCCAAACCTGCAGGAACACCTTAATGCAATCCTACTCTACAGGCCACCAGGTAACTGGCAAGACACTCAAACACACCTCATGGACTTCATCTCGAACACATGTATCTCTACTTTAAACCTTATTATAATAGATGACATTAACCTGCACTTGGAAGATCTTACCTCAACAAGCACCCAAGAATGGAAAGAATTCCTACAATTATTGGATCTTCACGTACCAAATGCACAACCAACACACACCAAAGGACACACACTAGACATTATCACATTTAAATTCGATCCAGACTTAAACCTTATACTAGCAGATACAAAATGGATATCCACACCGTGGTCAGACCACTACAGAGCATATATCTCCCTCCAATGGTGAACGAAAACCACAATCAAAAAACAAGAACGAAAAACCTACACCACGAGAGGAAAAATAGACCCGGTAATATTCTGGCAACAGATCTACTATAACGGATGGACAACAAAGGCAGACACAATCAAATTCCTCCTAGGTTGGGACGATAGATGCAGAACAATATTAGACAACATCGCCCCAACTCAAACTAGAACCTCGCACAGAAAGAACTCAATACTGTGGTTTAACGAAGAACTGAAAAAACTCAAAACACAAGTTAGGAAACTAGATCGTGCATGGAATAAAAAGAAAGACGATCCCACACTTAATGCTTGGAAACAACTCCGACGAAAATATAAATATACCATAAGACAAACCAAAAGACAATACTACAAAACTGAAATTGCACCAAATTACAAGGGGACACACAAACTCTTCCAACTCATGAATAAACTACTAGACACCACACCAGTCACAAACAACAGCAAAGATACACCAGGAGCTGAAAACCTCGCGAAGTACTTCAAAGAGAAAATAGTACAACTGCGACTTAAAATACCTGTCAGCCCCATCGAATACGCTGCACTCCTAGACTGTCTAGACCCAGACCCTGGAGTATACCCAGCAGATCGGATTTGGACTGAATTCAAGATAATATCGGAAGATCTCATCTCCCATACGCTTAAAAGATTCACCAAATGTCATTGCAAACTAGATATATGCCCAAATAACCTTATGAAATTGGCCCCCCAACACTTTATAACAGATCTAACAAAACACGTGAACTTTGTGCTACAAAATGGACTCTTCCCAAAGGAGAAAGGAAACATTCTACTTGCCCCCATACCCAAAGATGCAAAGAAAAATGCGAGTGAATTAACCAACTATAGACCAGTAGCATCCATTCCCTTAATAACCAAAATAACAGAAGGGATGGTAACCAAACAACTCACAGACTATCTTCTCAATACTGCACGACTCCTAGTCAGGATTTCGCTCTAATCACAGTACTGAAACAGTACTAGTTACGTTAATGACTAAATTCAAACAAACGATTGCAACCGGCAAGAATATATTACTTCTACAATTCGACATGTCAAGCGCCTTCGACATGGTTGATCATGGAATCCTACTACACATCCTTGAATACTTTGGTATCGGAGGCAACGTTCTTAATTGATTTAAAGGATTCCTAACCACACGCTCATATCAAGTGACATCAAATTCGATCACATCAGCCACATGGACACCTGAATGTGGAGTTCCACAGGGATCTCCCCTCTCACTGACTATATTCAACCTAATGATTTATTTATTTATTTGCATTTGTATCCCACATTTTCCCACCTATTTGCGGGCTCAGTGTGGCTTACAATACATTATGAATGATGGAAATACAATTTGTTGCAGTACGATTATGGGTTACATTGTGAAGAGTTATGGGAAGACAGAGTAAAGTCAGGATATCATTTGGGAATAGAACATCATTTAGGAAAGAACAATGGAATATAACAGTGGGGAATAGAGAGGGCGATAAAATAGTATCAAGGGAACATAAAGGTCTAATCAATTTTATCTGTGGGTAGAGTTTTAAGAGTGGTGAAGATACGGGGGAAGAGAATTCAGAAGAGAGTGTATTCAGAAGAGAGTGTATTGATGCGTATTGACACCCTTGGCTAAACTACTATCAAACCAAAACCTCAACCCATACATTTACGCTGATGATGTAGCGATCTACATCCCATTCAAACAAGACCTAAAATAAATTTCCAATGACATCAACCAAAGTCTACATATCATGCACTCCTGGGCAGATGCCTTTCAGCTAAAACTCAATGCAGAAAAAACCCAATGCCTAATACCTTTCAACACAACAGGAGCAAATTCACCACTATCAACACACCAAAACTAAATCTACCAATTTCGGAAACCCTGAAAATTCTTGGAGTTACCATTGATCGGCACCTAATACTTGAGAATCACGTGAAAAACATAACCAAAAAGATGTTCCACTCAATGTGGAAATTAAAAAGAGTAAGACCATTCTTCCCTAGGACCGTCTTCCGGAATCTGGTACAATCATTAGTACTCAGTCTTCTGGACTACTGCAACTCACTCTATGCTGGCTGCAAAGTGCAAATTCTCAAAAAAACTCCAAACAGCCCAGAACACGGCAGCCAGACTAATATTTGGAAAATCAAAATACGAAAGTGCAAAACCCCTAAGAGAGAAACTACACTGGCTCCCACTCAAAGAACGCATCACGTTCAAAGTATGTACCCTAGTACATAAAATCATCCATGGCAATGCCCCAGCCTACATGTCAGACCTCATAGACCTACCACCCAGGAATGCTAAAAAATCATCTCGAACATTCCTTAATCTTCATTTCCCCAACTGTAAAGGTCTAAAATACAAATTAATGCACGCATCAACCTTTTCCTATATGAGCACGCAATTTTGGAACGCATTGCCACGCAACCTAAAAGTGACCTATGAACTGACTAACTTCCGTAAACTACTAAAGCCTCATCTCTTCGACAAGATATACCACAAGATCAAAACATGCGATTCTCCCACATATATCCAGGAATGTTAATAATGCCTTCTGTTATATTACTATCATGTATTCCATTACCTTGCAAACCAAAATCCTTCTGTAACACCAAATATCTATTCTCTTCTCAATTCCATTATACCTGATGTATTGTAAGCCACATTGAGCCTGCAAAGAGGTGGGAAAACGTGGGATACAAATGCAATAAATAAAAATAAAAATTTCAGAATTTAAGGAATCGCCAACCTACAGCAATGCCAGATCTAGGCGATTTACACACTTAACAATAAAGGAAATGAATTCCAATCATGTACCGGAACACCACACATTATAAAACCATTCATTCAACAAAGACAACAAATCAAATGAAATACATGGCCTTTGGCTATCTAAAAGCCTAGCTGATAGAGGCCAAACTGAGGACAATCATTCATGCTAGTTCAGTTGCATGATCTTAAAGACATTTTAAGTTCTGTAAGAGATGGTGCCAGCCACGTAGCACATGAAAATATAGGAAAACATTATAAAAGCGGATTCATCCATTCAGTTCAGTTGAATCATATTTTTGGTCAGTAGGACAACAATAGGGAAGGTTACTTACAATGAAAAGGATGAATTCTATTAAAGGGGCAATATTCACAGCGATTTAACTGGGCAGGAGATGGTCTTGTCAATTGTTATTCACCAGCTCTTAACTGGACAGTGCTGCTGAATATTTCAGATTTCAAGTTTATTAAAAATTCGATGGACTGCCCAAGGGTTAACTTTCTAAGCAGTTTACAATACAATCAATTATAAAAGAAAATATGTAAAAATGAAAAAATGGGGAGATGCATAAAGAAGCAAGAATTCCATTATCAAAAACAGAAAGAAAAGGATATAAAGGGGGGATATACAGAATTGGTGTCATCTAATAACCAAGTTCCATTACCCAAGTGCCAATCAATTTGAGAACCAAACCGTGGCAGATTTCATAAACCAAAATTTCAAAGGATCCCAGAATTGTAAAAACGTTATTAACAAAATTCCAACACAAACCAAGTCTCAACCTCATTTATCTTCTTCAATAAAATACTTTCACAATATATTGATGACCTCAGCCGTGCTCATTGTTAAAATTTAAATATAACAATGTAACCAGCACCCACCTCTTCATCGGTTCACCCGATAACAACTATTGAATTTGTTATTTTTATTGATTTTTTAAAATTTGTTTATATCAAGTATTTTTACTTATCTTTTTATGTCAAACCCAGGGGTTCTGTTGTCCTGACATGCATGTTTCGCTCAGAAGCGAGCTGTCTCAAGGACATTCCCCCCCAAGCTTCTATTAGCGGTGATCCCATACAAAGTACTTTAAAAACTAGTATGAGAATTAAAAAAGTTAATAGATGTGCCAGTGGAACTGATGCTCTTCACACTAGGAGGAGTGGCCTAGTGGTTAGGGTGGTGGACTTTGGTCCTAGGGAACTGAGTTCGATTCCCGGCACAGGCAGCTCCTTGTGACTCTGGGCAAGTCACTTAACCCTCCATTGCCTGCTGCATTGAGCCTGCCATGAGTGGGAAAGCACAGGGTACAAATGTAACAAAAAAACAAAAACATTGGGGGTCACATGGTTATATTTGTATGAACCTGTGATAAATTTTATTGCCATGTTTTGAACTTGTTGAAAGCATCTGATATCTGAAATCCATGTGCCATATAGAAGACTATTACAATAATCGATGTGAGATATAACTACAGAATGTACTAGAATCCTAAGAGCAGAAACAGGGGCCCTTTTACTAAGTTGTGGTAGGTACTTGCGCATGCCTACTGTGTGGTAAAAATCACTGCCGTGGGAATGCGCTGAGGCTTTCTGCTGTAGTGTGCCCATCAGCTCGAGCTAATCCTGTTCTAAAAAGTAATTTTTATTTTGTGGCATGAGAGGCGTGCCTATGGGCAGAGAGGTGTGTCATATGCTAATTGGGTAGCATGGGTACATTACTGCACACTGCCTGATTAGCACAGGGTTAAGCGTGGGAGCCCTTAGTGCCTACAAAATAGGTGGATGTAAGGGCTCCTGTGGTAATGGCCACATGGTAATTCAGAAATTAGCATATGGCCATTAATGGAAAAGATTGAAAAGCATCCATTTTACTGCCGCACTAAAAGTGGCCGTAGCACATGGAAAATCTGTGCACTAAAAGTAGTGCCGACCACTTTTTAGCATGGCTTAGTAAATGGACCCCTTACTAACTATTGCCACTGACTGCCATGGTATTCTCTGGTTAGTTACCCACTGGTGTTGGTTATATAGCAGCTGTGACACAGGATTATTGCCTCTAACATTACCCCTGATGCAACTTCGGCGAAATGGGGAATCCCTGTTGGGTACATGGGGATTTATGGACACACTGGTTGGCTCCCGATACAATAATGAGAGATGAGTATTATTTCACCAATATGTTATGCCTAAACCAGAACGTTGTTTGACATTTGTTTTTTTTTTCCTGTGACTTTACTCCTGCGTTTGTGACTCTGTTTGACACTTTAAGAAGTCATTCATGCATCATGTATAGTGGAGTTTTTTTCTCCTGTGATGGTGAGTCGGGACCACGCCTTGTAATTGCTGTTGGCAGGGTGGTTCAACTGAGGTTTTTTTCTCCACTTTTTGTAAGTGCTTGAATGCTGCTTTGTCATAGAGTCCCAGCGCATGGGATATTGTTAAATTGGTTTTGATTGATTTTCAGATGGTATTCTCTGGTTAGTGCCAGGGTGGTTGGGGGTGGAGCCAGGAGTTATGCCCGCACCAGCAATATTCAGTGCCGATGTCCATATAGTGCAATCCTAACTTTGCCTGGTAGCTATACGGCTGCGGCACTGTATATCGGCTGCAGTCCCATAACTTCTAGGCATTGTTGAATGGTGGTGCCCAGATAAAGCTCAGCATTGAATATCCGGGTTTGATGTAATCATCAACAGTCAACACTTAAACAAACATTGACTGATTTGGGCTCGATATTCAGACCATGGGAGTTAGCTGGGCTGACTCCTTCAGTCGGCGCTGAGCCCAGATATTCAACGCCAGGCATTTCCAGTGACTGGCAGTGAATAGCCGTGCGTTTTTTGAATGGCTTCAACTTAACCGGCTAAGTTGATTTTCAGTGCTGGCAGGCCAAAGATAGGCCGTTATTTCGGTGGCCCAATTTGGCTACCAAACTTAGCTGGCAATGCGCTGAATATGATTGGATAGCCAGTTATATCACACGATATAACCGGTTATCTGCTAAGTGCTAACCGGCAATATTTAGCCGGAGATAACCAGCAATCTGATCGGATAACTAGTTAAGTGACATTTAACCGGCCAGCTGCCGTTCCTGGCCTGTGAAATGGTTTTAAATATCGAGGGGTTATATATTTACAAATGGTACCTTTTACAGGTCTTTATGAATTTACAAAGTCCTCCTTTGTTTCTTACTAAATAGGACACATTGGAATACAGTAACTGACCACACACATTGTGCTTTCATTTTAATGGCCTCCTTGTATTTCCCTTCCAGGTCATAAATCAAATTCATTTTGAGCTTGACGGCAGTGGCTCAGAAATAGAGCAACCACAAAATGCCTCAGAACAGACAGCTGACACTGTACCTCTGGAAATAAAAGTAAAAAAGCCATTCCTTGTGGCTGTTTTTGAGGGAACATCCAAAGCATTGCTATTCTTTGGCAGAGTCATCAATCCTCTAAGTGCTTTTTAAAGAAAGGTGAAGAAATATCAAAAGCCATTTCTGTCTTCAGCCTCATCATCCAAGTCTGAACAATATTACATTGATCTCCTGCATGAAGTCAGACCCTGCGGAGCTGTTGTACTCGCCTTTTAGGAAGAACCACTGTCCAAAGCTGTTTACCCATGTAAATGACACATTCCTAGGTGTAAGAGTGCTCTGCATTTTCTTTTGCTGGAAAAGGTATCCACAGAAGAAGCAGGTGCAAATCTTTGTGGGTAATTTTCTTTGGGTAATTTTGAAAGAGAAAGTGTGCTTGTGATTCTCTCTTTGTGAACCAGTGTAAACTCCCTAGGTTAAAGTACTTTTCACTTGCCTTCACTGTTGTAAAAATTGCCCCATAAGTGTATCAGACCCTCACTGTTAAAATATACTGATACTACAGAATCTCATATTCCTAGGAATGTGAATAATGACACATAGTAAAGGAGTATTAGTGTTGAAAGGTTATTGACCTCATACCCTAATTATTAGGAGCAGATTGTCAAGTAAATAGAAAATATAAAACCTGCGTTTATGTTTAAAAATGAATAAATGTAAACTAAGTAAGAGAAAGCATTTAATTTTTGATTTCCTGTACTTAATAATACTACAGTCCAAGGGTTCTCAACCCAGTCCTCGGGACACTCCCAGCCAGTTAGGTTTTCAAGATACTCACAATGAACATACAGCAGATTGATTTGTATACAGTGGAGGTGGTGCATGCCAGTGGCAAAGCCATAGGGGAGGCCTTGGGACCTGTCCTCCCCCTCCCCTACCACTTTGGTCTCAGGCCCCCTCCACAACTGTAGCACTTGTTGAATAACTGGTGGGGATGCCCAAACTGCCCCCCCCCCATGCTCTCTCAGCAGCTAAAAAGTTGGCAGCATGCTCCCCCCCCCAAAATGGACTGCTGGCTGTCTCCCTGGTGCAATATATCATGACAATCAATCCTGGGATATCACCATCAAAATGTCTCTTATTTTCATTACAGACCTCAGCAGCTCAATAATTTCATAGCCCTAAACTTGACAAGTCATCATTGACATTGGTCTCATTTACTCTTTTAAATATAAATATAAACTTATCTATAAAGAGAATATCTTATATAATAAAACTCACCCTCAACGTTCTGAAGACACTTCCGTCACTTCCTTCAAGACGGGTTCGAAGGGTTCGTGGTGGTGAAGCCACCGAAATCGCCGTCTCGGGGCCCCGCCCTCGTGTCAAACATGATGACGTCAAGGGCGGAGCAATGGTGTCACACACCGAGGGCGGAGCAATGGCGTACGGTGCGTTCAGGAGGTGCGGAGCAATGGCGTCAGAACGACGAAGGGGTCGGTAGGGAGGGAGGGAGAAGGGGGGGGTGTTGGGGAGGAAAACCTTGCTAACGCCCGTTTAATTTGCTCCAGAAACGGGCCTCTTTTACTAGTACTATATAAACTAAAAGACACTTTTAGTTTATATAGTATATACTTTTAGACACTGTAGCAAGTTTCAAAGTATTGAAAAACTCAAAAACACTAAGATGGAGTCAGGAGTCCAGCAGCGAGAGGGGTGCTATCCAGTCTTTTGCATTGAGTGTCACATGTATGATTATCTCCCAGTTGATGAGATGTCATATATGTGTGCCCGATGCAAAGAGCTCCTAGCTCTCAGAGAACGTGTCCGTTCTCTTGAGGCTAGCGTAGCACACTTGGTGGAGCTGAGGGAGACAGAGAGGTACATAGAGGAGACCTACAGGGATGTTGTAGAAAAGTCCTACCTCCAGTCTGGTAGCCCCTATGCTACCTTGGAGGAGGGAGGTCTCTTAGAAGGAGAGCATCACCCTGGTGAAGTAGGAAGTACTCCTGTAGCCAGGACCTGCCCACCAGGGGATGTACTATCCTCTCGCACCGAGGATATGTCTCCAAGTGTTGCCCAGGAGAGACAGGTTAGGATAGCTGTTGTAGTTGGTGATTCGATCATTAGGCATATAGATAGCTGGGTGGCTGGTGGACGTGAGGATCGCCTGGTGGTGACTTGCCTGCCTGGTGCGAAGGTGGCGGACCTCACGCGTCACCTAGATAGGATTTTAGATAGTGCTGGGGAGGAGCCGGCTGTCTTGGTACATTTGGGTACCAATGACATAGAAAAATGTGGGAGAGAGGTTCTGGAAGCCAAATTTAGGCTCTTAGGTACAAAGCTCAAATCCAGATCCTCTAACAATTTCTGAAATGCTACCCGTTCCACGCGCAGGGCCCAAGAGACAGGCAGAGCTCTGGAGTCTCAATGCATGGATGAGATGATGGTGCAGGGAGGAGGGTTTTAGATTTGTTAGGAACTGGGCAACATTCTCGGGAAGGGGAAAGGATGGGCTCCACCTTAACGAAGGTGGGACCAGGTTGCTAGCATCCGCATTTAAAAAGGAGATAGAGCAGCTTTTAAACTAGAAACGGGGGGGAAGGCCAACAGTCACTGAAAAGCGCATGTTTCGGGATAAGGTATCTTTCAAAGATATCACCAAAACAGGGAAGCTAGGGTACCCTGATAGTGCGGTTGCAAAAGAGACCGTAGTAGATCAGGTGTCCTTAAATAAAAATAAAAATCAGTCAAAAGATTGCAAATTAATACTGTCAAGTACTAAGCATGATGTGAATAGGAACAACAAACATAAATGTCTATATGCGAACGCCAGGAGCCTAAGAAATAAGATGGGAGAGTTAGAATATATTGCACTAAATGAAAAATTAGATATAATAGGAATCTCTGAGACCTGGTGGAAGGAGGATAACCAGTGGGACACTGTCATACTGGGGTACAAATTATATCGTAGTGATAGGGTGGATCAAATTGGTGGAGGGGTAGCATTGTATATTAACAAGAGCCTTGAATCAAGTAGATTGAAAATTCTACAGGAAACAAAACACATCTTGGAATCACTGTGGATTGAAACTCCATGTGTAAAGGGGGAAAAGATAGTGATAGGTGTGTACTACCGTCTGCCTGGCTAGGATGAACAGATGGATGCAGAAATGTTAAAGGAAATTAGGGACGCAAACAAACTGGGCAGCAAAATAATAATGGGTGATTTCAATTACCCCAATATTGACTGGGTAAATGTAACATCGGGGCACGCTAGGGAGGTAAAATTCCTTGATGAAATCAAGGACAGCTTTATGGAGCAGCTGGTACAGGAGCCGACGAGAGAAGGAAAAATTCTAGACCTAGTCCTTAGTGGAGCGCATGATCTGGTATGGGAGGTAATGGTGCTGGGGGCCGCCTGATAGCAGTGATCATAATATGATCGGATTTGATATTAGCTTTGAAGTAAGTATACATAAGAAATCAAATATGTTAGCGTTTAACTTTAAAAAAGGACACTATGATAAAATGAGAAGAACAGTGAAAAAAAACTTAGAGGAAGGGCTGCGAGGGTCAAAAATTTATATCAGGCATGGATGCTATTCAAAAACACCATCTTGGAAGCCCAGGCCAAATATATCCCGCGTATTAAAAAAGGAGGACAGAAGACCAAACGACAGCCGACGTGCTTAAAAAGTGAGGAGAAGGACTATTAGACCTAAAAGAAAATTCTTCAGAAAATGGAAGAAGGAACCGACTGAAAAAAAATAAGAAACAGCATAAGGAATGTTAAGTCAAATGCAAAGTGCTGAAAAGGAAGGCTAAGAGAGACTTCAAAAAAAAAGGTTGCGTTGGAGGCAAAAAACACATAGTAAAATTTTTTTTAGGTATATTAAAAGCAGGAAGCTGGCAAAAGAATCAGTTGGACCACTAGATGACTGAGGAGTAAAAGGGCGATCAGGGAAGACAAAGCCGTAGCGGAGAGATTAAATGCATTCTTTGCTTTGGTGTTCACCGAGGAAGATTTGGGTGGGATACCGGTGCCGGAAATGGTATTCGAAGCTGACGAGTCGGAGAAACTTAATGAATTCTCTGTAAACCTAGAAGATGTAATGGGGCAGTTCTACAAACTGAAGAGTAGCAAATCTCCTGGACCGGATGGTATTCATCCCAGAGTACTGATAGAACTGAAAAATGAGCTTGCAGAGCAATTGTTACAAATATGTAATTTATCCTTACAATCGAGCATGGTACCGGAAGATTGGAGGGTGGCCAATGTAACACCGATTTTTTAAAAAGGTTCCAGAGGAGATCCTGGAAATTATAGACTGGTGAGTTGGACGTAGGGGCCGGGCAAACTGGTACAGACTATTATTAAGAACAAAATTACAGAGCATATTCAAAAGAGTGGATTAATGAGACATGGAGGGGCATAATCAAACGGGGCGCCCAGGTTTTCATGAGGGCGTCCTCACAGGACGGCCCCGTATAGGGGTGGGGCAACCCGTATTATCGAAACAAGGTGAAGGCAGTGCACGCAAATCTCTCTCATGAATATTCATTGTGGATATCCTGAAAACCTGACTTGCTGTGGTGCCTCCAGGACCAGTTTTGGGAACCACTGCTCTATAAGAATTACATTTTTAGTCATGAACTTTAGCTGTTTAAAGTGCTAGAAATGGCAACGGCATGATTAGTGTTTTTCCATGGACAGAAGGGGAGTATGAAGTTATTTCCCAGTGCCCACCCCTGCAATCACCATTGTTTTTCTCTCTCGCTCTTGTTATCTGTCTATTCTTTCCCTCCCCTGTTGGTGAGTTTTCCAGATAGGAAACTTTATTAGGAAGACAACATTTATAAATGAATTTCAAAGTAGTATATAAGGAGTAAATTCTATATATGACACTGAAAAAACATGCTTAGCACTATTCCATAAACCTCACCTAAAGTTAGGCACAGTTTATAGAATATGCATAGTGCCTGTCCCTGTCACCAGTGCTTTTTTTGTAGAAAAAAAGGTGCCGGTACTCATTATGGGCGGGGTCACCACATATGACCACCTCTAGTATAGCCACACCCACATTAGCCACACCCCTTATACCAGCCATGGCGCATACAGACATCATTGAAATATTATACTAGTATAGGAGAAAAAAATAACGTGATTTTTTTTCATTATAAATAATTTCTGTAAGCTGTATACCAATGCAAAATAAGACAGCATTTGTAAATTCTCAAATTGACATATTCTAGACACTAAAATGAAAATAAAATGAATTTTTTCTACCTTTGTTGTCTGGTGACTTTGGTTTTTCTATCCATATTGGTCCCAGTCTCTGGTTCTGCTGCTCTCTATCTGTTCTCTTAATTCCATTTCCAGGGCTTCCTTTCCATATATTTCTTTACTTTCCTCCTTTCTTCTTCATTTCTTGCCCTACATCCATACGTAAAAGCTGGGTCCTCCTCCATAGTATTGACTTAGAGGTATAATGTGGATCCAGCTTTTGCCTATTTTCTCCATCCATGTGCAGTTTTTCTCCTCTCTTCCCTTTCCCTCATCTCCATCCATGTGCATCCTTCTCTTTTTTCTCTCCTCCCCTCCATCCATGTCCAGTACTTCTCCTCTCTTCTCCCCTCCATCCATGTCGAGCATTTCTCCTCTCTCTTCCCTCCCCTGTATCCATATAAAGCAATACTTCTCTCTCCCCTCTTCTCCATCCAAGTCCAGCATTCTCCTCTATCCCCGCCAACTCCTCCATCCATCCATTTCCCACATTTCTCCTCTCTCCCCCTGTCCTCCCATCCATGTGCATCTCCTTCCTGTCTTCCTCCCCCTCCATCATTGTCCCAGCATGTCATCTCTCTCCCTGCCCTCCCCTCCCATGTCCAGCGATTCTCCTCTATCCCCTGTCCTCCCCTGCCATCCATGTCCAGTGATTCTCTCTCCCCTGCCCTCCCATCCATGTCCAGCGAATCTCTCTTTGCTAACCTCCCCTCCCATCCATGTCCAGTATGTCTCCTCTCTCCCCTGCCCTCCCCTCTCATCCAAGTGCAGCGATTCTCCTCTGCCCCGTCCTCCCCTGCCATCCGTCCAGCGATTCTCCTCTCCCTGCCCTCCCCTCGCATCCATGTCCAGCAATTCTCCTCTCTCTCCTGCCCTCCCCTCCCATCCATGTCCAGCATGTCTCCTCTCTCCCCTGCCCTCCCCTCTCATCCATGTCCAGTGATTCTCCTCTGCCCCCTGTCCTCCCGTCATTCATGTCCAGCAAATCTGTCCCCTGACCTCCCCTCTCATCCATTTCCAGCTATTCTCCTCTGCCTCCTGTCCTCCCCTGCCATCCATGCCCAGTGATTCTCTCTTCCCTGCCCTCCCCTCCCCTCCATGTCGAGCATGTCTCCTCTCTCCTCTGCCCTCCCCTCCTATCCATGTCCAGCAATTCTCTCTTCCCTGCCTTCCCCTCAAATCCATGTCCAGTGATTCTCCTTTCTCCCCTGCTCTCACCTCCATGTCCAGCAATTCGTTCAAACCCCAGCCCCCCCTGCCCTCCCTCAGCTCCACGACTTTCCTTGAAATCTTTAAATTACCCAAAGTTGTGGCGAACCGGCAGTAAAAACAGCTGGCAGGCTTGCTTCCTCGTTGCTTCCCTTCCCTCTCAGCGTGTCCCACCCTCACGGAAAGGAAATTACATCAGAGGAAGGCGGGACACGCTGAGAGAGAAGGGAAGCAACGAGGAGGCAAGCCTGCCTGCCAGCTGTTTTTACTGCCGGTTCGCTGCGACTTCGGGTAAATTAAAATTTCAAGGAAAGTTGGGGAGGAGGGAAGGCGGGGGGGGGGCATGGGTGCACAAACGGAAGGGAGCAGTTTGGCGGGGGGGGGGGGGGAGCACGGGTGCATGAATGGAAGGGAGCGGGCAGGTGAGTCCAGATCTCACAAAAGTGCGCCGTACCGGCACAAACAAAGCACTGCCCGTGACTAAAATTTAGGCATGGCCATTTATGCCAACTAAAACCTGGTTGTAAATGCATGCATCTAATGGCTAGTGCAGTGGGCTTTGATCCTGGAAACCTGGGTTCAATTCCCACTGCAGCTCCTTATGACCTTGGGCAAGCCAAGCCTCCATTACCCCAGGTACAAAATCTTAGATTGTCAGCCCTCTAGGGACAGAGAAAGTACCTGCATTTAATGTGTACAGCGCTGTGTATGTCTAGTAGCACTATAGAAATGATTAGTAGTAAGATCGGGCATATTCTTTACCAGTGTATGTAAATTTTAGGAATGCCTATGGACCCGACCATGCCCCTCCCAGGCACAGCCCCTTTTGAGGTCTGCATATTAGAATTTATGCTCAGTACATTACAGAATATGCTTAGAAACTTGTTTGCATAAATTCTAATTAGTAACAATCAGTGCTGATAATTGCTTTTTAGTGGCCAATTATTGTTACCTATTGGCTTGTTAATCAGTTAAGTTGTACATGCAGTTGGCCACAACTTTAGTCACCATATACAGAATTCCCCCCCCCTCCCCCCAAAGGGGGTAGGTTTAGGAATGGTCAGCCAAAAAAACTTTCATGTCATTTTGGGGGGGGGGGAGGGGGGTTCCATGTTCCAGAATAAATGTCAATAGATTGCACAGTTCCCCCAATTCTATAAATGACACCCAAAGTTAGGTGTGCAATTGGGCGCACAGTTACAGAATAGGGCTCCTTTTACTAAGGTGCACATGCGGATTCTATAACTATGCGTGTAATTTAACAAGCTCATGTGCACTGATAATAGCACTTAACAAGGAGCACTAATTGGCACTGACTAGAATTTAGGCACCAACTTGCTAAGTGTATTCTGTAATGATGTGTGAAGAATTTCTAATGTGCGCAGGCAAAAGGGGCATGGTTATGGGCGGGGAAATGGGCATGGGCGTTCTGAAATTTACACACCTAGTTATAGAATATGGTCCAGTGTGCCTAAATCTATGTGTTGGGATTTATGCCATGTTTTTGTTGGTGTAAATGGATGCACGTAGATGTAGGTGCTGAAATATGAACTAAGCGTATTCTATCATCGGCACCCAAATCTACGCACCAATTATAGAATATGATTAGTTGGTACTGATTTCAGCACCAATGTTTTAGGAACCATATATAGAATCTCCCCCTAAATCCATTAGAGCACCTTAGTAATAGGACCCCTTAATTTGTTAATTAGTACTTAATTGGCACTTAAGGCCAATTATTGGTACTTATATCTAATTAACAAGCACTAAATGGCAAAACGTTGAAGTTATACATGTAACTGACTTACACCCCTGCTGTATAAACTGACCTGTGAGGTAACTAGTCCCAGGGCTCAGATGAATAAACCATTTACTTTCACATTTATATATCTTCTCTGGCTGAATTATTCACAGGGCCACCCAATAACCCTTGCCCAGGGTGTCACACCAAGGAAAAAAAAAAAGAAACTACAGCTGCGTCATAGGTGCACACCCTAGGGGTGTGGATGCGCCTCCACAGTTGCTAGAAGGAAACTGATTAGGTAGGTGGCTGGGAGTGACAAATGACAAGGAGAGGGGGACCAGAGAGTATAAGGGAAGGGTGCTACCTGGCTTGGTCTGGATTGATGGGAGTAATTGGCTGAATGGTGACTGGCTAAACGAATTGTGCCCAACTAGCAGGGTGGATGGCCAGAGATGACAGGGGGATGAGACTGTTCAGAAAGAGTGGAGGAGATGAGAGACAGGGAGATTTCTAGGAACAAGATTGAGGAGGTATGAGAGAGAGAAGTTCTGCCTATAAGGTTTGCAGGATCTTATACGGCAGTTTTCTCATGTTGTGTCTTGAACTTTATTATATTAGGTCTTTAATATTCCAGAATAAGGTTCAAGACATAACATGAGAAAACAGCCCTATAAGATCCTGCAAACCTTATAGGCAGAACTCAAACACATTGAAATCAGCGGCTGCAGAGCTCTGATAAGGCTTTCACAACCCTCCCCTTCTTTCAACTCAGCTCTTCAACATCGGTAGAGAGCACAGGGAAGCTGAAATAGCTCTCACTCACTCGCTCTTAAGTTTTCAAGGTGGCACCTAGCTCCAAAGAAAACTTCAAGTCCTGCCCTAGCCCTACTAGAGCAGCTTGGAAAAGACATGCTTCTTATACATAAACCCAGTGGTGTACCCAGCACATTTGACACCCAGGGCAGATCTTTTTTAACACCCCCCCCCCCCCCCATCAATGTTTTTGGTAGGTGGTGAAATGGCCACCAGGCTTCAGCTTTGCTAGTCTTTAGTTTACAGTTGAGTTGTCAAACACTAGGTACAGCTAATACAACTGAGAACCAGGGAAACCGTGATTCAAATCCCACTGCTGCTCCCTGAGATTTTGGACAAGTCACTTAACCCTCCATTACCTCAGATACAAAACTTAATCAGAAGCCCGCCAGAGACAGAAAAATACATACTATAGCTGAATGTAACTTGCCTTGAGCTACTACTGAGAAAGCTGTGATTTAAATCTAAATCCAAAATCCCAGTATCAGACATACTGTGAAGTAATACAAAATACTGCAAATGCCATGCAGAATCTACAGAGCCATTCTACCATACCATAATAGCAGTAACTTCCACGAGTCACATAACAAGGCCCCATCTGAAAAAAAAGACAGCTTTATAAACATTACAGGGGGCACTAGAACATCTATTGGAAAACTAAACAAGCCAGATTAGTACAGATCAAGCCTGCAGAGTGAATGCTAACAGAAAACTATCCACCTAATATTCAAAAGGGTTTAACCGGGCAGGAGAGGCTTCTGCTCAGTTAAACCCTAAAAGTAGGACATTCAACAGGGATTTTGAAATGGGAAGAAACATCCATTACTAAAAAGAAGGACTTGTTATCTAGACCTGTTTCACAATCAGCTCTCCTCCACCCCCTCTTCCCTTAGTCCACTATCTCAACCCTCTTACCACTGCCTCCTTTTCTTCCTTTTCCGAAATCACTGAAGAAACCTTACTTCTTCTTTCATCCTCAAAACTAACCACCTGCCCCACTGACCCTATCCCCACTCATCTACTCAACACTATCTCTCCTGCTGTCACCCCTTTCATCTCTCATATCCTCAATCTGTCACTTTCCACTGCGACTGTCCCTGATGCCTTCAAACATGCCATAGTCACCCCACTCCTCAAAAAAACCTTCTCTGGATCCTACCTCTCCTTCCAACTATCGCCCCATCTCCCTCCCCTTTCTTATCTAAGATACTAGAATGTGCTGTCCACCGTCACTGCCTCGACTTTCTTTCTTCTCAAGCTATTCTTGATCCACTCCAATCTGGCTTTTGCCCCCTTCATTCAACTGAAACAGTACTTGCTAAAGTCTCCAATGATCTATTCCTGGCTAAATCCAAAGGGCTCTACTCTATCCTCATCTTTCTCGATCTTTCTGCTGCTTTTGACACTGTTGATCACAGCCTACTCCTTGGCACGCTATCCTCACTTGGATTTCAGAACCCTGCTCTTTCCTGGTTTTCTTCTTATCTCTCTCAGCATACTTTTAGTGTATACTCCGGTGGATCCTCCTCTTCCTCTGTCCCGCTCTCAGTGGGTGTACCTCAAGGATCTGTCCTAGGACCTCTCCTTTTCTCCTTCTATACTTCCTCCCTTGGTGCTCTGATCTCAGTCCACGGTTTTCAATATCACCAGCTCTACCTCTCCACACTAGAAAGCTCGGCAGATATCCAGGCCAAGATATCTGCCTGCTTGTCTGACATTGCTGCCTGGATGTCTTACCGCCACCTGAAGCTCAATATGTCCAAAACTGAGCTCATTATCTTCCCACCTAAACCAACCTCTCCCCTTCCCCCACTCTCTATTTCTGTCGACAACACACTTATTCTTCGTGTCTCATCTGCTCGTAACCTTGGGGTCATCTTCGACTCCTCCCTCTCCTTCTCTGCACATATTCAACAGGTTGCTAAAACCTGTCGTTTCTTCCTCTATAATATCGTCAAAATTCGCCCTCTCCTTTCTGAGCACGCTACCAGAACCCTCATCCACACTCTCATCACCTCTCGCTTGGACTACTGCAACTTGCTTCTCACAGGTCTTCCACTGAGCCATCTCTCTACTCTTCAATCTGTTCAAAATTCTGCTGCACGATTAATATTTTGCCAAAGTCACTATACCCATATCAGCCCTCTTCTGAAGTCACTTCACTGGCTCCCTATCCATTTCTGTATACAGTTCAAGCTCCTCTTATTAACCTATAAGTGCATTCACTCAGCTGCCCCTCACTACCTCTCACCCACATCTGTCTCTACACTCCTTCCCAGGAACTCAGTTCACTAGGCAAATCTCTCCTAATTGCACCCTTCTCCTCCATCGCTAACTCCAGACTCCGTTCCTTTTATCTCGCCGCACCTTATGCCTGGAATAAACTTCCCGAACCATTACGTCAAGCTCCATCCCTGGCCGCCTTCAAATCCTGGCTAAAGGCCTACCTGTTTGATGCTGCTTTCAATTCCTAACTTGTCACCTGCTCGTAACCTTTATCTTGTCTTCCTCTCTTCAATAGTCCCTTTTCCCTATGTGTCCTATCTGTCTGTCCTTCCCTTATCCCTTATTTGTCCTGTCTGTCTGTCCTGATTTAGATTGTAAGATCTTTTGAGCAGGGACTGTCTTTTCTTCATGTTCAATTGTGAAGCTCTGCGTTCGACTGGTAGCACTATAGAAATGATTTGTAGTAGTAGTAGTAGTTTCAGTCACGTGCAAGTTACAAAAAGTTGCTCTAATTGATCAGCTGCCACTGGAGGGATTTAAGCATGACTCCTCAATCTTCCAGTGACTGCTGTCCACCCCCCCCCCCCCCCTCTGGAAAGGAAAGCTAGACTCTATGTCAGCTGCAGGTATTATAGCCATTTTGAACAAGGTAGCAAGTAGGTCAGAGGAGTAACATCAAAGAAATGTAGCAAATTGGTGAGGCGAGATTTCCCGTTGCTGAATTTTATTCTTTATAATAGTTTCCACTATTTTTCCTTGCACTGATGTGAGGCTTACCAGTCTGTAATTTCCCAGATCACCCCTGGCGGACCATTTTGCGCCAGAGAAAGTTGGAGACAGTGTGATACATCATGAGCTTGGAGATGTTGGGTATGAAGAGAAATTCCCCTGAAGCAGCTATGTTTTAGTGAAACAGGGCTTCCCTGTCGGGATTTCAAGGAATCTTGTTGGGTACAGGCTGGACTTTAAGTGAATTGTGAAGACACCGTCAGTTAAGATAAGTACCCATTCCAAGTGATGTTCTTTTTTGAAAGTTTAGTCTCTATAATTATTGTTTGTGGAGGCACTAAGGCAGTGTTGTTATGAATTTGATATAGTGGAGGTTTTTTGTGAAGACATATGATGGAAGTGGTTCCCTCATTAAACAAAAGGCGTGTCCTTTAAAAACGAGGAAGTTCCGATTTTTCTGGTCTTTTTTTCTCCACTTTTTTTCATTTATTACCTGTTGTAGTTGCCCCCAAACATATAAGGTAGAATTTTGGAAGATTTTTTGATTTCAATTACCCCAATACTGACGGGGTAAAAGTAACATCAGGACATGCTAGGGAGGTAAAATTCCTTGACAAAATCAAGGACTGCTTTATGGAGCAGCTGGTACAGGAGCCAACAAGAGGAGGAAAAATTCTAGACCTAGTCCTTAGTGGAGCACATGATCTAGTGCAGGAGGTAATGGTACTGGGCCCACTTGATAGCATTGATCATAATATGATCAGATTTGATATCAGCTCTGGAGTAAGTACACACTGGAAATCCAATATGTTAGCATTTAACTTTCAAAAAGATTATAAAATGAGAACAGTGAAAAGAAAAATTTGAAAGGCAGCTGCAAAGATCAAAAATTTACATCAGGCATGGAAGCCCAGGTCATTTATAGTCCATGTATTAAAAAAGGAGGAAGAAAGCCAAATGATAGCCAGCATGATGAAAAAATGAAGTGAAGGAAGCTACTAGAACTAAAAGAAAAGAAAATCTTTCAGAAAATGGAAGCAGGAACAGACTGAAAATAAGAAACAGCAAAAGGAATGGCAAATCAAATGCAAAGCAAAGATAAGGAAAGCAAAGAGATACTTTGAAAAAAGGATTATGTTGGAGGCAAAAGCATACAGTAAAAACTTTGTTAGGTATTATATTAGAAGCAAGAAGCTGGCAAAAGAATCAGCTGGACCACTAAATGACCGAGGGGTAAAAGGGGTACTCACAGAAAACTAAGCTATAGCAGAGAGATTAAATGAATTCTTTGCTTTGGTCTTCACCAAGGAAGATTTGGGAGAGATACCGGTGCCAGAAATGGTATTCAAAGCTGGCGAGTCAGATAAACTGAATCAAATCTTGGTTAACCTGGAAGATGTAATGGGGCAATTTGACAAACTGAAGAGTAGCAAATCACCTGGACCAGATATATTCATCCCAAAGTACTGATAGAATTGAAAAATGAACTTGCAGAACTATTGTTAGTAATATGTAATCTTAAAAATTAAGCATGGTACTGGAAGATTGGAGGGTGGCCAATGTAATGCCGATTTTTAAAAAAAGGTTTCAGAAATGATGCGGGAAATTATAGACTGGTGAGCCTGATGTCGGTGCCAGGCAAAATGATACAGACTATTATAAAGAATAAAATTACTGAGCATATTCAAAAGCATGGATTAATAAGGCAAAGTCAACATGGATTTAGTGAAGGGAAATCTTGCATCACCAATCTATTACATTTCTTTGAAGGGGTAAACAAACACGTGGATAAAGGTGAACTGGTCGATATTGTGTATCTGGATTTTCAAAAGGCATTTGACAAAGTACCTTATGAAAGACTCCAGAGAAAATTGGGGAGTCATGGGATAGGAGGTAGTGTTCTATTGTGCATTTAAAACTGGTTAAAAGATAGAAAACAGAAAGTAGGGTTAAATGGTCAGTATTCTCAATGGAGAAGGGTAGATAGTGGGGTTCCCTGGGGTCTGTGCTGGGAGTCCCAGCCTGGGACCGCTGCTTTTTAACATATTTATAAATGTTTTAGAGATGGGGAGTAACTAGTAAGGTAATTAAATTTGCTGATGACACAAAAAGTTATTAAATAACAAGAGGATTATGAAGAATTACAAAACAACCTTATGAGACTGGGCATCCAAATGGCAGATGACAATTAATGTAAGTGCAAAGTGATGCACGTAGGAAAGAGGAACCTGAACTATAGCTACATGATGCAAGATTCCACATTAGGAATCTCCGACCAGGAAAGGGATCTAGGCATCATCATTGATGATACGTTGAAACCCTCTACTCAGTTTGCAGCAGCAGCAGCTAAGAAAGCAAATAGAATGTAAAGTATTACTAGGAAAGGAATGGAAAACAAAAATAAGACATTATGTCTTTGCATTGCTCCATGGTGCGACTGCACCTCGAATACTGTGTGCAATTCTGGTCACCACATCTCAAAAAAGATATAGTGGAATTAGAAAAGGTATAGAGAACAGCAACGAAAAAGATAAAGGGGAGTGGACGACTTCCGTTTGAGGAAAGGCCAATGCGGCTAGAGCTCTTCATCTTGGAGAAAAGACGACAGGGGAAATATAACATAGATCTATAAATAATGAGTGGAGTGGAATGGGTGGGCATGAATCGCTTCTTTACTATTTCAAAAATACTAGGACTAAGGGGCACACAATGAAGCTACAAAGTAGTAAATTCAAAACAAATCAGAGAAAACCTTTATTTATTTATTTTTGTATCACACTGTTATCCAAAACACGTTTCGGTTCAAAATGGCTTACAATTTACAGTAAAATTACAGTAGTTTTACAGTTATGACAAAAGGTCAAGTGGATTACAATTTACAGTAAAATTACAGTAGTTTTACAGTTGAGATTTAGGAGAGGTCATTTGTAGCTTACGTGGTTAGCTAAAGAATTTGTTTTGAACAGATTTGTTTTCAGAAATGCTTCTTGTGGCTTTTGGTATTGAGTTCTACCATTTGGATCCCAGATAGCTGAAACTGCAGTGTAGACGGTTCTGTGTTTCTGCAGCTGAGTAGGTGAAGAAGTAAGTATCTTCTGGTTTCTGGGCTTGCGTTTCTTGGTGATAATTCTATCATGTCTTGCATGTATACAGGTGCCATGCCAAATAGTATCTTGAAAATAAGGGTGCTAGCTTTGAAGAGTAGTCTTGCTTTGACTGCCAGCCAGTGTAGTGTTTCAAGTAGTGGGGTAGCTCTTTCGTATTTTGACTTTTTGAAAAATCAGTCTTGCTGCTGTGTTTTGGACGGTTTGTAACAATTTTAGTGTGTTTCCTAAAAACCCTACATATGCCGCATTACAGTAGTCTAGTTGTGACGGTATCATCAACTGTACTATTATCTGGAATGTTACTACTGATATTTGATTGTCCAGTGATAGATGTTTATCTAGAATAATTCCCAGTATTTTCAGTTGTTTCTCGATTTGGAACGTTTGATTGTTGATTGTGAAATTTTGGTGTGCTGTGGGATTGTGCGGGTGGATAGAACCAGGAATTTGGTTTTGTCTCTGTTTAGTTTGAGTTTGAAAGTTGTTGCTCAGTGTTCCATAAGGACCAGGCCTGTTTTGACTTTATCTAGTATTTCTGTGATGCTGTTGTTGAATGGTATGTAGATGGTGACATCATCTGCGTATATGAATGGGTTGAAACCCATTGCCTCCAATTCTTCACATAATGTGTAATTAAACTCTGGAATTTACTGTCAGAGAATGTGGTAAAAGTAGTTATCTTAGCGGGGTTTTAAAAAGGTTTGGATAACTTCCTAAAGAAAAGCCCTTAAACCATTATTAAGATGGTCTTGGGGAAAATCCACTGCTTATTTCTAGGATAAGCAGCATAAAATGTATTATACTGTTCTGGGATCTTGCCAAGTACTTGAAACCTGGATTGGTCACCGTTGGAAACAGAATGCTGGACTTGATGGCCTTTCGGTCTGTCCCAGTACGACAAAGCTTAAGTTCTTAAGTTTTTGCATATTTGCAAAACTAAAAGAGCATTGAACAAGAGGATTATTGAACATATAAGCACTATTAAAAGAAAGGTTGCTGATAATCCATTGGTTCCACATGCTGTTTCCAATTAACACAAATTTGAAGATTTTAGATTTCTAGTTTTAAAGAGAGTTCAGAATGCATGGAGCGGAGGCAATGTGGATACATATATCTTGATCTTTTATGTGTTTTCCTGATCGTGAACATTTGATTAATTAAGTTTTTAATATATTATTTACTTTTTAAAAAATAGTTTGTATTTTTATGATTTGGCTGTTGATTTAATTCATGTTTAACAGTTGTTTATCTCTTCTGCTTTAATAAATTGTCTATAACTTCTACTTTCTAGTGTATTTTGGTCTGCTCTTTATCTGCACTTCTAGAGCATTTGCTGATCATTACCTCCTACTGTTCTGCGTAATTATTTAGTACATTGTTCAATAAAGATTTTTTTGTTAACTTGTCATGGCATTTTCCAGGAAGCACCAGGCTGCTGCCTAGGAAGTTATAAAACGCTGACACACCATATTTGGGGATCACCAGCGCCTCTGGGAGCACTCAAGTCACCACCAAGGTCCCTAGACCTCTTCAGCTTTGTCAGTGGCCAACTTCTGTGGAGAACACAGTTCAGCTTTAGACCTTATTGTGCCCAATGAAAATGTGTTCATAGAGCCCTGTCATTCAGTTTACAATTCAGACATTATGTAAAGTTCTGACAATACATTATACTATCTCGAGCGGAAATAAGAAATATTAAAATTTGCTTCTGGGAGCTCCTCAGCTAGATTGCCATTCCCACTGGTGCTCACCAGCACCTCTTGGAAAAGAGTTTTTTCAAGTACTTATACAGTCAGCACCTGAGGTACATCATATAAGGAGTTTTAAGTATCGATCTCCTAATGTTTAAAGAGTTTCTAGCTCATTTTTCCCCAATTACAGAGAGAGAAAAGCAATGTGTTTGAATACTTTATATTTTAATCATTTTAAAAATTAACATTTCTATAATTTTGAATGCAGAATTAACAATAAAAATATCTTTGCTTTAAATTTACTGAAGAGGTTATACCTAGCTCTTTCTCTACCTCATTAAATTGTCTTCCATACAATGGAAAAATAAATGCTTTTTCTTACAGTAATTTACTGAAAGAAGTGTATATGTATATCATGCACCTGCTGAAAAATATGGGCTGCTGGTTGGAAGTGATAATGTCAAGGAAGGCACTTAAAAACCTTCTGCCAGCCCAACAACTTTACCCTCTCCATCCTGATTAAAGCAGCAAGGGAACAATAGCTCCCCAGTACTCCTGCTGGAAGGGACTATGCCAGCTTCCTCCTGGCACTACATGCTGAATGAAGCAGAACTACAGCAGCTCAACAGCACTGCATGGAGGAGGGAGTACAGCTGCAGTTGATATACTTGCCTGAATAAAAACTGAATTGTCTATTCCACAGGTGTCCAACCTCGGCCATCACCAGGTCGGGTTTTCAGGCTTTCCACAATGAGTATGCATAAGATCCTATCTGCATACAATGGAGCCAGTGCATACAAACAGATCTCATGAATATTCATTGGGGAAATCCTGAAAATGCAACTGGATTGTGGCCCTTGAGGACCAAGGTTGAACACCTCTGGTCTTTCTACAATTTTGTGCACATTTTGTACTTAGCGTGCAAAATTGTGTGTGTAGGTTATGGAATAGTGCCAGTTATGCTCGTTAGTTAACTGACAAATTAGGCGCTAACTGGCGTTAGCAACCAATAATTACCAATAATTGGAGATAACTGAAGTTCATGGGTGCAGATTGACAATAATTTGCAGTTATGTTTAAAAACAGTTATGCACGCTGCACTTAACTGCTATTCTAGAAATTTAGTGCACAAATGCTGTAGTGCATAAAAGCTATAGCATGTAACTAAAGAGGCCATGCACACAGGGGGCATGGGTGGGTCAGGGGTGTGCCTAGCACTTAGGGGGTCTTTTACAAAGGCACACTAGCGCTTTTAGCACACACTAAAATTTCACTGTGCTCAATGCTAAGATGCCCATAGGAATATAATGGGCGTCTTACCATTTAGCGCATGCTAATTTTTAAAGTGCACTAAAAACTGTAGTGCACCTTTGTAAAAGAGGCCTAAGATTTTAGAATACTGTTAGTTACATGTACAACTGCAATATTTAGTCATGGTCATTTACACTAGCTACTGACATGGCACAAGCAGCCTTGCCTAAATGTGGGCGCTTAAATGCCAACTTATGCTAGTATTCTATAATTGCTGATACAGAATTTGCACTTAGCTCGCAGTATCCTAGAGTCTAAATTTCAATGGCCTTTTCTGAATTACCACGCTAAAGGCATTGAGTGGAGGAGTAACCTAATGGTAAGCACAGTGGGCTGAGAACCTGGGGAGCTGGATTTAATTCCCACTGTGGCTCCTCGTGATCCTGGGCAAGTCACTTAACCTTCCATTGCTCCAGCTACAAAAACATATTTTGTGAGCCTACTAGGGAAAGTACCTGTATTTAATACATGTAAACTGCTTTGGCTGTGCACATATGTCCCCTCTCCCCCACCAATGCCTTTATCCCTTTACATTCTTTATGAAGAAAATGAAAAGGCATGTGGTAGGGCAAAAGTGAAAAAGGTGAGGAGGAAGTAGATGAAAATGGGGATCTTGATCAGAATACAACCACCCATCTCTTTGCTGAACCAGAGCAATCACTATCTGGTTCCTGTATTTACAAAAGTTTTGTAGTCCTTCTATATACACACATGCACAAAACACCCTTTGTCTTAGGGTGACTTTCACCGCTGGAATTGCACAGAGACGTTCTTTAATTCCACATGAAACAGAACAAAACCCCATATATAGACTAGTCATCCACTTCATACAAGAATGAAGACAGACTATCGTCGGCATCAGAGTCACTGCAGTAATTTATTCTGTTGCAGCTTGATCTCTTGCAGCCAGAACAAGCTCCCAAAGAGTTGAGAAACTATCTATTTCACTTGTCTTCAGTCCCAATTTTTGTATCTATAAAGTAAATAAAGAAAGAAAATAAACAAACAAACAAAAGCAAAATTCAAGTCAACCACTTTCTTGTTTGGAGTTTTTGTAAGCATATACAGATGCTAGTGCCGGTACCTGGTCAAAATAGCCCCGACAAAAAAGCTACAAACAAAAAAAGCTCTCGACATAATAGTCCCTGACATAACAGCCACTGTCAAAACTGCCTGCCCAAGGGAGGCGTACTGTTTGGGGAAGGGGACTTAAATAATGCAGGCATAGTCTGCCAGTGGGAAGATAACTGTTGAGATATGTTTTGCTATGTTATGGTTGAAACTGTGCCCAGGTGGGCTCTTTATTGTTGTGATTTACTACATTTCTCACTAAAAGCTTTAAATGGGGGGGGGGGGGGGGGGGGGGAACCGGCCTGCCCACAATATAACCCTTGACAAGTTAGCCACATGACAAAAGGGCCCGATTAGGATGCCCAGAATCTAGGACTGCATTTTTGTCCTAATAATCTTACCTTGCCAAACAGGATAAGGTTGGTAAGACTATGAAAATGATGACAATATTGTTTTTTTTTTTTTTTAATTAGCATTGATGGAAGAATAGTTTCTTTAAATAGCAGAACAGATCATGAATACCAGTTTGTAGCTATAGAATTTTGTTTATTTATATATGCTTTATGCAATTGAATGCTGGTAGGAGTCTTTATCAGTGAAGATTTCAGTTGTAGTTTATTATATTTTTTGTGATGTGCTATTTTTCTTAGGGGGCTTTTGTTAAGGGGGCTATTTTGCAGGAGGGGCCATTTTGTCAAGGGCTATTTTGTTAGGGTGTGAAATGTCAAGGGTTATTTTGTTACGGGGCTATTTTGTCAGGGCTATTATGACTGGGTGCCGCTAGTGCCAATTGTGCTTTGCAATGCAAACCATGCTCAGCTTCTGAGAAACAATTGGCACAGAGCATTGAGGTGCAGCAGCATGGTTGTTTCATCCCTGGAAACCCCAACTTACCTGATCTCCCAAGTACTCAACATCCAAAGCCAGCTGTAACCGTATTTTGTAGTCATCGCTATTGCCTCCATTTGTCCCAACGCTGTTGGAAGGGACTGTTTTACGTTCACGGGCTTGTTTCAGCCGCTTTAGGCTTTCCTCCATTTTCTTCACAGAACTCAGTACATCAGATACGGTTTCATAGTACCTGAGTCACAAATGAAATGAGGAGGTTTATTTTGTAGCATATTCGCAAAATTCCCTGTTCTTCTGTCCTAACATACCTTTGTCTAATATCAAAGCTGTCAGGTTTTAACATTCTCAAAACATTCAAGTACTCATAACGTAGAAAAATGAGATTTAATTGTCTTACCAAAGTCTCTCGGATAGGCTGTATATTTAACTACAACTGGAAAAAAATGTGTCGACTTATGATTCACCGATTATGCAACAAAGGACTCATGAGGGTTTAAAATGTACGTTAACGCTTGTCTCACCATTGTTCCTGGATATCCCTCTGTGTAAACTTCTGACAATTCCTGAGCTTTTAATTTATACTTGCCATAAGAAACTTTCTAATCACCCTTCTGTGAATGTTTCACTCAATTTTGAATCTTCTCTTGCAAGATTGAATGTAACTTGTTTAAATTTATCTGATTTGGCCACTTATTTGTTACATGGGTTTCTCCTTTTAGAGTTTATTTCAATCGCAGGCATAGATAGGTTAGTTTGGGTCCTTCCTTTTCAAACTGTTGTACCCTTCATCGATGGACATCGATTGGACACCCTGCGGATATTATCTGTATAGGTGAGGATTTCACAATCACAAGAGGGAATGAATTGATTTGCACATCTCTGACTACGGACAAAGTGCGTTATGACCCATGAACTGCCATAGCTAAATCAGTCTCAAACTTTAAAATGCCCGAGCTGCATCTTTCTGTATTCTCTGCCAAGGAAAGGTACACTTCCTATGTACATCACAGGGCGGTACACAATTAAATTACACACAGTTTTATCAGTAAGAGAAAAGGAACGTGAAAAATATAATAGGAAAGGACACATTCATTAAAAAAAAAAAAAAAGAGAAGTACATTATGAGATGCATACATCAGAAACAGACAGGGGAGGGTCAGGTGATTCTCTGCTGGTTGGTAAAACCTCTCCAAATGCTTGGTGGAAAAGATATGTCTTAAGGGCAGAGCAGAATTTAAGGTAGGATGGTTCGAACTGCAAGTTGGAAGGTTAAAGCGTTCCACAGGGAGGGGAACCAGACAGAAGGAATTTTCTAGATCTCGTCAAAGAAAACTGCTCTAGGTGAGGGAATATGGAGACGTTGATAGTTCAGGGAATGAGAACCTCGGAGGGGCGTAAGGGGCAACTACGATCCATAGATTTAGAAAATACTGTTGTTACAAACTTATTTATAACAAAAGAGAGGGAACGAAGTACAAACTAAAGTCCAAACAGAAAAACAGCACCACGGGCCTTTAAAAATGGAACACAGTTCTTTATAAATGAGCCTTGACAAAAAGACCCGACACGGGCCGTGTTTCGGTGACGGGCCGTTTGGATACAGAAAGTGAAAGTGCCTTGGTGCTTTGTAGCTTTTACTATATGAGAAGTGGGGACCCCTGACGCAGGTGCTAGTCACCGAAACATGGCCCGTGTCGGGTCTTTTTGTCAAGGCTCATTCATTAAAGAACTGTGTTCCATTTTTTAAAGGCCCGTGGTGCTGATTTTTCTGTCACAACTTATTTGCAATCATTTGTATTTGAACATCTAAAAATTTGATCGCTGCTCTATCATACTGTATTTCAAATTTAATAGTGGACTGGAAATCATTCAAACAACACAAGAACTTTTGTAGAGTCTCCTCCATATCCATCCACAAACAAAACATATCATCAATAAAAGAAATCCAACATTTAATATGAACAAAAAAACAGGATGGATATACCCACTTATTTTTCAAAAGCTGCAATAAACACATAGCCAACGTGGGGGCAAATGAAAAGCCCATTGCCACCACAGATACTGCTGATATAAATTCTATCAAAAATGAAGTAATTTTTACTCATAACTATTTCACTTAGATTGACTAAGAAGTCTGTGGGGATCTGGTGAAGGCGCAGTTGACAGTCCAGAGAATCATTATAGCACTTCCAAAACCCTGTGGAATGCTTCTATTTAAGGAACAGACATCAAAAGTCACTAACAAGGCAAACAGAACAAATATTCTTTAACCGTAACATCTGAAGAAAATAAGTTGTATCTTAACATAAGATTTGACTGATAGAACTGAAGGTACTTAAATTGCATGATCTTTCAACAAAGAGTCTCTGGCAAACACTATGGATTGGCCAGGAGGATTTTGCGCATTCTTATGAATTTTAGCCTCAAACTGCATAATTCAGAAATTCAAACTCTTTCTTAGTCAGAAATCCTGCAGACGACCCTTCTTTGGTCAAAGCACCTATTAGTTGGGACATATAGAGGCATATTTTCAAGCACTTTGGGAGGCTAAGTTCCATAGGTTTCTATGGAACTTTGGGAGGCTAAGTGCTTTGAAAATGAGCCTCATGATCTGACAGATCTACTCATAGTTTGATACAGTTATCCACCTTAGAGAGTTGAAATAGAGCTTCTGTCCAATAATCTTTTCTATCCCAGATGACAATTTAGAGCCACCATCATCTGCGCAGAATATCATAATCAAATCATCTGTACTTTTAGTTGCTAGTCTTTCTGCCTTACATGATTAAATTTATAAAAATTAGGGCATCTTTCTATTGTTTCAACTTCTTTCAAAACCAATGATTTAAATGTCTGAAGAACTGAATCCAATGGACCCGAAGGCATCCAAACTGATCGATGACTAACCAAAGAGCAATCAGTGCTGGTAACTCCATAGTTAAGAAAAAAAGAACCTTGCACTGCTCAAAATTTATGTGACCCATACTTTCAAGAAGTTACCAGTGCTGGTACTTTTTAGATGTGGCAGCAATAAGAAGGACACGAGAAGACTTAAGTACTAAACTGGTGGTCTGGTGGTTCTGTGGTTGACTCCTGGGTTCAATTTCTGCTATCCAGGTTGGTTAGAGATACTGTACAGCAAAGGTGTCATAGTAATATAGTAGATGACAGCAGATAAAGACCTGTATTGTCCATCCAGTCTGCCCAATAAGATAAACTCATTGTATATGGTATGAAATGATACATCATATGTATACCTGATCTTGATTTATCCTTGTCTGTTTTAGTGCATAAACTGTACAAGTATGCACGGCACTGGCCTTGTTCTAAAATTTCTGAAGTTGTCAAAGTTCCTGAAGAGCTCCACTCCAGCCCATCCAAATCTATTCAGCCTTGATCAGGGCACAGACCATAGAAGTCTGCCCAACACCGGCTTTCCCACTTAATCTTCACTAAGCTACTTTGGATCCGATTCTTCTAAACAGGATTCTTTAGAGCTGGACATTGTCACTAACTCAGTCTATTCTTCAGGATTTACGCAATGAATGTACATAAGATATAATTGCATATAATGGAGGAAGTATGGGCAAGTAATCTTATAGTCACTATGAATATCCTGGAAAACCAGACTGGTTTGTGGCTGATACAATCAATAAATGCCTTATTTGTAGACTGACCATTAGCAGAGAATCGCAACATACTGCTAGTTGTCAGACTCTGCACTTTGGATAATAGTGGTGCAAGAGGAAGACACAAGTGGGTATCGCCCCTGCTTGGCCATAGTTTGAGGTATGTGGGGCAAGTCTGGTGGAGTTCAGGGAGGGGAGGGGGTGCCCTCATCTTCCAGTGATTTTTTTTTTTTTATGTTGGGGTTTTGGGTTGCTAGACTACTATGGATGTTGGGTGGAGGGAAGAGGGTCAGCTACCCTGTCCAGGGGGTGGGGTGGGGCAGAGGATCTGCTACCTTGTCCCAGGGAGGAGGGGTCAGCTACATTATCAAGTGGGGAGGGGTCAGCTACCTTCAGGTAGGAGCTGGGCAACTGCAGACCTGAAACTTTTTTTTTTTTAATGTCACCCTTCCTGTCAGTATGTGAGCCAATCACCGCTCACGCACTGACAGGAAGGGTGACATTTTACAATGAGCTGTGGATTACTGCCACAATTTTAAAGCAGCAGTAACTTGAAGGCTCACTGCATTTAAGTGCTGTAATGCTCACAGCAGTTCCACAGAAATAAAGACAAAAAAAGAAAATGATGAGTACACATTAAAGAAGATATAAAAAATCCATTCCTAAGCTGATAAATAAAAAGACAGGAACTGCTCTTCACATATTGTACATTCTCACTTACCTTCCTAGTGCTCTCCGAGAGAGCTCCTTTCAGCCATCCATGTATGATAGACTGTTTCAGTATATCCTTGTACTCATTCTGAAGTTGATGTAAGGGTTTCAGGGCATTGTCAACATATGGTAATGCTTTAGTTGGCACCTCCTGGTTAATGAAACAAATGAAGAGACCGTCAGCTTTCACTAGAAACCACACCAGCTTATGTTTATTTACAATACTTGATAAACCTGCCAAATTTTGGACTAGCCAAGCCTAACCATTGTACAAGGACCATAAGATTTATAACAGAAGAAAGGAACTCCAGTAAAAGCTAGAAAGATACTCAGGTCATACAGAGAGCAAAACTTAACTCCAGTAAAAGGCCTGTAAAAGCAACTTAGACATAATAGATAAAGGACCTGCGACTGCTCCTATTATCCATCCATCAGCTTTCTTTAAGGAGAATGAACACCACCTAAAAATAAATGTGTTTTATGATCTGCTCTAAATTTTTTGTAGGATGTTTTGGAGCGAAGCCCTAAGAGCAGACTGTTCCAGAGTGGCTGTACTTCTGCAATACAACTGACAATGGAAAGAGGCAGATTTCCTAAGCACTGAACGTCTAAGACAATAGTGATGCTGCACAAACCATCCATAGACTAGCAGAAATATCAGTGAACACTAATAAGCTGCAATAGACTCTGAAGACTTTTAGCAGGTGTTCTCTATAAGACAGTATTTATTTATCAAAGTTTATTTTCAAACCTATATCCGGCATTATCCACTCTATCTAAGTGGGTTACAAAGAAAAACATACACAGAAAACATACAATACAAATATTCACATACAAGATACAAACATACTATACCAAATGACAGCACACTCCCTTATCTGTCAACTATATTAATTAGCTCTCAAAAAAAGCTTCCTGAAACAAATATGTTTTTAATTACTCAAAACAAAGGCAACCTTTTTCACCCAAATCTCCAATCCCTGAAACTCACGGCATGGCTCCTCCACAGAAAGTAACCAGCTATAATCCATTTTCTCCAGTTGTACTTCAGGTACTTCATGCGGTGCGTAAAGACTCTACCAAATGATTGTATGCATCTAAATGGAACCTTTTGTTTTGCGGTGCAACAAGAAATCGTATCAGCTAGATTTGTGTTTCATCTCTTGAATTCTTGACTATTTATGCATCTGTCAGATACAGGTTTATTTTATTCCTCAGTCAAGTGCATCTAGCAACGTTGTCAGTATTACATGATCTGGTGGATGACTTAACAATTATTCAACATCTAGTAACAAAGAGATGTATCAAAGGTTTACCACACTGCAGACCACAGATAAAACCTCCCTATAACTGTTTGGGATCTTAACCTGGTTTTGCATGTTCTTATGAATCCTCCCATTTGAACCTCTACAGACAGCTGATATTATTCATGGAAGACTTTGTTTTTGGTTGCAATTACTTCAGCACATAGGATAGGAGAGATTCAGGCTCTAGTACACCACTCTCCATACTTGCAGATACTTCATGACAAAGTGCTACTCCGAATGCACCAATGTTTCTACCAAAGGTGGTGTCACCTTTTCACATCAATCAACTACTGTGCTGTCTGTCTTTTACCCTCCTCCTATTTGGATCAGGAGATGTTATTGCATACACTTGACTGTGTTAGAGCTATCAGAATATATTTACAAAGAACAGACTTTGTTAATCGTCTTTCACAGCTTTTCCTCTGTTTGCGATCAATTCACCAACCAAAACCACTAACAAAATCTACTCTCTCTCTCTCTCAATGGATAGCTAACTGCGTTTCTTTCTATCAGCAGAATTCTCAGTCACAACCTACAGACATTCCTCATGTCACAACAACTACTACTACTACTTAACATTTCTAGAGCGCTACTAGGATTACACAGCGCTGTACAGTTTAACAAAAAAGGACAGTCCCTGCTCAAAGGAGCTTACAATCTAATGGGCAAAATGTCAAGTTGGGGCAGTCAAGATTTCCTGAATAAAGGTATGGTGGTTAGGTGCCAAAGGCGACATTGAAGAGGTGGGCTTTGAGCAAGGCTTTGAAGATGGGCAGGGAGGGGGCCTGGCGTATGGGCTCAGGGAGTTTATTCCAGGCATGGGGTGAGGCGAGGCAGAAAGGTCGGAGCCTGGAGTTGGCGGTGGTGGAGAAGGGTACTGAAAGGAACGATTTGTCGAGAGCGGAAGTTACGGGTAGGAATGTAAGGGGAGATGAGGGGAGAGAGGTAAGGAGGGGCTGCAGATCGAGTGCATTTGTAGGTTAATAGGAGAAGCTTAAACTGTATGCGGTACCTAATTGGAAGCCAGTGAAGTGACTTGAGGAGAGGGGTGATACAACTGTATCGGTCCAGGCGGAAGATAAGACGTGCAGCAGAGTTCTGAACGCACTGAAGGGGGGATAGATGGCAAAGTGGGAGGCCAGTGAGGAGTAGGTTGCAGTAGTCACGGCGAGAGGTAATGAGAGAGTGGATGAGAGTTCGGGTGGTGTGCTCAGAGAGGAAAGGGTGAATTTTGCTGATGTTATAAAGCATCAAAGAAAGTATCCAATGTGGGTATGACCCCATCCTCCTTCTCAGTAAAGACTGAGACAAAGACACTGTTTAATGTTTCTGCCATTTCCTTATAGCATTTAAGTACTCTTTTTACCCCCCTTGGTCATCCAGCAGTCCAACTGTCTCCCTCATGGGCTTTTCACTTTTGATGGATTTGAAACCGTTTTTAGCATTAGTTTAGTTCTCTATAGCAACTTTTCTTTTCAAAGCCTCTCCTGGCCTGCTTTACTACTTTATTTAAATCTAAAAAAAATGCTTTGTGCTCATTTCTGTTTTTTTCATTAGGGTCTGCTTTCGATTTTCTCAAATATGCATTTTTGGCTTTTACTGTCTTTTTTACCTCACTGTTAAACCACACTTACAATCCTCTGGCCTTAACTTTTCTTAATGGATGGAATATATTTATCTGGGCTTCCAAATGGTCCTTTTAAATAACGACCACATCTCTTGCAATTGTTTTAGCCCAAAAACTGCTCCTTTTTCTTTTTTCAATATTTATTAGAATTTCAAACATTTACACAAGCACTTGCTACAGAAACATGGGCATATAATACATAGGAAATGGTCTAAAAGACCAGCAAAAAAGGAAAAGAAATACTTTAAGCTCCAGTAGATCACAACTAAAGTAGGGGGCAGAAAGAAAAATCAGGAGGAGTAATAAGAGAAAAAGAAAAAATACTCCTTTTATATATTTTTTCTAATTTCCTCATTTTACCATATCCCTTTCTAAAACTAAGCACTATAGCAGTATTTTTTTATTTTTTAGAATCTTTGTTTCAGTGGTGACACATTTGATTGCATTGTGCCTAGCACAATTACTCTTTGCATCAGGTCTTTTGTACCATTAAGGACTGGATCTAAAGTACTTCCACCTGTAGTAATCTGGTACCTAGAAACTTTCCTAGTGAGTCAATCAATATTTGGCTAATAGAAGCTACCCATTATAATTGTGTTACCAAATGCACTAGCTTTCTGTTTCCATTTCACTATATCTCTTCATTCTGTCCAGGTGTACAATAGAATACCATCACTAGTATGCTCCTCACCATCGTACATGGAATATCTATACATGAAGGTTCCACACTGCATTTGTTTGCTGCAGAACTTTCATCTTGTTTTGACTATGCCTCAAGCAGGGTACATCAGCAAGCTTTTCCTACACATCATATCTGAGGTCTGATGCCCACAGTCATCAGTCTGTGGGCTTTGATACCCATTGCAAAAGTTCCCAACACAGTCTCACAATTAGCCTAGGTTGATCTGTTCTCCATGTGTTTTACACACTCCTTTCCATTGTCAACCAGTATCCTAAGGTCATCACATTCCTCTTGAAGAAGAAATTCTGAAAGACCGTCTAGCTAGTCCAGTGTTCTCCATATACCCCTGGATTTTATATAGTGCGCTTAGATTTAAGCGCCGAAATCAGCACGGATTCTATAACACCGCACGCAACTTAATTGGCCTAACAAGCTAATGAGCGCTGATAACAGCACTTAACAAGCAATAGTGAGCACTAATTGGCAATGATTAGAATTTAGGCGCACAACTTGCTAAGCGTATTCTGTAGTGATGTGCGCCAAACTTCTAACACGTCAGAGGTAAAAAGGGGTGTGGTTATAGGTGGGGAAATAGGCGTTTTGTGGGCGTTCCAAAATTTAGGCGTAGTTATAGAATATGGCCCAGTGCGCCTAAATCTACGGCGCTCAGATTTACACCAGGTTTTTGTTGGCATAGATGAGTGCAAATATTAGTGTTGAAATATCAACTAAGTGTATTCTATAATCAGCGCCTAGGCACTGATTATAGAATACGCTTAGCTGGCACTGATTTCAGTGCCTATTTTTTAGGCGCCATATATAGAATGTCCTCCATAATGACTCATGAAGAGCTGGTAAGAAGCTATGTGGGAGGTAAGCCACAGAATCCTGACAAACATTCTTCTCAGATCAGTGGCGTTCCTAGGGGGAGCTGGCACCCGGGGCGGATCGCCGATGCGCCCCGCCCCCCGGGTGCAGCGCAACCCCCAATGCAGCGCGGACCCCCCCACGGCGAAAGGACACCCCCGTGAAGGAACCCCCCCACCGGGTGCACGCCGTTGTTCCATGCTTCTTCTTTGCCCCATAACAGGAAGTAACCTGTTCCGGGGCAGAGAACAAGCATGGAACGGAGGACAGGCGCGCGCGGCACCCCCCCCCCCCCCCCCCCCCCCAAGGGGCGTGCACCCGGCGGGGGGGGGGGGGGGGTCCTTCGCGGGGGTGTCCTTTCGCCGTGGGGGGGGTCCGCGCTGCATTGGGGGGGGGCGCTGCACCCGGGGGGCGGGGCGCATCGGCGATCCGCCCCAGGTGCCAGCTCCCCCCAGGAACGCCACTGATCTGAGAAGAATGTTTAATAGTCAAATAAGAAAAAAAAATGCATATTTCTTGAAAGGAATTGATGTTGGTAGTAATGATGCGTCACTGGTGCAAGGCAGAGAACAAAGTCTTGAATGGAAAAGCAGAAGATCCAACAATGGTAAACAATCACTGCCAATGCCTCTTGAAATTAGAGATAGTAACCTGCACAAACCTTATTGGTTCTTCTGTAAAGTCTGGGGACATCCAAGGAGCTTTTCAGGCAGCTGAAGCAGGAGGCACTCAGATCCTGTATTATTCTGTTACTAATGGTGGGCATGCAGCCTGCTAAAGAGGCCTGTGAATCTTCTAAAGCATCTAGCAAAGCAAAAGTTGTAACATTTTCATCAGTGACAGTAACCTGATTGAGAAACTATGCCATAAAATGATCAAAGAATATGAGTGTTCAATACCTTCATCAAAATTGCTTCAAAAAGGTACATTTGCATCGATAATAAAAATACAAGGCAGCCAAGTCCCTATGTTGGCAGAACATTAATGTAAACAGATTGGTGGAAGCAGTGTTCTCTAGCTGTCCAGGATTTGAATAACCTTTTTGAAACTGATTTTTGGTCAAATGATCAGAGACTATTAACTTAGCCTTTTTTTTCCTCACACCTGTGTTCTCAACAGCACTACAAAAATGCAGTCTTAAACAGTAATGGCACATGATGCCTAACCAAGGCAGACTCAGACCTCTCTCCACTTGTTCTTGTTCTGTGCTGCAAACAGTGTTAAGTACATCAGTAATTAACAGCACACTTGTTTTCATCTACATTTCTTTCATACACTTTTATCCTGATGCAATATGGGGGAGGCTAGCATACAATTCAATTCCCCCAGATAGCTTTCACCCCTTCCTCACCACTGCAGCTCTCTAGTATAAACTTAACAAACAAAAATGTTTTCCTTTGAGTAATTCAGTCAGGAAACATGTTCCCCTACTGTCTCATATCCCTATTTGAGAGCTTCCCAATAAAAAGAAAACATTAATGCTTTCCAAAAGGTCTTTTCAAAGTAATAAGGCTGATAAGTTTGATTACTTGTATAAACAGAACACAGTTCAATAAGCAAGTGGTAGTGATACCTTCTTACTGAACTAATTTAATAGACGATTTAACTTTCAAGAGCTGCACTCTCTTGATGAGGTCAAAGGAACACAAACTCGTATGTACACTCATTTTATAAACAGGAAGACAGTCTTAAGATTAACCATCTGTTCATTTCTATCAAAAGCTTCTGGTATTATTCATATTAAAATTGACAGTGCTTTTAAACAACTTTTATAAAAACACACCTGACAATGAAGACCAATTCTTAAAGCCTGTCATTTCTAGCTTTGGTTTGATGATTTGAAAAAGTTGAGCAAGCTGCAAAACAAAAGCATTTTTATAATTTTTTAAACCATCACATATAAATCTAGGTAACACACAAAGTGAAATTTATGCACACATGGATTGCTTCTGGTTTTATTGTTTTCCTTTGGTATGTTATCGTTTTAACAAGCAGGTGCCGTTAAGGAGAAAAAATTTCCCAAAGTATGGAAAAAGAAACCCTGGTGAAAAACTATGGAGCATAGAGAAGACTTTCTTATCACTTTTTTGACAACATTGTAATGGAGCCTATTGAGCCAGGTACCAATGCAATAAATGTGAACTAGTGCTGGGAAACAGCCCTTGCACCTTCCTTGAATTTAACTGTTCCTCTGTATTTAAGAATCCCTACTGAAAGGCATCCTCCTGGTTTTTCAGTTTTTTAAAGATCCTAAAGAAAGGCTGTAGAAAGCTGGAGGTGTCATGGTGCTTTGCCTCAAATGAAGTTAAAATGGACTGAAAATTAAACTTGATGCAGTACAAGAATGAGACTATCGACAGACAACTAAGCCCATTCTCAACAAAACAAGGATGAGAGCCCATCAGCATCTAATCTTCCAAACCAAGGGGCCCTTTTACTAAGCCGTGAAGGCATCTACACGCGTCTTACGCAGGTCAATTTTGACCTACCGCCTCGCTACCGTGTGGCCCGGGAGGTAATTTTATTTTTTTACGCACATCTACTAAGCTAACTGGGTGGTAATTGGCATTGTACGCACATAGACCATTACCGCCCAGTTAACACATGAGACCATACCACTAGGTCAAAGGGTGGCGGTAAGGTCTCAGGCCCAAAATGGACGTGCGCCAATTTTTATTTTGCCACACGTCCATTTTCGGCTCCAAAAAAGGCTTTTTTTGTAGGTGTGCTGAAAAATGGACCTCTGCAGTCCACACGTTTACACCAGTGCAGGCCACATTTTGGTGCACCTTAGTAAAAGGACCCCCGAGATTGGAAGCACCAGATCTGAATTTGCAGACGCAGAGGAGGAATATTCTGATATCAACAATACTTACCTTACCAGACATAATGGGTGTCCTGGTCTGAATTCCTCCTTACAAAATGTGCCAATTTTACTACTTTTTGTTTCACAGGTACTCTAAATCGCACTGTGTACTAGATCCCTGCCCTTCCTCTCTGCTGAGAACCCCTCCAGCCGAATTCATGCGAAACTTGTTTCTATGGATTCAACACCAACTTTCAATTGGTGAATTCATACCTTCGATGGGGGAAATCATTATTACGCCATTAATTAAAGATGTTAAAGAGTCCTGTCAATTAGCTTCCAACTATAGCCCAGTGGCCGACTCCACTACTCACAAAAATAATTGAGGGCCGTGTGTATCTTCAGCTAAATGAATACTTGTCCCAACATGATACTCTTCACTCTTCCCAATCTGGATTTAGAACCAATCGCAATATGAAAATAGTGCCGGTATCCATAGTGGACAAGGCCAGATTTATATTAAGCAAAAATGGCAAGGTGCTGTTATTACAATTCAATCTATCTTCTCCTTTCATCCAGTAGACCATAATATTTTACTTGTGAGCTAAACAATATGGGAATCGGAGATAAGGTGATGAACTGTTTCAAGGGCTTTCTGGTCTCCAGACCGTATAAAGTAAAACAAAAGGGGATCCTATCAGAGAGCTGGAGCAATCCTTGTGAGGGTCCTGTAGGAGTATTTACCTGTGATCTCACCTTTGCTGGTCTTGGCCTATACAAGACGAACCATTCTGTTATAACAATATGGATTTTACAGCCTGTGGCCTGCATGCATCTGTAACCATCAGAAACCAGTTTTGCTACAAAAGGAAAATTACTGCTGAGCATACCATGATTTCATCCAAGGACATATTATTTGTTGCAAACTAGCCCAGTTATCTCCAGGGAAGAATGGAGGAGAGAGACACCGATGGCTCCAGGAGTATGGGATCCAACGGGGAGGTTTGCATGCCATTGATAACAGTTTCTTTGCTATAACAAAGGCCTCTCTTCATGACCATGAAGCTGGCTGGACATTATTACACCGTTTGTGATTGGTCCATAGGTATCATCTGACCCTTGGATGCCAAAAGTTGGACTGAAGAGGGAGAAGCAGAAGACTTGCAGGAGGATAGAAGGCTCTGAGAGAGAGAGCAAGAGATTGATTTCCTAAACACCAGTGAACTGCATACCTTGTAACAAACTCACAAGGTTAGCTCAGCTACAGTATACGGCCTTATCTAAAGACTGTGCCATCTGCATCCAAAATACAAACCTTGGGCTTTATTCCTGGACTGAGAGATTCGCTGAGGCTTTAGCTTGAGTCTCAGAGGAGGAATCCGCTTCTATACCATTGGAAGTCTGCCACAGACTGCAGTGTGAGATAACAGGATTTACTACCTATTAGTTAGGGGATAACTAGTTCTTGGCTTTTGTCTGAGACAGATGAGTTTTATGTCATGACTTATGGTCTATGAATTTAGCTGCTGTGTATTTTGCATAAGACGTGTGGTGTAAGTTCTCATGATAATCATTAGGGTATCAGTATTGTGATTTGTTGTGTAATCACTCATTTAGTTAGTCCATTAGAATGATCATATATCATTATCTATATTTTGGTGATAATCTATTTTTATATCAAGTTATTTTGTATTTTGCTTTGCATTTTGCTTCAGAACTATTTATATATATATTTCTTTACCTAATAAATAATATATATTCTATCTGTGGCATTATTCCTTTTTCCAGCACAGCTAGCTAGCCATAGAGCCAAAGAGTTATGCTTCCCCTAGACACGAGTCCAGAATAATTGCTATTTAGTAGGGTTCTGTTAGCTAAGTACCTCAGGATATATATATTAGGAGTTGTCCTCCTGAATATACCCCTACAATCCCCTCTCCCCGACGGTATTCAACATATACCTACGTACGTTAGGGATGGAACTTTCCTGAGAGGGCTTCTCTATTTACAGTTATGCGGACATCTCAGTTATCATTCCTGGTTTCTCTTCTTTATTGCAAGTGTCAGGATTGGTAGAAAACTGTCTAAACTTTATAACCTCTTAGATAAGGAAGTACAAATTAAAACTGAACTCAGAATATAAAACAAATTTTTGCTCTTCAATTATAAACCAGACCCGATGCAAAGTCATATCAAGGCTAGGGATACCCAATTTCCACTGCAGGCAGCAAACAAATTACTGGGAGTTCAGTTAGATCAGATACTATCATTCAACCTGCATGTCTCAATGATGGTAAAAAGTTCCTTCTCACTGCTGAGAAAGCTACAGCGAATCAGAACATTTTTTCAGACAATTCAATTTTGGTTGCTTGTTCAGTCATCACTACTATTGATATTGGACTACTGCAATCTCCTATTACTTGGAGCTCCAAGAAACCAGTTACGAAAGCTGCAGTCTATCCAAAACACAGCAGTATGCTTAATTTTCACTTTGCATAAACATGATCATATCACTCATCTATATGTAGAACTACACTGGCTGCCAATAGAGGCAAGGATTACATTTAAACTGGCATGTACCCTGTTTAAAATCTTAACAGGGGAATATCCAAGCTACCTAATAATCTCACATGCTACACTACAATCTATCGAGATTAGTAAAAATCTTTAATCATGGGCACTCCAAAATCGGAACATGTAACACCTACATTGAGAGGTCTCCATTGGTTACCGGTTCAGTACCATATTCAGTATAAATTGCTGACTTTGGTTTATCAAGTGCTACAAGCAGTTGCATCCTAGTATTTGGCAGGGCTAGTATTACAGAACAGGTATCCTAGGTTTTGTTCGAATTTGCAGTAATTCAAGAAGCTTCTTAAAACTCATTTCTTTTTGACGGCTTTTTCATGTTAGGAGAGAATTTTCCAAAGTAGCAGGAATGGCAGGAATTAGTGTTGGTGGGAGTAGAAAATTTTAAAGAATGTGTTGTTTTTATGTTCTGTTTTTGTTTTACTGAATTATGTGTGTGACTTTTTTCTTTGTAAGCAGGGGTAAAAGTTTTTAAATAAATAAAAAATAAACTTCCCTCGTCTAGCCAGTAGTAAACTTCATTTAACAATACGACTAACATAGATTCTGCACCTGATCCTTTCCTAAAGCCAGCCAATCCAATATCCAAATGATCACCGTCTTCTAAATACTGGCATACCTAAGCTACCACCTCCTTCTGCAGCAATTTAGAAGTGTAAGAACAGAGAGAATGGACTATTAATATTTTAGGAGAAGAATCTTAAGGGCACCAAGCCAATATGGACAACATTTTCAGACACTTCTTTCTAGTGCTTGTGCCTAAAATAGAGGCACATATTTAACCTGTTGCACTTGTATTCTATAAAGGAAAATAGGTACAAACTTTTCTTTGTAGAATAAGTTCCAAGTAGATGCTCCTATATAGTATTACCCTCTACATGTTTAGAAACAATTTAAAACCTGGCTTTTTGAGCAACTGCTGAGTTAATTAAAAAAAAAAAAGGATAAAGAAAACAGTACTGAATCTTTTTGTTCAATGAAAAGGCAAACAGATCTACTACAAGTGCAACCCATTTGTGGAATATCCAGCTGACTACTTAAGGGGCCAGAAACCACTCACAGGGCTCTAGGATCCAGTCAAGCTTGTCTGACTAGATGTTTTCCTTTTCTGACAGATATGTAGTCCTTATTTTTTTCCTTTTAGGTATCATGTTTTATTAACATTTTAGTTAACAAATAACAGTAACAGTAACAAAGGCTGCAATGCCTCAGAGATTGAGTAAGTAAACATATTTTGGGAAGGAAAAGGTGGCACACAAGTGCTGCAGTCTGACCTGATCCTGAAGCTTGTCCACATCTGCCACAATATGCATCAGCTGGTTGGTTGATATAAAAGGCGAATGCTGGGTTTCCACAGATGAGACATTTCCCTGATCCTCGCTCATGCTTGGGTACATGGAAGAGGAGTCTCTGTTGCCAACTTGCAAAGATTTCTTGATGTCTTTTGTTGAGGTAGCTTTGAGTGAAAGCTAAGAAACAGAGATCTGAAATATAATCCTTATTTCTTGAGATAACAATTGGTTTCACACTATTGCACAGAAAGGATTATTTCAGAGGTGTCCAGTCTCAGTCCTCAAAGCCAGCAACTCAGTCAAGTTTTGCAGGCTTTCCCCAATGAATATGCATGAGATCTATTTGCATGCACTGCCTCCAGTGCATGCAATGGATTTGACGCACATTCAGGAAATCCTGAAAACCCGACTGGGCGATAGGTGAGAGCCGAGGTTGGACACCCCGGGTTATTTCATAATAGGATGCTTATGTTTCTGTTAAACATAAACATATGTGAAATGTCCAAACAGCATTTATTTTATGCCTATTCCAGAAGGTAATATAGATACTTATATGACTTTATTAAATAGGCTCTCAGAACTATCGCTAACATTACACAAATTCTCACCTTCTCCAAAAGTGTGTGCGCACATGTACATTTTGCAAAATATATATTTACATTGCAACTATAATCTTGCTGTGCTCAAACTAGTCTCCCTCACTCGCAGATCATGTAACAGTATGTGCAATCTGGTAGGCTGCTGCACTTGTACATGTTTATGTGGCCATGTAAATTATCAGTACCATTTTCCATGTGGAAAATGCTTTACAAAATTACCCCCAAACTGGAATTCCATGACACCTTTTTTATACCCTGATGCACTGAGGCTCTAGTATGTACTTTAGGAATCTAGTTTAACCTTGTTGTCTCTTTTATTCTTGGAGAATATAAACTGAATGGCTTTGACATGAGGTGTTTCCTACAACTAGAGAGTAAGTAATTTACAAGTTAGAAACATAAATCTCTTGCCTCAAAAGTGTGTCAGAAAAACACTATCTTCAATTGATTTAAAAATTCTAAAATTACTGTGTTAACTCAATTCAACAATTTATCCACTGTTTTAACATTGTTTTGAAATAAATGTGCTCATAAGCTTGCAATGGACTACCACAGACCAACAGGTCTTAACTCAGTCCACATGGTATAATCATTGCACATTTATAAGTAGTAAATTTAAAACAAATCGGAGAAATATTTCTTCACTCAATGTGTAATTACTCTGGAATTCATTGCCAGAGAATGTAGTAAAAAAAAGTTAGCTTTGCAGGGTTTAAAAAAGGTTTGGATTGTTTCCTAAAAGAAAAGTCCATAAGCCATTATTAAAATGGACTTGGGGAAAATCCACTAATCATTTTTAGGATAAGCAGCAAAATATGTATTATACTGTTTTGGGATCTTGCCAGGTTCTTGACACCTGGATTGGCCATTGTTGGAAAGAGGATGCTGGGCTTGATGGACCTTCAGTCTGTCCCACTATGGCAACACTTACGTACTTACTGTAAAAGATCAACATCCTTTTATACAAACATCAATTCAGTTTTATTAAATTTTAAAACTAATCTATTCAAACACACTTTGATGCGCATTATTTGACATGGGCCGTATGACTGTCGATGGGGCCTGTGTACTGATGACATAAACTAGAAAACCTAGCCCTAAGTCTGCACCTGAAGTGATTTTATTTGTTACATTTGTATCCACAACTCACAACCAGCGGGTATAATAAGTCAATCGTGAAACATTAAATGAGAACTGAGGAAGAGGGGACCTCAGACCAGTACCACCTTTTTAATCAATAAAGTGATCATTATGTGGTAACAATGACATAATCATTGATCCCCTACCTTCCTCCTCCCTTAACAATGTGTCTGTACTTCATAATGGTGCTATATCAACAATAAAAAACTAACACCACAGCTACTTATTGTTGATATAGCGACTGTTCACGCTATCCAAAAATACTAGGACTAGAGGGCATGAGTTGAAGCTACAGTGTGGTAAATTTAAAACGAATCGGAGAAAATTTTTCTTCACCCAACGTGTAATTAGACTCTGGAATTCATTGCCGGAGAACGTGGTACGGGGCGGTTAGCTTGACGGAGTTTAAAAAGGGGTTAGATAGATTCCTAAAGGACAAGTCCATAGACCGCTATTAAATGGACTGGAAAAATTCCTCATTTTTAGGTATAACTTGTCTGGAATGTTTTTACGTTTGGGGAGCGTGCCAGGTGCCCTTGACCTGGATTGGCCACTGTCGGTGACAGGATGCTGGGCTAGATGGACCTTTGGTCTTTCCCAGTATGGCACTACTTATGTACCTTGATTTGTACCTGCCTTATTCAGGGCACAGACCGTACAAGTCTGCCTAGCAGTACTTCCTGCCTCCCAACCACCAGTCCCACCTCCCATCACCGGCTCTGGCACAGACCGTATAAGTCTGCCCTCCACTATCCTCGCCTCCCAACCACCCACCCCTCTTCCCCCCACCTGCTCCGCCACCCAATTTTGGCTAAGTTTCTGAGGATCCATTCCTTCTGCACAGGATTCCTTTATGCATATCCCACGCATGTTTGAATTCCGTTACCATTTTCCTCTCCACCACCTCCCGCGGGAGGGCATTCTAAGCATCCACCACCCTTCTCTGTGAAAAAATACTTCCTGACATCTTTCCTGGAAGGGCATTCACTGTGATGGCAGAAGTGCATGTTAGGAGGCTGCGAAGTTGGATTCCAAGAGGGCCATGGCAGGGGACAATATGGGCAGCCAGATAAATTCTGTGGCAACTGTCACAGCACCATAGAAAAGTGAAGGCTTTGGTTATAGTACAACGAGCACCATACCAGAAAACATGCCAATTAACTTAAGAACACTTTTTGGAAAACAAATACAACTCAAATGGTTACATTTCTCTAGATATCACTCTCAAGTTATAGATAAATGACAACATTAATTTGTCTCAGAGTGAGCACTTTATTTTAGATGCAGCACTATGGCTTGTTCAAGTGGCATTTACAGGGAATGACATAGGTCGATAAATCTGCTAAAGCTCCAAGCTTTACGGTATTCCATGACACAGGCTTAAACCTGCATTAATCAGAATTTTTCACTATTTACTAATTTGAATATAACGCTATAAGAGTGTTATTGGGACAGTGTTGCAGGGTTCTGTCTTCAGAGAGACTCCTGTGGTATGACAATGGCAGTTCTGATTGCACAGGATGCAAGGTTATGAGTCTCTTCCTGTTCCTATATATAGCACAAGCTTGCTCACTTAAAGAGATGTCTTCACATTATACTACACATTTACTACAGCTGTCTCACCTCATTAATAAACACAGAGTACCGAGCTATGAGCTGCAAAGTAAGTTTCCACAGGCGATGACTCAATAAAGGTATAAATATCTGATCTGACCAACATCTGACAAGACAGTTCCACAGTGTGTGAGTAGCCTGGAGGGAAAAGGAGCTTCCCGCTAAAAAAAGACAGAAAAATACAAAAGCATTAATAGAGTTATTTTATTTTTGTTACATTTGTACCCCGCGCTTTCCCACTCATGGCAGGCTCAATGCAGCTTACATATTGTATACAGGTACTTATTTGTACCTGGGGCAATGGAGGGTTAAGTGACTTGCCCAGAGTCACAAGGAGCTGCCTGTGCCTGAAGTGGGAATCAAACTCAGTTCCTCAGTTCCCCAGGACCAAAGTCCACCACCCGAACCACTAGGCCACTCCTCCACTTAAAAGCACTCTTTTTCATTTCATGATACTTCAACTATAAACTTCACAAAAACTCCTGGAAAGTTATGCAATGACTAACGATTGGATTAATGAATAAGTGCAATGGGTATCTATTTTTAAATAGGCATCTGCTTTTTTGTGTCTTTTTCCAGACACATTTACTCTAGTTAGCTTTCATTCTTTTTAAATAAAGGAAAGATTCCACTTTCCTTTTAACACATATATTAAAACCATATAAGCATAACAGAGCATTAACTTGCCTCTCTACATTTTCTTGTTTGAAAGAAATAATCTAGAGCAGCACCTACCATTCTTTTTTTGGGCCATGACCCCATGGTGGCGGCCGCAGCAGCCTTCATTGCTCCGCCAAAGAGCATCATAATGATGCGCCTATATACTTAAAGGCCAGGTCGTGCTGGATTGCGGCCCATAGTTTGGGAAGCCCTGATCTACAGCCTCTTTGGGGGCAATTCTATAACTGGGTGTCACAATCTAGACACCAAAATTAAGCAGGCTATGCACCTGTTCTGTAACAGCACCTACACGGGCTCTATCCAGTTCAAGGTGCCATCCAACAACAAGCTTCAAGACGTTGTTGTACAGTTTACTAAGTATGCTAAAAAGGAAAAATATCGCAGAAGGAGTGAGATGGCAGGATTGTGAGGCATAAAGGACTAACAAGTACAAATATTTCAAGATCTTGTTACTTTTACTTCACGTAAACGAAGAAGGTTTAAGCTAGTGCTGGACATGCTTCTATGGGAACACATTAGGTATTGTTGGGTTTTCCCACTGGTGGCTTTGCTTTCTGTTGGTGGGGAAATTATGCAGAGCAGAAAACACCAGAGACATGGAAGCAACTATGGGAAGCGGGCCTGGTGTCAGCGATGGACATCAATAGAGCACACTGGCAGAGATTGCAAAATAGAGGCAAGAGTGACTCGGAGCTCAACCTTGACGCAAGACTAATGACAGCACTGGATTAGAGCTGATGCGCTATCTTGTTGGAGTGCAACCTCACTGCTTGGAGGAGAACTGGATATGTGAGAAGCTGACAGGACTTCTGTTGCCAGCATTGCAATATTAAACTGTGCTTGTGTAGTGAGAATGTATTTAGCCATGGAGGAGTGGAGATGTGCAGGAGAAGTAGCTAGTATGAGTGTGTGTGCATGGGGAAGCTTTGGTTTGTATATCAGTGGGTGGTTAAATGTGACTTTGGAGGAGGGGGAGTGAACTGCTTCCTTGAGCTGGGCAGGAAGAAGAGAGGGTTGGTGTACAGCTGGGTTAGGTTCCTCTTTAGATCGCTGCTGGAGAAATTTAGTGCTCTAGAGAAAAAGGGAGATGTGTGTCTAGGCTTAGTTTTTTTGTTTGGTGGGGGGGGGGGGGAGGGGATTAGGGGGGATGGGAGGGAGTTACAGGCAGGAACAAAGAGATCTGAAATTCTGTATGTTTTGTTGTAGCAGAGTGCCACTGATCCATTCTGGGGTTTGTTTTGGAGTTTATGTTTAGGCATCACATGGGAGGAAAATTAAATCGGGTCCTGGTCATATCATACAACTCAACAATGTCAGCTTAAAAGTATTGACATTAAATGTAAAGGGGTTAAATTCCCCTAGAAAATGTCATCTTTTGGGCAAATAGCTGGAGAACTGGAAGGTTCACATAGGATTTATTCAAGAAATTAATTTGAAGAAATGTCATGAGTTATTGCTTAGGTATAGGCTGTATCCAGGGCTGGTGATAGGGTTTCTGGTGCCCTCCTGAAGCCTATTAGTCGGCGCCCCCTACCTATCCAGGGGTGGGGTCACTATGGCTCTGCCCCTACAGTAGCCACACCCCTTTTACCATCTCTGCCAGTATGCATCTCCTTCCTCTTTCTTCCCTCCCCTCCACCCATACGCATCTCCTTCCTCTCCTCCATCCCTGTCCAGAATTTCTCCTGCCCTCCCCTTCATCCATTCATGTTCAGCAACTCTCCTCTCTCCCCTCCATGTCCAGAAACTCTCTTCCAATGCCTTCTCCGCCCTCCTGCGAAAATATAAATTGGCACCCTCAATAATATAAATTGTAGGTTACACATACCCTCTTTCTCAAAATACCTTTATTAACTTTGTTTTTTAATTAAATAGTAGCATTGCTGAACAAATAGAAGGTTTACAAAAGGTTATAACCCCTTTGCTCTTCGTGCTTTCTTGTTCATGAAATTACCAATTAAATCACTGATATCTAACTGGGCACATATATCATTCTCAATAGCAAACATGGCAAGCCTTTCATGAGAAATACTTGATCGCAAATAATTTTTTATTATTTTTAACCGTGAAAATGATCATTTACCACTTGCCGCACTGACAGGAATTGTCAGCAATATTCTTAGAATGATGCTCAGATTTGGGAATGGGAGGTTGTTTGATAGAACAAATTTTAGAGTTTCAAAAGGAATATGAAAATGGCACAATTTGGTCTCAAACAGATCTTTAAAGGCACATAGTTCATCATACAGTTCAGTTCCATTGATGTCCTTATCACCATCTGATAAATGAAGTTGCAAATCATTGCAATACTATCGGAGCTGTTCATGATCAGTTTCGGCAAGTTTATTTACGGTGTACAGCAATTTGAATTGATTGTAGTGTTGTTGTAACTGATCAAGTCTTTCACTGAGGGAAGTCATTGCAACATCCAAAATTGTAAAGAAAAAAATGTACACAAAATTTATTCTCAGGTGATTGAAGCAAATCATCTTCTTGTTCGTACTGGAACTGTGTAGTCTTTTTCCTCTGACGGATTTGAGCAGTGGCTTTTGAACTCTGGTTCCCCTTCAACTTCATGACAAATTTGCCGAGAAGTTTGAAGCAATGACTCGTATCTTGAATCAGTACAGTAGTTAGAAATAAAGGTTTTCAAGTTATCAATGGCTGTCAAAGTGGTTGCAACATTTTCACTGGTACTCTGAAGAATCTTACTTATTGGATTGATACGATTCAACGGGTCATGCCATAGAATGAGGGAACACAAGAACTGGAAATCCTTCAACTTGGTGCTCAAAATATGCACTCCATATTTTGATTCGTTGTCATATTTCTCATCACTAAGAATCTCATACAGAGCATTATAGATTTCTCCAATTTGATACCTGAGTGGCTGCAGAGCATCAATACAACTTTCCCAACGAATTTCTTAAAGAGGTTTCAATGTCAGAGGGACCATGCATTCTGAGAACTGCCCAGCTCTTCGTTGATGATGAGAAAAACTTATATAACTCTTGAACTGTTCCAAAAAAGCCAATGGTCTCATGATTCACTTTGGCAGCATCATTTACAACTAAGTTCAGGCTGTGAGCTCCACATGGAATGTAGAAAGCACAAGGGTTCATGCTTAAAATCAGCCTCTGCAGCCCATTTCCTTTCCCTTTCATATTCGCTCCATTGTTGTAGCCTTGACCCCTTACATCACCAATATTAAGATTCCAGGTGCGCAGCTGATTCATAACAGTGTCACATAAACCCTCTCCAGTTGAGTCATGAACTTCTAGGAAGCCTAGGAAATGTTCTAAAACGTCTACATTTCCTTCTTTTCAGGAAACAACGCAAATAATAATAGTCATCTGCTCAGTGTGACTGACATCTGGTGTACAGTCCAATATTATTTATTTATAGCATTTATATCCCACAATTTATAGAATAGTACTTTGCTTTCTTGATTTCAGATAAGATCTTTTCAGTGATGGCCTTGCCCAAAAGTATAATAATTTCATTTTGTATGTCTTTGCTCAAATAATGGATTTTGGATTCCTGTCTTATCGCCCTCCTTATATGTGCCGCCATGACAGAATCAAACTTTCCAAACAGTTCAACCAGTTTAAGAAAGTTGCCGTTATTTCTTTCAAAAAGCTTATCAGATGATCCTTGTAGAGCCAGACATTGAGATCCAAGAAATTTGATTATTTCGATGAGCCTTGCAATTACATCTGACCAATGCTTTTTTTCTAGCTCATACAGCCTTTGATATTGTGAATTTAGTGTAGTTTTGTTTTTGAGATCCTTTCTGAAGTCGATCCACATTTTTGAATGTTTCATATGAGCCAGACTTGTTTCATGTATATGCAGTGCTTTAGATACAGTCCTCCAGTTGTTGTAGCCAGTTGATATAAAACTACTGGATGATTCACTTGGATCTGTTGGTGAAAACAGTTTTTGCAGCAGAAACAGAACACGCGATCTGTGGAAACTGAGTACAGTAACCATGGTCTTGGCAGTAGTTCACCATTTTCCATTTTTCAGTTGTAGTATATATCACTGAACTTGCATCCACTAGTTTGTGGGATACAAAATGCCTTTCTTCTGAACAGGTCCTGATTCTGTGAGAATAATTCTTATCTTATCAGTGAGTTTTGGCCATTTTGCTGGATCAGATAGCTCAAGTGCCAATGAATCTGAAATTGATGAAGCTAATGATTTATTTATGATGGCTCTGGCTTAAGCTGTTCTTCCTCAAACGTATCTAAAGTGCATGGCAGACCACTTTGCTCTTCCACGTTCACTGCTGCTCCTTTCAAACAATCATCATTTTGTCAACCTGATAGTTTCTTTTTGGTTGCCATCACAACCACCAGTTTGTATGAACACTCAGAGAAAGGCTCTCGACTTTTAAACTAAAAAAAAAAAACATTGTCTGTTTGTAGCCTTGCTTCTGGGATAAGTTTTGCCAAGAAATGTGGACCCCAGCCTGGCTTTACCCTACAGTTTTCATGACTGCACAAAATCAGAGTCCTGACTCCTGAGATGTCCCCTAAGTACTCTGAACCATTAATGGCTGCTGCATGGGAAAGTAACTGAAGTAGGCTGTTTCTCTCTGTACTCCCTACACGCTCAGTATCCTCCAAAAGGATTATGACCCACAGAATTAAGGAAAGCTAAGCAGAAAGTGATGGAACACTATGGACAGAGAACCAAAATCAAAGTGTCTCAACGGAAGGGATAAATGTGGGAACATTTGTACAGTATTTCAAAAGCCATCATAAGAAAACACCTGGTCATTTCAAATGCTACCTGTTCTGCATTTTTCTGCTCAAAACATAATCTCCAATGATATCAGGGCATTCACATACCCTGTTTCCCCGAAAATAAGACAGTGTCTTATATTAATTTTTGCTCCCAAAGATGCGCTAGGTCTTATTTTCAGGGGATGTCTTATTTTCGGAGAAACACGGTAACATGATTGGATTATTGCAGTTCTTTACTCCAAGGCTTACCTCAATATCAGCTGCAGAGGCTACAAGCTGTTCAAAATACCGTACTACAGTAAAATTGCAGCTTCTTAGAGAAAATGGCCACTGCAACTTTTAGCAGTAGCTTCCTAGAATTTCAGCAACCTTTTTAATTTCACAGCTGCAGGACAAGAAGTCAGCATTAAGTAAATTAAGGGGAAGCCTTGATACAGCTTGGTGAAACATGAGTCGGCACAACAATTCCCCTACAATGAAAAAGGAGACTGAGCAATACAGTGCACAGAATCTCCATTTACCTACCGTAAGATAAGTACAGCATTCTAAGTAAGCTTAGTTCTTAGGGTTCCTAATACCCCCTTCTCCCCCTTCCCCCCATGTACCTTCTGTTGGGACACTCACCCAGTTTTAAAGATGTCAGGAGGCTGCCGAACGTCTGTGCTGAAGGGCAGTGGCGGCTTGACTTCAGCCTTTCCCTTCAATGTCCCGCCCTCGCGGAAACAGGAAATACCTCATCAGAGGAAGGCGGGACACTGACGGGAGAGACTGACTCGAGCTGCCGCAGCGACTTAAAATAACAGCTAAGCTTTAAACGCAGGGCGGCATGTCCAGAACGGAATGGAAGGTAATATGTCGGGGAGCTGAGAGCGGCCTCAGCCGGGGGGCGGGAGGCGGAAGATACAATTTGGAGCTAGGTCTTACTTTCGGGGGAGGCCTTATATTTAGCAATTCAGCAAAACCTCTACTAGGTCTTATTTTCAGGGGATGTCTTATTTTCGGGGAAACAGGGTATCACAGTCCAGTTCTATCTCAAAAAAATCTCCTCTAATTACTAATCCAGAAACAAAACTTGAAAGCATAAACCATCGTAAACAAATTTGCAGAACAAATTCCAGAACAGACCAACCTAAATCAAAGATCAGAACAAGATGTCCTTCTCACCGTACTGTAAACTGCTGTTTGGTAAGAAAATAACTAATGAAATTGTTGCTGAACGTTGGTTTACTGTTTTTTCTTGTTCTGTATGAAGCTTATCAACCAACATGTTTTGCTTTTAATAAAGATGATTAAAACATAAAACTAAGTTTTGGATGTTACTGAATTCTATTATTTTGTCTCACTGTATTTCCAGTTTGGGCACTGTATAAGCCATCACAAAAACAAAATATAAAAAAACCAGTGGACTGCATTAGGGGCTTATAGCCCATTTAGTTATGTTTCAACAAATAAGAGATCTGTCTGACAGAAAATATTTGTTATTATTTTGACTTATAAACCACTTGTCCCTAAAACATGCTCAAACAACAGAATAATCCATTTGTGTATCTAAAAAGTAGTGCCTATCCAATTTAAACAGTTTTAGACTTGTTACAGATGGACCAACAATAAAAAAATGACAATGTTGTTGTTATAAATTCTCCTTTCATTGAAGCCAGGGGTCAGAGGCCTGGGGCCAGACACCAGCAGGCTAGGGGCACTTGAGATAGAATCACATTTTCACACACCCCCCCCCACCACCACCGCTCGTTCAAACCCACATGCCACGTGGCGACGTTGAAATTAACGGGGGCACATCATGGAAATTCCATGGAATCAGTCACATTTATTTTCATCCTGCCTCCCCCCATCGCCACCACCGCCATCTACCTCCCCTCCCCTTCAACAGTTGCAATCCAGAGGTGGCTGGTTCAAATCCCACTGCTGCTCCTTGTGATCTTGGGCAAGTCACTTAACTCTCCATTGCCTCAGGTACAAACTTAGATTGTGAGCCCTCCTGGGACAGAGAAACATCCAGAGTACCTGAATGTAACTCACCTTGAGCTACTACTGAAAAAGGTGTGAGTAAAATTTAAATAAATAATAATTTATTACATCTAGGAATTTTATCTCCCTGGTGCTTCCTGATGTAACATTTATCCAGTCAATATTGGGGTAATTGAAAATTGCCCATTATAATATTGAAAATGATTTTGAACGGGATCCAAGATGGCTGCTTGAACCGGTAGCACGTCTCCACGCTTGGATAATTCCTGCAATGCCCAAACGACGAGGGAAATCGGCTGGAGCGGCTCCCCCAAGCCGAACTACCTCTACGTTAGTGGGACCTATAGATTCCTTTTTGAGGGGACGTGATGTGCCTGGAGGATCGGTGAGCGGCGGATTGGCGGCGAGGACAGCAAGTGGAGAGCCAGAAACGCTGCCCCTGCTAGATGTGACCTTAAGCCCTGATCAACGAGCTCCTCCCCCGCAGCCCCAGAGTGTTTCCTCTCCAGTTATGGCGTCGTCTCCGAAGCTGCCAAAATCGGGCGTTGCTGAAGGAACGTCGGGAGCTGGGGAAAACCCACTGGAGAGAAGTAGACTTGAGGGAGTTAACCCTCGAGTTCCCCTGGAGGAAATAAGCCAAGCTGCTGGAGGGACGATGACTGAGATAGTGAATTCAACAGGGAAAGAGCCGTTTTCTGCAGGTACACAGAAGCAAGGTATGGTTTCCTTATCCTTTTTAGAAGCCAAACCAACAGAGATAACCCTGGAAAGTTTGTGGGCTTTGATTGCAAATTTGGGGAAGGTTTTATGCCCTCAAATTCAAGACTTAGAATCCCGTGATAAACACTTGGAACAAGCTGCTGAACTTGTGGAATCTGATAAGAAAGAATTCTTTGAAAAAGTGAAAGCATTGTCAACTCAGGTAGGGCAAGTACAAGAACTACAGATTATGACAATAAAGGATATTTCTATTTTGAAAAGAAAAATGGAAAATTTGGAGAATGTACAAAAATCAAATAATTTGAGACTTTTAAATTTTCCGAGGGTGATTACTGTTTCACCAAGAGAAATGTTTAATAGATATTTGAAGGAAATCTTGGGATTTACGGATGATACCTTACCACCTTTGACTCAAATTTACTACTTGCCCAGAAAGGAAGTTAATGATTCAGATCAACAACAAATGGAACAACCATTGGATGTCTCAGCACTTTTAGAGACTCCGACTATAGATTTGACAACATCAGCAACTTTATTAATAACCCTGGCATTGTCTATGGATAAAATGTTAATTATGAAAAAACTTTTTCAAAGAAGAGAAAGAGAATTTCAGGGATTCAAAGTCTGTATACTTCCAGATGTTTCTAAAGACATCCAAAAAAAACGTAGGCAATTTCTTTTATTAAAACCAAGGGTGCTCAAGTTGGGGGCAACTTTTTTCTTACGATATCCTTGTAAGTGTATTGTATACCATCAAGCGGTTAAATATGTGTTTTTTGAATCAGTTCAACTTTCTGAATTTATTACAGCCAGAACTCCTTAAAGGTTAGCTCTGAATAGGATTATAGACACAAACAATAACCGGTTTAATTTCCTTTTGCATTTACCTGAGTTAATTCTCCAATTTTGTTAATCTTGGATCCACAAGCGTGGACTTGAGTGTACTTAGTCAAGTACTTGTTTCTTTATATTCGTTACTAAAATGTTACTGATGAAGGTACCTTTTCTTGTTTCAAATATGTATGTTATAAATATTTGAAATTAATAAATATATTTAAACATAATATTGAAAATAGAGACAGCTGAGGAAGAATCTTTTCCACTACCTTAGAAGCGAAGCAAAGACTAGAAACAGGACAGTAATGCACTAGGACACAAGGGTCTAGAGATTATTTCTTCAGAATGTGGCACATGATAGCAGCTTTCCAAGAAGTAGGTGTGAAGAAACGGTGTGTTTTAAGCCTGTAAAATGTATTGGATATTTTCCTTCATTGATTATGTTCTGAAGTGCATTTCTCCTATTTGGCCAGCAGATGGTGCATGTTTATGCTGAAAACTGTTACAGAGGACTGACTCTTCTTTTTTTTTTTTAGTTGGCACACAGATAATAGGAAATGCCTATAATGATGTAACCAGTTTTTATTTGAAATGACTGCTTTGGGCTCTGATTGGCCTGCAGTTTGAAATTACCCAGCAGATGCTGGCTGTTGTTTCAGTCTTAGCCCGGAAGGAAAGAGAGACTGATCTCTTTGCTGAGGTTCTGTGAACAGTTCTATATCCTGACCTTCCCAGGTACTGTTTAAACAGTATATAGATGTTTAGTTAGTGTTATAATTGATCCATATTTCAGTTACCTATTATTGTTTACTAATTGCACATTTTTTTGTTCATTGTTCCAGTATGAGAATAAACACGTTTGTTCATTTTGTCTAGACTGATAAAGAATCCTGGTGGTTTGTGTGTTGGGTCTGTCATTGCTTTCTTGGAACTGTGGGACCACTTACCACTGGGAGTGTGGCACCTAGTAACCTAGAAATCACTGGGGATAATTAGAGAGTGGGAGACTCGTCCAGAGGCGGTTGTGACCCAGTCGGTGGGAAGAGCGTGCTAGCATAGAGCACAAACGGCAGGTGCAGGTGGACCTGAGCTGTGCTGGGGATACACCCTCTAAGTGACCGCGGGGTAACCCCAAGCAGGTGGCAGTGGGTATGTTTCCAGAGGAGACTAGAGTTTATCCCAGAGAGAAGCTTTAGCAAAAGAAGAAGCTGAGGGATTGATAGCCAAGCAGAAGGAAAAGGATCAAGAGAACAGAAAGTGGCACACATACCTATAACTGTTTTAGTAAGTGAGTGAAGAGTGTGCAGATGAAAAGACCAAGATGACAAACCTATAAGTGAAGTGGGAGTCTGCCCTGCTAACAGCAGAGGATTCAAAGGTAAAGCTTGAGAGGACTGAACTCCCAAAGGGACAATGGAAGGAAAAGATTTAATGAGGTCTTGAACCGTAGAGTGAAAATATTGTTAAAGAATTTCTGCTGATGGTCCAGATGAACCATCCGCTGAAGCAGAATTGCCTTTGGGAGGAGACATTAAATGGTGGAAGATGGAAAAAACTGCTTCACTTCCTCAAAAGAATTTCTTCACAATTTCGGCATACACTATGATCAAGTTCTTTCAAGAAACAGACTCTCCTGAAGGACACAGTTTTTTTTTGTTTTTTTAAATCCAAAATGAGTTGAGAGAGATGAAGGTAATTTTATAACAAAGTGCCTATGTAAGAAAAGTAGAAATGCTTTGCTTTTTTATTAAAGCTGACATATGCATCTATGTACATTGAGAAAATTACCCAAGGGAAACTAAAGGCACACATTCACACCTTTTTCAAGGCAGGTGTAATTGTATTAATGGATACGCCAGTAAGAGCAGACATACAAGTGTGTGTTTAATGAAACCAACGCATACATGCCAATTCTGCCCTGGCTAGCCTTGCCCTCAAGAATATCCACACATGTGAAGGGCAATTCTATAACAGGGCACCCCCCCAGTTAGGTGTCACTAGTGTGTATAAATGTACAGACTACCAGCACTTTCACAGGCATGTCTACATGTACGTGCATAAGAGGCAGCAAAGTAACTAAGTAACTTTCTGTTAAGGGCAATTCTGTAAAGATCACCCTAATTTGGGCACTGAAAGCAAATTCTATAAATGGCAATTGGGTGCCAGATTCTATTACATAACAGAAAGTAATTCTGCATTTGTGTGCGAACAAATAGGTGCTATCACTTATACCATGTAAAAGGCAGGTGTAAATGTTAGCACATAAATGTTGCACTTTAGCACTTAACTTACAGTATATTGTAAGCTATGCGCCATAAGTGTGGGACCTGCCCATGCCTTACCCACGGATACACCCCTCCACCCCTTGCAGTGCCATGCTATGTGGTTGCAAGCTAAGGGGGATGGAACTTTAACTACTGCCTTTCTCTGGTTACAATCAAAGTGGTTTACTCATTACATACAGGTACTTATTCTGTACCTGCAGCAATGGAGGGTTAAGTGACTTGCCCAGAGTCAAAAGGAGATGCAGTGGGAATCGAACCCAGTTCCCTAGGCTCTCAGGCAGCTGCACTAACCACTAAGCCACTCCTCCATGCCACTTGCAGAATACCACTTAGTGCCCAACCGGCATTTATGTGCATGAATTTTACATTTACGTGTGAACTGCCAGTATTCTATAATTATAGGGGGTCTTTTACTAATGAATAATGAATCCTGTGGCGAATAACATCAGCTAATTGTTAGTAAAAGATCTCTATAGTGTGCCACAGTGGCTTTGCACTAGTATACTATAACAGCTTAGATGTACCTAAATGCTATTATAGAACTGACACTAAGCGTGCCCCATTGTCGCCTACATCTCGGTGCCAATTTATAAAATTGCCCCAATGGTCATTTCTACCAATGTTGACAGAAATTATTGAATTCTGCTCTGTGATGCCCACAGAAATGGTAGTATATGAAATTTTAAATAAACCATAAACCATTATGAATCTACTTTACAAATATACCTGGCGCTTCTTCTAGAGTTTCAGACAATGCTTCTTCCAAGCTTCCAGCTATCTCTTTAAACCTAATGAAAGCAAATTTTGGTTCAGTATTTGTGAAATTCGGTCTCCAGAATTAAACACTTTGTTAGCATGGATAAATCCATTTCTTGAAATAAGGTCATCATCATCAAATTATTTATTTACAGACAGACAGATATGGTATTAGGCAAGTGCCAACCAACTACCAATTCCCACCGAGATAATTCCCACCTAGGACAATTCATTTCCCACCCTACCTAGCCATTTATTTTTTACCGACAGTAGCTTCTTCCTTGTATCGGGTCCCAAACGTCCTGGTGCTTTTTTTAAGGCATCTGGAACAAGGAGGTTAGCACAGCATACGGATGTACACAGAAGACCTATAATAACGGCATTACTTTTCATAGGTAGAGTAATAATGTGTTAGAAATCATAACAGGTGTGTCATTTTGAGGTGCTGAATTAGGTTGAAACCTAGTTTGGCAGGGTGTGGGAGGGGGGGCACTGCTCTCCACTTGAACTGCAGTTTGTCTTTATCTATTTACTTATTTTGACAGTTAGATCCCAGATTAAACATGTATTAGGCTGAAACCTAGTTTGGAGTGGGTGGGCATTCTCCCCTTCCCCACACACAAACTGCATGTCTGGAAGGGGAAAGGGATGTGTAAAAGATAATGCTGGGGGGGGGGGGGGGGGGGGGGGGGTCAGTGGAAACTGTCCAGGTGGGAAATGACTTACAACTATATATATATATATATATATATATACACACACACACATATAAATGTGACTGTCCCTCAAGTAACTGTGTAGTGACACTTATTACTTGTTTAAATAAGGTTGCATGACTGAAAAATAAATGAGCAAACCATGCATGCACCAAGCATTTTCTTTCTTGTCTTATTCTATGATGGACTGGAAATTAGAGAAAACAAAGAGGCTAATAATTCTGCACATAGAAGATAGAAATAGAACCCAGACCAATCCTGAAACCTTTAACCTGCAAAGCTATACAGCTATCAACAAAATCTTCATTCAGCCCCGCTTCCCCTTACAAACCATGTCTTCCAGCTCTCAGTGCCTTTGTCTAAGCGTTCCTTCCTCATTTCTTTCCCAGTACCTTCCTCAGCACTTCTCCCCCTCTCTATGGTAGACCAAAGGCAGAAAACCTATCTGATGACAGTGTTGCCAGATAGCAAAAGGTTTTCCAGCCCAAAAGCGGCCCAAATATAGTATATTAATATTGAGGTCAATACGAATATTAATAAGGTACTTGTAATCATAATAATCAGAATCAGCAAAATCATAAACAGCAGAATCAATCAGCATCAGCATAATCATAATTAGTACAAATTCATAATCCATCCATCCACAAAAGGAGCAAGTTTCCATCACAAACCATATCTCTCTTTTGATCTAGGCACAGGAAGAAAAGATTTTACATGTTCCCAGGTTTCAACCTAAATCATGTTTAATGTGGGATATAAATGTTATAAATAAGTAAATAAATAGAAACTCTGAATGTTGAGCACCTGATTCTCATAACATGATGTCTGTTTTAGTGGCCCTTTACCAGGAGAAAAATCTCTGCATGAATATAACAATGCTAGGGCGTTCCTATAACCATTCCCTCCAAATGACATACTGATTACGATTTATAACAAATTACCTATAAAAAGTTATTCCCTTATCATACTTCCTCTATGTACATCCGTATGCTGCATAAACTGGCATGTTTGAAAATATAAGTGAGATTAAATAAAAATGCTACCAAAAATAAAGCATGACAACATGGATGCATAAGCTGCAGCTCATAGCTGGGCTCCCTCCCCCTCCTCCCAGACTCACTCACTGCACTGTTGTCCTGTCTTCTATCTCCATCCTCCTTCCTAGTGGCAGCCGCAGGTAGTCCCCCTCGCCTGATGATTTGCTCTCTGACTCAAGCAGGTCAGAAGGGGACCCGCCACCAGAGCCAACACCGACCGCCATGTCTCCTGTGGCCTAACTTGCGCCTCGCAGTCGCCTTGCCTCTGCTCCGTTCCTGCAACTGCCGTGTCGGGGCACAGAGACCACATGAAAGAGAAAAAAGGTGCGTAGAGTGTGCCTCGCCACTATAACTTAAACAGGACCAGATCTCACCTCCTATTGGTCCAATTAGGACCAATAGAAAGGCGAGCTATAAAGGAGCAGGCAACCCGTGGGCCACGGCGATTTAAAATCGCCCAACGGGGATAAAAATAGCCCAAAAAGCTGCAACCCTTGAGCATTCAAAAAAAGCCGCAGGGAGGAGTGAAAAATAGCCCAATTCCACGGCTTTACCGCAAAATTGGCAACCTTACTGATGACAACACTGCAACTCTTCTGTGCTTCTTTCTATTAACCTATTGGTCAGATATTCCTTAGCCAGCCAATAAAGCTGCGGTAAAATAGGCCTTAGTGTGTGGAGAAAGACCCATGTGAGGGTGCACTAAGGGCATTTTTACCACGGCTGTAAAAACCCAGACTATTTTTTGCATTAACGGCCATGCCCTAATGTTGCCATTAGTGTGTGGCCATTTTTTTTAATTATCGCAAGAGCAATTACCAACACCTATTTTGTAGGTGGTAAGGGCTTCTGTATTATCCATGTGTTAATCAGTTAGTGCATGGTAATGTAGATGCACTAATTGGTTAGTGCAGGAACAACCGCTCTTTGCCCCTAACACACCCCTCAAAAATATTCCAAAAATGTAGCATGTGGTTAGCGAATGAACATTCTCAAATTACCACATAATGCTGTAGCACGTCCTGTGATACTCCATTTTTTGCTATGCTAGGGGCCCTTTTACTAAGCTGCGCCTAAGAAAAAACGGAATATATTCCCACGTGAACTGAGGTAAAATCTTTACTGTTTCCCTGGACATGGAGGAATATGGTAATACTATTGATTAGGCAGTTATGAAGAAGAAGGCCAATCAAATATGTTCAACCATTCACTCATCTGCTGATATCTCGCTACAAAATATACCCTAGAGTATCCTATTATAAAATAATTTAACAGTGTTTGAATCTAGCCAGTACAATTATATTGGGATATCAGGACAGGGTGAAGTTTCCAGCAGTCAGCCATTTGCGGAAATTCTTCCCAGTATTATATAATTAACAGTGATTGCTTCTGTTTTGTTTTCAGGCTATACTGTAGTTAAACTTTGTGTCTTCCTGCAGCACACAATTACAGTCAGAGGAAATTACATAAATCAGAGAGAATAAATAAGGAAATGACATCAAGGTAAGCACAGTACCGCTGTGTTCTGATGGAAAAAAAACCTCCCACAAACCTTATCTGGAAGTAAACAGGCAAGTTCCACTTATTATTGAACTCATGGTAAGCTGCATGTGCTCTTAATCTTCTCACGCTGGCTTGGGAACCACACTGTCGCTCAAATTTCCTGACAAAGTCCATGCTTATGGTGTACTTCTGTCAGAAAGAAAAGAAACAAAAGTGGATAATTTCTTACACAACTTTTTTTCAACAGACATCCAATGCTTCTGTATAAGTTGTCTCAGAAAGTGTGCAAAAGAAATGGGTGTGTGTTTTTGGTAGCTATACAGCTGCAAATGACCTCTCTTGAAGTTGGCTAGCCAGAATTTACAGAATTCAATAAAGACAACACATTTAAACATAAGTGGGAGGGGACGATGAGGCAGCAACTTTCCGTGGAGAAATATATTAATATTTAGTACAGGTTTGTGTGTGACGTGACTGCATTGCTGTGTCAGTGTTCTTGTTCAGCAGTTATGCAAAACAGTTATCAGTCTGTTGTAAATTTTTCCCAAAGTCATTTCTTTCTGGAGTGGAGGAATAGCCTAATGGTTAGTGCAGCTGACTTAGAACCTGGGGAACTGGGTTTGATTCCCACTGTAGCTCCTTGCGACTCTGGGCAAGTCACACAGATTGTGAGCCCACTAGGGATAAAAACAGTACCTGCATATAATAAATGAAAACCGCTTTGGTTGTACCACAGAAAGGTGGCATATCAAATTCATGACCCTTTACCCTTCATTTTGTAAAAATGATTCTGAACAAAGTGTCACTGGAAACAAGTGAAAAAAGTATGCAGAGCATGGCTCATGGAATTCTTTCCAACCAGCATGTTTTGTGTGTGCGTGAGTGTCTTGTATCTATGTTTTGTTTCTGCTTGAATGTGTGTATCTTTTTAGGCTGGTTTATTGATATGTATGCATGTGTGTATGTTTTAGTACATGTATGTTTATATGTATATGGATGCTTGCTAGTGGATAATTCTGTGTTGATGCTCTGTGTGTCTGTGATCGGGAAATGAGATGAGAAGGGAAGACTCTGAAAGGTGCAGTTCCGTAATTGCGAATCAGTGTTGTACGCTGTGGCTGTTGGAACTGCTTTTCCCATTTGGGGGTAACTTCATTTTCCTTCTATCTTCCATCAAATGCGAGGCTTACCGTCAACTTTGTCAAAAGACCACTTGTGAGGTTGCAGAATGTGACTTAATCCCCCTACCAGACTGTTGTCTTTACCTGCCAGATACATGGCTCTGAGGGATATCCTGTGTGAGATGACCCACTTCTACATTCTGTTTCCTGAAACAAGAAGCTGTGAATCCCTGCTTGCTGATGTAATACACTGCAACCTGATTACCTTGATTAGAATGATTTGGATGGATACCTGATCCCTGAAAACCTTTACAGCTTTCCAGACTAACCTTACCCTAGAAAGCTTATCTGAAGAATCTTTTCCTAGGATAGAACAATAAAAAGGTGTCATTTTCCATCTTCAAGTGCCCAAACTGAGCATATATATCAGCGGCTGAAGCATGCTGCCAACTGCTACACTGCTCAGTCAGCGCAGTAGGGACCTCAAGCAGTGGAGCTCTGCAACTAGCGGGGCTTGGGCATCTCCGCTAGTGATTCAACCAGTGCCACAATTTTGGAGTGGGCTGAGGTCCCCTCATGGTCACGTCCCTGGGGGGGAATAGATGCTGAAAAGGGGGTGTAATAGAATGAACAAACACTCCCTCTTACCCATCCCTGCTGTCACTGGTGTAGACAAATTATTTTCTGGAGTGGCCGTGGGATTGAGGTGTGTCAGGTGATGGAGTCATGAGGTAGAATGGGCAGAGCCAACGCAGAGTGGGGCAGGGCTGGGGGTGTGTACTAAAACCTCCTTCCTAAAAATCAGGACCCCTTGGCAGCTCTGAATGCACACGTTTGTTTCTATCTGCACATCATACCTGCATGGGTTTCCATCAGCTTGTGAAATAAGACAAAACCTGCAGTTCAATGTGAGATGATGACAAAAAAAATCTTGTCCTCAAAACCTTCTATGTGACCTCTGAGCTGGTGGCAAGTTTTGGCAATTTAGACCATCAATTTGCTTCTGAGCATTGCAGCACTACCGTCTGAACATTAGGAAGAAATCATTACTGACTTCAATAGCATCATATAAATACGTTACCATGCAATTTGCGACAATATTTGGCATACATGATAGCACTGGCGCTCAAGCCCTCTGAGCATTCGGCGCTGTATAACGTGCACACAAGTGAGGTGCTAACCCCTTTACCATTGCCGCTAGTTTTTGAGCATCAGCCTTTGAGTCTTTGTACTCTTGGATCCTTTCAGAGTGGAATCAACCTTCATGGAATGGTGAGACAGTTGCAGTTTTTTGAATCCCATAGCCTTCTGAACTCTGTACATACAGTTGACCTTTCTACTGGCAGACGGTACAGATAGGGGGTTCCCACATTCTCATCTATATGCCCTTCAGAATTCTGTGACTAGGCACTGTCACAGTTTCCGGGGGGGGGGGGGGGGGGGGGGGGTGAGATATTGGAGGATATCCAACATTTCTGCCCTGTGCTCCTCCTTAGCCATCTCACTAATAGAGAATAAGCTCCTCTGGGTGACATTTATACGTTTCACATAATGGGGAGGGATCTGATAGAAGACCTGTAGACTCCTTGAGAAAGCTCCTGGCTTTTCTCCAGATACCCAGAAGGATTCAGATTCAGACACAGAAGTACTCAACAGGTGACATCTTAGTGTCTACCTGCCTCAAACAATTGACCGCCTGGTCAGGCCTGGGCTGAGAGTAGAGGCACTGGGGACCTCCAATATATCAGGAAGTTTTCTTGCCTGATGGACTGGAGATCAGCACTGGTGGCTGGCATCGACTCCGAGCCCCTACAAGGCCTCAGCATCAATGCATCTCCTGTAGGCAGTGAATAAGTCTCAAGAACTGGGAGGATTACTTCAGCAAGTCTCAGCATCCACACCATTAAAGCAGCAGCTCCATATCGAGGAATGAAAATGCACCATTCGTTTCTCAAACTTCTTCAAAAGCTATTCTTTGAAGACTGCCATTGGCAAAGGCATAGGCATCAGGGCTGGAGTGGTCACAGCCTCCTAAAGTCAGAAGCTAGGTCTCAGCTCCTTGGAGGCTGTTGCACCACCTAAAGCTCAGGAAAAAAAACACTTTGAACTTTTTTACCATATGCAAGCTATGTGGAAGCACATGTGCAACCTTGCAATAAAGCAGTGAATGGTGAGGTCCTGCACAACACTGGCAGGCAGGAAGGTGAGTGCGTGCTAGTGGCAGAACTCTCTCAAAAGCTTGAATAAAGCTGGACAGCTGTTCCCATACAGGGCTCCATCAGATAGCATTGTCCACATGTGAGGATATCTGTATCGTTTATCCTCAGAGAAGAAACTATTTAAAGAAGCAACATAAGAGGGAGAAAGAAAAGGAGTGTGGAAAGAAAACAAAAACAAAGAATGAAATAAAAATAATGGAAACAGGGAAAAAATAAAGTTATACCTATTACAGAATGTTGAAAGTGTTAAATACAGTGCAATCCCATTAAGTGCAAGGGTCTGGGACCAAAGAAATACATGCAGTTAACAGGAGCGTGCACTTAACCGTTGTGACCCAAAAAAGAAGCTTGACATCTGATAAACATATTACTGTATAGTATACAGTATATAGTCTCCGTTAACTGACATTAGGCTTACTTGAAGTAATCATAGTCCTCTGTACACTCTTGTGTCTGTGAGTTCCATAGACTACGTCTGCCAGACGGTAAAAACTGTCATAGCACTGACATCCATTGGCCTCCAGATAGGCCCGCATGGTGCTGAGACTCTCCAGCGCTCTTGCAAAAGTGACAGGTTGTTGAATTTCGTCAGCATGTGCCTCGCTGCTCATTTCATCATCTGTTTCATCATCAGCCATTGCCTGCGTGTAGGCGCATATTTCAACATCAGTGCTGTCGTCAGCTGTTTGTAGATTGTAATCAACAGCTACGTAGTGATGAAACTCCTCTTCAGTAACACCGGCTGGGATGTCAATAGCCTGTTCATCTGACGCGTTTGCAACAGTTGCATCTGTTTCATACCTCTCCACATCCCTAACAAAGCTTGCCCGCTTGTAGCAGTTCACAATGGTTGCCTGTGTAACATGATTCCAGGCTTCTTTCTACATATGCAGGGAATCCAACAGTGATAGATTACGAGCCAGTTCAACAGCACGTTTATCCTTGCCAGTCTGGTCATCCATAACGCTCATCAGATGACAAGAGCCCAATAATGTTTTTTGAAATTGGCTATTATGCCTTGATCCATAGATTGGATCAGAGAGGTAGTGTTTGGTGGCAGGAAGACCACCTTGATGTTAGACAGCCTGACATCATCACTGTGTGCAGCACAATTATCACAAAGCAACAAAATCTGACGCTTTTGTGCCCGCATTCTAGTGTCTAGCCTAGTATGACACAGGAAGTCGTTTAACATTCTTGAAGCAACGGGGCTGTTTGCTCTTTCCAATGATGAGTGGTTCCAACTTCTCACTCCCATCCATACTGCAGCAAAGGAGGATCGTCAGTCAGTCCTTTGATGTTTTACTTCCTGTAGTTTCGGCTTGTTTGAATGCAAGTGTTCCATCAGGAATCGCTCGCCAGTAGAGACCGTTTTCGTCAGCATTGAAAATGTCACGAGGTGCAAACTCATTCAAGATGGTAGGATGAACTGAAACAACCCAATTTTCAGCACCAAAGTCATCAGCATCTTGTTTTTCACCATGCTGTTTCTTGAATTTTATGTTGTTCCTCTCCTTCCATCTTTCCAACCATCCAACAGTGGCTTTCAATTCAGTTAGTCCACGACTTTCAGCTAGCTGATTAGCTTTCTCCATAAGCAGTGGACCACTGACAGGAAACTGTCTGCTCCTGACTTGAGAAAACCACCGAAGAAGAGCATCTTCTACCTCCTCAGCTTTTCCCGCCCGTTTTCGTTTCCGGTGTGGATTTGTATTGTTTTGCCAGTCTTGCAGAAGCTGGTCTTTCTGCTTCAAGACACGTGAAATTTGACTGGGATTGACACCATATTCTTTAGCAATAGATGCTTGACTTTGTTTTCTAAATTTTTAAGAACTTCTATTCGCTCAGCCAGTGTTAAAGTCTTACAGTTGCGCAACGACGACTCCAGTGTACACTCTAACAATATTCTTTCGCTTATTCTGCCTGTGGCAGTTAAAGGGGCGGTAAATTTGAAATCTTGTCGGTTGTCACGCGCCAATCGGCTTCCATATTCCATGCGCGCGCTTATGCGGAGTCTTTCCTGCAGAGGCGTGGTCTTAAACCATGCATATAAGCGAATCTTGCACTTATCAGTGGTGCGATAAAACCAAAGTTTGTCCCCATAGAAATTGATGGCCAAAAACGGGACTGAAGTACGGCATGCAGTTAAACAGAGCATGCACTTATCCGATGTGCACTTAAATGGAGTGAAATGTATTTACATTTATAAACATTTCATATGTAAAAAAAAATGTCTTACTTGCATATTAAAACAGAATACAATTGAATACTAATTTATGCAAATATTCAAAGCAATCTCAAAAAGCAGGAAAACGTTCTAACCCTGCAGAAAAACACAGAGGCTCAGTAATACAAGAAGAACAGGAAAAGACCAGTATTACCACAATCAATATAAGATATGTACATAGGCACCCCATATAAGAGGCTTGGTGAGGCTAAGCCTCCCCAGCCCAACTATGACCTTCCCCTGGCTGCTGCCCCCCCCCCCCATACACAGGGCTGGCGTGGCGCTGCAGGCAGCTCTCGGACCATCGGACGGTCCCTCCTTCCCGCCCTCAGCTCCCCGACCGACAGTCCTCCTCTCTGCTCCTTCCCCCCACGCGTTTAACCCTTTTATTTTCAGTGGCTGCGATGGCAGTGAAGAAGACAGCACTGCAGGCTCGCCTCCAGCTTCTCCCTTCCCTCACACAGTATCCTGCCCTCGCAGAAACAGGAAATACATCATCGCAGAAGGCGGGACACTGTGTGAGGGGAGGGAGAAGCTGGAGGCGAGCCCGCTGTGTTGTCCTCTTCACTGCCGTTGCTGCGCCTGAAAGTAAAACAGTTAAACGCGCGCACGGGGGGGGGGGGGGGGGGCAGTAAGGAATGGAGAGGAGGGCTGTCGGGGAGCTGAGGGAGGGCAGAGGGAGAGAAGAGATCGCTGGACATGGAGAGGAGGGGAGGGCAGGGGGAGAGAAGATATCGCTGGACAGGAGATGAGGGGTGGGCAGGGGAGAGAGGAGAATTGCTGGACATGGATGGATTGGGGGACAGGGGAGAGAGCAAATTTGCTGGATGTGGATGGATGGAGGAGAGGGCAGGGGAGAATGGAGAGTTGCTGGATATGGATGGATGGAGGGCAGAGGAGAGGAGAATTGCTGGACATGGATGGATGAATGGAGGCAGGGGAGAGAGGAAATTTGCTGGATATGGGTGGATGGAGGAGAGGGCAGGGGAGAACGGAGAATTGCTGGACATAGATGGATGGAGGGGAGGGAAGAGAAGAGAAGAGAGGAAAATTGCTGGACATGGATGGATGAATGGAGGGGGCAGGGGACAGAGGAAATTTGCTGGATATGGGTGGATGGAGGAGAGGGCAGGGGAGAATGGAGAGTTGTTGGACATGGATGGATGAAGGGGAGGGAAGTCAGGAAGGAGATGCACATGGATGGAGGGAAGGGAAGAGAGGAGAAATGCTGGACATGGATAGAGTGGAGGGCAGGGAAGAGAGGAGAAATGTTGGACAAGGATGGAGGGAAGGAAAGACAAAGGAAGGAGATGCACACGGATGGAGTGGAAGGGAGAGAGGAGAAATGCTGGACATGAAGGGGAGGGAAGACAGGAAGTAGATGCACATGGATGGAGAGGAGTGAGGAGAAATGCTGGATATAGATGGAGGGAAAATTGCTGAATTTAAGGGCTGGATCGGAACACTTTGAGGGCACTGGAGAAAGGATATGGACAGGGCTACAGCTGGTAGACAGGACGCATAAGGACACGAGGATGGTGGACATGGTGCGAGCAAAAATATCAAATGGAAAGGAGACACTGCATAAAACAGAAGACACAGGGACCAACCAAAGTGAATAGAAAAACTAAATGATCAGACCTCAAAAGTAGAAAAAAGTATTTTATTCAGAATTTATTAACTGGAATGTGTCAGCTTTTGGAAATGTGCACGTGATATTTTATTTATTACATTTGTATCCCACATTTTTTCACATAGCAGTTTGGCTCAATGAGGCTTACAGGTTCCAGAGAGGAGAGTACCAACTCCGGGAATATATACAGAGTGGAAAATAGAATAACAGTAGGTGCAAGGAAGCTGATAAGGTTCCGGAAAGAGAATACAACTCTGAGACGAATATATAGTAGCATATAGAGAGAAGTAATCCCAATGAGGCTGATAAGTCTCCTGGGATGGGGCTACAGCTTCTAGTGAGCAATACAGAGTAGGATAAGGGTAGAAGTACACTTAATTATAACTGGAGTGGTAAAATTCATACAGTATGAAGTAATATGATTATGTGGAAGGAGTATTGTTCATTTCTTAGTTCCATAGATGTGATGCATGTAAGTTTCAATTTTTCTAGTATTGCTGCATGCCGAGTCTGACTTCTTGAGGTAACTTTCCAGCTCAGTATTTTGCCTTTATATTTTGCCTTCATATCTGTTGTGTCATGTGATTTCATGTGTGATCAAGGTGCAGTATTCTGCTAGCGTGTATTTGCAGCCCTTTTTGGTTTTTTTCACTAGGTTGTGTACTGGTGTTTTAGAGCCCGGTGTAATTACAGTGCTGCTTTTCCACGCATAAGGTTGTAGCTCGTCCTGTCCTTGGAATTAGTATTGTTATGGTTTGGTAAGGTTATGAGTGTGTTTTTGCACAAGTTTGTGTATAGTGTTTTGCAGTGGAGAGATTGTGTGTTGGCCTTACTGAGGTGGCACCAAAACATCAGAAAGGGTGTAGAGCCTAAATCAAGACATACTACCTCTTGAAGGATCTACATATGGTCATTAATAAAAGGAGCTCATTGTGAACACTATCCACCCTAAAAGGGTGTTTTGTGGCTCTACATGAGAATTGTGATATTATGATCCCTTGTTTCATATTGTTGACGGTCTGCATTTTCCGTATGGGTGGTATATTGGTGTATTAGGGTCTGCCCAGTGTAATATTTATGGTACAGTAAGGTTCTTAGTGTGTTTTTGTACAAAGTAGTGCATAGTGTTTTGCAGTTGAGCAATTGTGGTTAGTGTATGCTTTAACTACTTTATTCTTTGACATATGATACATATCTAATATCTAAATTTAATAAAAGATATTGACTTATTTTTACTTATGCTTTTTCTGTGTGGTCTCAGACAATTATGGATGTAAGCTCCACCACTGGCCCCACCCCTAACCCCACCCCCTTTAGCCTCCCCAAACAGTTGGGCCACCGACCGCCTATGAATATGTAAATATTCTAACCCTTACTGCAGAATCCTCCCTTAGCTAGCACCGGAGACTTGGGTAATGCAGCTTATTTGGCAGGCTAAATTTTCTCTTTGTACTTAGGCATGGTTCATGGTCTTTCCAACCTTATAAAAAATGATTAGCACTGTGGTGCCCATACCCAGCTCTACCCCTCACCTCTGTCCCTCCTTTCTTTTCTCCAATACCTCTTTCCCTTTAATCTATCCTTTTCTGCTGCTGCTCCTCCTGGTTGTGGAATCTGGACAGTCTGCTCCTGTTCTCACTTCTGTTCCTCTTTTCTTTCCACCTCTATATCGCCAGCCTCTCATCCTCCTTCTGACATGTGTTTTCTATATCTCAGGCCCCTCTCTCCACTTCCCCTTGCCCTTTACTTTCTGTATCCAAGGTGCAAATGCTATGCACAGCAACTTGATCCCTAATATTATGTACTGTGTCCACCCTTTAAGACTAATGGCAATACAGCTGGCACTGTGACTCAGAGCTGACTGGTTACAGCTCTGAGTTTTGTGGCACATCTGGTTAACAGCAGTTAAATATGTGGCTTGGAATTAAGTTTTGCAGTTTGCTGAGCATTTTAAAAGGGCAATACTGTATGCACATTTCCATTAACTAAATGTATGCATCTCTAATTACAGCCAAACATGTGTACTCTTCAATTTCTTATACTTTTTATCTGCATGTACATGATCAGTGCAGTTGCATCCCAATTTCATAGATTCAGAAGGGTTAAGTGGCCTACTGGGAAAGGCTTTTAGAACTCTTAAAACATTTAGGAAGAAAATTATCAATGTAGGCTACTTTTAGGTCAACTTATTTTACCACAAGTCGGGTTCTTTTAGCACAGGGTCCCATTTTATGCAATGAGACCCTGTAGTACAATAACCTGACTTCTGGTAAAACATTAGCCTATGTTAGGTCCCTTATTCTGTGAAATTTAGAAACATTCAAAAGCTACTACAAATGGGGTAAACTGTTATAATACAGGGCAGATCTCCAAAACTAGGCTCAATAACTCTTTTGAGAATGAGAAAAAATTGACATGGGCCTAATATCTGCAGGTATTGAGCCATTCATGCAGATCATGAATGCCACAGAATAGAGACTTTGGGGTCTGTTTACTAAGCCATGCTAGCGGCTTCCGCATGTCATTGCCGACACAGTTTAGTAAACCCCAGCGTTTATTTGTTAACATTAGTTTGAAAGCACTGAAGGCTATTTTATAACAACTATGTTTCACCAATGCGGCCTGCTAGGTGGCAAAGTTGTTTTCTTGAAGCCCATCTAAGTCCTGAATCCCAGATGCAAACAGAACAGTCAAGGAACATAACATGGAACATCTTACCTCATGAAATACATCTGGATTTCCTGGGTTAAAAAGTGATGGCAGTTTCTCTTCCAAACCAAAAGCTATTACTGGCCAGACTGAATTCACTAAGAAGTCATATCCAGGCACTATATCTGCTTTTTCACTGAAAGAATAATAATAATAATAAAAAAGGTTACAGACCTGTTTTACTAACTTAATTAAGATGGTGAAAGTGAAAATCTGACAAGACAAACATTTACTGTGCATCAGTGTATACCATTTAGATTTGGATGAACCACAACAGAATTTCTCACAGTATGTTGGAAAACAGCAGAGTATATCCAGCACTTTTTTTGTTTAACCTGTTATTTAAATCTCCAGACAGAAAACAGATTATACGCCTACAAAGAATTTATTTCAAAACGTAGACAACTGTTACAGTATAAGCAGCATGCAGTAAGCCCAGTAAAATCACTTTTACAAAAAAGTGCCTTCCAAACTCTTCACAGAGCAGCCTCTATGATGTGGCACCCTTCCCCAGTTCCAGTAAAAGCAGAAAAGTTGTGACTACAGGGGGCAAAGTACAGACTGATTCTGGTAGAAAACCTAGGCCAGACCTGGGACTGGGGAAAAGATTCACCTTACAAGCATCAAAATACAAAGCAAAGTAAGCAATAGAATGCCTCAGCAAAAAGAAAATGAGTGTCGGAGGACGTGACATCATCATACTTGACGGCAGCCTAGTTTTATCCTCCTGCAAACTCCGGAATAAATCTCCCCATATTTGCATCCATCAGCTATCTTTTATCCATAGGAGTGACAGAATTTGAGAAAGAACTTGAAGCACTAAGAAAAAATCCCAAAATTGTGCTGGCAAGGAAAAGGCCAAACCCGTTAACAAGATCTTGATGAAAATGCCGCGCTGCCATGCAGGGCCAACCCCAGCGTCGGAATACCACTCAGACTCTGCACTTTCTGTAGCGGATTCAGTGTGAGAAGATGAGACCGGTGCGGGTTGTTCGCGGCAACTGAGGCACTACCTGGCTGATATCAAGGCAGAAATTAAGGTGCCCCAAGGGGAGATTGTTGAACGCATCAAGCATCTCAGTGCAGACCTGCGTGAGTTGGTTGGCCACATGGCTGATTTAGAAACTAAGATGGAGGAACATGTGGACTCTTTCAATAACTTGCAGAAGCGTATATCCCAGCTGTTTGAACATCATGATGAGACTCTCTACAAAATTGACAATTTGGAAAATAGGGGTTGATGCAAAAATTTGCGATTTAGAGGGATTCCTGAAGGTGGAGAAATGGAAAATGTAATGCTGATTATTAAATTACTTTGTACGCAGCTGTTGGGATCTGATGGCGATGAAGCCTCTCTTCAATTTGAGCAAGTACATAGAGCATTGGGCAGACCACAAGACTCTGTGCCCTGGGACATCATGGCTCATTTTATGAACTATCTGGATAGAGAATTAGGCTCAGATGCACAAAACTTTAACGTAGATAACTGACGTCAGAGGAGGGTGGGCACAAGAAGAAGGAGAAAGACGTTGGAGGAGACAGAAGCGATCGACGAACAGCTGATCCAACCCGTGAAGCGCCTTCAAACATAGGTGAGAGGCGCTGCACCGGCCATTATGGCGGAGGGGGGGTCCGGTGGAGGGGGGGAGCGGCGACGACAAACTCAGGGGGGTGGGGCACGGAGGCGGAGGATGGCAAGAGGCGGAGCATTGGATACAGAAGGAGAAGAGAGAGACAGGAAAGGAGGGGGGTCCGGCACTGCAAAAGGTAAGATTTTTAACAGCTTTTATTTCACACACGGAGCAGCGGGGAGCAGCGGCGACCTCGGGAGGGGGGGGCAAGGCCGTCCATACAGGACGGTCCTTATGAGCGCCTTTGCCCCCTCCCAATCCTTTATGTTTGTGGAGACATGCAGGGGAAAGCGGGGAGCCATGTGTGTGTGTTGTTTTCTTTTTTTTTGTTTTGTTTTGACGTTTCTGGCATGCGCAGAGCAGCCAGCATAACGCTTGGCTGCTCTGCGCATGCTTTAGGAGCCTATTACCGACGGGGATTGATGCATCGTTTTTTACAATACCGCACCGAACTTGTGCGACTTGTTTTTTTGGAGCATTGTTTGTTTTTTAAAATTCGGTAATGGCTTTAACGATTTTGCTTTTTTTTACGTTTGGTTGATGCATCTGGGCCTTAGTTCTGATCAAGGCACATCAAAATACTCAGCTGCTGTATAATTACGCTAAAGTCACTGTATATCAAGATTTATCTTCCTATGCTCTATAACAAAGGAAAGTGATGAAGCCTGGTCTAGATATTTTGTTCTCTGCACATATTAAATACAGATGGAGGTTCCTTTTTGTGCTTACATTTCCTGTGATGGGTAAGCTACAGCGTGCCTGCAAGTTGTGTGAGGCATGGAAAATTCTATATGAGACGGGCTTGACCTCTACACATCACACTCCCTGTGTGCAGCTGCACCAGCAACGCGGGAGAAGCTCCATCGCTGGTAATGGGTGGAGAACTCTCAGCAGAAAAAGCCTTGCATGGGTTCTCCTGTGGACACTACTTGACTGTGGGGTGTTGCACGCACTGATTATTTTTCTTTATCTGCATGAAAGGGGGCTAAGTGTAAGGAGATTGGGGGAGTTGTTTTTGTTTAAATGTTGTGTAATGACATCTTGGGTTTTCTGTTGCTCTGGTGTGGAAGGCACTGTTTGATAGTAGGGGGGATAACAGATTGTGAGTAGTTTGGTTTGGGCTGTATGAATAAGGAGTGAATGCAGGGGAAGTTTGGTTGTCTAGGGTTTGGGGACTCATGCCCTCAGTGGCCCATCTCTTGGATCTCTGATTTAATATGAGATTGTGGAGATGGTGGTGGATGTGTTGTTGGGTTGAATGGGGGTTGCAGAGGGACAGGGTTGGGTAGGGATGCGGGGAGGTTAGTCATCTGCTTGTTGGTGGGGAAGGGGGGCTTACACTGTTATTCTTGCTATTGGTCTTCTCATGCTCTCAGTTTCTGATTAGTTCATGCATTTACTATGTAATTACCTGAGTCTTGATGACTGATTTAAAGCTTGCTACAAATAACGTTAAAGGTTTGAATTCCCCTTATAAGCAACATTCCCTCTGTTGTGAGTTGCTGCAGAAGCATTTGCATGTGGTATTCTTACAAGAAACTCACTTTTTGAAGAAACATAAGGGTTTACTGCTTCATTCCAGATACCCTACTGTATACTGTGCATCAGATGTGAGCAGGGGTTAAGAAGCGTGGTGTGGCGGTTTTGTTTCATATTAATGTTCAGGTACAACTTTTACATGTTAAACACGATCCTGATGGTTGTTACATTTTCTTGCATGTACGATTTGACTAACAAGACGTACCTCTTGCCAGTGTATATGCTCCTAATGAACATCAGGACCGATTTTCTGAGCAGCTGTTTGTTAGCCTTTCAGTCTCTTGTGAAGGGGAAGATTATTTTGGCTGGAGATTTTAATGCTACCATGCAACCGGGATTAGACCGGTCTCCTCCCTCTTCCCATGCTGATTAGAAACTGTCCAAAGCTTTGGATCATCTGGTTGTAGGCTTGGGCTTGTATGATGTTTGGAGATTTGGTCATCCACCTTTTCTCATTCTCATAGTATGTACTCGCAACTAGATTATATATTTTTTTGGATACAACATTACCTGATGTGGAATGCTCTTCCTCTATAGGGAACATTACTATCTCTGGCCATACACTGGTATGGGCTGCTATCTCTTCCTTATGTGAGGAAGTCAGGGAACATAGGTGGTCTCTTAATAATGTTTGGTTACAAGATTCTGAATTATGCAAGGATTATGGGAAAATTAGGTTCTTACCTTGGTAATTTTCTTTCCTTTAGTCATAGCAGATGAAGCCATTACGTATAGGTTGTGTCCATCAACCAGCAGGGGGAGATAGAGAGCACCCAAATTTCACAGTGCCACATGGTCAGCTAGCTCCACTGCCTCTTCAGTATTTGAAGCTTCCAAAGCAGTATAACAAACCGCAATGGGAATAACATGAACTTTCCTCACAGCGAACGATGGCCCCATAACAAGGGCATGAACTCAAAAGGAGGGAATGAACACATCCTCCTGGAGGGAATAAACTCGTCCTCCTCTTTGTATTTATGGAGGGAATACACACATCCTCCTGGAGGGAATGAACTCAACCTCCTACACATGAACTGGAGGGAATGAACTCATCCTCCTATAAGTGAACAAGAATCCTGAAGACTGTTTTCCAACTTTCTCCCAAGGAAGGATTAGAACTTCAGGAAACAAGAACAGAACCTGAAACAGAGTCGCATCATACAGACAATCATACAGGGAGGGCTCATGGCTTCATCTGCTATGACTAAAGGAAAGAAAATTACCAAGGTAAGAACCTAATTTTCCCTTCCTTGTCATCAAGCAGATGAAGCCATTACATATGGGATGTATCAAAGCAATCCCTATATAGGGTGGGAACAAGTCACACCACGCGCTAGCACTTGTTCTCCAAAACACACATCCCTCCTAGCAGCCACATCCAGCCTGTAATGTCGGGCAAATGAAAGCTTCGAAGCCCATGTTGCTGCACTGCAAATCTCATGAACAGAGAGTGCTCCAGTTTCAGCCCAGGAGGAAGAAATCGCTCTTGTAGAATGTGCCTTAAAGGCTACAGGCGGAGGCCGGCCGGCCGGCAAGCAGATAAGCTGAAAAGATAGCTTCTTTGAGCCAGCGGGCAATAGTGGTTTTAGACGCTTGAGACCCTCTGCGAGAACCTGATAGTAAAACAAACAAATGATCAGAGGTCCTGAAAGAATTAGTAACTCGCAGATACTGCAACAGAGTCCTGCGCACATCCAACAGGTGCAACTGCCCAAAGGATTCTGGAAACTCCTCCTTAACAAAAGAGGGTAGAAAAATAGGCTGGTTTAGGTGAAACGCTGAAACCACCTTAGGCATGAAGAAAGGCATGGTACGAACCGTGACCCCGGACTCTGAAAATTGCAGAAATGGGTCTCGACAGGACAGCGCCTGGAGTTCTGACACCCGTCTCGCCGAAGTAATGGCCACCAGAAAAACGGCCTTTAGTGTCAAATCTTTCTCTGAAGCTCGCCGTAGCAGCTCAAAAGGAGAACCCTGCAGAGCCTTCAAAACTAGCCCCAGGTTCCAAGCTGGACAAGGTGCCCACACAGGAGGTCAGAGCCGAAGCACCCCTCTAAAAAACCGTGCCACATCTGGATGAGCAACTAAAGACACGCCTGCAACCTTACCATGAAGGGAGGCCAATGCTGCCACTTGCACCCGCAGGGAATAATAGGCCAAGCCTTTTTGTACACCATCCTGCAAAAAGTCCAGAATCGGCGAGACAGGAGCCCGCATGGGTGTGATCACTTTTGAAACACACCAAGCCTCAAACTGGCGCCAGATCCTGGCATAAGCCACGGAAGCGGACCGCTTGTCGGCCTGCAGGAGAGTGGAAATAACATTATTGGAATAGCCTTTGCCTCTCAATTGCGCCCTCTCAATAGCCATGCCGTAAGACCAAAACGGCAGGTGTCCTCCATGGCCACCAGTCCCTGCGACAACACGTTCGGTACCAGAGGTAAAGGAAGGGGAGCCTCCACTAGCATCTGTCAGAGGTCCGTATACCAAGGCCCCCTGGGCCAATCCGGGGCGATGAGAACCACTTCTCCAGGGTGAAGCCGAATCCGAAGGAGCACACGCCCTATCAAGGGCCACGGAAGGAACACATACCAGAGGCCCAGAGGCCAGGGTTGAGCCAAGGCATCCAACCCGGCTGAGCGAGGATCTCTCCGTCTGCTGAAAAGCACAGGACTTTGGCATTTGAGCTTGTCGCCATAAGAACCATTACGGGCTTGCCCCATTTGGCACATATCTGCAGGAATACTTCGTCTGCCAGTTCCCATTCCGCTGGGTCGATTTGATGCTTGCTTAGATAATCGGCTTGCACGTTGCTCTGACCTGCAATGTGAGCTGCCGACAGAAACTGTAGATGCAGCTCGGCCCAGTGGCAAATCTGTTCGGCCTGCGCTCTGCACTGAGTGCCACCTTGTCGGTTTATGTAGGCCACTGTTGTCGTGTTGTCCGACATCACTCTGACAGCCAATCCTTCCAGGGTCACTTGAAAGGCCAGAAGCGCCTGAAACACCGCTTTCAACTCTAGGCGATTGATGGACGACTCCGACTCGTCGGGTGTCCAAAGACCCTGGGCATGCTTCCCCTTGCAATGTGCGCCCCAGCCTTTCAGGCTGGCATCTGTCACCACTAGGCACCAATCGGGGAGCGCCAGCGGCATTCCTCACCACAGCATGCTGTCTGAGAGCCACCACTCCATGTTGAGTCGGGCCACAGGGAGCCAAGAGAGTCTGCAATGATAATCCTGAGATACTGGAGACCATCGTTGAAGCGGCGAATACTGCAGAGGTCTCAGGTGCGCTCTCGCCCAGGGCACCAAATCCAAGGTGGCCGTCATCGATCCCAACAGCTGGACAATGTCCCAAGCTCGCAGGCGGGGCATCCTCAGGAGCAGACGGACCTGATTCTGAAGCTTGCACCGCCTTTGCTCGGGTAGGAATACATATCCCGAGTCTGTGTCGAACCGTGCCCTCAAATATTCTAGAGATTGCGAAGGGGTCAGGTGACTTTTGGCTACATTGACGACCCAGCCCAGAGATTGCAGTACTGAGACCACTCTGGCTGTACCTTGATGGCTCTCTGTTGCGGAGTCCGCTCTGATGAGCCTTCTCGCCTGAGAAAAGCAGCTACTACCACCATTACCTTCGAAAAGATTCGTGGAGCTGTGGCGAGGCCAAAAGGCAAGGCCCAAAACTGGAAATGTTTTCCCATCACCGCAAACCGCAGAAACTTCTGGTGCGGGGGCCAAATTGGAATGTGCAAGTAAGCTTCTTTCAGGTCCAGAGACGTGAGAAACTCTCCTGGCTGTACTGCCTAACTGACGGAGCGCAGGGTTTCCATGTGAAAATGCCGCACTCTTAGGAACTTATTTAATTCTTTTAAGTCCAGAATAGGGCGAAAAGACCCACCTTTTCGCGGCACCACAAAGTAAATGGAGTAGCGGCCGCGATGTTCTTTTAACTCTTACGAAACCTCTGATCTCCCTACCTAATCTGATGAAGGAGATTACGGTATATTTGAAAGCTTCTGGTTATAAATTAAATACCACTAAATCTGTAGGATTAGCTGTTGGATTGGTTCCTAGTTTATTGGATACTTTGAAATCTTCCTTTCCATTTAAATGGAATTCTCATGAGCTCAGTTACTTGGGGATCCAGCTTACCTCTAATATCCAAGATCTCTCCACTTCAGAAGGAGCTGCTTTGCGACCTTGATCGCCGGGCCTCTTTTGACCATTCCTGGTTCAGTAGGATAGCAACTCTTAAAATGAATGTATTATCTCACCTCTTATATTTCTTCCAGGTTTTACCTCTTCGTTTACCCCAAACTTTTTTGTCTGGGCTTCAAGACCATCTCATTCGCTTTGTATGGAATCACATGCTCGTTTACCCCGAACCTTTTTATATAAATGTAAACGGGGGGTGGGGGGGGGGGGGGAGGAGGGGAGTCCCTAATTTGTTTTGGTATTACTGTGGAGCACAGGCCCATCCTGCAATCGAGTAGTTTCACACTGCTGCCCATAAATTGTGGATTCACCTTGAGCAGTATTTGGTAGGTTCTCGTTTCTTGAAACATCTTATATGGCTTCTGGGGAAATATAGGAATCTGCCTGAGCATATGTGTCCTACTATTTCTACCACTTTTTATTATTGGGATTTGCTCTTTACTGCCTCATATCTCCCTTTGTCTCGACATACTCCGATAGCTCAAAACCCATTGTTTCCTCCAGGAGTGGGAGTAAGTGCCTTTACTTGTTGGGGTCATCTTTGACTCTTCTTTCTCTGCTCATATCCAGCAGATCGCCAAGACCTGTCATTTCTTTCTTTACAACATCCGTACAATCCGCCTCTTTCTTTCCGAGCACTCTACCAAAACCCTCATCCACACCCTTGTCACCTCTCGTTTAGACTACTGCAATCTGCTTCTTGCTGGCCTCCCACTTAGTCACCTCTCCCCTCTCCAGTCGGTTCAAAACTCTGCTGCCCGTCTCGTCTTCCGCCAGGGTCCCTTTACTCATACTACCCCTCTCCTCAAGACCCTTCACTGGCTCCCTATCCATTTTCGCATCCTGTTCAAACTTCTTCTACTAACCTATAACTGTATTCACTCTGCTGCTCCCCAGTATCTCTCCACACTCGTCCTTCCCTACACCCCTTCCCGTGCACTCCGCTCCATGGATAAATCCTTCTTATCTGTTCCCTTCTCCACTACTGCCAACTCCAGACTTCGCGCCTTCTGTCTCGCTGCACCCTACGCCTGGAATAAACTTCCTGAGCCCCTACGTCTTGCCCCATATCCTTGGCCACCTTTAAATCTACACTGAAAGCCCACCTCTTTGACATTGCTTTTGACTCGTAACCACTTGTAACCACTCGCCTCCACTTACCCTCCTCTCTTCCTTCCCGTTCACATTAATTGATTTGATTTGCTTACTTTATTTATTTTTTGTCTATTAGATTGTAAGCTCTTTGAGCAGGGACTGTCTTTCTTCTATGTTTGTGCAGCGCTGCGTATGCCTTGTAGCGCTATAGAAATGCTAAATAGTAGTAGTAGTAGGGCTCAGCGGGCTTGGATATATGAGGCCAGTTGTTTGATGATGAGGACATTATCTCTTTTGATGATTTGTCTGTGGAATATCAGCTCTTGCTCTCTGATCACTATCCTTACTTCAGGTGAAGCATTTCTTGAACACTCCCTCAGTGTGTTCTTGCATTCTGCGGCCACAGTCTTATCTTGAGGACTTATGTGAAGACTCTAAGAGTACCCGAGGGCTTATCACTTGTCTATATGCTTATTTATCTAGACGACTTACATCTTATGTGCTACATCAGGTTAATTGGGAAATGGAGTGTTACTATTTCTGCTTAAAACTGATTTATTCTGGAGAAGGCCCTGTTAAAACTTCCTTATCAGTCTCCCTTAAGGAAAATGCATCAAGGGTTTTTATCGCTGGTATCTTACTCAAGTGAGATTGCATCAAGTGTGTCCCATCATGCTGAGCTCGGCTGTACTAAGGCTCTAAGTGAAAACTACACATGACTCGAAGAGCTGTTTATAGAATAGCACTCCAGACAGATTTTTTTTTGTCGTCATTTTTTTCATGCAATTTACTGAATCTAGTCTTATATGCTGTTTAATATTTTATTAAATATTACAGCCAAACAACAACATGACTGTGGACTAGAAATAATAATGGTAGTTCAAATAAGGAAGGACATGCTAGAATATGTATTGATTCATATATACTTCTTGCCATTTATCAATTATATACATTTTAACTACTATACTTATTCATTTTTAATAACTATTTGAAGACCTATTTCTGTTCTCACTTGTTGTCTTAGCATTTATTGGTATAATCCTGATGCAACCTGAAAGTTAAATGTGGCCATGTTGGGTTTACTTCTAATAAATTCCTTTTACAGACTATGTTGGAACGGCAAGCTATGTTTTTTTGTCTTGGGAACTCACTACATTGCCCAGCCTAAATGTGTTTCCAGTTTTATGGAGTGCATTGCTCCTGGAATTGGACCAGATTGTTGATTTATTGGTATTTAGGAAAACAGTAAAAGCAAACCTATCTAATCTGGCATTGCTCTCCCCATCATGAAGTGCTGAGGTGTATCAGTTGATGATTTGTAATCATTTTTGTTTTATGTATTACTTCTGTGTTTCCATTTTATCATTGATGTATTGTGTACTGTAATTATTACTATGCCATGTCATATGTTAATCTATAAGCTACTTTGTATTTCAAATTTACAGCCTATAAAGCATTTTATATAAATAAAATAGAACTAGAAGCCCATTGCAGCAGGAAGAAACTGTTAGAAAAAAAAAATATTTTTATAGTCAGCCTGAAAGAAAATAACCACATAATTCATGCCACTAAGATGGCATCAAGGTTTGAGGGATATGGAATGGGGTGCTGAATATTTCATAGCCTGTATAAGAAACATGCCCAAGGAAATTATTCCAGTAGGTATCCTGTCATGTATTAATCCATAATTAGAAAAGGGACAACTGACCTTGATATGGCACCTCCAGTAACTTCCCGCAGAAGACGGCAATGATGAGGCACAAATTCCAGAAGCCTGCCATACATGATCTGAAGGCCGTTGGGATGGGACTGAACGTATTGTTCTACTATCACCTATTGGGGAAGGAATTTAACTCATTCAAACACGAAGCATCATCTTCGAGGAGGCAAAATATCGCACTCAATTTCACTTTGCTCACACATGCTAAAGGCATAAATAGTGCCCTGCATGCAGCATACTGCTACTACTGCAAAATCTGGCTTAGGTGTTAGATAACACTGTTCATCCCTTTCATGCAGGCCATCTTAAACTAGTACCAAGGATTATTTAAGCATATTTCTAGGCACAGGAAGGTTTATTTTGACAAACACATTTACTAATCTTATGTCTTTTTGTTGGCATATATAGAAAATGCCATGTCCCCATCAAAATGAACAGAAATGTTTAAATTCTGGAAACCTACTAAAGGGTTGGGGGTGGGGGAGAGAAGTTCCCTTTACTGACAGATCTATTAGCACACTCAGGGAAAATTAACTTGTGAGATCCACTGCTACGTGTTATGTGTACTACAAAACTTTCCAGCAGAGATGTAGTTTCTGTCCTTTGCTACAGTCTCTGGTCATATTGGTTACTTTCTCCAACGCACATGCTAGAGGCACATGGAAGGGCAGCAGTTAGGATTAAATCTTGCAAATGAATTGGAAGCCCTTACTGAAACAAACATGCTGCTATGCTAGTGTTGTGCACACAAAAAAAGCTAAGTTATTCATCAGTAGCAGGTGTTCTCCACATGGGGTGACATCACCAACAGAGCCCCAGTGCAGACACTGCCCAGCATTCTGTAAATTATAGAAGCTTTTGGGTGGCCCCTACTGCCTAACTCACGCACAACCTGAAGTTGGTTAAAAAAGCATAAAGGATGCAAATCCTAGGGGAGGAGGGAGGGTATGTGAGAGGTTATGTGAAAATACTTGTCCTACTGTCCTCGGAGAACTCCTGTTACAGGTGAGTAACTTTGCCTTCTCAGAGGACATGTAGGAAAGTCTTTCTCACATGTGGGAATCCCTATCTACCAGACTCAAAGAAAACAACAACGATCAATTGGGACTTGTAACAGCAAGGCCAACAGGAGCCAATAACAGTAACAACAAAAACAGGCCTGTTGTGAAAGTACAGCCTAGAACAGAAAGAATGGGCCTAGGAGGGAGGAGTTGAATTTTAGACTCCAAATAAATTCTGCAGAACTGTATGACCAAACTGGTTGTCATGTTGGATATTCTGCTCAAGGCAGAAGTGAAATGTGAGTGTGGACTGAAGACCACGTTGCAGCCTTGCAAATCTCTTCAGAGAATGATCTCAAGTGGGATACTGATGCAGCCATGGCTCTGACATTATGAGCCGTGACATGGCCCTGAAGAGTCAGTCCAGCCTGAGCGTAAGCGAAGAAGATGCAGTTCACCAGTCGACTGGGCAAAGTGTGTTTACCGATGTCTGCCCCCATCCTGTTTGGAACAAAAGGATCAAAAGGCTGGATGGAATGTCTATGGGCTTTAGTCTGCCTGAGCGTAAGCGAAGAAGATGCAGTTCACCAGTCGACTGGGCAAAGTGTGTTTACCGATGTCTGCCCCCATCCTGTTTGGAACAAAAGAATCAAAAGGCTGGATGGAATGTCTATGGGCTTTAGTCTGCTCCATATAGAACACTGAGGCTCTCTTGCAGTCCAAGGTGTGCAGTGCCCTTTTGCCAGGATCGGCACGAGCTTTTGGGAAAAATGTTGAAGGACAATTGACTGGTTAAGATGGAATTCTGACACTACCTTAGGAAGGAACTTAGGATGTGTGCAGAAGATTACTCTCTTATGATAAACTTTGTTTAAGATGGATCAGCTACTAGGGTCTGAAGTTCACTTATTCTGCAAGATGAAGTGACCACCACCAAAAACAAGACCTTTCAGGTCAGGCACTTCAGATGATATCAATCAAGTGGTCAAAATGAGGTTTCATGAGCTGAGTGAGGATGATGTTGAGATCCCATGACATAGTTTAACTGGGGGGGGGGGGGGGGGGTGGTGGTGGTGGGGGGGGGGGGCTGTCAATAACACACCTCTCACAAAGCAAACAACTAAAGGCTGTAACAGAGATGGGTTTACCCTCTATAGGGTGATGGTAAGCATTAATTGCACTAAGGTGAACCCTTACAGAGTTGATGTTTAAGCCAGACTCAGAGGGGTACATAATTATCGCCATACTGGGACAGACTGAAGGTCCATCAAGCAGAAGGTACTAAAGCAGTTTTTGTGTAGGACAAGAAAGGTGATCCAAGGTGCTGTCCTCACAACAGACAGCAAACCTTCTCCTCTTAAAGTATAGCACCTCTTGAAGGAATCTTTCCTAGAAGCCAGCAGGATTCTGCAGACACTCTCAGGCAGTTTGTAGCAAAGCAAATTCTATGCGCTCAACATCCAAGCTATGAAGGCCAAGAAGGTTGGAATGCAGAAGAGATGAGGGTCGGAAAACAATCTAATCTCCAAAGTTCTTCAGAGGACAACATCAGAAGAAGAGGGAACCAGATCTGCCCCGACCACTAATGTGCGATGAGAATGGTTCCCTGATCCTGCTTGAGTTTCAGCAGAGTCCAGCAGTTATCCCTTTAGAGGGATTGAAGGATAAAGAAGCCCCCATCCAATCCAGCCTGCCATGTGATCTGAGTCTGGAACAGTCTTGAGGGACTATGTTGTTGAGATGAGTGGTAAAGAGGTCCACTCTTGGGGGATCTTGCAGACAACGCCCATGGTGAAGGCCACATATGCAGTTGCATCAACCCGTTCAGCCTGTCTGCCAGACTGTTGCTTTTTCCTACCATGAATGTGGCTCTGAGTACCATGTCATGGGTGGAAGCCCACTGTCACATCCCAACTGCTTCCTGACACAAAAGAGGTAAGATCCTGTACCCCATTGCTTGTTGAGATAGTACATGTTAACCTGATTGTCTGGTTGAATGAGAAAAATTTGGTTCAACAGCTGATCTCTGAAAGCCTTTACAGCATTCCAAATTGCCTGACGCTCTAGGGGGACGATGTGAAGCTGGGATTCCTGAGCGGACCAGTGCCCCCGTGTGTGAAGCCCATCTACATTAGCCTCCCATCCCAGGTTGAATGTGTCTGTATTCAGAATCTTCTAGGGAGGAGGAATTTAGAATGGAAGTCCTAGAGTCAAATTGGATCAAACTGTCCAACAAAGAAGCAATTGTGTCAATTCTGGGGTGACTGAGATGATACCTGCAAGGTTCCCCTTGGCCTGACACCAACGGGAAGCTAGGGTCCACTGGGTGTCTTGCAAGAGGAAACAAGCCATGGGTGTGACATGCACTATGGAAGCCATATGATGCAACAATCTCAACATCTGACGAGCTGTGACCTGCTGTCTGTGCTGAACCTGAGTGGCAATGTTGATGAGGGCATCCATTTGGACTTCAGGTAGGTAGGCTTGAGCCTGAATCATATCTAGCTGGGCTCCTATGTACTCCAATTGCTGTACTGGGAGCAGGTGGGACCTGAGGCAGTTGATAATGAACCTTAGTAGCTCCAACACCTGAACAGTCCTTCACATTGATTTTTGAGCACCTTCCTTTGATGTGCTCTCTACCAGCCAATCATCCAGGTAGGGAAATACATGCATTCCCAGTCTGTGTAGCAATATTACAACAATGGCAAGGCACTTTGTAAACACTCTGCGAGAAGATGCGAGGCCAAACAGCAGAACACGATACTGGTAGTGGTGTTTCCCCACTCAAAATCTAAGATACTTCCTATAACTGGAATGTATCTGGATGAGGGTACATGAGGGTCTATGCAATACAGAGCCTGATAGCATTCTTCTGGATTTGATACTTCTGGACATTGCTTTAATGCAGTGTGATCTTTCACCTGGTTTGGCACAGCAACACAGAATTGCTTGTGGAATACTTAGTGAAGCATCCATCTAACTATTGCATCACTGAACTACTTGTACCCACTGGACTGGAACAATTGGGGCATCACGCACTTATTATAGAGACATCTGGTTCAGAATATTCCAGACAGTCTTGTGTCTGGGTTCGGGGACTTTCCTGGATTCCAAGAACTGCACCTTAAGTGACAAAATGTCCAGGACAACGGGAGGCGTTTACCCTATCTTCCGATTATCAATAGAAATCAAACAAAATAAAACATGGAAAAGAAAATAAGATGATACCGTTTTTATTGGACATAACTTAATACATTTCTTGATTAGCTTTCGAAGGTTGCCCTTCTTCGTCAGATCGGAAATAAGCAAATGTGCTAGCTGACAGTGTAAGTGAAAACATTCAAGCATTACTATGACAGTCTGACAGGGTGGGAGGAGGGGGGTGGGTAGGAAGTATGCATGGGGACATCAAAGCATATCATTGATATTCTAACAGGATGGGTGTGGATAGGTGAGGGGAGGGTGACTTCACAGTGAGAATCCTGAAAGGTAACTTTAAAACCATACAAGAACGTAAGACCTTTGAAGTCAGAATGATTGAATATTTTAACACCCAACAGAAAGGACTTAACAAGGATCTGGGGTTCCTAGCCCATTATAAACCATAAAGCTGTATGTCTCTGTTGATCACCCTCCCCTCACCTATCCACACCCATCCTGTTAGAATATCAATGATATGCTTTGATGTCCCCATGCATACTTCCTACCCACCCCCCTCCTCCCACCCTGTCAGACTGTCATAGTAATGCTTGAATGTTTTCACTTACATACACTGTCAGCTAGCACATTTGCTTATTTCCGATCTGAGGAAGAAGGGCAACCTTCGAAAGCTAATCAAGAAATGTATTAAGTTATGTCCAATAAAAAAGGTATCATCTTATTTTCTTTTCCATGTTTTATTTTGTTTGATTTCTATTGATAACCTTAAGAGTGGACTAACACGGCTACCACACTCCTCTACCTATCTTCCGAGAAAGCCTCTACCAGAAATGCATAAAAGGCCTCTCCAAAGACTAATTGGGGCTGCTGCTGCTGCTGGTTTTTCCATCAGACCTGAATTGCCATTATGTCAGATGTCAACCAGCCAACCAGCCATATTCTATGCTGCACATTTCTACTCTGCCTGCACATCAGAGACTTCCTGCATGCCTGCTCAACTGCTTATTTGCTGACCGGAAGCTGCAACTCCTGCCTATGAATGAAGAGACTTTTCCCCAATCAGGTTGTATATCTGCTCTGTTATTGCTGGGGGATTAATATCTAGGTGGCTTATGTCAAAGGCCAATAGGATTTACATGTGTTTACCACATAACAGTTCTAATAAATGTTCTCCTTCCTAGCATACAAAGAACTTTGTCTTTGTTTGCCTCTGAGTTAGAGCTCATACTTTTCTCTCACACGGACTACCTCTGTTTATATTTGATTACTTTATTCGTTTGTAAATAAAAGCATTTCTTTTTTATAATCTCTGGGCCTGGTGTCATTTGCTCATCCCCTGCTTAGACTGGGTTGCTGGCTGGGGCATTTGGGACCACTGCTGCATAGGATGGGAGCTTGGAGGCTAGGCATGCTGAGGAGGGTAGAATGAAGGAGTGAACCTATGCCTTTGAGACTAAAAGGCACTTTTTTGATTTCCACCCCCAAACCTCCAAGAGATGGAGGAACCAGAAGGAGAGGGCAGAGATAGGGACTTGATTCTCTTCTTTATGAGATCTGCCATCTCTTCCACCTTCACTCCAATAAAGACTGTCACCTTGGCACAGGATGTCCGCCAACTTCTCCTGAACTGCTGGTTCAAACTCCAATACATACAGCCTGAAGAGTATACACATCCCAATATCTTTGGTGAAAAGTCTGGATGCCACATCAAAAGTATTAAAAGTGGTCCAAGCCAGGTGTTTTCTGCACTCCTTCTGCTTGGTAGCTCTCTAGTGAAGTTCTGCAGTCTGCTCTGCCAGGAGAGTATTTTTAAACTTGAGTATACTACTCACGGAGTTCTTCAAGTAAATGTTCATATAGAGCTGAGAAGTGCTGTTCCTGGTGCATGGTGAGGCACTGGTGTCAATGAGCAGCCAACAGGCAGAGCATGAGTCTCCAAGATGGGCTGAAGCAGCACTATACAGTCGGTGCCGCGTCCTTGATGTCTCGGCATCCTGTCGATCACAGATGCACATCAGCTCCTCTTCTAACATGACCAAGAGCCACTCCTCAAAGGCAAGTATCAATAAAGTCGGGGTTCAGTGCTGGTGTGGAGACAGTCTGCGAAGATGTCTGAGCTAAACTGGAGGCAGGATCCCAGCTTTGGGGAGACTTGCACAAAGAACTGCTTTTACGGAGCGGAAACAGCCCTCCCAAAGCCAACACTTCTTGGGTACTGGCGATGCCAGTGCCCCAGAGTTCCTGGCACTGTGCTTCATGGAGGACTGATACTAGTGCTCCTTTGCCTTCACTCAATCCCGGGCATGGGTGTCCTTTGTTGCTGATGAAGACGAAGCAGAATCCATGTGAGTCCTTGGTGTTGGATCCAAAAATGCTCAGCAGGCGTCTGATGTTGAGGAAGGAGGAGACCTCCTCAATGTTGCTTCATCTCTAGTGTCCAGCACAGCTCCAGAACCCATGGGGACCAATGCCAATGGACCAGACTTCTGCATGTCGGAAACTCTCTAATGTAGGACCTCTCAATTGAGTTCTCTTCTGCATTTGAGCAGAAAGAGAACAATTAGAGAGGACTTATGATCAGGACACAGGCAGATCAGGCACACGTCATGTGGGTCAGCCACAGACATGGTCTTCCTAACACAGTCTGTGCACCGTTTATTTATTTATTATTTATTTATTTTTGATCCCTGAGGTGACTATGCGGTTTACAATTTCTATTACAGGTGCTCTACACTGACTTTAATGGGCTCACAATCTAAGTTATATATTCTTTAAACTCACTGGTAGGTGTTTTAGGACATCACAGGAAAAATAGCTGCAGCAAAATCAAATGGTTGATTGGCTATAAAGATTTTTTTTTTTTTTTAAGGAAGTCTCATCTGGGACCTCAGGCCTAAAATAGTCACAAGCCACAAAAAAAAAAAATAAAGAAACTGAAAAGAGCTAAAAAATCTAAGAAAAAACAGGAGGGGGAACAAAACTAAAGAAAAAGGGAGTCCTGTGCTACTTACAGTGAAAAAGGAGAGGCAGGAAGGCAAAAAATCTCTCCGAAGAGAAAAGCACTTGCGTCAGCAATTGAAGACACGTCTTCACAGCTCCGTGAAGAAAATAAAACTATAGCTCCCAAATGAGTCAGGCAGGCAGGAAGCACATGCACACAGTGGGGGCTTATCAAAGGCTTCTTGAATTTACAGAACGCTGCGCATCTGCAACGGGGCTCTGTCAGTGACATCACCCATATATAAGAAGATTCTGGCCTGCTTGTCCTCAGAGAAAGAAATCACCACGACCGAGCACAGGATCACACGTAAACCATAAGGAAGTTTACATCTGCTAAATTTGTAATCTGTTTATATAAGATCTTATTATGGGCATTTGGCCCCATCTTGATTTTTGACAGAGACAGCTGGTTGGTTTCTGGGATCATGTCCTGCATATTAGCTCCTACTTTTTAATCAAAGGAATTCTGATCACCAATATTCCAAGGTTATTCTGACATAAAGGGCACTAAATAGCAGGTTTAAAAAATGATTAGGTTAACAACTAGAATTCTTCAAGCCAGGATCTGAAAAACAAACAAACCAGGGATAACATGTATAAGATCATTGGAAGCAGCAGGGCTTCCTGATCAGTGGAAAAGCTAATTTTAACAGTGAGCAGAGGGCTGAAGGACATTTAGGAATTTCTTTCAGTAAGCTGATCAGTAAGAATAAAGCTAGAACTTTGGTAAAGCAGCAAGAATGGCACAGAGAAAAAACAAGCGTATAACATTTTCAAGCTATTTTCTTTCAGAAAGACACACTATTAACTTATAGTAAGGCATGTTCCACAGTGTGTCCCATATCTAATGCTACAGCTGATTAATTTGGAAAACTAACTCCAGATGGTGACTGGGTAACCAAGGATACCTTCTAAAGTTTCTCTCTTACCTTACTGGACCCATCTGTTTAGGAAAGGGCAAAGGAGTGTCCAAAAGGAAGCAGCGTTGCGTACAACTGGTAACACTATAGAAATGATTTGTAGTAGTAGTAATTCCCTTCACACACACCCTCCCCACCACAATGTGGATTTTTAGTGCAGGGCAAAACCAGACCTAGCTCACTCTATAGCTGCAAACAGAAACATTACAGAGCAGGGGTCTCAAACTCCAATCTTCGAGGACAACAGATCTTTTCAGACTATCCATGATGAATATTTATAAGATTTGTTTGCATTCGTAGTATCCGCTGTACGCACATAAATCACACGAATATTCACTGTAGATATCATGAGAAACAGATCTTGGCAATCCCGGAGAGATGGAATTTGAGACCACATATCCAAACGTATTAGGTTTAGTATGCTAAACACATCGCACTACTGCACTAGAAGACTATTTTATATTTCATAATACCTGCAAAGAAACATTTTGCTTCTGTTAGTTGTGGATCGGGCCTGTTGTGATACATTGGTCTTTTAGGTACCCCTGATTTCTTACTTCTGAACACAGTAATTATCTGCTGCCATACCTCATCTACATAGGGTTTCACCAGCACCTGGCCAACAAGGGCCTCTGCATCCCGAGTTTTGTCAATGGTGGCATAGGTCCGTAAGCAGTGCCGGATGATGTCTACATTGGAAGTCTGAAGGCCCTCTAAAAGCAGCTCTTCTAGGGACTGTTGAAGCATTGCCGTTATTCCAGCGATACGCTAGAGAAAAGGAAGGCAGCAAGGAGAATCAGTTCAGTAAAGATGCTCAGCTTTAGGCACAAGAATAACCAGAGCAATTCTTCATACTTGGACTTATTTTGTTCTGTGGTTACAAATTGTAAGGGGGGGAGGGGAAAGAAGGGGATTTTGAATATACAAATGAGCAAAATTTCCTAACACTATTCAGTGAAGCAATTTATAAAGCATGGTGTACTATTTTTGTTTCTTTCATGCCAGAGCTGCATCAGATATCACCGACCTTGCAGAGCTATTCTTCTGCTGAACTGCTAAAGTCAAATCAATAGATATATGAGTTGGAAATGTTTTTCTATAGCTTCAAAACAAAACAAGAATGTGCTCAGATTAGAAGTAATCTGATTGGCCAGATCATAACATGTTAATCCCCTGCATAAACCCAGTTTCCTGGATTATTCCAAATGTTTATGCCAGCTGTGAGTGTTTTTAAATTATTCTTTTAAGAAGTAAAAATCCTAAACTTCTTAGGTACAGGACCTGGTTTCCTGCTACAGCTCAGAAAAAGGTTCAGTCATAAAAGTTACAAAATTCTGCAGCAATTTGGTAAGTTTTGATTTTGCATATAAATATTAATTTTCCATAATAAAAAGTGGGTTTCTAACCCTCCTTCTGTGCAAAAGTAATTTTATTCTTTTGAGAGTTCTAAGTTGGGAAAATGAAGCTACTTACCTGTAGCAGGTGTTCTCCGACTACAGCCACATACGGATGACACAATCTGGTGGAGCCCAGCATGAACACTACCCAGGGTTCTATTTCTAGAAGCCTTTGGCAACCCCAACTACACATAAATACATACTTTCCCACTTGCCTTACTCAAGGGGGACCAAGCAAGACGTAGAAAACATAAGTCCTAGTGGAGGAGGGAGGGAGGGAGGGAGGGAGGGAATGTGGTAATAACATAGGCTACAGGTAACTTCACTTTTTCCAAGGACAGACAGGACAACTATTACCATGTCGAAATCACCAGCTACCAGGCTCACCAAAAACAACAAAGAATGGACGATAGGGGCTTGCAACAAGCAAGGCTAACCAGAAGCCAATTAAACTAAAATCTTAGTAGCAGTTCTATGTGTAGGTGCAGCCTGGAACAAAACAAAAGGGGCATAGGAGGGTGGAGTTGGATTCCAGATTCTAAACAAATTCTGCAGAACTGTCTGATTGAACCTAGCTGTCACACTGGGAATCCTGCTCTAGGCAGTAGTATGATGTTAATGTGTGGACTGAAGACCATGTAACAGCTTTGTAAATCTAAATGGAGGCTAACATCAAGTGAACTACCGATGCAGCCATGGCTCCAACATTCTGAGCTATGACACAGTTTACTAATGGCTGCAAATAGAAGCACTGAGTCGTAATGTCATCCTACTTGCCACATTTTGGAGACCTGTGATAGTACTGTCTTCCAAAGGGATGCAACGACAGGGCACTTCCAGAACATGTGTCCCAGTGTTACCCCTTCTGCTCTACATTTCAAACACGATCCCCACAGGGAGAGGCCCATGTGGAAAGCCCTACAAGGGGAAACATATAAGCGCAATGCGAATTTATATTGAAGTTCCAAATGAACTGCAAATGATGTCCCTTTGCGGATTGTTAGAATGTGGCTTTTAAGTTGTTCTACAGATAAGGTAACCGGAATGTCTTTCTGCCACACCAACAGCAGATGTTTGTAGTCCAGCTGTGGGACAGTGTCCCGGATGTGTCTATAGTGGAATGAGAGTGGCACCTTTTGTTGTGCTTCGAGAGAATGCCGTTGTGAGTTCCTCCTGTACATCCTCCGAAAGAGCTTCCCATGGCAAGGATTGCACATAATGTTTCAGTTCGGCATAGCCGAACTCGTCCTTCCGCTCAAGGGTAAATTCCCCCCCGGAGTTCTTCAAATGTTTTGGGTTTCCCTTCTCGGGTCACTACCTGCAGTAAGTAAATGATTCCGCGTCTCTGCCAGCAGCGGAACGTGGGGTAGAGTTGTCCTGGGGGAAAAGCCGGATTATTGCATATCGAGAGGAACGGTGTCACCTTGGAAGAGAACTGATGCAGCTTGCAAACCCACCACCACGTAGCCTTGGTGGTGGGAACTATGAAAGAGGTCTTTAGAGGTTGAGGAATAGGGCCCCCCGCTGTGTGTAAGAGGTTGCTGAAGTGAATAGCCGGCGATAACTGCAGTTCCAAGTCTGTATTGGAGTAATCCTGTGTAGATCGGAACCAGTCATTAATATGCCTCATGTCACTTGCTATCGTTATGTGGCGTATACTTATAAGTTCCAGTCCTCCATACTCTACTGGGATGCACATGGTGGCCAAAGAGAGTCGTGCCCTCTTCCCTTTCCATAGAAACCTCCGCAACATACCATTCAACTTTCGTTCATCAGACGTCTTAAAAAAAGTGGTAATTGTTGAAAAACATACAGCCATTTAGGGATAATAATCATGGTATACAAGGCTATCCAGCCCAATAGGGTAATAGGGAAGGCTTCCCAAGATCTGAATCTCTGTTGAGTGTCCTTTAATAACCCCTGTATACTTAACTGATAAAGTCTAGATACGTCTGCTGGAATTTTTACCCCAAGATATTTAAGCGAGTCTTGCACCTACTTAAGGGGGAAATCCACTCTACTAAGTCCTTGAACTTTGGGTGGGGGGGGAAGGGGAGAGCACTTGTGACTTTTCTAAATTTAGCATAAAACCGGCCAATTTCCCAAATTGCTGCGTGCATCCCAGTAAATTTTTAAGTGAGTTAAGGGTCAGTCAGCACCACCACCAAGTCATCAGCATATGCTAAGGTTTGAATCTGATGACCGGAAAGAGTTACTCCCCTCACTCCCCCTGACATGGTAAGCTTCCTTAGGAGCGGCTCTAATGATAGTATGATTAGTAGTGGGGAAAGTGGGCACCCCTGCCGGATCCCTCTTGCTATAGAGAACCTTTTTTCTTTAATACCATTAATCAGTAAACAGGCAGATGGGTTATTATATAGGGACTTGATCGCTTGTAGAAAGCAACCCCGAAATCCCATTTGTGACAAGGTGTGAAATAAGTAGTCCCATCCCACCCTATTAAAAGCTTTGTCAGCATCCAAACTCACCTATAGGGATGGTGTCTGTGTTACCTGACAGTGTGCTAATGCCAGCAGTAAGCGACGCACATTGTGAGCGGGTTGACGTCTACGAATAAATCCTACTTGCTCAGGTCCTATCAACCAGGGGAGGCATTGGGCCAAGCGTTCCACCAATATTCTAGAGAACAATTTAACATCTACATTTAATAAGGATATAGGCCGATATGAATTGGCCTTCTCTGGGGGCCAGCCTGGTTTAGGTATAAGTGTTATCAGTGCCGTGTTAGCATGCGAGGGGAACAACCCCCTTCCACCACCTCCCCAAAGTAAGCCAACAACGCCCCCAGAGCCTGGGGGCCAAGTGTTTTATAATACTCTCACGCAAATCCGCCTGGTCCTGGGGCAGAGCACAGCTTTAAGGCTTTGATCGCTGCCTGCAACTCTGATGATATTGGAGCATTTAAGTAGTCAAGTTCTGTTGGAGTCAAGTCAGGTAGACCTAATGTAGACAAATAAGCTGTTAACTCCTGAGGGTTCGTTGGGGGACCTGCAGCGTAGAGCACGGCAAAGTGGTCTGTGAAAATTTTTGCTATCCTTTCTAAGTTGTTTGTGAGGACTCCCTGATCATCCCGCAATGCTGTCACCGATCTCGGCCTGCCCCAATTTTTAATGATCCGGGCCAGCATTTTACCAGGTCTATTGCCAAATCTGTGCAGCTTGTATTTGCGATGTAGCAATGAATGTGATTCTTTCTTATGCAGCAGAGGGTTAAGCGCTGCCTGAGTGGCGCGTAGATTCTCCAAAGAGGTCTTACATAGTAACATATAGTAACATAGTAGATGACGGCAGAAAAAGACCTGCATGGTCCATCCAGTCTGCCCAAGACAAACTCATATGTGTATACCTTACCTTGAATTTGTACCTGTCCTTTTCAGGGCACAGACCATATAAGTCTGCCCAGCAGTATTTCCCGCCTCCCAACCACCAGTCCCGCCTCCCATCACCGGCTCTGGTACAGACCGTATAAGTCTGCCCTCCCCTATCCTTGCCTCCCAACCACCACCCCCTCTTCCCCCCACCTGCTGCGCCACCCAATTTCAGCTAAGCTTCTGAGGATCCATTCCATCTGCACAGGATTCCTCTATGCATATCCCACGCATGTTTGAACTCTGTTACCGTTTTCATCTCCACCACCTCCCGCGGGAGGGCATTCCAAGCGTCTACCACCCTCTCCGTGAAAAAATACTTCCTGACTTCTTTCCTGAGTCTGCCCCCCTTCAATCTCATTTCATGTCCTCTCGTTCTACCGCCTTCCCATCTCCAGAAAAGATTCCACCTAGCATGGGCCGTCCTGGCTTTCCTCTGCTGAGTTTCTAATTGGACGATTCCTGCTGCCAGTCGCTTCTTGCGCGCTTGGACGTATGCTATTATGTCCCCCCGGTGTACTGCCTTTGAAGCCGACCAATATAGTGAAGGTTGTTCTACATGTATTGCATTATGGGTAGAATATTCAGTCCACTTGTCTTGAATATATTTTTGGAAGACTGTGTCTGTATGCAAATAAGATGGGTAATGCCACCCCGCACCTCCTCTTGTATCTGCAGCTGTCTCCATATCCACCCACAATAAAGAATGGTCCGAAACGTCTTCCAGGTCAATCTCTGAGGTCTTTATCTTTGAAAATAATCTGTGATCTACCAAGATATAATCAAGCCTTGCCAGTGTACCATGGGTTCGAGATCTATGCATGTAATCACGTTCCCCGGGGTGTAACGTACGCCAAGCATCTATTAAATTAAGTGTCCGCATAAAATTGGAGGAAGTGTTTGCTCGTGGCCCTCTGTAATGCAATGAGGTGGAACTAGAGCAGTCTAAGGTAGGGTCAGAAACCATATTAAAGTCTGCCACGACCATCATTTGCAGTGAACTGCACTGCAAACATTGCTGCAGCAGGGAATGGTAGAAGTTGGGGTTGTGTTGATTTGGCCCATACAGAACTAATAGCAAGAACTCTGTGCCTTGGAGCCAGATATCTACTATAATAAAACTCACCCTCAACGTTCTGAAGACAACGTTCTGAAGTCACTCAGTCACTCACTGAAGGGTTCATGGATTCACGGTGGTAAAGCCACAACACTGACCATGTCTCTCTGCCCCGCCCTCGCATGACGGACCAATCAGAAAAAACACCCTCAACATTCTGAAACACAAAGGACCATCACAACACCATTCCCAGGCAACACTAGGCAACGTAAGACGGACCAATCAGAATAAACTACGTGACAATAAGGGAGGAGCATTCCCCAGCAGAATGGCTCATTATCTGTGCAGCACGGAGAGCACAGAACCACCGCTGGAACGAGAGAAGAATATTCCTGCTGTGGGTATGTGCAAAAATAGACCGGGGGAGGGGGGGGAGAGAAATTTTTAAATGCCTAATGCCAGTACTGAAGAGTGCCAGAGGGCCTATAGCACAGACTATATTTGGGATCGCTTGACATGGAGTCAGAGGAGCCTGAAAACAACGTGCCCGTCACCATCTGGGACGTGGGCGAACAGGACAAGCTGCGGCCCAGCTGGAAGGATTACCTGCGACCCAGCCAGCAGCAAACAGCGACCAAGGAAGGGGGAGGAGTACTCCTTCCCTGCCTAGGAATCGCTGGAGACTGGCTGCCAAACTAACGAAACAACCGCACACCGACGCACCACCTCCATCATTCGAAAGGCACCCACTCTTTCTTCAACAGAAATGCAAACTAATAATACAAAACAAACAAAGAATACATGGTTTCTCAGGCGGCTGCAGGTAACTCCCCACCCCCTTCCTCTTCCCCTTTTGCCGAAGCGGCCAAGGACGTGCCCAACCATCCCCAGCCAAGCTGTCTCCCACCTCGGGGATTCCCCGAGCACCCGGAAAAAGACGGCGCTGATTCCTGCAGCGCATAAATGTTCCAGCATTCCCCTGCAGCCGGCCTGAAATGGACCAAACATACCGCATCACCCCCCGACGGCCCAAGACCGTGCTCTTCTCCCTTCCGCCAACTTAAAACAACCATCCCCGTCCTCAGGCAAGCCATCACCCACCTCCAGGATGCCCAGAACCCCAGCCCAATGGAAAAAGATGGCGCTGCTTCCAACAGCACATTTCTCATCCAGCATTCCCCTACAGCAGCCCTGAAACGGCCAAAAAATACCGACAGACAAAGAACGTGCTCCTCTACCTTCCGCCCATCTAAAACAAAGAATTTGGGTGAGGGACTTTGTAAAAACTGTTTGCCTTTATAGTTTATTCTGTGTGAGGAGATAATAGGGAAGTAACTGGCGTATGTTATATCTTGCTGGAATGGTATTTACTTGATTTGATTAGTCAAATTTAAAAACTAAAAAAAATGAGAGTTAAAACTAATAAAATCTGTAACCCTTTAAATCAGTGGCTCTTAATCTTTGTCACAATGTACACCCAAAGGCCATTTCCCCCTCCCCACAATTATGTTTTATAAGCCCCCTTCCTGCCCCCCCCCCCCCCCCCCCCCGAAAAAAAAAAACAGTCCCAGTTGTTGGGCACCACAGACCTAATTAAAAATAATTTCCAAGCACATCTAGACATGTTGCCTATGCATATAATACCCTTAAGAATGTCAAAAAGGAGACTCTTTGGAACAATGCAATAAACATACCCTGGCATAAGTTAAAGCTCATTCTTGCCATGATATAAACAAAATTAATCTTATCACACAAAAATACTAGTGAAGGGCAACAACTCACAAAATTAACCCACTTGGAACTATTACCCCTAACTTCCTTTCATCCAGTCTTTCCATCCTTGTAGCCTATCAATTTTTCTTGGCTTATCTTTCTCCTATTCTATCCTTTCTCTGTTCTCAGCACCTCTTTTTTTCTTCTTCCCTTTTCCTTATATAATCCAGTGAGACCAGGTTGACTGGAATTCGTTGCCAGAGAATGTGGTAAAGGCGGTTAGATTAGCGGAGTTTTAAAAAGGTTTGGACAGCTTCCTAAAGGAAAAGTCCATAGACCATTATTAAATGGACTTGGGGAAAATCCACCATTTCTGAGATAAGCAGTATAAAATGTTTTGTACTTTTTGGGATCTTGCCAGGTATTTGTGACCTGGATTGGCCACTATTGGAAACAGAATGCTGGGCTTGATGGACCTTTGGTCTCTCCTAGTATGGCAATACTTATGTACTTATGTATATGTACTTCCAGCTGCCAATTCCTGAATTGGGAGATGGAAGATGCAGCAGCATTGCATCAATTCATCAGTTACTAATTTTTGCAGATACTCAAGATCAAGTCCATTTCATAGTCACTTTACCGTCTTCCCTCCACTCAGATTGAGAACTACTACTGTAAACTATCTCTGCAAAGGAGCAGGGCTGGCTTAGCTATTAGACAAAGCAGGCAGTTGCCTGGGTTGGCAGCTTCTTTGGTGGGGAGGAGGCAGAGAGAATGAAACAACAGATCCTGACATTCACAAAGTGAAAAACCTATCAGCATGTGCTTTTACCTGCAGTTAGGGTGAGCAATCTTCAAACTGCCCATTTACCTGAATTTTGGGAACTGCCTTCCTTAGGTACAGTGGGGGAAATAAGTATTTGATCCCTTGCTGATTTTGTAAGTTTGCCCACTGACAAAGACATGAGCAGCCCATAATTGAAGGGTAGGTTATTGGTAACAGTGAGAGATAGCACATCACAAATTAAATCCGGAAAATCACATTGTGGAAAGTATATGAATTTATTTGCATTCTGCAGAGGGAAATAAGTATTTGATCCCCCACCAACCAGTAAGAGATCTGGCCCCTACAGACCAGGTAGATGCTCCAAATCAACTCGTTACCTGCATGACAGACAGCTGTCGGCAATGGTCACCTGTATGAAAGACACCTGTCCACAGACTCAGTGAATCAGTCAGACTCTAACCTCTACAAAATGGCCAAGAGCAAGGAGCTGTCTAAGGATGTCAGGGACAAGATCATACACCTGCACAAGGCTGGAATGGGCTACAAAACCATCAGTAAGACGCTGGGCGAGAAGGAGACAACTGTTGGTGCCATAGTAAGAAAATGGAAGAAGTACAAAATGACTGTCAATCGACAAAGATCTGGGGCTCCACGCAAAATCTCACCTCGTGGGGTATCCTTGATCATGAGGAAGGTTAGAAATCAGCCTACAACTACAAGGGGGGAACTTGTCAATGATCTCAAGGCAGCTGGGACCACTGTCACCACGAAAACCATTGGTAACACATTACGACATAACGGATTGCAATCCTGCAGTGCCCGCAAGGTCCCCCTGCTCCGGAAGGCACATGTGACGGCCCGTCTGAAGTTTGCCAGTGAACACCTGGATGATGCCGAGAGTGATTGGGAGAAGGTGCTGTGGTCAGATGAGACAAAAATTGAGCTCTTTGGCATGAACTCAACTCGCCGTGTTTGGAGGAAGAGAAATGCTGCCTATGACCCAAAGAACACCGTCCCCACTGTCAAGCATGGAGGTGGAAATGTTATGTTTTGGGGGTGTTTCTCTGCTAAGGGCACAGGACTACTTCACCGCATCAATGGGAGAATGGATGGGGCCATGTACCGTACAATTCTGAGTGACAACCTCCTTCCCTCCGCCAGGGCCTTAAAAATGGGTCGTGGCTGGGTCTTCCAGCACGACAATGACCCAAAACATACAGCCAAGGCAACAAAGGAGTGGCTCAGGAAGAAGCACATTAGGGTCATGGAGTGGCCTAGCCAGTCACCAGACCTTAATCCCATTGAAAACTTATGGAGGGAGCTGAAGCTGCGAGTTGCCAAGCGACAGCCCAGAACTCTTAATGATTTAGAGATGATCTGCAAAGAGGAGTGGACCAAATTTCCTCCTGACATGTGTGCAAACCTCATCATCAACTACAGAAGACGTCTGACCGCTGTGCTTGCCAACAAGGGTTTTGCCACCAAGTATTAGGTCTTGTTTGCCAGAGGGATCAAATACTTATTTCCCTCTGCAGAATGCAAATAAATTCATATACTTTCCACAATGTGATTTTCCGGATTTAATTTGTGATGTGCTATCTCTCACTGTTACCAATAACCTACCCTTCAATTATGGGCTGCTCATGTTTTTGTCAGTGGGCAAACTTACAAAATCAGCAAGGGATCAAATACTTATTTCCCCCACTGTATATATAAACACAGAAGAATGAATGTTCAATTATATGTTTCTAAAGGATCATTCCAAGAGAGATAATATAGAAGTGATCATGATTAGTTTAACAATCAAAATCTCATGTGGAGAGGGAGAGGAAAACAGGAGAGGGTGTTGCCTAAGGTTGAAGTTTGCCTAAGGCACCTAATACCCTTCAGAGTGAGTGTAAGGGTCAGTAACAGTACAACTTCTGCAAGTACCCAAATGATTTAGGAGCTCATAGCACTGATAATAGAGGATGATAACTTTAGCCAGACAGATGGCCTCTCATTTTGCAAGGACAAATCCCTGAGTCAGAGAGACAGCTCTACTATTAAAAGATATGAGCTCGTTTAAGTGATACAAGCCTAGATTTTCAAACTCAGACTGACTTTGTCACCCCTATAATCTCCATTAAAATGAGCATCTGTTGTAATTAAGTAATACTTCGTGTGTCAAATTGCTTCAGAAAGAAAAGATATAAAGGACATTAGTATTATGTACATAAAAAGCTGCTTCAGATAGAAAAAGCTATAAAAAGGACATTAGTATTATGTACATAAAAGCACATTAATGACACTGAAAGTTATATAGGACACTGCTATTTTTAATGTCTATCCCACAATATTTCACTGACACTGATCCAGTATCTCCTGCAGTTGAATGACCTCAAACATTGCCTTCCAATGTCACTAAGTACTTTTCCAGCCCAAAACAATTCTAGCACAAGAGCCAACTAAGAGGAAAAGTGGTCCAGATACTAGTGGCTGGAATAATGGCAAAAAGTGGTTTCAAGCCAGGCAAGTGCTTCCATTAACTAGTAACAGCGACCTGTGCTGTCAGCTCTTACAGTGGGCCGTTCATTTACTGACATGGTTACTACTACACAAACTCTGCTATGTACTACTTACTGGTCTGACTTTGTCCAGCAGAGGCATACCTTTGCTCTGCACAGCATGAAACTGTAACTGGTTGAATTCTGTGGCAATCCTCTCCAAAATCTGTCCTGTCAAAAGTGGGCTGGGAAATAAGTTATCTTGTTAGGAAAAGGTTTCAAACTGACAGACACACAAATTTTACCATAAAATTCAAGTTTCACACTGCCATGCGATAGGTACTCAGTAAGTCTGATATTTAGGTTGGCCCAGGCTGAGGATGCTATGGAGGCCATGGTCACAGTCCCTTGGGGGTAGGGTGTGGGGAAGGACTCAGTTATCAAAAACAGCAATGTCTAATAAGCTTCTGGAAGGAGCCCTGTTGTTTGGCTCCCAGATTAAGGACTGTTGCTACAACAGACTAAGTATAGTGGGAGAGTTTATTAAAAATGGGAGGGGACCCCCATGTATTTATGAATGAAAGCTTGTGGTGCCAGGATTCCTGAACTAATTCCGACTGAGCTAGAAGAGAAAGGAAAAAGGACCAAACTAAAATAATTTATGGTATTTGCAAGGAACCATACCTTTCATGGGATTAAAAGCCTTACCCTGTTGACCCAACTTGATTTGGGATCTGCACACATGTGGGAGGAGGGGCTAGCAAAAGGGTAAAGATAGGCCACCAATTTTTGGATCAGACTGCAAAAGTCTGATTGCAAGTCATGATTCAGCAAACCAGACAATGCCACAAAATCATCAGAACTCAACCTGCCCTTTTCTCCTCCAGTCCAATAATAATTAACAAGATTCAAACGCTGGCTCCAGTTCCTTAGGCAGTTCACATTCGTAAGTACAGATGAAAAATCATACAGTCAAGTATAATATATGCTATATATACAAGTTAAAATGCATTCTGAAATGGGTAAGTAATATATAAATCTGTATCCCAAATTCCGTTTAGACAGCTAAACATGACCCAGAATTGGAACCTTTTCATCAACGTGTCTCTTGCCCATGTCTTAGGTTTATCATTTCGTTTTGTTTTTATTTCTAGATCTCTTTTCATTTTGTCCTGTGTTCTAATATTTTCACAGCTGCTTGGATTGAAAGGTGTGCACCAAGAAGAGATTCAAGAGCTTTATCCACTAATATATGTACACAGAAAGAAACTATAAATCAGAAGCAAAAAAAAAAACCTGTAATGACTTATCTGCCAATTCAGTTGCCCAAAAATAAGCTAAGAACTCCTGCCTCTAGATTAAAATGACAGAGAATATTTATGCTTAAATTTAAAAAAAAAATGGAACTATTTTGTCTTTATATGTGAACATATGTTTTCAGTGCAAAAGACCAGGCAAACTGAGATCATACTATAATTGTAGACCAGTTTTAAGTCTAACAGGCAAGAGTAAGACAGTAAAAAACAAAAAGCCTGAAAGCCAATTTGATTCCATTACCATAGTCTCTTGGCATATTGCCAATACGTTGTGGCTCCTAATCCAGACTGTTACACCCATAATCCAGCCCACCCCTGGGTTTACTGTATATAGGCAACATTATTCCTCAAGGTCACATTTAGGTAATCTTGGTGATTGGTAATTCTTTATCATAGTTCACTTGTTCACACTCATTACAACCAAACAATATGGCTTTCATTCAGTGTAATAATCGTGGTTCGTTGGTCCTAAGGAGAACCATCTGGAGGCTCAGGGGCTGCCTCATTTGTCTCCAGCTTTCTTCTATGAGAAAAGAACTCAACAGACTCAAACAGGAATTGGCCACAATTAAAGAAGCTTTTAAGACTACATAGCATCCAGCCAATTTACCACTACTGCTACAAAGGATAAAACAATCCAGGCATAAATGTCACAGTAAGCTCTGACAGATTGCAATCTGTGATACAAAGGCATCCACTCTCCCAATTGTTATGCCTACATGATTCTTTTGCAGCCCTAGAGCATAATCATAAAAGAACTGAGGTAGAGCCAGAGACAAAGAAGATAACTTGGTGCAAGTGTCACCCACAAGGCAATGACAAATCTTTTCATAACAGAAATTCTTGCTGCTAGGTGACTCCACTATCAGAAGCATTAAGGACACAGACGTGGATCCCAACAAGGTTAAATATGTCTTCCAGGATCATTTGCTAAAAGGAATACCAATCAAATACTGATTGTGATCAGGGAAGAAAGGATTCTAACACTGATATTGTAATCCACCTGAGGACAAATGACTTGGCCAACAACAGCACACTTGGAATGCAGAGAACTTTCTAGAAGCTGAAGGAGGGGTTAAAGTCTTTGGTGCAGACTGTAGCCTTTTCTGAGATACTATCAACCTAAAGAAAGGAAAAACTTCATAATACAGAAAGTTCAATGAGTGGCTCAAAGCCTGGTGTCATCAAGAAGATTTTAGATGAGGCAATATATGGGAAAAAAATCTACACTCTAATGATGGGCTACATTTTTTTGTGGCAGGAAAAAGGATCCTTGGGAAGAAATTTCAATAGTATCTCTCCAGGCATTTAAACTAGGATAGGAGAGGGGATGGGATTTGATATACCACCTTTCTGTGGTTACAGTCAAAGCGGTTTACATATTATATACAGGTACTTGTTTTGTACCCAGGGCAATGGAGGATTAAGTGACTTGCCCAGAGTCACAAAGAACTGCAATGGGAAATGAACCCAGCTCCCCTGGTTCTCAGGCCACTGTACTAATCATTAGGCTAAACTAGGGGGTGGGGGTGACAAAAGGAATCAAGAGATTCAGGAAGTCACCACGAACAAAAGGGAAAGCGTGACAGCAGTGGAGCAGATAAAAGTAATATGATAAAGCATCAAAGCAACTCATTCATGAGCGTGTGGGGTCCTAGAGACGGCGGAGTACAAAAATTCAGAAAAGGTGGTGAAGCGCCTGGAGTGTTTTCAAAGCTAAGCTGACAAGGAAAAGCTACTGCGCAAAGCAAGGGACCCGGGGACTGTGCAATGGAATGGTCTAAAAATTGAACAGTTCTAGGATTTGGCCTATTTTCAGAGAAGTCACCAGAGCTATGGTGACAGATGGACTTTACCTTTTGGACTCTTAATTACTGTTAATGATGTCCATAAAACTGTAACTATGCTGGAGGAAGTCTGGGACCTCTTAAGGAAGAGTTGAAGGGATACCGAGAGAGAACCCAGGATCAGTGCGTCTTTATGCGCGCCAAACACTAGTGGGTTTCCACTGACAAAAAGATGATAGACACAATAAGCAATCAGCGTGCCTTGCAACTCAGGAAACACCTTCTGGACTGCGCTGAAAGAACTTAAGGGGGTTTGGGTACTTATCTAATTTTGCTATAAGGTTTAGCCCTGTTTCTGATGACTAACATAACTGAGGGTCATGACAAGTGGATATATATAGCAGGTGTGCTTGTGTTTTGAAGAGGACAGGAATGAGCGGGGTGGGGGTATTGCATGGATGAGAGTGTATAGTAGGTATAGTTTTGAGGGGATGTGAATGTGCTATGGAAATATGTTTGTGCTGTTTGGGGAGTGTTCTTGATCAGTGAGTGCATGAAAAGTGAGGGGGGGAGAGGGATACGGTTAATATGATGGATTTGGCTACTCATAAGAGTTGCTTCCTTCAAATATGGTGGGAAGAACTGATTTTTCCCACGAGTTAAATTATTTTCTTGGGGGGGGGGGGGGGGGAGGAAGAGAGCTGGTGGGTAAGGTATACTGGGAGAAAGTATATACTTCTTTTATTATTTCCTGTTCACATGGGGCTTTGGGTTTTAAAATATTGACCTATAATGTCTAGGGCCTCAATTCACCTTTTCAAGAGGAAATCTTTCTTTCGTGAACTGGCTAGAGTGCAAGGCTTGTGTGCTTTTGTATGAAACACGCATTTGCTGAAAACCCATGAACATTATCCCCCAGATTCCATATAGTTCGACTTGAATTGCGCGTGCAAATCAGGTCATATTCCGATTAGTGCACACAACTTATCTTAACAAGCCAATCAGTGCTAATTGCCACTTAAGCAATTATTGATACTAATTGGCATTAATTAGAATTTACAAGCACACTTTTCTAAGCATATTATGTAAAGTGATGCGTGTAAATTTTAAGACGCAGATTGGAAAAGGGGGCGTGGAATGGGTGGGTCATGGGCATTTCTAAAAAAACTCCGTGCCAACTTAGGCGTAGGCATTTACACCAAGTTTTATTTGGCATAAATGCCCATGACTAAATTTAGTCATGTGGATGGCTAAGGGCTAAAGGGCTATATAGAATCAAGCCCTTTGTGCACGATCCAAGATTTTCACTTATTATTTGGGCAAAAGCTCAGGGTGTAGGGCAAGAGGCAAGGGATAGGTATTTTATTTGCAAAGGGGATTACTGTTGAGGTGCAGAGGGTGAAAAGGGATACTCGGCGAAGATTTTTATGGAGGTGGTACTGAGCAAATGTGTTCAATATACCTTAGTGAATATGCATGCACCAAATGATAGGTCAAGGGGAATTTCTGAAGGGGCATTTAAATACTATTTTGCAATTTCAAGAGGAGTATCTTATTGTGGGAGGGGATTTTAACTTGACTGCTACTCCATAACTGAACAACATGGGTGGGCAGGCATTGTATAGTAGACAGACTAAGAGGGAACAGCAAAAATCTTTGGGCATTCTTAATGCGGTGGGCATCTTGCAATGGCTGCATCCAATAGATTGTGATCAAATTTATTCTCATGTCCAGAAACATACTTATGAATTGATTGTATCTTCTTAGATAAATGGTTCTTGTTATCTATGACAGACTTCAAAACAGAACCAATCACATGTTTGGATCAAGCCCCGGGTTTGGGTGGGTCTCACTGAGGAAAGGAGGTCCCAGAGCCTTCTTTACTAGAAGTTAAAAGACAGCTTTTTGGATGACCCAGTTACGATGAAGCAGGTGACGCATTGTTTGTGCCAAATGTTACTGAGGAAGACTCCCGTGAGGCACTGCAGGAGGTCTAGAAGCCACAACGTAGGCCACTTAACATCTATTGAAGCGCATTGTAAAAAGAAAAAAGTAGAGGAAATTAATAGTCTATCATCTTATTAGGAAACTAGAGGTGCCCCATAAACAGCCAGGATGGAAAGATAGTGGAAGCATAGAATGAAAATTGGGGATCACAAACTGGAGGACTTGAATTATAAATTGCAACTATTAAAGCAAAAATCTTCTGAATGTAATAATAAAGCTAGTAGATTAGGAAGACACAAAGTATCAGTTTATAATTTAAAAGAACAGATGGTGGTGAGGTGAGGAGGGCGAAAGAGATCAGAGAGAGATTTGTGGAATTCTATAAAACATTATATACTCCTGAAAGGGTAGTCGATGATAGTGAAATTAATAAATATTTTGACTCTATTAACCGATTAGTGCCCAATGTTCCCATAATAAAATCCCATTTGGGAACGTTGGGCACTAATGGGTTAACCTGAGGACAGTAGATGCCGCAGACGTAGCCCTCCTAGACAGACTGACCTCTGGGGTGGAACTGTAAAGCCTGAAAAATCCCCAGGATTAGATGGGTTTACAATCAAATTTTATAAGCACGTTCAGGAGCTACTTTTACAGGCCATGTTGAATCTATTCAAATCACTAGGAAAGCTCCCATATTTCATAAACTGGCTGGGGTTGCTATTCTTCATAAAGAGGGAAAAGATCCTACTGAATGTTGTTCTTATCGACCAATCTCCTCACTCTGCATAGATACGAAACTTTTCACTAGGATCCTGGCTGATCGTGTGATGAGATGGGTCCCAAGGCTGGTACACCCAGATCAGTCAGGGTTTATACAAGGAAGACAAGCTGGAGATAATATCAGGAGTGTTCTTAACTTAACAGAGAAGGCCATAAAGGTGAAGATGGATTTTGTGTTTCTCTCTGTTGACATGGAAAAGGCCTTTGATCGGATCTCGTGGCCTTTTATTTATAAAGCCCTGAGCAAAAAAGGGCTGGGACCCTGTATACAAGGATGAATTCAAGCAATATATAATTCACCTATGGCTTTGATTAAGGTAAATGGTAGCTATACGGAGGCCTTTGAAATCCTCAGAGAGACTAGGCAGGGGTGCCTGTTATCCCTTATTTTATTCACCTTAGTGACTGAACCCTTTGCTCGGAAGGTGAGGGAGCAAGCTCAGATTACTTGGATGACTGTGAACGGGGTAGAGTACATATGAGGAAAGGCTAAAGAGATTAGGGCTCTTCAGCTTGGAAAAGAGACAGCTGAGGGGAGATATGATTGAGGCTTACAAAATCCTAAGTGGTGTAGAATGGGTAAAAATGAATTGCGAAGTATTCTCACAGTTGGGCGACATTATCCAAAGGAGCCTGGTAAGGACCCTGGCTAGTGAGATTATAGAAATTTCTAGCAGCGTCCCACAGCGTGTGCACTGGTGCATTCCCACCCAATATGAAAAGCACGGGCACCTCAGTCATGTAATTCAGCTAAAGAATTCAACTCCAAGGGGAGGTGGGAGAGTTTGTGAGAATACTTGGCCTGCTGTCCTCAGAGAACATCTGCTACAGGTGAGTAACTTCGCTTTCTCTGAGGACAAGTAGGATAGTTGAATTCTCACAATTGGGAAACCCTAGCTACCAGGCTCACTGAAAACAACAACACTAGGACAACAAGACCTCGAAACATCAAGGCCTTGAAGTCAATCAACCTGAAAACTATATACATTCTAGTTGTGAAAGTACAACCTGGAACAGAACAAAATCAGGCCTAGAGGAGTGGAGTTGGATTCTAGACATCAAATACATTCTGCAGAACTGTCTGACTGAACCGGCTGTCACGTTGGGTATCCTACTCAAGGCAGTAATGTAATGTGAATGCATGGACAGAAGATCACATCACACCTTTGCAGATCTCCTCGATGGAGGCTGACCTCAAGTGGGCTACCGACGTCGCCATGACTCTGACATTATGGGAATGGAACCTGGACTTGAAATACTGCCTTTCTATGGTTTTTGCAACTACATTCAAAGCAGTTTACATAGTATATACAGGTACTTATTTGTACCTGGGGCAATGGAGGGTTAAGTGACTTGCCCAGAGTCACAAGGAATTGAACCCAGTTCCCCAGGATCAAAGTCTGCTGCACTAACCACTAGGCTATTCCTCTGCTCTTGACATGGCCCTCTAGAGTCTGTCCAGCCTGGGCATAAGTAACGGAAATGTAATTTGCTAGCCAATTAGAAATTGTGTGTTTGTCAACTGCTACCCTCATCCTGTTTGGGTCAAAAGAAACAAAAAGCTGGGTGGACTGTCTATGGGCTTTAGTCTGCTCCAGATAGAAGGCTAAGGCTTGCTCGCAATCTAAGATATGAAGCATACTTTTGCCAGGATGAGCAAGAGGCGTATTTTCAAAGCACTTAGACTTACAAAGTTACATTGTAATCTATGGAACTTTGGAAGGCTAAGTGCTTTGAAAATGAACCCCCAAGTGGTTTTGGGAAAAATGCTGACAGAATGATTGACTGATTAAGATGGAACACCTACACCACTACCTTAGGAAGGAACTTAGGGTATGTGTGGAGAACTACTCTATTGTAATGAAATTTAGTGTAAGGTGGATCTGCTACTAGGGCCTGAAGCTCACCGACTGTAAACACACTTGATCAATGCCACCACCATAAAAATCTTTGCTGACTGAGTATCCCTTTTCACCCTCTGCACTTCAACAGTAATCCCCTTTACAAATAAAATCACCCAAAACACAGTTTTCCAGGTCAAATACTTCAGATGAGAGGAATCAAGTTGCTCAAAAAGGAGCTTATATCAGCTGGGTTAAGACAACGTTGAGATCCCATGACACAGTGGGAGGTCCGACGGGGGGCTCTGTCAGCAGCAAACCTCTCTCATGAAGTGAACAAGTAGAGGATGTACAGAGATGAGCTTACCTCCTACATGCTAATAAGCATTAACTGCGCTGAAATAAACCCTTACCAAGTTGGTTTTCAAACCAGTCTCAGAAGGATGCAGGAAGTATTCAAGCAGTTTTTGTGCAGGGCTAGTGAATGGATCTAAAGTCTTGCCCTCACACCGCCAGCAAACTTCCTCCATTTAAAAAAATAACACCTCTTAGTGGAGTCTTTTCTGGAAGCCAGCAAGACATGAGACACCCTCAGACAAATCTAAGGACACAAATTCTATGCTCTGAACATCCAAACCGTGAGGGCCAGGGATTGGAAGTTGGGATGCAGAAGGAATTCTCTGTTCTGCATGAAGAGGGTCAGGAAACAGTCCAATCTCAACGGATCTCTGGAGGATAACTCCAGACGAGGAAACAAGATCTGCCTTAGCCAATAAGGGGTGATTAGGATCATAGTTCCCTGGTCTTGTCTGAGTTTTAGCCAAGTCTTCTTTATGAGACATACTGGAGGATATGCATACAGTGGAGGAGTGGCCTAGTGGTTAGGGTGGTGGACTTTGGTCCTGGGGAACTGAGGAACTGAGTTCGATTCCCACTTCAGGCACAGGCAGCTCCTTGTGACTCTGGGCAAGTCACTTAACCCTCCATTGCCCCATGTAAGCCGCATTGAGCCTGCCATAAGTGGGAAACAAAAAAAAAAAAAAAAAAAGAATACCCTTCCCCCGGTGTAGGAGAAAGGCATCTGATGCTAGTCTGCCATGTGGTCTGAGCCAGGAACAGAACTGGTGGACTTTATTGTTGAGATGTGTGGCAAAATGATCCAAGGAGAGAGTGCCCCATTCTCGGAAGATCTTGCAGGTTATGCCCATGTTGAGAGACTATTTGTGCAGTTGCAAACCCTTACTCAGTCTGTATGCCAGGCTGTTCTTGCCTGCTAGGTACGTGGTTCAAAGGACCATTCTGTGAAGGAGGGCCCACTGCCACATTCCAACTGCCTCCTGACACAAAGGGTAGGATCCCATACCCCCCCACCCCCTGCTTGGTTCTGTAGCCGAACTTTGAAAGCCTTTAGAGCGTTCCAAATGATCCTGAGCTCAAGGAAGTTGATATGGTAAGTCTTTTCCTGAGTAGATCAAGTTCCACGGGTGTGAAGCCCATTTACATGAGCTTCCCATTCCAAATTGGATGCAACAACTTCTGAGGTAGAATTTGGAATGGTAGTCCCACAGTCAAATTTGTCCCAACTGCATACCAGAGAAGAGCATGAGTCAACTCTGGAGGAATTTCTGGATGGCATCCTCTAGATTCCCAGTCGTCGAGACCACTGGGAAGCTAGAGTCCATTGGGCCTCTCTCAAATGGAGATGTACCATGGGAGTGACATGCACTGTTGAGGCCATGTGGCACATTAATATCAACATTTGCTGAGCTGTGACCTGCTTGCTGCTTTGTACCTGCGAGGTGAGCGTTATCAAGGGCTCTGCTCTCACTTGAGGAAGAAAAGTCAGAGACTGCAATATATTTAGTAGGACTCCTATGTACTCCAAAATTACTGAACTGGGAGTAGGAGGGACTTAGGTAATTTATCACGAACTCTAACACCCAAACAGGTGCATTGACTCGTTCCCTCCGGTAATTGTGCTCTTGACCAGCCAATCATCCAGATAAGGAAACACAGACTCCTAGTCTGTGTAAATACACTGCTACTACCACCAGACATTTGGTAAACACCCTGGGAGCTGAGACAATGCCAAATGGCAGAACGCAGTACTGGTATTGGTGTTTCCCTATTCAAAATCTGAGATACTTCTTCACTGGGAAGTATCAAAATGTGGGTATAGGTACCCTTTCAGAGAGCATAGCCAATCTTTGTCCTCAATCATGGGGAGAAGTGTGCCCAGGAAAATCATCCTGAACTTTTCTTTGACCAGGAATTTGTTCAGGGCCCTTAGGTCTAGGATGGGACAAAATCCTCCCGCTTTCTTGGGCACAAAGAAGTACCTGGACTAGAATCCCTTCCCTTCTTCCCCTGGTGGAACGGGTTCAACAGCACTGGTCTGTAGAAGGGCAGAGATTTCCTCTACATGTACCTGTCTGTGCTGAGAGCTGATGTAAGATGCTCTCTGTGGGCAATTTGGTGGTCTCAGATGCCAATGTAGTGTGTAACTGAGACGGACTATCTGAAGAACTTACCTGTCCGAGGCTACAAGGGGCCACCTTCGATAGAAAAAAATTTAGCCTTCCCGCTATCAGTAGATTGTCCTGGACAGTTACTTGTACTGCAGCTATGCTCTCCTGGAGCCAGTCAGAAGCTTATCCCCTACTTTGACTGAGGAGCCAGATGGGACTTCTGTGGTTGGGACTGAAGAGGCAGAGAAAACACTGGGCCTGGGGGTTCTGGGCACAGCGAGAAGGCGGCAGAAAACCTACATCTTTGAGGGTAGTAGGGTCGCCGTCTAGGCCCACTTGTAAACCTCCTAGAAGAGGTTGCAGCTGGAGGCTGCCAAGACAGGGACTGAATGGTATCAGTATGTGTCATGATGAGGTCAGCAATCTCCTCCACCTTGTTCCCAAAATGATTAGCAGACATACCTTGCCAAGGAGACAACCTCCTCTGAACCACTGGTTACAGGTCAGAGACACAGAGCCATAAGAGTCTGCACATCCCCACACCCATGTGGGAAAGTCTGGATGAAACACCAAATAAACATAAGCGTCCCTGGCCAGATACTTCCTACACTCCAGTAACTTTTTGTCCAACTGGCGAAGCTCTGCAGCCTGCTCCTGAGGCAGAGAATCTGCAAGACGTAGCATACTGTGTACCAAAGATTTCAAGTAAAAGCTCATATAGAGCTGGTAGGACTGGAAGTGGGAAATAAGCATTGAGGCCTGAAAAGTTTTCCTCCCAAACATGTCTAGTGTCAGAGTCTCTCTATCTGGGGAAGCTGAGGCACGAGTCCTGGAACTCCTAGCTCGTTTGAGGTCAGACTTGACAAACAGTTCTTCGTCGGTGCATCTTCAAGGATAGGATGCAAAGGTACTGTGATCCCTTCCTTCAGAGGTGATTCATAGTCCAGAACTGATAACATCTGTGCCCTGGGTTCCTCCTCTGTCTACAACTTAAATGGGATGGCTAAAGCCATCTCCTTGACAAAATCGGTGAAAGAGACCTTCACGTAGAGATTTATGTCTCTCTTGAGGTGGGGAGGGTTCAGAAGAGACCCCCATAAGACTCCTCCTCCAAGAAGTAATGAAGGTTTTTTTTTTTTCTGAGTATCATAAGCAATCCCAATCAAACTCCTCTTTGTACTCAGACCAAACTCAGCTCAGTGGAACCACATCCACGGCCCAAAGAGCGCCAAGGTGCAGTCCTACCCTCAGACTCCGGGGAAGATTCCTCCCCCAACCTCAAGAGTGGTGCTGCATGGGTCGGATGTCAACATCAATACTCTTTCGAAGCGCCGATGCCAAGCATCACTCCATAGGCATGGTTGGAGCCTCAGGAAGAATGTGGGGCTGATCCGCAGTTGGCGCAAGCAACCTCGATGCCCAAGCAGATTGCAACTGCAATTTGTGTGCCAGCTCCTCCCCGAGCATGGCCCGGTACTGCTCATTGAAGGCAAGCATCAGCAAAGGAGGGAGAGCCAGGACAGAGGCAGCCTAGTGGTCTAGTGGCCTCTTTTGGGGCAGGAAAAACGCCCACTTTTTCATGCCTGCTGCCACTGCTCTGCTTGATACTGACGCCTCTTCAAAATGGCTGCCAAGGCTTCAAGCAGAAGTCTCGCAAGGCTGCGGTTTGAAGTCTCGGCATCCATTCTGAATAAGCAACAGAATCAAGCAGAGCAGCGGCAGTGAGCAGGAAAGATTGGGCTTCTTTCCCGCCCCAAAGAAGCCACTAGACCACTAGGATGGTATCAGGCAGAACAGTGGCAACAGGCTGGAAAGATTGGGCTTCTTTCCTGTCCCAAAGAGGACAGCCAAGCCCACTAGCTAGCCAGGCAGCAAGTAAGTCAGTCAAGCCCATCCCAGCCCAGCCAGCAGGCAATGAAAAAACAGTAAATCATCCACTGTCACCCAGCCTTTTATCTCCAGGGCACATCAAGGTAGGCATTTATAGAAATATCCCCTTGATGGTTTCTGGCAATGGCAATATTAGGTGGTGGGGAAGGGCCTTTTATTTAAAGTGCATTATGTATGACAGGGTCAGTGTACATTGAAAACTGTGCTAATCAAATAAAATGAGGCACTTTCAAAAGATATATTGTCACGTAATATCTAAGTGATACCCACCCACCTGGGGTTAACCCTGCAGCCACCTAGAGGGTCTGTCCCAGCACTGCCCAGGCCCACGCGCACTTGTGCACATGCTCCTACACTGGCATACCCTCCACCCACCGACTGAGTCCCGCTTGCCTCTGGGCGAGTCTCCTACCCTCAAGTTATTTCCCCAGTGGTTTCTAAGGACACTGGACCTACAATCCCAGGAGTCCCACAGTTCCTTGAAAACACCCACAGGCAGAGAACACAAATCACCAGGATTCTTAGTCCGTCCAGGACAACAGAGCTAACTACTACTACTACTATTTAACATTTCTAGAGCGCTACAAAGTGTACGCAGCGCTGTACAAACACAGAAGAAAGACAGTCCCTGCTCAAAGAGCTTACAATCTAATAGACAAAAAGTAAAGCATTTAAATTTAAAATATTTAAGCAGTCAAGCACAAGAGAACAGTCACAGAAGGACAGAAGATGTTGAAGGGTGGTCAGTGTGATTAGGTGTAACTCTGGTTGGAGTAGTGGGAGAAGGTGATAGGAGATATACTATAGGATGTCATTCTGAGGCCAGGCTAAGTCTAAAGCAGGAGAAGGTATTCTCTGCAGCCTATCTGTGAGATGGAAAATGCTCTCTGAAGCTGCTGCTATAAGTTGTTAGTTTTCTCTCCCTGAAAGAGATCCAAGCCACACCCACGAAGTTCAAACTGTCAGTGGGGAGGGTGAGGGGAGGAAATGGCAGTGCTTGATGAAAAAGAGAGCTCAGTTTGATAGGAGATATACTATAGGATGTCATTCTGAGGCCAGGCTAAGTCTAAAGCAGGAGAAGGTATTCTCTGCAGCCTATCTGTGAGATGGAAAATGCTCTCTGAAGCTGCTGCTATAAGTTGTTAGTTTTCTCTCCCTGAAAGAGATCCAAGCCACACCCACGAAGTTCAAACTGTCAGTGGGGAGGGTGAGGGGAGGAAATGGCAGTGCTTGATGAAAAAGAGAGCTCAGTTTGATAGGAGATATACTATAGGATGTCATTCTGAGGCCAGGCTAAGTCTAAAGCAGGAGAAGGTATTCTCTGCAGCCTATCTGTGAGATGGAAAATGCTCTCTGAAGCTGCTGCTATAAGTTGTTAGTTTTCTCTCCCTGAAAGAGATCCAAGCCACACCCACGAAGTTCAAACTGTCAGTGGGGAGGGTGAGGGGAGGAAATGGCAGTGCTTGATGAAAAAGAGAGCTCAGTTTGATAGGAGATATACTATAGGATGTCATTCTGAGGCCAGGCTAAGTCTAAAGCAGGAGAAGGTATTCTCTGCAGCCTATCTGTGAGATGGAAAATGCTCTCTGAAGCTGCTGCTATAAGTTCTCCCTGGACAGATTCTCTTGCAGCCACACAAGTGAAGTTACTCCCCCATGACGTAACGGACCCGGACATATAGCAAAGCTTAAAGCTTTAAATGAAACGCAGTTTACTACGCCTGCGTGCAGCTTCCCGCCATATCTCCCCCCCATAACCCCTCAGAAGTCACCGCCCCTTTCCAGTTTTATTCTTCCCGCTCTGGCGGTCAGACCCGTTGATAAATCGTTAGTGCAGCTCTCGCATTTATTTTTTTCTTTTGTTATTTTGCTAATCGCTTTTTCTCTCTAAAAATTATCAAACAATTTAATTTAGCAGCCCTCCTCTTCCCGACCATGTCGGCGAAGAAACATGGATTTAAAAGCTGCTCACGCTGTTCCAATAAAATGTCCCTCACAGACCCGCATGACCTGTGCGTCCACTGCCTAGGCACGACGCACTTAGACTCTAGCTGTGAGAAATGTGCAGCCATGCTCCCTCGGACGAGGCAGATAAGACATCTGAAACTGAAAGCAGTACAGGACTTACCTCAGCAGTCGGGTAAGAAATCCAAGAGTAAAAAACGGCACTGTGAGGAACCCCCGGAGAGTGCCTTGCCTAGCAAAAGGCAACAGTCTCTGCCACCACAACTCCAACTAGTTGTCGGCGCTCAGACTCAACCCCAGCAAACACCATCCGCTGACAAAAACCAGCATGGTCGTTCTGGGCACCGAAGCACCTCCTCCCCACTGCCTCCTCGGCACCGGGACAGTGCCTCCGATCAGTTTCGGCACCGGGAGAGCCTTTCCCCTGACCATAGGCACCGAGAACACCTCTCTCCTGCACCTCGGCACCGAAGCAGCTCCTCCTCTGCTCGTCGGCACCGTCAGGACTCCTCCCACTCGCATCACAAGGCTGGCTCCTCCCACTCATCGCATCACACGGCTGGCTCCGCCCACCTGGTGCATCACAGCCACAGCTCCTCCCCTGCTTCACTCCATCAGGGTTACTCCTCCCCTCCTGAGTTGCAGACTGCTACAAAGCACTTCTCTGACACCTCTCCTCCTGCTCTGGCTCAGGCAATGCCTCTCTCTCCACAGGACAAACAGGCAATACTCTCTCCTCACCACCATTCAGGAGTTCAGACAGCAGTCTCTCCTGCAGATTTCTCCTCTATGCCACTGTCCCAATCAAACCAGGATATTCTCCATCTGCTGCGTGCTTTTTTGGCTAATCACAATCTCTCAGCTCAACAGCACCCCACGACCAGCCAGCAGCCACCACGTCCGGCGGCGGCAGAATTTTCGCCCCCGGATCGACCAGCCCCTCGGCAGCGCTCACGCTCCGAGTCCTTTTCAGACTCTCTGGCTGCAGACAATTTTTCAGACTCTGGCTCTTCCCCACCCCCATCTCAGAGATGCTCCAGATCCTCCTCTCCGGACGCCCACTCCGACCTCCTCGCGGGCTCTCCGGGTCTACCTTCTGACCCCTCTCCCCCGCTACCATCTAAATCATCTCAACCAGAGGATACTTCCTATCCAAAATTTCTCATGAAATTGGCAGCAGCCTTGGGGATTTCCTCCTCTTCTCAACCGGATCCCCGATCCAAAAAATTACAGGCTCTGCGCTATAAGGAGGCACCGAAAGACATTATCGCGTTGCCTTTGCACGAAGTGTTGGCGGACCAGCACAAGTTAGTGTGGTCTACCCCATTAACATCTCTCCCCACCAAGAAGAGTTTGGATACGAAATACAAAGTCCAAGATACTTGGGGCTTCGGTAAGCCACAACTATCTCACCACTCCATAGTGGTCCAGTCCGCCATGCGTAGACACAAAAGCTCACGAGACCATTCAAATTTTCCACCAACGAAAGACATGAAGCTCATGGATCTCATGGGTAAGAAGATGTATCAAAGCTCCATGCTCAATGCCCGCATAGGGCTTCACATCTTCCATTACACCGACTACCAATTCACCATACTAGACAACTTCTCACGAGCACTGGATTCCCTCCCTGCGGCACTACAACCTCAATTCCGGCCACTGCTTCAAAATCTGGAGGAATCCGCCACCAATCTAATTAGAGCCGCCCACGACTCATATGACACGTCGGTCCGAGGGGCCGCGGTAGGCCTTTCCACACGCCGGTTAGCGTGGCTAAAAGCATCCGGCCTAAGGGAGGACGTTCATAACAGAGTGGCTGATGCTCCCTGCACAGGGGATAACCTGTTTGGTGACGGAGTTAAGGATATCATCGACAACATCAAACAAGATTGCACCACTCTGGACACCCTGGAAGAGGACAACATCAATCAGCCCAGGTCCTCTTTTCATCGCTCGTCCTATGGCACGCCTAAGAGGAGGTATCAACCTCGGCGACAGTACCCCTTCAATAAATACAACACAAACTACAAGTTTAACAACAAGCAACATAGACCTCAACAGTCTAAGAAAGCATATCGTGAGCGAAGGGCACCCAAGCCAGCGCCCTCAACGGCGCCCAAACCCTTGTCCTCTTTTTGACAAGCAGATGGCTATGCAGCTACCGGTGGGAGGTCGTCTTCAGTTTTTTGCCCCTCATTGGCCCCCGATAACATCAGACAAGTGGGTCCTCTCCATTGTCAACCAGGGGTACCTACTTCACTTTACGACCCTCCCACCTCTCCCCCGCATAGTCACTTCACAGGTTCCTTCGTCTCACGTCCACCTACTTCACGGCGAGATTTCCCGCCTCCTGCGCATCAGGGCAATCGAACCGGTACCAGAATGTTCCCAGAATACGGGATTTTATTCCAGGTTCTTTCTTATTCAGAAGAAGAACGGCGGTTTGCGGTCTATTCTGGACTTACGCTCCCTGAACAAATTTCTAAAAAAAGAAAAGTTCCGCATGACGACTCTCCAAATGATTCTGCCACTGCTCGATCAGAACGCATGGCTCGTGTCCCTGGACCTGCAGGATGCATATCTCCACATCCCAATCCACCCAGCGTCCAGAAGTTACCTGCGTTTTCAGGTCCACTCTCACCACTATCAATTCCGAGTCCTTCCCTTCGGCCTCTCTTCAGCACCACGAGTGTTCACAAAATGTGTCATCACCATCATCGCTCACCTTCGCCAGCAAAGGATCACAATCTTCCCTTACCTCGACGACTGGCTCATCGCGTCGCCAACGGCTCAGGAGGCCCTCCACTCTCTCGACAAGGTCACCTCACTTCTCCAGACTCTGGGTTTCCTCATCAACTTGGACAAATCTCACCTCATTCCCACGCAACATCTCGAGTTCATAGGAGCGGTCCTCCAGACCCCGCGGATGTTGGCGTTTTTGCCCCTCAACAGGGCCACACGGATTTCCATCCTCATCGCCCACCTAACCCAGGTCTCAGTCACCTCTGCCCGAACGTTACTCGTGCTTCTGGGCCACATGGCAGCTACCATTCCAGTACTTCCGCTAGCCAGGCTCCACATGAGATCCCTACAGTGGCACCTCCGGGACAGGTGGATCCAAGCTCTTCAACCGCTATCTGCCAAGATACCACTCTCTCACAGTCTAAAGACCTCGCTGCAATGGTGGGCCCACGCCCCCCATCTCCTCCAGGGTATGCCCTTCCGCCCTCCCCTACCGTCCGTTTATCTAACAACCGACGCCTCCAAGCAAGGGTGGGGAGCGCATCTAGGCTCCTACATGACTCAAGGACTTTGGACGCCCAAAGAAATCACATACAGTATCAACCTGCTAGAGTTGCGAGCCATCAGACTAGCGCTTCAAGCTTTTCAGCCACACCTCTCGCAACAGCGGATTCATGTGCAGACAGACAATCAGGTGGCCATGTACTATGTCAACAAGCAAGGCGGCACCGGCTCCCGACACCTGTGCCGGGAAGCTCTGCATCTCTGGCAGGTGGTCCTGAAGCTTCGGTCCACCATCTCAGCCTCCTACCTACCCGGAGTGCAGAATACCTTGGCAGACTCGCTCAGCAGGAAACTACAACCGCACGAGTGGTCACTCAAGACCACTGTTACGCAAGATCTGTTCGACAAGTGGGGTCACCCTCTCGTCGATCTCTTCGCATCCCCACTCAACGCCAAGTGTCGCAGATTCTGCTCCAAGTTTCCCAGTCAGCACAGACTAGCAGAAGATGCCTTTCACATTTCGTGGACAGAGGGCCTCCTCTATGCATTTCCTCCAATCCCTCTCATCTCCAAGACAATCCAAAAGGCCAAGTCAGACGGAGCATCTCTGTTGTTAATAGCTCCGTACTGGCCGAGACAAGCCTGGTTCACGGCTCTCCTGAACCTCACGACATGCCCTCCACTTCAGCTGCCGCTGGAACCGGACCTTCTCACACAGCAGCAGGGCAGTCTTCTGCACCCAAACCTCGCATCCCTCCGCCTCATGGCCTGGCGGATCAGCCCCACTCCAACCTGATGTTCTCACACGGAGTGCTGAGGGTCCTCCTCGCGTCCCGGAAGGACTCTACTCTCAAGTCTTACAATGCAAAATGGCAGCGGTTCTCTAGCTGGTGTTCCGGCCATCACCTCCACCCTGCCAACGCTTCTCTCTCCCGCGTCTTGGATTACCTGCTCCATCTTTCAGAGTCACAGCTGTCTTACTCCTCCATCCGGCTCCATCTCTCAGCTCTCTCGGTGTTCCATGACCCGGTGGATGACTTATCCCTCATGCAGCACCCTGTGGTGAAACGTTTTCTCAAAGGACTCATGCATCTCTATCCTCCCATTCGCCCTCCAACTCAGGCATGGGACCTTAACCTAGTACTCAATGCACTCACAGCCTCTCCATTTGAGCCACTTCAGTCTACCGACCTCAAATATCTCACTTGGAAAACACTGTTCTTGATCACGTTGACTTCGGCACGGCGCATCGGCGAGATCCAGGCTCTCGTCCACTATCCACCCTATACTCAACTACTACACGATAAGGCTGTGCTCCGTACTCATCCGAAGTTTCTACCGAAGGTGGTCTCACCTTCCCATCTCAATCAGGTCATCATGCTGCCTACCTTCTTTCCTCCTCCACATGTTTCCGAGGACCATAAGAGATTTCATACGCTGGATTGCCTGAGAGCCCTTACCATCTACTTGAATAGAACTAAAGGCACCAATAGGCCTTCTCAATTATTCCTTTCACTCCGCTCCCCTCACTGCTCAAGGCCAGTAACCAAGGGGACTCTATCCCAGTGGATTGCGAACTGTATCACCTTATGCTACCAGCTCGCCGCAGCCACTCCCTCACAGATTCCGCATGTTACAGCTCATAATCTGAGGGCCATGGCGGCCACGAAAGCTCATCTGCAACGAACTTCCCTGCAGGACATTTGCAGAGCAGCTACGTGGTCCACGGTGCACACTTTTGTGAAACATTACTGCCTGGATTCCGCTTCAGCTACTGATGCGGCGTTCGGCCAGGCGGTCCTGTCTTCTGTGTCCTGAGGCGTCAACTACCACCTCCTCCTCTCACAGGTACCAGTTTTACCTTTTTTCTCTGTTCCTTTACAGTACCATGTATGCCCGCAGGGGCGTCTTGTTCACCTGTTACCTGTGGAGCTGGGGAATCTTCACTTGTGTGGCTGCAAGAGAATCTGTCCAGGGAGAAATAGAAGTTGCTTACCTGTAACGGTAGTTCTCCTTGGACAGATGATCTTGCAGCCACACAATCCCTCCCAACCCTCCCTTAAGTTGCCGCTAGCTCTTTTACCAAACTGGAAAGGGGCGGTGACTTCTGAGGGGTTATGGGGGGGAGATATGGCGGGAAGCTGCACGCAGGCGTAGTAAACTGCGTTTCATTTAAAGCTTTAAGCTTTGCTATATGTCCGGGTCCGTTACGTCATGGGGGAGTAACTTCACTTGTGTGGCTGCAAGATCATCTGTCCAAGGAGAACTACCGTTACAGGTAAGCAACTTCTATTTGTTAGTTTTCTCTCCCTGAAAGAGATCCAAGCCACACCCACGAAGTTCAAACTGTCAGTGGGGAGGGTGAGGGGAGGAAATGGCAGTGCTTGATGAAAAAGAGAGCTCAGTTTGATAGGAGATATACTATAGGATGTCATTCTGAGGCCAGGCTAAGTCTAAAGCAGGAGAAGGTATTCTCTGCAGCCTATCTGTGAGATGGAAAATGCTCTCTGAAGCTGCTGCTATAAGTTGTTAGTTTTCTATTAATAAACTATTAGGTTTATTATCATAAAAAAAGGTAGAACAGTGAATGGTAAAAACATGTAAACAGCACACAGTTAACAGGTAAAATAACAGAAATCCACATTAAAACTAATAAACACTAACTACCTAAATAAAACCTGGGTAGTTCAGGAAAAATAACTGCTCATAGGATTTGAACAGGGTCTCAGTGAAGAGGTCTTCACTCTCCATACACACTCCCACTCTGAGACTGTAGAAATTCCAGGCCATTCTTGCCAGATCTTGGGCTTCAGGGCTCAGAGCACTAGCACTAAGAGATTTCTAGCCAATGGCACTGCAGATTACTCTTCTCAGGAGTTTTCCTCTTTCCACATGGGGGAAGGTAAGGTAAAAAGACCTCTGCTACAGCTATAAAGCAGAGGTCAGACACCATCTGCTGGCCAAATAAGAAAATGCATTGAAGGGAAAAGTGTCATAAAACATTACAACTCATTCACTAGCACACTATCTGATCTTTATACTGGATTCCAAAATATAACCACAGCACTTCTTCACATCCAGTTTAAATCCTTCCAACTTCACTTTTCATTGATATATCTCAGTCTCTGCCAGATCGATTGCTCATTCAATATATCTCCAATTACATCAGGTTCATCACCAGTTCTAATAGCTTTTTACTCAAGTGACCTCAGGGATACTCACCGCCCACCACCTTCACAGGATTTACGTGGCGATTTCTAAAGCATCAGCCTCTTCACCAGTCAACTTTTCTTTAGAACATTAACTTCATATATATATATATATATATATATATATATATATATATATATATATATATATATATATATATAAACTTTCTCCCAATAATTTTTAAATTTACTTATCTTTTCAGAACTTTACTTAGTCGGACCCAGGGGTGCTACTGTCCAACTTGTAAAACAGTACAAGTCACAAGCATAAAAGTCCCCTGTTACTCCATATATATAAATTAGTGAAATGCATTTTCACTGATGTGTTTTAGATGTCTTTGCATATTGGGATACTGATCATGATGCAGACGATGAAAGCTTTCGAAAAATGCGATTTTGAAAAACTACTAAATTAAAAAAGCGAACACATCTCATTTTGGAAATGCAAAGGCCAAAGCGATGCGTTGCCTCATTATGAAAAGATCAACATTGATGGCGGATTTTGCTGTCACGTGGTCTGTATGCCAGGGGTGTATCTGCGTGGGGCCACAGGGGCCTGGGCCCCCGCAGATTTCACCCTGGACCCCCCTACCGCCGTCAACCCTCCCCCGCCGTCGCCGTGGGCTACCTTTGCTGGCGGGGGACCCCAACCCCTGCCAGCCGAGGTCCGCTTCCTCCTGCCGCTGCCTTTAAAAATATTCCTTCAGCTGGCGGGGACCCCAACCCCCACCACACGAGCTGAGGTCTTTTAAGTTCTTCTTCGATCGTCCTCCGTGCTGTTCAAAGCTGCTGAATCCAGTTTCGGAGTCTGACGTCGCTGCACGTTGTACGTGCAGGACGTCAGACTCACAGACTCTGTTTCTGTGAGTCTGACGTCCTGCACGTACAACGTGCTGCGACATCAGACTCCGAAACTGGATTCAGCAGCTTTGAACAGCACGGAGGACGATCGAAGAAGAACTTAAAAGACCTCGGCTCGGCTGGCGGGGGTTGAGGTCCCCCCCAGCTGAAGGAATATTTTTAAAGGCAGCGGACCTCAGCTGGCAGGGGTTGAGGTCCCCCGCCAGCAAAGGTAGGTGACGGCGCGGGGGGGCTAAAATGTGCCCCCTCACTCTGGTTCTGGCCCCCCCTACCGCCGAACTTCAGATACGCCTCTGCTGTATGCAGTGCCATGGTGTGCTGAAGTGGAAATCGTGGGATGGCACAAGTGGTCTAAAAGCTCACCATGCTGCATACAAAGGGACATAAACCATAACTTCAATGCCAGGCTTTCAAAATGTGCCAGATTGACCAAAATCTATGTTTTTAGCTAGGAATGCTATTGTCAATGCCTGTGCTGAAATGTGCGTCAAAGATATTAGGCCATTCGCCATTATCAAAGGCACAGATTTTAAAGTGTTGGCTTCAAAGTTGATTTCATTGGGGGGTGAAATATGGAAACGTGCCAATTAATGACGTCTTTCCCAGTGCTTGAACTGTGTCTCATCATTTATCCACCTTGGCCAACACTGAGAAAATTAAGCTAAAGCAATTATCTGGACTTCCCAGGCTGGCAGTGACAACCAATATGTGAACCCTTGAATCAACTAAACCAGATAAATTACTGTAACTGCACATTACACGTTAATTCAAACTGGGAACTTTCTGCAAATGTCTTGGCTATGATCCAAGAAAACAGCAGGGTAATCTATCTGCAAACTCCAAGATGGACACCAAACGAAGCAGATACGTATGTGGAAAACAATATTTAATTTTTTATTGATCCATATCAATTAAATATTGTTTTCCACATACGTATCTGCTTTGTTTAATGTCTTGGCTATGAAATACATGGAGGAAGCGAAGACAGCTAACATCATGTCAGTCATATATAAAATTCTGGTTAATTTTGATGCAGAATATCAAAACAATTTTTACATTACAGATAATTGAACAAATGTAAAGGCTACATTTCACAACCAGATCTGGTTTCCACGTACTGGGTATAATATCAATTTGGTTGTGTCATGCATTGGACTCTAAACCCATTGCGGATAGTTCACCATTTCGACCACTTATTGAGCTGATTACAACATGCAAAGAAATTGTCACTAGGGTTAAGCACGCCCGTCTACAACAGAATTTGCAAACAACATTAAAGCAGGTTGTTTCTACTAGATGGAACGGCATTCTGATGATGCTTAAATCTGTATCAGAAAATCTGGACCACTTTGAAGTTACTAGCTGACAGTGCAAATGACTGCATACTTGCCAAGCATCTTGTGGATGTTAATGAGGACCTTCTTTCAGATGTAATTAAGGCACTTGTACTGTTTCATGATGCAGCAAGACTCTTTTCATCTGATCAGACACCAACGCTGCACTAGTAGTTGCTGTTCCTGTGAAACTGGCAAAAAGTCTTTCAATCCTTGGTGATAAAGATTGGATTGAAAATTTTCATATTCAAAAGGTGGACAAACTTAAGTACCTGGGAATATATTTAACTAAAAATGTGGCTAAGGCTTATTCTGAGAACCATACTGTATTACTAAAAAAAAAAGTCTATAGATGTTTTACATCTATGGTCAGCATTACATTTGGGTCTGCAGTGCGTATAGTGTTATATAAGATGGTACTCTTCCCAAGGTGGCTATATGTGTTACAGACCTTTACTATGTGACTAACAAAGATGTAACAATTTTTTTATAAAATGTTAAAACAAATTTTGTGGAATGGCAAGAAACCCAGGGCTACTATGCACTAGTTATCCTTGCCCATGGGTCATGGTGAATTAGTGCTACTGGACTTGCGTTAATATTGCAAGTATCATGAGACATTTAGTAGACTGGATACAAGGAATATCATATTTTACTCCTGTCCTCTTGAAGCAACAGCTTATTGCACCAGTGCATTTGTTGTATTATCTGCATACTAAAATACCTTATCAGATATTGTCTAGTAGAGAGGTGTGGTAGCCGTGTTAGTCCACTCTTAAAGGTTATCAATAGAAATCAAACAAAATAAAACATGGAAAAGAAAATAAGATGATACCTTTTTTATTGGACATAACTTAATACATTTCTTGATATGTGTATTAAGTTATGTCCAATAAAAATGGTATCATCTTATTTTCTTTTCCATGTTTTATTTTGTTTGATTTCTATTGATAACAGATATTGTCTGTAAGAGTCATCCAGTAGTTTCTATAAGGCAGGGATGACACTGGTTTTGTAAACAAATGAAAATTTCTCCAAGGTTGACAATGTTACTACTTTGGCGGGTAACAAAGATTTGGATCCTAATGCTAATGTTTATTTACCAATGTGTTTCGGGGATGTTAATTGGAGAGAATTATTGATATAGCATGTGTGTGTGTGTGTGTGCCTGTGTTCTAGGCTTTCCTATAACCATTGTAGCTCCTTTTCTAATTTTTAATTTATTTTTATATAAATTTTTGTAAGCCACTTTGATATAAAAAGTTATATAATATGGTATATTAAGTTTAATAAAACTGTGAACTACTAAATTGTATCTGAAGCATTGGATTGGTCAAGGTCTGATCTTTGTATGAGATTTGGAGACAAGAGGAAGGGAAAATGAAATCTTTTGAGATTTTGAAAGAAGGACGGATGTTGCAGTTTGATCGGTATGTGTATATACAAGTTAAGCATTATATTGATATGCTGGGTGCTTGAACCTTGAATGAGGACATGGTGGATTTGGTCTCTGAAACACTTCTTTTAGCCAGACAAACTAAGGCCAGCCTGTCTTTTTACTGATCTAGTTTGTGTAATTTGGCCCCTAAATGGGATCATGAACATGTGGCCACTGCTTGGAATAGGGATTTGCTGCAAAAGGTGCAGGTGACACGAGATGGTCTGCGTCTTATGATGAAAAATATCAGAAAATTCACACGCTCTACTGTTTTACAAGAGCAGCAATATGAATTCCTACTGAGGCTATATATTTCCCCGCATCAAGCATGCTTGGCCCAGATACAAGATAGTGCGGCATGCCCTAAATGCCAGGTTTCCCCAGCATCCTTAGTACATATGTTTTGGGACTGTGAGCAGATACGGCTCTTTTGGAGGAGGATACTGAACTACTTTTATATGAATCTAGGGAAGAGAATACCTTTGTGTGCCAATACTCTGCTATTTTCCGACTTCATCCCATTAGGACTAAGAAAAGGACCAAAGTCAGTGTTACACAAAGCATTCCTTCTTGCTCAGAAATGCACTTTGGAGACAACCTTCTGCTCCCTCAGTGACTGCATGGGGAAATGAACTATACCATCTGAGGAAGATGGAATGGCTGGATGCCAAAAAGGGATCTTCTAGAGCTTGGAGGCAATTCCAACAAATTTGGTCACCTATCTGGGACAGGTTACCATAGAGAGCCCACAGTTATCTTTTAAATTTGTGAACTGGAGCCTAACCGGGGGGGGGGGGGGGGGGTGGATTGTGCTATGGGACTGGTGGCGGGATCAGGATCACCATGAAGGAAATCATGTGTATGATCCGGACTTTGAGCTACTGAGGTCATTTATGGTTTGATGAGTGAGGGGTTGGTTGTTTTATGATGAAATTAAACCACTTTGTGCATGTTAATTGGTTAGAATATTGAAGCTTATGTTTTCTTCTCTGTTCCTGTACTGAAAATGTTTATGTATGTCTTGCTTTATTTAGTAGTTTTTCAATAAAAAAAAAATACACTTTAAATTTAAGAGGAGGTGGTGAAAGTACAGCTTGGACAAGACAAGATGAAGATGGGGCTGTTCACAACATTATTGGGATTGTTGGTTTAATCTACTACTACTAATCATTTCTATAGCACTATTAGATGTATGCAGCACTATACACATTATATGCAGGTACTTTCTCTGTCCCTAGAGGGCTCACAATATAAGTTTTTGTACCTGGGGTAAATGGAAGGTTAAGTGACTTGCCCAAGGTCACAAGGTGCTGCAGTGGGAATTGAACCCAGGTTGACAGGATCAAAGACTACTGCACTAATCATTAGGCCACTCCTCCTTCTCACAATGAATACTGTTATGCTGCAACCAAAATTATAAGACCACTCTTCCATGATTGTATCAAATATAGCTATTTGGGGTTATTGTGGAAAATTGCCAACTGCACTAATTGTGATGCCAGTGTTTGATTATGACGGAGTGTCATCTGCATGGATTGGCAGGTAAGGCTTTGGCCACTTTATTGGGAAGACTGGATAGAACGTATGGGTCTTTAGCTGCCATCATATATTATTTTGTTAAGTTACTGTTTCAAAACAGTACAATGTACTGAGTACATATTTAGTCCAAGGATTTAATTTCCCTTCAAATCCTAGGACAGGAAAAAAAAATCTTCCATAGGAAAAGTTATGCAAATAAAAGCCCACTTCACAGCGTTTTTTCTACTATTGCCAATTCTTAAGTTTTAACTCATTCCAGGAAAGTCCCATAGCATTCTTTCATAAATGATTCTATAGAAACTTTTCCCTTCCAAATGTAATAGGACATTTAAAACCTCATTTTGCATATGAGGTCTACACAAGAAATGGGAATTCCAGGCTGGAATGTTGACAATGGCAGAAATATTTTACAAAAGGCTCTGCTGAACATGGATTCTTTTACAAAAATATGTATAAAGACACCAGCAAATAAATACATATGTATTTGCCAGCATGTACAGGAGTATCAATTTCACAAACATGTAAAAAATAAATAAAGCAGTATCACTCAGAAGTGTACATCTAAAGGGCTAAATACCATATATGGCGCCATAAAGATTGGCACCAGAAAAAAAAAATACGCCTAAAGTTAGGTGCAGTTTACAGAATAAGCCTAGTGGTCATCCACGTGACTAAACCTAATTGTGGGAATTTACACCAAGTAAAACTTGGTGCAAATGACGGCAACTAAGTTAGGCATGAAGCAGGTATATTCTGTAACAGTGCACATAATTTTTAGAAACACCCACAACCCGCCCATTCCACACTCGTGGCCATGCCCCCTTTTCAGCTGTGCAAATTTGAATCTACATGAATAAGTTTACAGAATATGCTTAGCAAGCTGTGCGTGTAAATTCTAAATAAGGCCAATTAGTGTCAATAATTGCTTGTTATGTGGCAATTAGCAGTTCTGACTGGCTTAAGATAATTAAGTTGCACGCATTAATCAGAATACGACCTGATTTGCATTCGCAACTCAAGTCGCACTATATAGAATCTGGGGGATAAGTACCAAGTTTGCAATATATGCATATTTGTTATCACTTACATGTGAATGTGCCAGATTTCACAAAACTACATGTACAATGGGAGCCAATTAAGGAGACGAGTAAACTAACTTTTTTTGGGAATTTCTGACATGATGTTAAGACACTACAAAGGTAAGCACATCTGCCCCTGAACTGCTGCTGGAGACCCCAGATCCATATGAGGAGATAGCTGATTTTTATGTGTGAATCTATGCAGGTGTAAATGCCAAAAGGGAAATATTTAAAAACTATACATGTATTTCTTATTGGACCACTGAAACCACACCCAGACCACACCCCCTTTGAATCTGTGTCCCCCATGGCAATTGCATGTGTAAATCGTTGCATTCTATCTATATGTGTAAATTCTGACAGTTACACACAGAATTGCTGTTCAAGTCTTCTAAAATGACTTCCTTAATCCTTGGGTGCAATGCTCCTGGTGCCAGGTTTCCAACACTAGTTCTTATTGAGCTAGAAAAGAAAATAGTTTGCTATATTTGGAAAGACATGAGATTACAAAACCTGACCCTGCTGATCCTTCTCCCCTAACCAACTTGAGCTGGATCTGCAAACGTTTGTTTTAATCTTTTCTATTATTTCTTATTTGTGTATGCATCTTTGCTGTAAATATTTTATTATTTTTCTGTATGGGTTTTATTTAATCTGCCATGTCTGCTTTCTGTGAAGGGCAGGATATAAATACAGCCTAATACTATTTCAATATTGTAACAGCAAGCTAGCTTCTTGGTTTTTTGCAGTTTTCATGCCTTACTTTTGCCCACAGCTTAAATTTGGCCCTAAAGGTTTTCAGACGTCAATTATAACTAGCAGTGAGTCAGAGAAATGGATGCACTTAAGAAACATGAAGGATGGTAATTATAAATTGCTTTTACAGCTCTACTGCAAAAGCATAGGTCAGGGACCATCTACACCCATGTTTTCAGTGGCTAAAGATTGCATGCAAGGGATGAACTATACAGCACATTGCTAGAAATGTTTTAAATCAAACCGATCACTAATCCACAACTGATTGTAAACTGAGTGGCTATGGACCACTTGAGTTTGAAGAATTCAGTTTAGAAGCCTTACCTATTTCCCTCTAGAGAAGAGGTTTCCTTGGTGTTTTGTGAGTGCAGAATTTTTTCAATCTTCTCAACTGACCGAATGACTTCAATGAGTCTCAAGACGCACATCTGAATATAAAGGTTCAGAACAACTTAATGTAAAGGCAGAGCACATCTAAATCAATGGCAACTTTCCAAACAACAAAAGTTACTTACCTGCAGCAGGTGTTCCTGAGGACAGCAGGACATAAATCCTCATACATATGTGTGTGATGTTATCTAACAGAGCCCTGTGGGAATATTCCCCCGCACCTAAGAAAGAGCTTCTAAGATTGTTGAACCGCACATGCACATCTCTTCTGCCCGTCCCTGTCACATGGGACCTTGTCAGCTCATAACAAGCTTATTAGAATACAACTCCTTGAGGAATTGGTAAGAATTGAGAGGACTTATCATTAAATGATTTTTATTGATGAAATTCTGCCACAGCCATACTTGTATACAACATAATACAAAGTATAAATTGTCAATATATACATCCAAAACAAATTATCACCATTCTTGTAATCCTATTTTCCTTTCAGTACTAATCTATTTAAACCGCATTCAACAAGCTAGCAACCCCTTTCTCCCTTCCTCCCATCCCCCCCCCCCACCCTAATTGAGAGGACTTATATCCTGCTGTCCTTTGAGAACACTTGTTACAGGTAAGTAACTATGCTTTTTCCAAGAACAAGTTATGAAAATCTGCACACATGGGACACCCTAGCTACAGGCTGTTTTCAACAGAAGAAAAGGGATAATACAACTACTGGTGCTGCAACAGGCAGGTACCTATTTTTGTTGCAACAAGACTTATATTTCATTAAATTTTACCTTTTTTTTTTTTTTGTAAGGCAGTCTGTGCCACTAATCTATGGCCAGAAGTCCAAGTTGCCGTCCTGCAAATCTCTTCTATTGAGGCCAACCTATTCCTCAATTCCCAGAAGCAATCTGTAGTACACTTCCTTATAAAGAGCCCCAAACTGGACCATTCCTCTATCCATTTCCAATATGCCCATTATATCCAAAGTCATTGAGAAATGCATGGCAGCTCAGCACAAGCAAAGCCCTACTCCCCTGTCACACAGGTTTTCATGCCCATTATTCTACCAAACTAACTCCCTTAGGTCTCATTAGCTATGTCAAACTAATTCAGGACGAGGCAGGGAGAAATGTTATTCTTGTTTCCCTGGATTTATCAGCCACCTTTGACTTAGTCAGCCATATTAAGCTCCTTCAAAAACTGACTGACCTCCATTTATTTATTTATTTATTACATTTGTATCCTGCGCTTTCCCGCTCATTGCAGGCTCAATGCGGCTTACATAGTAACAACAGAATACAATCTGTAGTATCTGAATCAACAAAGGAGGTATGTGGTAGGACAAATGAACAAGGGTAAATGGGATAAAAGAGGTATGAGAGAAAGGATAGGGATAGGTAAGGAAGTGGAGCGATGAAGAAGAGGTAGGGGAAGAGCATGGAGGGTAAGAAGATTGGTAGGCGGTATTTTTGAGCCATTGTTGTTAATGATTAGATGAACCAGTAAATGGATGGGTTGCTTATGTTTGCTTATGATAGGTCAAGTCATTTGGGTAAATCTGTTTGAATAGATGGGTTTTCAATAGTTTCCTAAAGGGAGGTATTCACTCCATGCTTCTGGCACTGCTATTTCATGGTTCCACTTCTGTCTTACCAATTATTCATCATTATTCCACTGTCACGTCCACTCCTCAAGGCTCCAACTTGGGCCCAATTCTTTTTAACATCTTCCTTGCCCCTTGAACCCTGCTTCTCCAGTCCCTTGGCTTCACCTTCTTCTTTTACACAGATTACATCCACTTCTCTTCCCTCTTGACTTTCTTTCCCTTACCAGCTTTACCACCAAGTTGGACAGGGTGGCTGATTGGCTTTTGGGCAATGGACATACTTAACACTGCAAAGCCAGAAGTTCTCGTCTTTTCTCTCCAGTCAATCCCTCCCACACTACCCATGGTACATAAACACATAAGTACCTAAGTATTGCCATACTGGGAAAGACCAAAGGTCCATCGAGCCCAGCATCCTGTTTCCAACAGTGGCCAATCCAGGTCACAGATACCCAGCAAGATCCCAAAAATGTACAAAACATTTTATACTGCTTATCCCAGAAATAGTGGATTTTCCCCAAGTCCATTTAATAACGGTCTGTGGACTTTTCCATTAGGAAGCCGTACAAACCTTTTTTAAAACTCTGCTAAGCTAACCACCTTTATCACATTCTCTGGCAACAAATTCCAGTTTAATTACACATTGAGTTAAGAAAAATTTCTCCGACTCGTTTTAAATTTACTACATTGTAGCTTCATAGCATGCCCCCTAGTCCTAGTATTTTTGGAAAGCGTAAACAGACGCTTCACATCCACTCATTATTTTATAGACCCCTATCATATCTCCCCTCAGCCGCCTTTTCTCCAAGCTGAAGAGCCCTAGCCGCTTTAGCCTTTCCTCATAGGGAAGTCGTCCCATCCCCTTCATCATTTTCATCGCCCTTCTCTGCACCTTTTCTAATTCCACTATATCTTTTTTGAGATACAGCGACCAGAATTGAGCACAATATTCGAGGTGTGGTCGCACCATGGAGCAATACAAAGGCATTATAACATCCTCATTTTTGTTTTCCATTCCTTTCCTAATAATATCTAACATTCTATTTGCTTTCTTAGCCGCAGCAGCACACTGAGCAGAAGGTTTCAACGTATCATCAACGATGACACCTACATCCCTTTCTTGGTGTGTGACTCCTAACGTGGAACCTTGCATGACATAGCTATAATTCGGGTTCCTCTTTCCCACATGCATCACTTTGCACTTGCTCACATTAAACGTCATCTGCCATTTAGACGCCCAGTCTCCCAGTCTCGTAAGATCCGCTTGTAATTTTTCAAAATCCTCCCGCGATTTAACAACTTTGAATAACTTTGTGTCATCAGCAAATTTAATTACCTCACTAGTTACTCCCATCTCTAGGTCATTTATAAATATGTTAAAAAGCAGCGGTCCCAGCACAGAGCCTTCAAGGCTGCCAAAGCAATCGGCTTGCATTGCTGCCCCACCTTTGTCACTCCACCCAATTCATGAACTGCGCTGCTTCCTGTTCCACGAGGCGACTCCTCGTTCTGCCTTGCCAGTTAACATAAGCCACTGCTGTGGCATTGTCTGACAGAATGCATACCAATTCGCCCAGAAGCAGAGAACGAAATGCCTCAGACGCCAACCAAATTGCCCTGGTCTCCAAGAGCTTGATCAAACAGGCAGCCTCCAGCTGAGACCGCAGACCCTGTGCATATTGGCCTTGGCAATGGGCTCTCTAGCCCCTGAGGCTGGCATCCGTTGTGATACTATCCACTGTGGCAGATCCAGAGGCATCCCCTTGGTCAGGTTGGACATCCAAAGCCACCACGGAGGGTGCCGAGCTCCCGAGCTCTCAGTGGCAACCTCCCCATAGGGAATCTTTCTGCGGGGACCATCTGAATAAAAAAGACTTCTGGAGAGATCTCATGTGTGCCCTGGCACGTGGCACTGCTTCTATCATCGTTGCCATGGAGCCCAACACTTGAAGATATTCCTATGCACACGGCACCGACCTGAGTAGAAAAGCCTGAATTTGGTACTGCAGTTTGTGAATCCTTGTCTGGGGAAGAAACACTCGACCCTGAATGGTGTTGAAGGAGACCCCTAGGTAGTGCAGCACTGAAGCAGCTCTCCGGAAAGTTTTGGGTTTTTTTTAAGTGGGACCCCAATACCGATCAGACCTACAACAAACCAAAGCAATACCACTGCAACACAGGCCGAAACAGAGCTGCCCTGCTTGTTCACACCTGATTTCTGTTTTGTTTTTGTTTTTTAAATGCGGCTGCCTCTCTCAGACTTCAAAACACTCTTACCCCCGAAAGGGGTTCAGAGAGCTGCAATTCCCTTCGTATGGGGAAGTAAATGGGAGGAAAAGAGGGGGAGGGTCCTGGCCACCCGACTTTGGCACCTCTAAGGCTAAAGGAGACCCCCGCAGGCCTCAGCTTCCAAGCAAGAGACACTGGTACACAGAATAATAAAGGCTAACAGATACACAGAATGTAAAAACACTGTCAAAATAAGCACTACTCTTTTTTTTTTTTTTTTTTTTTTTTTTAACTAAAGGGATTACCATCTTCCACCTGCTGGAGACTGATAATACTGAGTTTAGTTCCAGTTTGCCAGGGCTCTTACTGGCTCTCTCTAGAGTCAGAATTTTCAGTCTCCACCTGCTGGAAGGCGTGCACAACCCATCAGTCACATTCTGGGCCAGAAACTTATATTTTTAGCAGTACCAGATGTAAAAACCACTATACTGGTGAAAAGTAATCAGATATATGATGTTCCTGCCTGATTGAACCTTCAATATGAGTGGATACATGAGAGAAGTAAAAGCCACTTGCCCAAGGTCACAAGAAGTGCCAGAGTGAGAAGTGGGATCTAAACCCTGGCCTCCCTGGTTCATTCATTTTTAATCTGAGGACACTTTGAATCCAGGTGAACTGAAGGACAGCTGTCAAGTATCTCCCCTGCATGCAATGCTGCTGAGCAGGGTGTGGTAGTGACATCCACCTATTCCAAGCCACCTTCAAACTTTTCATTGGAAGTATCCTCAAAGAGGTGGGCATTTTTGAATGCATTCCCTTCTTGTATAGGAAATAAATGAACATCCACGCCCCTCCCCAACCTGGAAGAAATGCGAGTAGTGGAAAAAAAAAAGAATGACAATGAGGGCTGCTTTTGAGGCCTTACATTGAAGAACACTTTTTTCTAAACACTAAATTAGGCCATTTCTTTGCCTAATTTAGGGTCTGATTTTTTAAGGCCCTTCTCTAATTCATATGGGGAAAAAACACTGAAAATCAATCCCTTAGGACTAATGGAGATGGAAAAAAAAAAAAAAAAAAGAGAAGGCAAAAGAAGGTAATTACATCAAACATAAAAGAAAGAAGAAGGCCGAGACCAGAGAACTTATACATGAATTTCTACCACAGACCGCACTTAATGATAACTGTAGGACTAACATTACCCCCCTACACACACCAAAACCTATCTTCTCGAAGACCCTTCTACCAATTCCAGTGTGGTCACTGATACATCTGAAAATGAGGTCAGTTCTCCAGGGGGAGGGGGGTATTTGCAACAAAGGTTACAGTTAGTGCAGGTGGAAAGAGGGCAAGGAAGAAAAAAAAATACAAACAAAAAAAGAAACCAAAAAGAGCATAAGTCAGGTCCTGGAATGAGGGGGTATGCATTTCACAAGGGAAGCAAAATATATGAAATAGTGCTAACAGGTTGTACTCTATAAGAACATGTACCTTCTTCCTTCGGATGTCTTCTTGTTTAGACAGCCGCTCATCTACTGCCTGAATGCCTTCACTGACAGATGACTTCAGACTCTAAGATACAAACAAATCTAATGTGAACAGCTAATGGGCAAACTGTACATTTCCTTTATCGACTGTTGTTGCTAATTAATCAGTTCAAAAGCACTATTGAACATTCACTGAGTAATGGCAGTATTTTTTCTTTTAATGGCTGAAAGGTGAACACTAATATGAAAATTTTCTGTCCTTGAAAAATGATTTATCTCCAATGGGTCACCTAAATTTAACTTGGCATCTCCACCTGCCAATCAGAACACATACCCTGGGCAAAAAATATTTTTTTCCTCATTGATTATTTTTATTTATTTAGATTTTGCTCACACCTTTTTCAGTAGTAGCTCAAGGTGAGTTACATTCAGATACACTGAGTATTTCCCTGTCCAGAAGGGCTCCTGAGGCAATGGAGGGTTAAGTGACTTGCCCAAGATCACAAGGAGCAGCAGCGGGATCTGAACTGGGCACGTCTGGATGTCAAGACCAGTTGCTCTAACAACTAGGCCACTCCTCATTTAAAAAAAAAAAATTACCATTTTAATTACAAAAAGTCACATTACAACTGAACTTGGGCCATTTCCAAAGGAACAAACAGTCACAAAACTGATGCCAGGTTATTTCAATACTGAAAATGAAGAAATATGAAGCCTGGGATAATGTGACAATATGCTGTATTGTGAAAGCGAATTCACTGGCCATGAACCTCTATGGGAGCAGAATAGTATGTGCACCCATCTTATGCAGCCAGTAGTGAAATAGTCATTCCCATTTCAGTCCAAAAATCTGATATCTTTCACTATTCTGCTTTTCACAGTGAGGAGCTGACCAATTGTCAAGTTTTCCTCCTCTTAATTTTTCTCTATAACTTGTTTCTGAAGCCAATCCCAGTGAACCCTCTAATTAGTCTAGTTTTCATGACTTTCACAACAAATATTCATAAGAAATGTGCATGCAACCAAAGTAGTGTTTGCAAATGCCATGCATATTCATTATAGCTATCCTAAAAATCAGACTGGCAAAGGGTTCTTCAGGCTGCTTTATAAACAGATTTGGTGGTTATACTCAGGACTCACTTTCTACAGGACCTTTTTGCTACGCTGCAGGAAAATCAGCAGTTACTACGGCTTAACTTTACTATGCGGTAGCTGCAAATTTAACACAGGAACCATTAGGGGCAGTAAGCGGTCTTGAGCTAACTGCAAAACTGCCAATTAGGACACATTATTTGCAGCATGCTAATTGCAAAACACCTTCCACACCTATTCTCTGTCCATGGCCTGCCCCCAACACAGAAAGCACTTATTGCAAACGTACTGCAAACCCCACTAGCTCGGTTCTGCGCTAGCAGATAGCATGCAGTAAACCACATGTTAAGTGCTTAATGAGGTTTAGAAAAGGGCCTCTATATGCATTATTTATGGATTCTTACTCCGTCCCCTGCCTCCCTCCACCCAATCTTACCTACAGTCTCCCCAAATTCACATCATCTGCAGTTTATCCTAGGATAAACACAGAAGCTAAGGTAAAATTATGTCTTACCTAATAATTTTCTTTCCATTAGTCCCAACAGATCAATCCAGAGACAAGTGGGTTGTGTCCCTCTACCAGCAGGTGGAGATAGAGAGAACTTCAGAGTTTACTATATATAGACACATGCAGCCATCTTACTCTCAGTATTGTCGATACCAAAGCAAGTGAAAAGCCAAGCAATCCACCATCAAAGTTCACTCCTGTCTCAAGAACACCTTTGCAGGCTCTTCCTCCACCGCACCAGCGGGAGAGAAAACACCTAAGTGTCAAATTGTCAACATGAGAGTAGTCCTTGCTTCGTAGTTGTCCATCAGTATCCAACGATCCCTTAAGAAAGAGAGAACCTAGTGGAACAAAACAGGAACAAACACCCCTCTGGTGACTATGTACCTTAAGCCACCACACACACAATAAAGGGCAGGCCTCTGGATTGATCTGTTGGGACTAATGGAAAGAAAATTATCAGGTAAGACATAATTTTACCTTCCATAGCGTCCCACAGATCAATCCAGAGACGAGTGGGATGTACAAAAGCAGCCCCCAAAGTAGGGTGAGTTCCCCAAACCGGTAAAGACTCCCAATAAAACTTAACCGAACCCTCAAGCCGGAGAACGGGCATACCCCAACCCCCAAGAGGGCTCACGAACATCAGATGCTAATCACGATATGCCCCAGAACGTGGAACCAGAAACCACCAACGCCAGAGCAGACCATGGTACCAGGTTCCGAAAACAGCGAAAGTCGGACATCCCAAAATCTGAGGAAAGGCGGAATGCAACAAGAGAGAATTTCTCCACGCCGAACCTACATAAACATCTGCAAGCCTGAACACACAGCGAAGCAGCGCAATTCAACGTAAAACTGTATACCTGTGCCCAGAAAGGAATCCAGAAGCCAAGCCCCCTGAGGGACGGTGCGAGTGTCCAGGAGAAGAGAGCTGCACTCAACTTGCAGCGATAGAGCAGCATTCAACATGCCGCAAAGAACTGCGCTGAAAAGCAGCGATGGAACAGCACACAAATGCAGCAATGGAGCTGCGATCAACCTACCGCAAAGAAGTCGTGTACAGGGATGGAGCCGCGCTCCGCTTCCCAGAATGAAGTCACGCTAAACATCCAGCACAGGATCCGCACCCAACCTACAGAAATGGAGATGTGTTGAACGGAACACGCTGGCGCCGAAATCAACATGACTCGATGGAGCCGTGCTCAACAGAAAACAATAGAGTCGATCCCAACCTGTATCAATAGAACGGTGGCCAAGGAACTGCGTACAACTTACCGCAAAGAACATAGAGAAACTGCTGAACATGCCCCAAAGCAACCGTGCTCAAGATGCCGCAACGGCGGTGAACTCAACATGCAGCAACAAAGCTATGCTCAACATGTAGGAACGAAGCTGTGCTCAACCTGCATGAAAAGAGCCAAGCTCAACATGCCACAAGGAAGCTGTGCTGTGCTCAACATAGAACAAAGAACACAGATGGAGATCCTGAAAACAGCCATAAAGGCACTGCCAGGTGAGACTTGGTGTTTATCCCAAGCTCCAGAGGAATATGAAAGTAACACTGAACTAACCTCCTCAAATTAAAGGAAGCAACACACAGCCACAAGGCAGAAAGGAAGAAACAACTTGCCAGGCCAAAACGCAAAATGAAGCCGGCCTCTAAAAGGAAAGTGATTAAAACCAGCTAATGGAGAGAAGCCAAGCAAATCAGAACCTCCCTATGTCAAGGAGAAAGTATTTGTTAAAAAAAAAGAAACAAATAGCAGGGGCTTCACCAGCAAATGCCAGGAGCACCAAAGACCCGACTCCTGAACAGGAACTGCCCAGCAGCCGTAAAAGACTGACAGTCAAGAAACAAAGACCGAGCCTGCAGCCTACATGCAGCCAGCGAGAGACCCCTTCAGTTCGAACTGACAGGAGAAGACCTCCATATCGCAAAGGTACCGATCCCAGAAGGACTCAAGACCAGAATTAGACGCCGGAAGCGAAAATGAAAGAAATTTCGCAAGCGCTCCCTTAGACGATCTGACCTCAAGCAGACTAAGTTGGACAGCCTGACGCATAGCCAGGACAACTGCATTAGCTGAAGCATGGCTCGCCGGTCTGATCCGAGCAAGGCTCGACGTTCCAATCCGAGCAAAGCTCGACGTTATCTGTAGGCCGACCTGACAGCCTGAGTTGTAGCCAGGCCCTGGGCCGAAGAAATCTTAACAGCCTGAGCCCGTTCACCGGTCGTAGCCGGCGCAAGGTCGCTGGCCTGAGCCGGGATAATATGAATTGCTTCAGCCGAAGCAAGGCTCGACGGCCCGATCTGAAACAAGACTCGGCGGCCTGAGACAAACTCAGGCTCGACGTCCGGAGCTAAGGCCAGATTCAATGGCCTAAACCGGAGAGAAGCTCGACGGCCTGAGCCGGAGCAAAGCTCGACAGCCTGAGCCGGAGCAAAGCTCTACAGCCTGAGCCGGAGCAAAGCTCTACAGCCTGAGCCAGAGCAAAGCTCGACAGCCTGAGCCAGAGCAAAGCTTGACGGCCTGAGCTGGAGCAAAGCTTGACGGCCTGAGCCAGAGCCAGGTCGACGGCCTGAGTCGGAGCAAAGCTCGACGGCCATAGCCAGAACAAAACTCGAGAGCCTGAGCAAGGCCAAGAAAGCTCTACGGCCTGAGCCAGAGCAAAGCTCGACGGCCTGAGCTGGAACAAAGCCCGACGGCCTGAGCCAGAGCAAAGTCAGCAAAACTTGACGGCCGGAGCCAGAGCAACGAGCCATGGTCTAAACCATGTACCGTGTTCAGTTTTCCCTGAAACGTTCCCTCATCGGAAAAACTGAGCCGGAGCGAGGCTTAACGGTTAGATCAAAGGAGAGGCTCGATGGCCTGACCCCAATAGAGGCTTGACAGCCTGAGCCTGATCAATGGTTGATGATCTGCGCCACAGTAAAGCTTAACAGCCTGAGCCATAGCAAAGCTGAAGCAAAAACCTACTGCCGCAGCCGGAGCAAGGCCCGACGGCCGCAGCCGGAGCAAGGCCCGACGGCCTCAGCCAGAGCAAGGCCCGACGGCCTCAGCCAGAGCAAGGCCCGACGGCCTCAGCCAGAGCAAGGCCCGACGGCCTCAGCCGGAACAAGGCCCGACGGCCTCAGCCGGAGCCAGGCCCAATGGCCTCAGCCGGAGCCAGGCCCAGCGGCCTGAGCAAGGCCCTCCATCCACATGTGGAGCAAGGCCCGACGGCCTCAGTCTGAAGAATCCTCAACAGCCTCCGACTGACAAAGACCCGGCGGCCTCAGCCGGCACAACACCCGACAGTCTCTGCCGGAAAAAGGCCCTACGGCTTCCACTGGAAACCGACAATTTCAGCTGCAACAAGGCCCACATGGATCAAATCTATCCGCTCTCCTGCGCGACTAGCATCCCCTGAAGTCGCCAACCGAACGCGCTGTCCATCAACAAGGGAGACTACAGCAGACAGGAGCAGCTCCTGAGTCCTCTAAATAGGATAAGACCCAATACCTCAAAATGGGAAGAAACCAAAGCCACTTGTTAGCCAATGAATACAGACACAATGACACACAGACCGACAGGTCCCTTGTGCAGCCTTTCAACCCACCCCTAAGGATGGTGACGAAGGAAGCTAGCACGCACCAGAGACCTAGAATGCAGCTTGCGGAAAATTCCAGCCGCCTGAAACAGAAGAGCCCACATAGCCAGAAGGGAATTAACCAAGGACTAGAGAATCTAAGACTCATTCTCAAACACACAGAGCCTGTGCTGAAGGAAGCCAGGAAACACATGTAAAATTATAAAGTCTACTGAGGCTGTGCTGAACAGCTCCATACAGCAAAGCTGAGGAAAACAGACACTCTGCCTCTAAAGGCACCATTACCATGGAAACCTGCAGAAAGTAAAGAATTGCAGTGAAAAAAGAACAGGCCTTCCAGCAGCATGGAAACAGAAAAAATAAAGCAGCTAGGCACATGAAACTTGTATTGACACTGCATTAGACAGCAGACTGGACTACTGGATTTATTGTCTGCCTGCTCCATGAAAATAAACCCCTAGAAAGATCCAGAGGCCACTCAGCATAAATTAGAGACAAAAGGGCCCCAGGCCCCCGCAAGAAGGGCCAGCAACGTGTACAGCCCCAAGAAAACCAAGAAATCATAGATAAGGCAAAAACCTTCATCGACAATAGCAGGAAGCATATAACTTTCTCCTGCTGCCGCAGTCTCGAAAAACGAGGCCCGGGGAAACGCACCAAAGAAACGAGGAGCCGCCCCCAGGCTATCCCTGCTAAACACTAAAGAACTCCGCGTCAGAAAAACAAACAGAGAAGCAAGCGGTTTACCACACACGCTCCCTTCTCCCCAGGCGGTCGACGAACAAATTCCGGGCAGGACCCAAATCCTACCATTCGGAGCACTTCCCCGCTGTGACTCCGATAACGTCCAGGAAACAGAACCGTCTGAAAAGCGCGAAGGCCAAAAGCCCTGCACAAGATGGCATCCGCTACGGCGAAAAGCCCGCCAAAACCAATACCGCGGACTAAAAATTCTAGCAGAGAGCATCACCCCCGCTTGTTAAAACCTGAAAGGTCCCTGGAAACTCGCAATCTCCCCCAGAACCACGCGATGCCCAAGCTCCGAACACACAGTTCTCCACAATAAAAGAAGTAAAAAACACTCTTACCTCACCGAAAGGAGAAAATGAGCCCAAGGGAGGAAATACCAACCATTGCTGTATCCACACAGAGCTATCACCATCTCTGCTACTTCATTCAGCTGTGCATCCCGTTTGTGTGTTTTGTTTTGTTTTTTTTTTAAGACAGGAGTGCCAGGGAAGCCATAACTCAGAGACAAGTTATCACCACAGCATGGAAGCAGCGCAGGGGTAGGGGAGGAACCTGGCACCACCAGGTGTACCCCTTACTGGCCCAAACCCCTAGCTCAACAAAACCTGAGGGAACAGGCGAGGAGCAGATTTCAAAGCGCTCATCTAAACCTGAGGGAACAGGCTAGGAGCAAACTCAATCCAGAGAGCTGCACAGGATGTGTCCATCCACCTGCTGAGATAGAGAGAATACTGAGAGTAAGATGGCTGCACGTGTCTATATATAGTAAACTCTGAAGTTCTCTCTATCTCCACCTGCTGGTAGAGGGACACAACCCACTCGTCTCTGGATTGATCTGTGGGACGCTATGGAATACACATATGAACATGACAGAAGTAATTCTGACATACCAAGACTTCTTCTCGTAACTGTCCCAAGGGCACTGAGAGCTGGCTGAGGGCTTTATCCATGCCAACCTACAAATAACACAGCAGCATACACATATATTACAAACGGTAGACACAAAGTACAACCCTTTATTTTTACACATGCAGCATATCTTTCATCATTCCACAACTCAGCTGACAGAAGAGATCATGCACATTCAGCAGATTTCAAACCTGCCTGCACTCACTGGGCAATCATTTTTCATACTGATCCACAGGAAGCAAAGTAACCTGGGCAAATCTAGCCAAAGAAAATTTTGAGCTACAAAGATAAAAGCTTCTGTGGACTTGTACCTAGCAAACTGCAAAACCAGTGAACCTCAATAATCATGAACTTGATTATTGCAGTTGTCTGGGTCTTGCCGCGTCTGCATACGTGGAACTGACATTTCAGCCATCATGCTGTGGCTTTCTTCAGGGTACTGAAGAAAGCCACAGTATGGTGGCTTAAAACGTCTGTTTCACTTACGCAGACGCGGCTAGACCCAACCAACTGCAACAATCATGACGTCAGCCACAGAAGCCTATGAGATCATGAAGACCTATTCTTCATTTAAGTGAAATCTCAAGTCTGCCCCATCGTCCACCAGGGACCCAATCATTATGTCAACGTGGTGGGTAGCCATACTGCAAATACCTGCCAACATATGATGAAATCTCACTGCCATACTATAAC